>NC_134865.1:3981875-4652500 GCF_049852395.1 Peromyscus maniculatus bairdii | reverse complement strand
AGAACCTCACTACCTGAGGCCTAGCCTTACTTCTTTAATCTGATATAAGAGATGCATAAGGGATACATAAACTCATGGGAAAGGCACCTGAATTGTTAGGGTAGCTTAGATGTGGCAAAGGACAGACAAACACATGAGGCATATGCTCCTCCAATTAACAAGGCCATGTCCCCAGCCAGGTTTAGAATTGTATACACTGGAGAGACTGTGAGCAGAAAGGACATATCATATCTTAAACCTAAGGGAGAGGAACCCTAACACCTCACCAAGATGAAAGAGTTTTACCACAACGAAAATGAAGGTGACCTAATCACACCCAAGCAGAAATACCAAAATAGGTTCCCAAAATTTTGCTCTGGCTTTCTTTCAGTTACCTGGCTCTTGTGACCTCTATGGAAAAACCCCAGTTGAAACACACAATATAGAAGTCAGAGTTACAGAAAAAACTGTAGCACTTTCAAGGGATGGGAGTGGGTGTGGCCCTAAAGAACCATTGAACAGGAAAACACTGTCACAAGGTTGGAGTAGTCAATGGCCAGATTTAGGCGCTGGTCTGCTGTAACTCTTCTTCCATTGTGCATTTGCCTTTGGTCACCAAAAGCTCTGGTTACACCGAGTGTAAGCAAGCTCAGATTGCTAGGAATAAAGAGGTAAGGCGGCTGGATCCTCTGCATTAGCTCTTCCTATAAGAGTTGACATGCTTCACTTGTGTGCAGAGTGCAGGCCAGGAGAGGGAGTCAGCTATCCTGAAACTGGAGCTGCAGGTGCATGTGGACCACACAGAATGGGTAGTGGAAACGAAACCAGGTCCTCAGCAAGGGCAGTAGGAGCTGTTAACCACTTCGTCATCACCTCTCCAGACCCAGGGTTCTGCTTTGCTTTCTCATGGCCACCATAATTCTTGGTGACTGGGGACGTAAGTCATGACCAAAGCCAGAAGCAACCATCAAATTTCTTCTCATGTTGAGTGCCTTTGATGCCTTTGAAATCACTCCAATATATATAGAGGTGCTCTTTTTTTTTTTTTTTTTGCCACATTCTGTCTTGAATTATCACCCTGAGCATGCTCAGGAGTCTCCCTTTGTTTGGGGAAAGCGAGTCAACACTGGAAGCTGCACTCTCCTACCATACTCTGTTGTGTGTGGGCTGTAATATTTTGGCTTTCCAATCCCCAATGCTTGTGAAACCATTGTTGTATTTGTTTACATATGCAGGTAGATTTTATATTTCTTAAAGTGTGTATAACAGACAGCTTTTCAGGGCATTGTGTTCCCACTCAGGTGATTGGCAAAGTTTTATTTAGATTAACTCTTAAAAGATAATGCTGTCTTTGTTCTTTGCCAGAAAGTGTCCACTGGATACGATGGTGGAGGCACTTTAAAATGGCACAGCTCCACTGGGCAGTGGTGGCGCACGCCTTTAATCCCTGCACTCTGGAGGCAGAGCCAGGCGGATCTCTGTGAGTTAGAGGTCAGCCTGGTCTACAAAGTGAGTTCCAGAAAAGGCAAAAAGCTACACAGAGAAACACTGTCTCAAAAAAAACAAAACAAAAACAAAACAAAACAAAAAACAAAACAAAAACAAAACAAACCTTAAAAAACAAGAAAAAAAAAATGGCACAGCTCCATCAAGAGCCAAAGACAAGACTTGGGTTCCATTGTTTTGAGGCAATTATCAGAGTTACGTAGTTTCTGTTCCTCATTTAACAAGTTGCTGCTTATTAAAGAGGTAGCCATCCTCAGAGGCCTTCAAGGTTGCTATCATCTAACCTAGCAATGACTCTGCTATCTATTTATAATTAATTTTATCTCAGGCAGTTGGCCCATCAAAGTCCTGGTTCCAGTGGTTTTTAACCTTCCTAATGCTGCAGATCCTTTAACACAGTTCCTCATGTTGTGGCGACCCCCAACCATAAAGGTATTTCACTGCTACTTTCATAGCTGTAATTTTGTTACTGTTACAAAACATAATGTAAATATCTGATATAAGACCTCCAAAGGGGTCGCAACCCACAGGTTGAGAACCCCTGGACTTTGGCCATTATTGGCTGAGTCAGCACTCTTTCCTGTTTGTGTCGATGTTTGAAGACATCCCTGTTATTCATCACCTACATTTCCAGTCTTTCTCTAGTTTGCCAAATACTAGCTTTCCCTCACTTGCTGATATTTTCCACATATTTCAAAGTGTGCCTTATTCATAATCAAATTTTATGTAGCTTCAACTCTCCTAATTGGTCTTAAAAAAAAAACAAAAAAAACCCGGAGCCAGATTTTTGGTAAATGCTAAAAGATCAGAGAGACAAAGGAATAAGCCATAGTCACTTCTCATCTCACCAGCTCCTCAGTGGAAAGGGACTGAGCTCCTGTCTCCTCCCGATTTATAGTCCTCTCTCTGCCCAGTCATATCACTTCCTGTCTCAGCCTCCCTAGTGCTGAGATTAAAGGCGTGTATGCCTCCCAAGTACTGGGAGCAAAGATGTGAGATCCCAAGTGCTGGGATTAAAGGTGTGTGCCAGCACTGCCTGGCCTCTATGGCTGGCTTTGCCTGCTGATGTTCAGGCAAGCTTTATTCGTTAGAGCATACACAAAATATCACCACAACATCTTACATTGATAATCCTGAAATTTTTCTCAGTAAAATCTAACATGCTGATTTTTAGATTCATGATTGATATTTTATTTGCATATCAATAGACAAACCTTGTTTTTTTTTCTATCATTCTTGAATTTTCTTGGGCCTTTTAAAAGCTGAGATTTTTTCCAAGTTCTGTTGTATTTTTTTTCCCCCATTTTAAAAATACTGTAAAAACTTTCACTGAAAGTCACAAATCATCTTCTTTTTTCATTCTGGTAGCCACGCTTCTCAACCTTCTTAATGCTGTGACCCTTTAATACAGTGCCTCATATTGTGGTAACCTCCCTCATAAAATTATTTTTATTGCTCTTAATAACTGTCCTTTTGCTACTTTTATGAATCGAATGTAAATATTTTTGAAGATAGGTTTTCCAAAGAGTTCGTGACCCACAGTTTGAGAATCACTGTGGTAGCATTAGTTTACAATTCACTCACCACTTAAAACCATGTTGAGTTATAACTAGGTGCTCTGTTCAGTGCTGAGTACAAAATATTTTTTTATTTTATTTATCAAGATAATTGCATAAAAACTGATGCCATTACACCTGCTTTTCAGTTGATGAAATTACAGATACTTTAAAGAAAATTTGACAGGTTTGTCTTTGTTAGCAAATATGAAGTTCTCAATTTGAAACCAGATCTCTTCACACTGAACTCCATATTTTTCAATCACTCATGAGGTTCCCATCATGATTCACTAAGTAGCTAACAGGCTCCCTTTTGCTGAAGTACTGACAGTCCATAAAGGAAAAGTTATTTGCTCTATAAACCGAATAATTAAAGGTCTATTGATATCTATAACAATACTGAATACGAAGCCTAAACACATGCAAGAGGGAAAAATAACCAATGGCATTTCTCTAGGATTTGACTACACACCATGCTTATTTGGGGATTTTGCAACTTTGGTGCTGTTTGCCACCCTTTGATATTTAAACTTGGATAAATGTGGGGAGTGGAGGAAGCCCTGAGTATGTGAAGTCCTGAGTAAATGCGTCTTGTTGACACGAGCCAGCCATGGCAAGGGCCATAGCCTCAGAACCCAGGGAAAATGGCAGAATTTTTCCCCTTGGGTGAGGCTCAAAGGATGGCAAAGTCTTTCTCGGGTCTCTGTGCAGATGTTGATAGTGTGCATAAAATGCCCATGGTAGATTTCTCCCCTCTGTGTCTTTACAGCCTGAAGACTGCTCCCCTACAGGGACTGCTACTGAGATGAGTTAATCCTGCCTCCCTGACTCAGTTGTATACCACAAGCCCAGCCTCATGGTTATCTGTAGGTAGTAACCCCACCTCCTTATTGAGCTGTGTATAATAAGCATGCTGAGCCTCTGGAGTGCTGAGGCCATTCCCCAGAAAGCCCCGTCCATCTAGTCCCAGCTTCTCGGTGTCTGTGTGTCCATCTATTTTTTTTCTTATCTTCGTTCTTTTACCACCCCATCAGGTCAAGTCACTGGAACTGTGCAAGCATTCAACAGAGAAAGGTGTGATTCGAGAAGTTGTAAGTAACCCAGTTTCTTTAATTCTTGGATCCCCACACAGTCTTTGTGTAGCTGTTTCTAGGAATTTGGAAAAGAGATCATTGTCAGTGTTACGCTTAAGTGCTCAGTGCTCTCTTTACAACCCAGAGGTGCCCAGGTAGAACAAGTATTAAGTTCTTTCTTAAGCCAACCTTGTATTAGAATTAAATTCTAGTGATATTTCCTTTTTGAAAAAGAACTTTTGACAGCTTATTTTTATTTAACTTTTCTGACAGTTTGGTTGTCAACTTTAATGAGAAATTGAGAGAGAGAGAGAGAGAGAGAGAGAGAGAGAGAGAGAGAGAGAGAGAGAGAGAGAGAGAGAGAGAAATGAGCACAGGAACTCCATGAACACATGAACAGCTCTGGAAGCCTGATATGTGTCTACTGATTCAAATATAATATTTGGACATCAAGGAAACCTTCGAAGCAGCATTTTTTTCACTCAAATATTGATTTAAGGAGCTTACATTTTTCTTCCTATTATGCTAGTCCCTTTGATTTCAGATAAACATATTCAATTACTCTACACAAACAGCATCTAATTAAAGAATTGAAATATATACAAATTATCATATTCTGATCGTCAAAAAGGTCATATATAAATATCCCCAGGAAATGAATAATTAAATATTGAAAAATCACATGAGTTCAATAATGGAGGAAGAAAGAACCATTAACAAGAGGGAAACAGTCTCAATTTATCTGTTCAAAATTTTTACATGATGTATGAAGCTTTCGAAACTGCAAAAATCCCCAAGCTCCTTCTGATTTTAGGCTTAAGTGTGGGGAAGAATGTACAGCCTTGTAGGCACAGGACTGAACAAAAGGGTGTGATCTAATTGCAGACTGTGAAGGGGAACCCAGAGCAGCCAGGCCAGATTCTCTCCTGTCTTTCTGTGTGTTCCTTCCTTCTAAGTCCGAGGCTCTGAAAGAAGAGTCCTATGAGAAAAGGTAGATGGGAAATGTTCTTTGTGACGAGCTCTTATACAAAAGCAGGGGGATTTGGAATAGTGTTTCTAGATTTTTATATCTCTTTTGAGGGGAATTGAGTTCTAGCAGCTAAGGCTCACTATGGGGAAGAACAGTTCTAGTTTCTGTGACTTGTTGTGGTGGAGAAAAAGGAGAAAGAAAGAAGAGGAGACTAGGTCTGGGAGGTCTTTTCTGCTAAATTATCCCCCTTGACAACACAGCTTGTTTATACTTTGAGCCCTAACAAAAATATAACTCAGTGAAATGTAGCATGCTGTCTCTATAGTCAACCTGAGTTTTAAATAATCTATTTAGCTTGGGAGATTACTCACAGATATTACCAAATATCTTACCTTATGCCTTACCAAATGATTAGAATTCAAAATCATATTCCCACTGACTAAATATCATCCCTACTTTCAAAAATGTGTTCTACATTGCAAACATTATGAAAACATAACAACCATTTGATCTTAATCATTGTCGTGGTTGCTAATTTCCTAGAAAGCTGTTCTAGATTTCCTTCCACTGTGCCTCTGTTCACTTTGTTTTTCTACCTTTTGTCTATGTCTAAGTTTTTCACAAAAATAGTTTTTCTGTTGAGTAAACAACAAACATCTAGGGGTTTCTGCCTGTGAGACTTATAGCCTCAGGCCCAGCTGCTGTTCTCAGTCCTCGAGTGTCCCTTTTGTCTCCTGACACACACTTCACTGCTTTCAGTCCATTGTTCTGCCATTATCAATTTTCTGTCCCTTTGGTGGTTTTCTTCCAAGAACTGTAGCAAACACTGGTAGCACATGTGTGCCTCAGCACTATAAAGATAAAGGCAGAGGACAGCCTGGGCTACATAGCAAGGCATGATGGAAAAAAAAAATAAACCAGAAAAGTGTGATAAGAAATCTCAGTCTCAAAAAAAAAAAAGAAAAAGAAAAAGAAAAAGAAATCTCAGTCTCCTTTTTGTTTACACGCTACTATTTTTAGTGCATTTGGCCTATTTTCATGTCTCTGTTTGTAGATTTTTTTTCTTCATCTATGTTATTCTAATAGATTTACCTAGTACTTCCACCCAAAACGTTGCCAGAGAATTAAAGTGACAACTTTCCTCTGGACTTTCAACTTTTCATAACAAATGCAAAATGACCATAAGCTCTGCTTTGTTTCTACTTTTTCTATGTGTGCATTTCCTGTTTATTTGTCACATTTTCTACACATATTTATGTATATCATATAAATTATTCTACATGCTGTTAAAGTTATGTTAAGGGATTGTAATTTATTTATTCATTTTTAGTGAATGACTACTAGTTGCTGCAATAAAAGGCTCTTTATAAAATTTTTAATATGATAAATTTTCTTAGTTCTCATCTGCACACTTCTAGAGTTTTCTAGTACTGTAGTAGCAATATTGTAAAATCCTGCCTTGGTTTTAGAGTTGGAGGGGCATCTCAGCAGTAGAAAGCACTTGCTAAACATTTTTCAATACCAGAGTTCAGACCCCAGCTCCTAAGTAACAGACCAAGCATCTTTCGAATGCCTGCAACCCCAGCTGTCAGTGGGACAGGCAGACCAGAATCACTGATGCTTGCAGCCTTTTACCCTTGCTGAGTAAACGTGAGCCTTAGGTTCAGAGAAAGACCTTGCTCTAAGGAATAGGTGGAAATGTTAGAGGAGGAACCTGATACCTTCTTCTGGCCACCACATGCATGCACAAGTGTACTTATTCTCCCACCCTACACACTTGCCCATGCATTCACACACACACACACACACACACACACACACACACACACACATTAATATTCTTAAAATGAATACAAATCATAATAAAGTAAAATATCATTTTATTCAAGTTAACCACTACTTTCAAAGAAAGTTTTTTTTTTTTTTTTATCTTTCATTAGCTTTGGTTTATTGGTAAGAAAGAATATGTATTTTCATCATTGGTCATGACATGGCCCAACATTGTGCCTTGTTTTGGGCTGTGCTCCCCAATTTCTAGTGTGTGGTAATCACAGTTGAAGTGGAATGATTATGACATGCTGGATATCACTCTATTTTTTTATGATTAAATGATGCCTGTAGCTGAGTAATATAGACAGGATGGAGTGCCAAACCACTTTTACTTTTGAAATTGTTCTCAAGATCGAAAAGGACAGAGGTCTCCCATTCCCTTCATCTTCTTGTGAGTCACTATGTTCTTTTTTTTTTTTTTTTTTTTTTTTTTTTTTTTTTTTTTTTGGTTTTTCGAGACAGGGTTTCTCTGTGTAGCTTTGCGCCTTTCCTGGAGCTCACTTGGTAGCCCAGGCTGGCCTCGAACTCACAGAGATCCGCCTGCCTCCGCCTCCCGAGTGCTGGGATTAAAGGCGTGCGCCACCAACGCCCGGCATTTTTTTTAAGTATGTTCTTTTTTTTTGTTTTTTTTTTTTTTTGTTTTTTTTTTTTGGTTTTTCGAGACAGGGTTTCTCTGTGTAGCTTTGCGCCTTTCCTGGAGCTCACTTGGTAGCCCAGGCTGGCCTCGAACTCACAGAGATCCGCCTGCCTCTGGCTCCCGAGTGCTGGGATTAAAGGCGTGCGCCACCAACGCCCGGCAATGAGTCACTATGTTCTTATCCCCACTCCTGTTTTTATTTTAAAGTCATTTCCTTTTACTTTCAAAGTGAGAGAATTTATCACATGAGTTTATTAAAGGATGTGTAGAAATCAGCTAAAGAAATCATTGGTAACAGCACTGATTCATTTCCACAGCCAATATCCTCCAAAATTAAATCATTCATAAAAAATATCCAGGGAGGTCACTCACAGTACTAGGCAATGGGAAAACTGCAAAGCATCTCCAGTTGTATTTGAATGAACAAAGATTAAAGTTGAATTTTTTACTTCACATAGAGAAACTGGAGGGGTGCTGTGCATATAAAGGTATAGAGATAAGCTTTCCTTTTTTTGTGTCTCCTTTTAAAGGTGAAACTCTGTGTAATATTTCCATTAAATGTGAAAAAACTACAAAATATAAAATATAGCTTTCATTTTAGAATGTACAACATCATATTTCTCCTGGATTGAATAGCTTTAATGAGTATTAAATGTTTGGTGTTTTACAACAATTCCAGAGAATGTAACGATGGTAGTTTTAATGAGAATGACTGCATGGACTTACATGTTTGAATACTTGGTAGAACTATTTGGGAGGATTAGAAGCTGAGGTTGTGTGTCACTGGGGCTGGGATTTGAGGTTTCAGGAATATTCCATGTACATTCTCTGCTACTATGCCTGTCTGCTTGCTGCCATGCTTCCTGCCCTAATAGTGATGAACCCCTGTCCCTCTGGAACTGAGTACCAAATAAACACTCCTTCTATAAATTGAAGTAAGTAAGACAGTATCATTTATATATGTGTTGATACATGTGTGTAAAACACACATATGTGATATTTTAACATAAGGATAGAATTGTTGTGTTCACAAAATATAATTTTGATATTTTTATTAGCAACAGGACTTATTTGGTTTTTATGGAATAAAAAGTTATTTATTTAACATATATGAAATTACTGTGTGTTTTGGAAAATAATGCTTGAAAATTGATAATATATTAAAATAATAATAAAATAGTTTGGGCTTGATATCTAATATTAAAGAGAAAGATCAATAAAATACAATTGACCCAGGCATGACAAATTAATCAAATGATGATCAACTGATTAGAAAAATATATTCGAGCAAATATTCTTACTGTTTTCTAAGTGACCAGGAAACTAGATCCAGACTGAAGGTGTTAAAATAAACTAAAGGACACAAATGACCTTCTTGGGGTGAAACCATAATATCTCAAATTAAAATATAGTCATCTCTACACATTACCATTGAGATGGAGCCAACTTTACATATTGAAGTAAAGTCCTTAAAAGGGAGACATGAGGGGCTGTGAAAATATGTCTATGAATTTATTAATACTTCTTTAAGAGATGGCAGCTAGCATCCTGTCAAAGGGGGCAGGGAGGGAGGAGTTCTTCCTGTGCTGCTGAAGAGCAGCATCCTGCAGTGATGATGAGGAAGACGTTTGGAGAGTATGTCAGAGTAAGTGGAGCTTTCTTCTTCATTCTCCACCAGTGACACTCAGGAAAATTACCTACCGTATTACGGCAAGAAGCTCATGTGTGGAGGTTTTAATGTGTTCTACTGAAAAGGATAAAGAAACTGAGTCTTCACAGTAGCAGCCATCTGAGTGATTCTTTAGTAAATTCTGCAGCTTGGACTGGCCTTCAGATGACAGCAATCCTGTCAGAAAGGTGTCAGCAATCATGTAAAAGACCTCACTCCCAAGCATCTCCTGGATTCCTGACCCATAGAAACTGTAGTATTTGTGCTCTGTGGCTACTGAAGGTTTAGAATAATACTTTGTATGATACACCAATAGTATACACTTTGATCAATAAAAACTGGAATGTACTGTAACATAATCCTGTGGTATGAAAGATGTTAAAAATGTAAATAGTTGGAAGAATATGGGGAAGTTTAAGAATGTTTGTAAAAACCGACAGAACATAAGAAAAAATGTCTATTAAAGCATCATGCCTTTTCAAGGAGCCATGAGTGATATTTTAAGAGAAAGTAAGGGAGGAGGACTAAGCAACAGGTTCTAAGCACAGATAGAAAATAGTTCCTACCATGGAATCTGTCTAAATATGAAACCAAGAGAATTAATGCAGTACTCGTTGTTAAATTCCCAAAGATCTACTGATGATATTTCAGATAAAACAAACAAACAAAAAAGGCCAAGGTCCACAAAAGAATGGGATAGCTAAGCCCAAAGAGCCTCAGAATCAGACAACAGATTTCTAAAGTAAATTTCAGGGCATATTCTGTGCTGACACATTGCAAGTTTTAGATAGAGGATTTTCGTTCAAGTGATTAGAGTTTATGGCATTGGAAAGCTAAGTAAACCAGTATTATTTTGGGTAACCCACAGCATCTTAGAGTAATTATTTATGTTAGTATCTACAAATTTACAGTGAAAGGAAAAAGTATAGTTCAAAATAAAATGAGATTTTTAGAAACTCCAAATTCAGGTAGCAACTAGGTTTAAAATTTACTTTGGTAGATGTGGGTCACATTTGACAAAAAGAAAGAAGAAATGGGTAGAGGAACAAAAGCATAAAGGGTATAGTGTCTTGGGTAAAATGAAGAGTTAGGGATCATTGTTCTCTCTAAGGATTAGGGGATGAGTTATGATGAAGGACTTATGACACTTATGAATATATTCAAAATTAATATGGCTTGAACTGATATGGAAGTTTCTTGCTTGCTGACTACCATTCATAGGAATAGAAGATACTGTGCAATCTGTCAGTGGAGAAAAGTCATCAATAGTCTAGCCCAGCTTTGGCCCCTCTGCAGTGGGTAGCCATTCCAGCTTGGATCTGGAAGTTCCAAGCCCCATTGAGATTCTGGCAACTGTTATGCCTACGAGAGGGGCCAGGGGAGGCCCCTGGAGACCCAAGAGCTGGATGGGCGAGCACTCTCTCTGTGCCAGGACCCTGAACAGTGAAGATGGACCAAGCAGAGCTCCAGAGAACACCACTGGACTGCGATACACCTTCCCCAGACCCTGTGACCTACCTTTCCCTTTTTGTAAGTTGCCCACTAAATAAATCTTCCTTTTAACTAAGTGGAGTGGCCTTAATAATTTCACCAATACCCTTCTGTGGTATAATACTGACTATGCAGCCAATATATACCTAAAGTGCTATTGTGAAATGATTATTCCAGGGGCAATCAACCTTTCTAATGAGATTTGAGACCTACTCCCTTTGAGGCACTGCATGACCAGTACTCTAAACATGGTAAAACTTCATGGTTGGGATGATCTTAGTCCCTAGGAAGGGAACTTACTACTGTTGTTTTGTGATGTTGGCAAGGTGTTAAACTACCTTCTAAACATCATGTTTATATCCATAGATCAATGCTACTGCCAGCCTTGACTAGAGAAGTCTTACTTTGTAGTGAACCATGGTGGATGCAGAATCATGGCTTTACAAGGTGCTGAGAATAAGTAATGACTGAGTTCTCAGCCCCAAAGAGGCCATGTATGCCACTCCTTCTAAGGCTTAGGAAACATTCTGGAGTGAAAAGATTCTAAGAACAGATGATATGAAGATAGGCTGAGAAATACAGTGCTAAGGGCATGATTCAGGCATCACAATCTTGAACTCATTAGCTTTGGTTATCCACACTTAGCCGGCACAAGACTCAATTTATGAAGTGATGCATAGGTAGGGGAATGGATTAAGGGGCTCTGCTTCCTTCTGGTGAACTAGTAACTATGGATACACTGATAAATCCTGGAAGAGGAGAAACCATTGTCTTCAGTTGTCTATCACCTGATGAGCCCACTGGGCTCCACACTTCTCGACATGTGGATGGCCTTAGTTAAACTAAGTGGAACACAAAACAAACAAACAAAATCATGAACTGCTATCTAGCAGCTACCAACTGCAGGCAGATGTAATAAGATCTAGGGCATCAGCTCAGATGAGGCAGCCTGCTCACCATTTCCTCATCAGTTATAAGATTCAGAATCAATACTTTTTAGAGTAAGTTTATTGTCATAAAAAAATTCAGGGGGATTATATGTGTTATTGTCTTTAAAGTCTTTTGAAATATGAACGTTAAAAACTCAGTGATCAAAATTCTCTATTCATTATATATACTGTATCTGTACTGTTGTGTTCTGCATATTTTTATAAAATTAACATCCAGTCTATAATGTCCCATATATTCCATGCTTGTTAATGGAATAATATTGAATTCTTTTACCTTTCTACTCTTTTTACTTTGAAAAGTTTTTAACATTACATTGTTTATGTGCATGGAGATTTCAAGATAATTCTTACTTCATATCTTAAGTATTTGAAGAAGACTACATTTGTCAACTACAATTTTGACATTATAGTTAACAAACTTAATATTCTAATTTTAAAAGAATTAGAAAACCTCTGACTGCTCAAGAAATTATAATTCCTAGATTGCTTATGCTATGACATGTTTTTCTCTTTTCTTGATGACAAATTTTCATTTTCATTATTTTGTTCTTCGTGAATATATAGATGATCCAAATGGTAATAAAATGATTGAGTGCACACCTTCGTGGGGTGCATTAGATCTTTCAGGCCACTTGAGTCCATTTAGTAAATTGCTACCCTCATGCACTAAGTGGGACTCCAGTAGACTAAAATCCTTAATGCACTTAATAACTTGGCACTTGTAATTGCCAGTGATGGCAGTACATTTGCTTTCAGATTTTCACAGTAATGATTATAAAGGAAGAATTTGTGCCCAAAGAATTACATGGTTAGCCATTAGTATTATATAGGCCTTTTTTCAATTTATAATAAACCTCTCTGCCATCCACTGTTAAATAATGGATATTTCAGAAGATGCTGACAAAGATTTCACTTCTTAAAATGCAAAGTTGATTCTTCCAAACAATAAGAGAAACCACACACATACTTCATTTTGTGCTGTATTTTCACTTTCTTCTTTTTAATGGGATTATCATTTTAAAAACCTCATAGAAAAGGGAAAAGATTTATGAGGCATTTATAAAAATGGAAAAGGTGAGGTCAGAAAGTTTTTGCTATAAACATTTGCCATGTATTGGAGAGCTAGTCATGAATTTGTAATACTGGTTGTAGTCTTAAAATTATCAAGAAGCTGGATGTTAAATTTCACTACAGAAAGATGGTGAGTATAAAAGAAAAGAAAAAGACAATTACTAGTTTTAAATACTTTACATTATTACCAACTATTAGGATATAAAGAAATGAAAGTTAGTAGTTAGACATTACAATAGAAATTGTAGTCATATTAGATATGTTTTAAAAATTGAGCAGATGTATTTTAGACAGGTCATCTTCAAACCCTTCAGAGATCTAACGAATATGGCATTTAAAATATTTTAATAACTTAGAAATTTTTCTTTTTTGAGACATGTCAGCTCCTGGCAGTACCAATCTACTTCAGAGAAAATATGGGCATTGAAGAAACTGCATATGGAGTTAATTTTCATTGTGGCAAAAGTTAGCCACTGGACAACAAAGTATCCTCAAATCAACAGGACAAAATGGACAGACAGAACACGAAACAAAGGACTACTGATTCTTGCCAAAACAAGTGTGGTTATGGCTTTATCAAAAGGCATCTTCTGAGGCCAAGACAATATGGCACCATCCCTGAAGTGGCCTTCACAATCTGGAAAAGGTACAGTGCCCTTTTCTTTGAAGGCAGCTGAACAGGCAGTGGGCCGATGGCTTCTGTTGTGCAATGGAACAGCAACTGAAAGCTCACGCCTCTCAATAGTAGACTGGCATTTAATAGAGGGATGTGGAGAAGGGCATGCTTAGATGAAGCCATATATACACAGCCAAGAAGAATGGACAGCTGAATTCAAAAACCATCAACAATTTCCAGAATTTAAACTCCCTGTATCATGACAGAATAAAAGAGCCATTTTCTGCTATGGGACAGGACAAAAGCCAAATTAATTAAGGGACTATTCTATTACTAATCTCAACTCTTTGATTCTATTCTGATTCTTTAAACTTTTCTTAAAGTATAAATTTTATATCAAAATTTACAAGATTAATATATATATACATTTTAAACTTTGTTAAGATATGAATGGTCATATAGAGTACTAACTAATTCTAGAAAAAAGGCTTCAGTTAGCTGCATATATATGTCTTTGTGTTCGAGTCTCTTATCAGTTTTCTGCAGGAAATCACGGCCAGGCCTAACATCAACTGAAGACTCCGGAAAGAAGATGGGGCCCCACCACCACAACAACAACAACAACAACAATTCCACGTGGACAATAATAATATCACTGAACTGACAAACATCATCTATAGATCAGCTTTGAACTACAAGGTGCTCAGAACAATTTTGAGATGACTAGCTGAGATGATCCAGTCTCAAAGACTACTTGAATAAGGACTTGAGATAAACCCTGAACTTTGGCTTTATACACAGACTGGATAATAATGAAGGATATAGTTACCTTTCCTAGAATTTGACAATTAACCTAAATTTTCCTTTCAGGATAAAGATAACTTCACCCATACCCAGCAGGAAGCAATTTTAAGAATATGACACCCACATTGCCAAAGAAGTGGTGTGGGGCGGGTGGTTTTTTGGTTCTTTTAATGGGTTTTGGGTCTGGGATAATTTTCAATTGTTTAGGGGGGTTGGTTACAAGTTGTCAAGGGTTAGGAAAAAGGCTAAGCAAAGGAGATTAGATTTAAGGTTCTTGTTTTTAAAAAAAAAAAAAAAAAAAAAAAAAAGAAAGAAAGAAAAGAAAAGAAAAAGACAATTACTAGTTTTAAATACTTTACATTATTACCAACTATTAGGATATAAAGAAATGAAAGTTAGTAGTTAGACATTACAATAGAAATTGTAGTCATATTAGATATGTTTTAAAAATTGAGCAGATGTATTTTAGACAGGTCATCTTCAAACCCTTCAGAGATCTAACGAATATGGCATTTAAAATATTTTAATAACTTAGAAATTTTTCTTTTTTGAGACATGTCAGCTCCTGGCAGTACCAATCTACTTCAGAGAAAATATGGGCATTGAAGAAACTGCATATGGAGTTAATTTTCATTGTGGCAAAAGTTAGCCACTGGACAACAAAGTATCCTCAAATCAACAGGACAAAATGGACAGACAGAACACGAAACAAAGGACTACTGATTCTTGCCAAAACAAGTGTGGTTATGGCTTTATCAAAAGGCATCTTCTGAGGCCAAGACAATATGGCACCATCCCTGAAGTGGCCTTCACAATCTGGAAAAGGTACAGTGCCCTTTTCTTTGAAGGCAGCTGAACAGGCAGTGGGCCGATGGCTTCTGTTGTGCAATGGAACAGCAACTGAAAGCTCACGCCTCTCAATAGTAGACTGGCATTTAATAGAGGGATGTGGAGAAGGGCATGCTTAGATGAAGCCATATATACATAGCCAAGAAGAATGGACAGCTGAATTCAAAAACCATCAACAATTTCCAGAATTTAAAATCCTGAATCATGACATGACACTAGTGGAATTCAGGTGTTTCTGGTACATGGACTGCTCTCACCCAGTGTGAGGTTGAACTGTTGACCTTGTGTACAACCTACTTCACAAATGAGTCTGTCAGATACGCTAAGCCTATAGGCTGAAGATGATGCCCCAACACTGTGGAGAAACCTCAGGTGACTGTCCAGGCAGCTGGCTGTTTCTGTCAACTCACAAAATTTTTGGAAGTTGCTTTTGAGCACTTCCTGTTTTTATTTTTGTTAGCTAATATTATTTCCTTCTTGGGTCTCTGAGGGTGTTGAAGATTAGTTAGTTATAGTTGAAGATTAATTAGGATAGAAAGTGAATTAGATACATTTTGGACTTACTAAAATAGGATAGATAAGGGAATTATTTTCTCTGATTTGTCAAATACAAATGGACTAGACATCGTTTAGGTATTTGTTACTTGTATATATTGTATATAGTTATTGTACTTTTGTATATAGTTTTTCTTTTGTTAGTTATAACCTTTTGCCTTTTTTCTTTTTATTAAAATAGAAAAGGGGAAATGTGGTGATATTTTATTTGTACTGAAATGTTATTTTAATTTTATGTTAATAAATAAAGTTGCCCTGGGGTCAGAGCTATTAGAGCCATAGTGAGAGCGTGGTGGTTAGAAGAGCTAGGTAGATTTCTGTGTGTTCAGGGATACAGCCAGTATTGGAGACATACGCCTTTAAGACCTGGAGGGCGGTACTTACAGGCAGTGATGAGGCAGTCATGTGGTTGGGTTTACAACCAATGAGAAGGCAGAACAGAAAGATATTTAAACAGGGACACAGGAAGTACCTCCCTCTCTCGGGGAAGCTAGGAGCACTGCAGGAGGTAAGATTTTATCTCTGAGCTCTGACTTCTCGGCTTTTCTCTTTTACCTTGGCTCTGTGTTTCTTATTTTAATAATACGATTGGTTACATCTACAGATTTCACTTCTTAAAATGCAAAGTTGATTCTTCCAAACAATAAGAGAAACCACACACATACTTCATTTTGTGCTGTATTTTCACTTTCTTCTTTTTAATGGGATTATCATTTTAAAAACCTCATAGAAAAGGGAAAAGATTTATGAGGCATTTATAAAAATGGAAAAGGTGAGGTCAGAAAGTTTTTGCTATAAACATTTGCCATGTATTGGAGAGCTAGTCATGAATTTGTAATACTGGTTGTAGTCTTAAAATTATCAAGAAGCTGGATGTTAAATTTCACTACAGAAAGATGGTGAGTATGTAACCTGATAAATACCTCGATTAATTTAACAATGATAACATATGTGTGTAGGTGAAAGCCTTGTATTATATACCTTAAAAATATAGAACCTTTGTTTGCTAGTGGGAATCCAGTAGTGTTATGAGAAAAGAATCATAGAAATGAAATAGTGTTCCTTACTGCTAGTGGGCAACACTTTCGTAATGATAACTGAGAAGCTCTTGTTGAAATTTCATGGAATCTGAAGGCTATCAGATTTTTAAACAGAGTAACAAGTATTCAACACACCCCTCCAATTGAAAGAATAGTAACAATGCAATTTTCTATGTTGTACTGAGTTTTTTCTTGTCAAAGGCAAACATTGGTAATAAATAAGTACTTTTAGTAACAGCTCATTTAAGTCAACCATTGCCTCTCACAACAACCTTGCTGATGCCCAGATCACAGAAGGGAGCCTCTTTGACTAGGTGCACTTTCTAAGGCCTTGGTAAGTATCATGGAAGAGGGGGTTCCTGTTCTACATTCCAACATCAAAAGCTCAACAGAATTCAGCATCTATTTTCAGACATCCCGATTTCCTGCTGTTCAGTTCTTAATTAGTTAGCAAGAGTATAGCAGCCTCTGTAATCCTAAGGGGAAACTGATGTGAGATCTGGGTTTAATTGGAGGTTTCAAATCACTTAGGAGTTATTGTTATCCACAGAGGTATGGTGTCAGTCCATCATATTGTCATTTAGAGCAATGTATAAAGACACTGAGTCAGCTTTGCAGCTTGAAATGAAATTACTTTGTTACTGCTTCATATTTGTAGGTTTCCTGCTATAGATTTGTAAAAAGAAAAAAATTCTTCTTATTCAAGTAGAAATGTAAAATGACGTTATTTGCCCCACAACTGTATCTATTCTGCTCTGTGACCACTAGTTTCTGAAGATTGCTTTTGGACATCTAAGTCTGGTTCTCTCTTGATTCATTACACAATCTGATTCAATCACAACAATTTGGTCCTATACATCAAACCAAAGATGTGTGTTTGAACTATTCTTCTGTTCTCAGTCCAAGTTCATGGAGGTCTCAGTGTTTGTTCCATAGAGGTTGATATCTGTGCATGTGTGCTGGCCCCTGTGTGTGTGTGTGCCGTGTGTGTGTGTGTGTGTGTGTGTGTGTGTGTGTGTGTGTGTGACACAGATGTATAGGGATCCGTAGAGGCCAGAAGAGCCTTGGAGCTGAAGTTACAAGCAGTGTGGATTGTCTGACGTGGATGTTGGGAAATGAACTCTGGTCCTCCACAGGAGCAGTATGCATTCTTAACTGCTGAGCCATCTTTCTAGCCTCTTGAATGTCTTATTTGGGAATGTAGACTGAAGGGAAGTCTAAAAATAAGGGAATATTGTGTATATATAGAAGTCAAATGGAGCTAAAATTATGAACTTTCACATTTTTTTTCCAGTATTCCCTTTAGAGGGAGACAGCAGGTTGGCAAACTGGGAAGCTTAGCTTACACTGGGAACACAGTCAGCAACTGCTATGAAGTAAGTGATGAGTTGCTAAGACAAGAAATTCACAGTAAACCAATACACAGTTTCCAAATTCCAAATCCTTCAAATGCAAGGTAACAATTTAAACATTAAATCCAATACTTTACTGCTTACAATACAGTATATCTTCAAATTTATTTTTCTCTAACTGATTTACTTCTTTTCAATGAAGAACCTTACTAAAACACATTCATTCTTATCCATCTTTTAAAAACTGCAGTGCAAGAAGCAGTGAGATGGTGCAGCAGGTCGTAATCCCTGCCACCAACCCTGAAGACCTGCACTCAGTCCCTGCAACCACACGGTAAAAGAAGAGTACTGATATCTACAAGTTGTCCTCTTCACGTGCTGTGGCTTAGACATTTGCCTACATACAAATAGATAAGTGGAATAAAATTTCCTTTAAAATCCATGGTGTTCTGCACAATAGAGACGTGGACAACAACAAATACAACTTATATTGAGTTAACAATGAAGAACTACACATTTGAAAATTCTTTGTTAAAACTAGCCCTAGATTGCTTTCATCATTTATAAGTGATTTGACTTTTAGTGAGTGCTATATATTTATAATTCTTTGCTTTAATTTTAAATTTTTGGTTGTGGCATCCTACCCATTAGGGGAAGAAGAGAAAACATGAAGATGTAGGTAATGCCCATCAGGTTTTAGGAAAGAATGCATGTTTATTTCTATCTCTCTTTTAAAAAATATAGCTTGTTATCTATTTCCTAAAGTATTCTCAAACCTGCCAATGACATATGATCCACAATCTCCCCTAATTCCTAATACATTTACCCTAATAGTTCTGTTAGCTCCTTTCTCCCTCATGGCAGTTGCCATGTTTTAACATATAATACAATTCTGTTGATGGTAGAATGTGGTGGTAATCTAATTGTATTGAAATATTATTTTGATTTGTACTGAAATATTAATTTGATTGTATGTTAATAAATAAAGTTGTCTGGGGGTCAGAGCTATTAGAGCCATAGCAAGAGTGTGGCGGTGGTGGCACATGCCTTTAATCCCATAAGATCTCTGTGTGTTCAGGGATACAGCCAGCATTGGAGACATATGCCTTTAAGACCTAGGGGGCTGTACATTCAGACAGTGACGAGGCAGTCATGTGTTTGGGTTTACAACCAATGAGAAGGCAGAACAACATACTTTAAAAATACGAACCGACAGGAAGTAGGTCTCTCTTTGCGCGAAGCTGGGACAGCAGGAGGAAGGGTGAGATTTTAGCTCTGAGCTCTGACTTCTCGGCTTTCTCTTTTACATTGTTTCTGTGTTTCTTATTTAATAAGACGGTTGGTTACATCTACAGTAGAAGTGTCAGAATTTCTAGAAAAAAAATCTCATCACAAAAGTATTTTTATCTGTTTCCATTACTGCATTCTTAGAACACAGAATGATGCTTGCTAGGTTTGGCCAGGTTGCTTGGTGGTGAAGTGCCTCGCCCCTGAGCTTGTTCAGCTAACTTCAATGCCTGGAACCACACGGTAGAGAGAAGAACAGACTTCCCCTCAAGTTGTCTTCTGACCTCCAGTTGGGTGCAATGGCTTGTGAATATACATACACAAACAAATATGAATCTATTGAAAGATCTAAAGCTTGTCTATAATCATTGACTTATTCCTCATGAGTGAACTGGTAGATGTACACATACTACTGTCATGTTAAAAAAGTTCATCAACGTATTTAGGATTAGATTCATTTTACTATTTGTGGTGGTATTGTGTTCCCCAAATTATTGTGCACCCTAATAAACTTATCTGGGGTCAGAGGCAGAACAGCCACTAGATACAAAGGCTAGAAAATGGTGGTACTCACACCTTTAATCCTAGCATTCCAGAGACAGAAATCCCTCTGGATCTCTGTGAGTTCAAGGCCACATTGGAAACAGCCAGGCATGGTAACTCATGCCTTTAATCTCAGAAAGCGAACCTTTAATCCCAGGGAGTGGTGGTAGAAAGCAGAAAGGTTTATAAGGCGTGAGGACCAGAAGCTAGAAACATTTGGCCTGGTTAAGCATTTGGCTGGTTAAGCTTTTAGGTTTTGAGCAGCACAGTTAAGCTGAGACCCATTCTGGATGAGGACTCAGAAGCCTCCAGTCTGAGGAAACAAGACCAGCTGAGGATCCAGTGAGGTGAGGTACCTGTGGCTTGTTCTGGTTCTCTGATCTTCCAGTTCACCCCAATACCTGGCTCAGGTTTGATTTTATTAATAAGAAATTCTAAGATTCCTGCTACAACTACTAGTTAGTAATTGTTTGAAATGAGGAGTGGTCTATAATGTCATCATGAAAGAAAATGTTCACAAAGTTTCGTAATCTTCTATGATCTTTTTTAGACTGAAGATAGAACATAGTTATAGAAGAGTGCAAGAATTTCATTTCCAGTTATTCTTTCTTTGTGCTTGTAAGTCAGTGCTGGAAGGTTTGCTTTATGGAGCCTGATGAGGTAAGTTTTACTTTACTTAAGGGTAAGCAAAATCAGGGCTATAATATCTCTTTTAAAAATGAACATATTTAATCATAGACTCTAAATATTGCTTCACTCTCAACTGAGTGCACAGAATCACCGATTTCATCAAGCTCATAGTAAGGATATTTCCTTTTTTAAATTAAATTTAAGTTTTAGATCAGAGTTAACCTTACAAAAAGAGAATTTGCTTATGTTATATCTTCAAAAATTTTAATGCCTTCTCTTTAAAACCTGTGCTTATCATTTTGCAAAGTATCTGATTTCTGAAAGAAATGAGGGCCTGTTGAACGACTGACCTTCACAGAGCCTCATGGCATTTTTTCTCCAGAGCTGCAGTCTCCCCTCACCTTGTGATCACCTTATTATGAATACTTGCTTTTTAACAGTATAAAAGGTTTTTGGGATAATGAGCTAGTGAGGACTTTATTTCCAGTGTGGTCCTCTTACATCTTGTGATATACCGCAGAAGAGGGAATCAGCCTTTGGAGACACTAGATGAGTTGAATATATTTATTCAAATTTATATATATTTATAGACAGTGAAAACTCAATAGTGATATGGCAAGTGTACATATACATGTTTTATTAAAGATTTATTACTGTCCATTTTCCACCCAGAAGGTTGCCATAAACATGGGAAAAGCAAAATCATATGCAAATTGATGGAATTAACTTAAGAGTGGACAATTGTATTTTCTGAGCTTAGCAGCAACCCTAGCTCATACTAAGATGCTATGTACTGCTAGTGAATGAATGAATGCTTGAAGGAATGATTTCAGGAGGGAAGAGTAAACAGAAGCAGAAAAGTTAAGCCCAGCATGACTGACTGATAAGGCCTGGGCTATGCCAGAAATTTATCTTGTATCATGTCTTTCTCTCAACTTTAAAGACTTAGCCAAATTTCAAAACCATTTAAAATAAATCTGACAAATACAAGAATATCATTAAAACTAATTTTAAAATTTGAAATATTTTGCTAGTTACTGAACAGTTACTAGTTTGTGATTTTCACTTGTAGAGGGTATTGCATTTCAGACAGGGCATTTACTCTTTGCTGAGTAGAAAAATTAATGTTTTCTTTATTTTAAAATTATAAAAGAAAGTGCATTTCAAGGAACAGTAGGGCAACAGCCATGTTGTGAAGTCACTTGAGAACAGGTGTGACAGTCTCTGTAGGCTATTCATTATGCAAATCAGCATTGTCTCAGACTCACTTGATAAAAGAGTCTGTCGATAAAATTTCTCTCTACTCAATTTTTACATTGAGTTAACATTCCAGAAATTTCCTTTTGGAATATAGTGATCCAATAGAAAGACACAATAATTAAGAAATTGCTTTAGTTCTTTTTTGAAGGAAAATCATAGAAACAGATTTTCTTTACAGCTAAGTCATATAATTTCTTCAGCAAGATCAGTGTTCTTTTGCTTAAGCCTGTTAGTTACAGCAGGTTGTCAGTGTGAGTGTGTCGGAAAAACATCATTGAGAGATTTTTGTTATCACGCATCTCATGTTAGTACCATGACAATTCCAATTCTTCCCTTCAGCCCATGTTCAGTGCTAAGAATGAATGAAGATGACAAGCTTTGAACACCATGTCTTTACCCAATTTCTAATGTAACTTTGCGTTCAAATGGCTAGGTGTCACATGGGACCCCAATTAGTGCTATCCATACACAGACTGCTATACGTAACCAACACTGAAATCATTGAAGACTGTAGTTATGTGAACCTCATCTGTGCTGATGTTACAGGTATCCTCACAATAACATGACCGTGGTTCAACTTGTTGAAAAGAAATGTTTCCCAATTTTATTTCTTGAAGAATAGTTATGTGGTATAACAGATTTGATCCCTTGCCAGGAGATTAATTTAGCCTCTGAGAAAATGACTAAAAAAATTATTTTAAAATCATAAGAAAATTTAAGACTACAATTTTCATTGAGATGCTAACCAATATATACATATGCATACATGACTGTACTTATATTTGTGCACATTGTTTAAATAAAACATACACACAACTATATACCTGATAAGTTCTGATAAGAGCATCCATTCTTTTGTCAGTCATTCTTCTCATGTTTCAGAATATACACCATTATGTTCTTGTTTACTAACCTAAACTCTCAAACATCACTAGTGTAGTAATTCACTTTATATCTATAAACAAATAATACTAGAAGTAGATGAGGGTACGTAATAGTGACAGATATTAAAGTCCCCTGGTTTGAGTTCTAGGTCTGTCAATACTTGTCTTGCCTTATGCATGTCAATAGTAAAATCTCTCTCTATTCAAGTTAACTGATCCTTAGGATGAGGACTGTTTTTCTATCTTTTAGAGCAAGTTCAAACATTGTTAATATTTTATTAAAAAGTTGGGAATTGAGTACTATAAACATGAATGATATTAAATGTAGTAATAAAACAAGCAATGCAGCAGGGACAATAAATTCTTTATTCTGTACATTATGATATACAAACTTTTCTTGTTTCTTAAAATTTTGAATGTATGTACACATTTTTATTAATTTGGTTTCCTATATGTTTAGTTTAATTCAACAAATATTGAGCACCTAGTATACACTAATCCCTGATGCTGTCACTACAGGGAACATAAAATAGGAGATAGTGCCTGCTCATATGGAGCTTACAGTCTTTAGAAAATAAGAAAGGACCAGTTAGTTATACTATAAAGCAAAATTTTTATCTTGTAAAAGAGATACTAAAAGTGATAGGGATTTTAACAAAATTATCAGATAAAAAATCCAACATTTGACATAAATGTTTAAGAATGACTAGATCTCCCATTGTCCCAGGAACATAAAATAGAAGACATCACTAAGTCAGAAGATATCCCTTGAGTCTAACTCAAAGAATTTAGAAAGAGTGAATGCATTCTAGGGATAGTATTCTTTTCTGTAAAAGCACACTATATAGCAGTTTAACAAGATACAATTTTTTTTTTAAGTGTGGCTATACATGTGGGCATTTGTACTGTAGTCAATATGCAATAGGTAGACAGTGAGGATCCCTGAGAGGGAACCAGTAGACTTGAGGTGCCATGTTCTGTAGTTCCGATAAGAGAGTGGGACTCTAGGGAAATAGCTTGATAGGATAGTGGTGCAAGATTTGAGAATGGGGCATAAAGTCAGAGACATGAGTTAAGATGCTGTTGCAAAGTCTGAATTTCTGTGCAGGCAGAATGGGGTTCAGGAAGGTAGAAGACACCAGACATGGAAGAAATGGTGATTAGACTGTAGGCATGGGAGAAATGGAGGCGAAGAGGACTCAGTGTGTTTACACACAGTTGTGCGTAGTTCACTGGAAGGCGGGAGCTGGGGTAACTAGGCAGGGTGTGGACATTTGTCCTTCTTTGTTTGTTTTCTGAATTGTGTAAAGATTTAATTTTGTGTTCTATTAAGACAGACCTACCTGTAGCATTTTTTCCCCTAATAATTCAGATGTTCCTACAACCTTGGAAATCAGGTGTCTATACATGTACTTATTGTTTGGGAGGGTGCACATATAGGTTACAAACACATTAAGCTGTTGGATGAAAACTTGTGTTTCTGGGTTTCACTTATTTCTAATAATGGAATCTGAAATAGCTCTAAGGTTATTTAAGTAGCCTGTTGAACCACAACATTGATTGTGTGCTGTGGGACGGTCTGTATGTCAAATTGCTCTGATTGGTCAATAAATAAAACACTGATTGGCCAGTGGCCAGGCAGTAAGTAGGTGGGACAAGGAGAGTGGAGAATTCTGGGAAGCGGAAGGCTGAGGCAGAGAGACACTGCAGCCGCCGCCATGACCAGCAGCATGTGAAGATGCCGGTAAGCCACCAGCCACGTGGCAAGGTATAGATTTATGGAAATGGATTAATTTAAGCTATAAGAACAGTTAGCAAGAAGCCTGCCACGGCCATACAGTTTGTAAGCAATATAAGTCTCTGTGTTTACTTGGTTGGGTCTGAGCGGCTGTGGGACTGGCGGGTGACAAAGATTTGTCCTGACTGTGGGCAAAGCAGGAAAACTCAAGCTACAAATGGCGCCCAACGTGGGGCAAGAGTTTCCACCTAAAACCTGAGAAAAGATTCTAAAACGGAACTAAAAACAGCTTCCTAATTGTCTCTCTCAAATGAGCGGCAGCCTGCCGGTTTGAGCTACTGGCTGGTTCCTAGCATGCAAGCTCGATCTGCAGTATGGCGGGAATGAGGCCTCTGCAAGTGGCACATTAAGCTGCATGGTGGATTTAGCCTTTGCTAGTACAAAAAAAAAGAGGTTTCTGGGCTACACGCTGCTTGGATAAAATCATAGACCCACGATGGCTCCCAGAGTTGGCGGAAAACGTACCACTGCCATGTTGGGAAGCTGAAGTGGGCGGAGCCAGCAGCCACAGCGCCGTTTCAGGCTTAGAAGGCTGCAGTATAAAGCAATAGGCTCAAGGTAATATAAAACATAAGCCACATAAAGATGGCTACCACACAGAGAATCTGGATTATGTTCTCTTTGATATTCGTAACTGAAGAGAAACATTTGATTGCAAAAGCTGTTGAGTTATGCCAAAATGTGTGTTTTAAAGGTACCTTAACTTCAAAATTTGGATGTAAGGATATGTTGCTTTGGAAAGGAGGCTCTGCTTTTGTTTCCACAGAAAGCCAGAGGCTATGGATTTGTTCCAGATTAAGATACATCAGGTTTGACCAGCCAAGACCACCTGAAAGGTCTCCGATGACACCATGGCCCAGATGATCCAACATCCAGAATTGTTTCAAGGCAACTGGCTCAGACGATACGGTCTCACGGACTACTCCATGATCCTAAAATTTTCTTTGTGTCCCCATAAGATACAGCGCCCCCCTCCAGCAGGAAGTAGTAAGAGAAGCTACGCCCAAATTCCCAAATATACCAAGCTGACTTTGGAGATGTGTAAAAGTTAAAACCTTCCTTTTAAAAAAAAGAAAGGGGAAGTGCTGTGGGACGGTCTGTATGTCAAATTGCTCTGATTGGTCAATAAATAAAACACTGATTGGCCAGTGGCCAGGCAGTAAGTAGGTGGGACAAGGAGAGTGGAGAATTCTGGGAAGCGGAAGGCTGAGGCAGAGAGACACTGCAGCCGCCGCCATGACCAGCAGCATGTGAAGATGCCGGTAAGCCACCAGCCACGTGGCAAGGTATAGATTTATGGAAATGGATTAATTTAAGCTATAAGAACAGTTAGCAAGAAGCCTGCCACGGCCATACAGTTTGTAAGCAATATAAGTCTCTGTGTTTACTTGGTTGGGTCTGAGCGGCTGTGGGACTGGCGGGTGACAAAGATTTGTCCTGACTGTGGGCAAAGCAGGAAAACTCAAGCTACAATTGTGGAACTTGTTTTCTTAACTATGTATGAAGAGGAAACTGATTGGTTATTGGATTCTCAAGTCAGGGATTCAACATTAACCTCTATCTGTGTTTTATGATTTGCAGAGTAGGAGAATAAATTCAATTTGGAAATCATCTACTGGGGTAAAATTCTTACAGTAGGTAGGTTGGAACACGACAAAATTAACACAGACCTTTTGGGATATCCATAGTTGAAGTTAGAAGAACACGCAGCATGAGAGAAAACAGACAAAAATCTTGTATCATCAGGAAAGCTCATACAACACTGTGACATATACTGATGTTTTAAAGTTTATAACCGAGGTGTGATGAACTTAATCACCAGAAAAAAAATGACTGAAGGTAATAGGTCTCAAAGGGAAATCTTTGGAATTGGCTTCTGGAAGATTCTAAAGAGGCAAACACAGTCATTGAAATGATTTTGCTCAGAAATATTTGAATAAATGGTAAGCAACAAATATGTGCTCTGCCTGGCTTCCTGGAACTCACACTATATTAGGTGGGGACTGAGAAAAAACATCAGCATTCAATTAAGCTTCTGAAAAATATAAAGGAAAACTCAGGATGCATATACTAAATAAACTGATTTGATATAAAAGCTGAAGTAGTATTCCCAGAGGAGCACATGCATTCAATGAGAGCATAAAAGAGAAGCCATGTTTAGGATTAGGCATAAGAATGCTAAGGCTACAGAAGTCATATTGGAGAAACTCAGGCAAGCTCCGTTTCTGAAAACAAAATAAAGAGCTACTCACATGAATGAGAATGGTAGAAAGTAGATCATACAGACATTTTATTACTTTAGTAATTCAGTCCTTATATGGTGAGCAAGGGGATGCCATTAAAATATTAAGAAATAAAGTATTTACTTGCTTATGTTCTAGGACAATCAAGTAGTCTATAATGTGAGGTGTGATGCAGCCAATAGGATGTAGACGTCTGCGACAAGATGTCTTGTATCTTAGCAAGAATTCATAGCAACTAGGTCTATAGTAGGCACATTGGAGATGGATAATGAGACAAAACATTTAAATATATACCAGAGGCAAAATCAACAAGATGTGCTAATAGATTGAGTGTACAAGGCAAACAATGAATAATACCAAGGCTAATTCACAAGTATTTATTGGTGACTCTTTATGCCTTCCTAGTTATAAGGGAAACGGGAGAAGTGCCAGGTAAACAAAGAATAATGTTGAATCTCTATTTGTCAGTGATAGTGAAAAACCTCATTTTATATTTGTCATACAATCTGCCTTGGCTTCATTTCTGACTGTTTGTAAAGACTGCTCAGATGGTTGGCTGAAACAAGTTGTGTGCATCTATGGAGTTCAGCTCTCTTTGTATAGCTAATTAAGATGGTGTTGGAGTCCACAAAATAGGCATTAGCACACACTCAAATCAACTGTGCTATCTGGGCTGGAAAGTTGAAAAGGAATGTACTGGTGCTGTGGATTGCTTTTATGTTCGATGCACTATTTCCCAGAATGAACAAATACAATGGAAAGCCTACAATTGAGATCAACAAATAATTAGTGTACAGAGGAATAGATAAACATGTAAAAATAGTCTTAAAGGATATGTCCATTATATTCTGTCACAGAAATCGATATTTCTTCTAGCATATGGTGTTCATTATTGCTATTGTTCGTGTATACACTGTCATTTTCAATAACTTTCAAATGTGATTTTCACTTTTTACTGGGCAATTAATATTTCCAGCCTAAAATTTGAATTAAGTGTGCTTCACTAAGTCTAGCACATTTTAATTGTTTAACCTACTTGCTTTCCTCTGTCAGTGGGTGTAATTTTGTGTCAATGTGTGGCAATTTGTCCCCCTAATTTTTCTGCTCCCTTTACTCCAGCTCATCTCTAAGATGTGACCAGGGAGGTATGCTGTTCCTTACTGCTTTAGGACTCTGTATAGAAAATTTAGTGCTATATTTTTCAGCCTACCTTAACCTTGTCAAGAACATCTTTTAGACAAGACCCCACACACACTAAAATTCCTTTCCTTATAGTGAACCATTTCACCTCTTCCCTCCCTACCCCTACAGATTTTCATTATAGAATTTACATGTTTAATACTGGAGGAGGAGAACAGAGATTGGAGGACAAGACATATTCAAACAGACAGGAGGACGGAGGAGTGAGAAGAGCTTATGTCAGAAAATACATAATGGTAGACATGTGTTTAACCAGACTATATATAGTGAGCATGTTGAGGTGTTAACAGAATAAAATGTGCCAGCTTGTTTTTGAAAGCAGTATCTTGACCCTCCCTTCTATAAGTAAGCCAGAGTTTTCAGTTTGGATTTCCTAAAGCTGTCTTTAAATGAAAAGCCAGAATTTTATCTGAATGGTGATTCCAGGAGGTTCTAGTAGAGATATGAGGAGGTGAGAGAAGGGAATTAAAGATGAAAAATTGCTCCCAGTCTAAGGGCACTATAGGCAAGGAACTAAACTCCACTGGAGAAGTCTGGGAATTTTCAAGCAGGACAGAACTAGTCTCTCCCAAGGCTGGCAGCTCCCAGCTGTGGTTGAGGGTAGCTTGTGTAGGACAGAGGGATACGGTGGTCCATTATTTGATTGTGGCACAGTGACTGAGGGTAGCTGGTACAGGGTAGTGGGATGGGGCATTGTCAGATTGCAAGGTAGCTGGCAACATGCATAGGGGATGGCAAGGGGTAACCTCATGGTGGGCAACTGGTTGAGTGTGGCAGGTAGCAATCATGGAGTGGGGTGGGTGGTGCATTTGGTTGTGGCTGTGTTAAAGTTATGAAACATTTTGAAATACAGTTGTAAGTAGTGCCTGACCCTGAAGAAATCTCTCTATTGTCAATCCTCAGACTGAAAAACATTCTTTTCATTTGCCTTTAGAAAAATGCAAATTAAAACAAGGATCATTGAAACAAAAGAGCAATGACCACAAACCTGCTGAAAATATACTGAAACTGGAACACCCATTCATTGTTGGTGGGAATATAAAATAGCAGGCAACCCTGGAAAAACTTAGTAGGTATATATAAAACCAAACATGCAATTACCATACAGCTCAGCAGATTTACTTAGAGACATTTATCCTGAAGGAAAAAAAATCCAACATTTACACAGATATTGTGGACAAGAGTTTATTTTTTTAGGTTTTCATTTTTTTTTTGAAGAGTCCCATAATGGAAACAACCCATTCCTTTCTTTGGGTGAATGCTTACACAAACTATCCCACAGCTAAACTCTGCAACATTAATTAAAGAATGCAATCCTATTGCTACTGATACATCACCATAGAATTGAATTATACTAAGGGAAGAAATACCCTGCAATGTAAACATTATATGTTCTTGCAATGGCAAAATGAAAAGTCAGTGGATTCCAGAAAGGCAGCATGAAAGTGATCCATGTGGTTGAAATACTGTGTTCTGACCATAGTAACAGGCATCTGAGTCTACAGAAGTGATAGTATACCAACACACACACATGCACATGCACACACACAATCTGCACACAGAAGCTTAACCAATACTTGGGAACATGACTAATTGCTTTGACCAATGTCAGGGATGCAGTTGTGACAATTTGTTGCAGTTTTGCAGGACATCATTTGGAACAAGTAGGTAAAATGAGTATGGGGTCTTTGTATTACTTGCTACTAACTACATGTGAAAATAATTATGACCCCTATGGGTTATTTTAAAAGAGGTCAACATTTACGTACAAAATAAACACATAATAAATGTTATTTCCTAGCTTGTCATTATTTATTAAAAATAGTTTATTTTCTTAAAATAAACACAACTACTCAAAAAGCCCTTATAATATTAGAGAATTTACTTCATTTAGGGGCTAATATAATTCATGTAGTGTTAAAAGATATTAAGATACTTGACTCATTAAAATATCATGGAAAATTCTATATTGTCTATATTTAATGTAAAAAAAGTATAGCAAATAAAGATCATTTGTGAAAATAATTTTCAGGGAAACTATTTAAAATGTAAATATGACTTTATTATTATGCTCTTATATAAAACTCAAAGATCACTGTAAATATTTGGTGAGTATGCTCCATTTAATCAGTGTGTCATTGAGGGGGTAAATACTATGGAAACATTTTCATAGGTGAGCAGACACTTGTGTGAATACTTGTTACATGTTGGTCCTGGTTTACGTGTATGAACTTCTTAGAACACCTTCTCCCCAATTATAGATGAGGGACATGAAGAAGCTTATGCAATAAACAAGATCTAGGGGACACTTTATTTAACTATATATACGACTGGGTATGCCTTGTCCTCACAGCAATCCTCCTGCCTCATAATTATAATTACTTGGATTGCAAGTGTGAATCACTGCCCCAGCTTAGGGAACACTTTTTATACTATCTAGTTGTAGCACAAATCTTAAAATGTTCTTATTAATAAAATCAAACCTGAGGCCAGTTATTGGGGTGAATGCTGGAAGATTAGAGAAACAGAACAAGCCACAGCTAACCTCACCTTGCCAGTTCCTCAGCTGGTCTTGTTTCCTCAGACTGGAAGCTTCTGTGTCCTCAACCCAATGGCTCTCAGCTGAACTGCTGCTCAAAAGCCGGAATGCTTAACTAGTCAAATGCTTCTAGTTTCTGGTCCTCACACCTTATATATCTTCCTGCTTTCTGCCATCGCTCCCTGGGATTAAAGGCGTCATGAGTCACCATGCCTGGCTGTTTCCAATGTGGCCTTGAACTCAGAGATCCAGAGGGATTTCTGCCTCTGGAATGCTAGGATTAAAGGCGTCTGCTACCACTGCCTATCCTCTTTGCTTAATATTGTGGCTGTTCCATTCTCTGAATCCAGATAAGTTTATTAGCATGCACAATATTTTGGGGAACACAATACCACCACATCTAGTCAAGGTCATACAGCTATTGGGGTTAAAATCATAATCAGTAGAGAATCTGATGATTCTCAAACTGTACGTCACACAGCTCAGAATTATTTTTATTGAACATTTGAGTAAGTGCTGTGCTTATGTATGCAATGTATGTACTTGTTAGTGTGAGTGAGTGTGTGTGTGTGTGTGTGTGTGTGTGTGTGTGTGTGTGTGTATGTGTGAGCTTGAAAGTGTGGAAGTATGTGTAGAAGCACATGCACGTTGGGGCCAAAAGCGTACACTGTCTTTCCTCATCATTACATCTCCATCATTACATTTCCTTTCCATTTTTCACCACAGTGATTCTCACTAACCTGATGCACATAACTTTATGCTAGGCTGACAGGTCAATGGGTTTCAAGGATCTGCCTATCTTCATTAGCCCAATATGAGAGTATCAGAATTAAGTATGCCAATTGTTTTCTTAAGCACAGCTCCTCCCCTTCCTTCAACTCTATAAAATCAAAATCTCCCTTCTGCTAAAACCATGGGGTCTTAATTTTCAAGGATTCTCCCCAGAGATTATAGTTAACATTAAAGTATGAGTCCAACTGCATTCTGAGCCATAAAGGTTTCCTTTCAGGTTCAAATAAATTGACTGGTCAATTTATACATAGTGCCATATTTCATTAACTTCTTAAAGCTTTATTTTTATTATTTTAAGTTTTTTTGTGTGTGCGTATATGTGTGTGTGTGTGTGTGTGTGTGTCTGTCTGTCTGTCTGAGTGAATGCTTTGTATGTATAGATACCTACAGAGACTAGAAGAGGGAATTGGATCTTTTGGAGCTAGAATTATAGGCAGTTGTTAGCTGTCCAGTGTGGGTGTTGGTAACTGAACTTGGGTCTTCTGGAAGAAGAGAAAACCCTCTTAATTGCTGAGACTTCTCTCCTGCCCCATTACTTCATTAATCCTAAAATTCAGTTTTTGTTTACAACTTGCCATTTCTGAAATATGACTGCCTGTCATAACTGGTAGCATCTTGCTACTATAACAAAAGCAAATGTTAGTTGTTTTGAATCGGTAACTCAGATTTGCTATTGCATTGAGGCACACTGGATAATAACATAGAATCATATTTACTACACACTGTTCTTTTAAATCCTGGATCTCAAATGAAATTGTGCTTAGGATGTCATGAGAGGGATAGGCTGGAAAAGGGGCACGTCATCCATTGTATGCATATTCACAGAGCTAATGAGTGAGTAGTCTTTAGCAGTTATGGTAGATGAAATGACGCATCTGGAGATGCACACTTTGAATATGGCAAATCATGTAAATAGCATGTGTGTCTGAGTAAGGAGCCCTATTGGAGAAATTGGAAATAATTCAAAAGGCTCATTTCCAATATAACATGTGTGCAAGGCGTTTTTCAGCACTACACCTTTTCTTCAAAAACCAGCAGCACATTCAGAGATGATAATGTTCGTCAACGTTTCGGCATCCTTAGCTCCCCAAAGCTGTTAAAGTGCTTAAAAAAGACCACTGCCCTCTACCACTCATCAATTATCTGGAACATCATATTATACTGTTGCTAGTATCTCTCTTTCACAGGGGAGAGGCAGAGTTGTGGGGACATAAGAGTAGAAAGTCATGAGAAATTGGTGAAGAGTATGAACAATGTGAACTAGTTCATACTCTTAATTTGCAGTGTGAACTTGCTTGATGAAGGACATATTAAAGTAAAATGTACTCTAGACTAGCCTACAGCTTGTTGTGAATTCACATAGGAAGGGGAAGGTCTGCAGAGCAGCTAGGCTGAACTTACAGTGGGCATAAGGAATGAGAAACATGTACATGTGGTCAAATATTTGCAAGTATGCTCATTAAAATCCTTTAAAGGCTTATTTAACTCATTAACCCTCTGCTTTCATTTTCTAGTTCATGTGCCCCTATTCAAAAGCATTTGGTTGTGAATTTTTTCTTTTTCTCCCTTCTACTGATGTGGATTGGTTCCTTGTAAGAGACATTAACCATAGCCTTTCTTCGTCTTCGTCTCTCTGAGAACAACTGTTTGTTTCTACACCACAAGCCTCACCACGCTGTTTGAGCATCCTGAGACACCTGATGACCTATTGTGCCTCTTATTCTAGCTACACTGTCTGAACTGGATATGCAGTCTCAACCGTCCTTGGGACAACTATGGAATGAACACTCTGGGGCATTGCCTGTCTTTTTTCTTCTTATGCTTTTACTCCTTGTTTCTTAGCTCTTGTCAGAAAATCCACTGTTTTCTCATTCTGGTTCAACTAAAAAGAGTGCGTGGAGGGACAACTGCTACACTCAATTAGTGGGAACTAATTTGTCTGTGAGCATGTTTGAAAGCTTGAAAGAAGACAAAACAGAGAAATCACTGCTGAGGGCAGAGAAATGGACTGGTGAGTAAGAAATCACAAGCTCCGTGGAGGTTGCATAATCAGAACTGGTGCCGTTTAGTATCTTCAGTTCCTCAATATTGTAAAGGCCTTTGGGACACTTGCAAAGTTCCATTGAAATAATTTATATATTGTCACAAAAACTTAATCAACAAAAAACAAAAGATGCACGTTTATTTAATTAGCAAATTTTAACACACAAAACACCCTCACTACTTACTTAACAATTAAGTGCTGCACTATGGCTATATAATAGCATCATACCATTCTGTCATTGAGTTCATTGAATAACTAAGTAATAAACTGATTGTACTAAATTGCATGTTCCAGTGAATTCAGCTATATAATCCCAAACAGAAACAAATTTAGAAGATCATTAGCTATCTTTGCTAAGTACTGTTTTGATTTTTACTATTTGTTTGGTTTTTATTTGATATGAGATCTCACTCTGTAGTTTAGGCTGGCCTGGAAATTGCTAGTTCACTGTGACCTGAAATGTGCTAAAATGTGGTGATCTTCCTGTGTTTATCTTCCTAAGAATTGAAATTTCATGTGTGAACCTCCATGCCTGGGTTATAGCATATTATTTTTTAATATTGTTTTGTAATTTAAATGATCAAACATGTCTGAAAATGCTTGCTGCAAAGTTTATTCAAGTTTACTTGGTGATTGGAGACCAGGACATTTATACTGCAAAAGATATGGAAAGAAATAGACTTTGAATTAAGATGGAACTTGTATGTCTTCGGAACATTAAACAAGCAAGCAAAAAATGACTTAATCTATGATTAATAAACTATAGTAGAAAGAAAAGACCCTATAAAGTATTACTTCCATGTTTAATTTGGGCTTTTACTGTAAACATGTTAAATTAGGCTAATTTTCTTTAGGTTAACTTTGTGAGTTTTCTTTGCAAAAACAATATTAACATTTGTGCTTTGACTATGAAAAACTGAGCTGAGCCTTCTGGTGCATGACTATAATTTAAATTTAATTTAATTTTTATTTCTTAAAAAAATTTTAACATGCAAACCACCCCCTTTCGGGTATTCAGATGCTGGAAGATCCAGAGTTCAAAGTATGTCCCAGCTACACAGTGAGTTTGAGTCCAGCCTGGGCTACATGAGGTCCTATATCAAAAAAAAAAAAAAGGAAAAAATTATTGTTGCCTGTTAAATTAAGAAACAACAGATATTTGTGTCGAAAACAAAACTTTTGCAACAATTGGATTTCCTTTTTCTTTTTTTTCCTAATACACAGTACTTACTTTCTGTTTATGAAATGTCAATGATTTCATATTAAAAGATAAAAGTTCTGAATATTTCCTAGCCTCTTGAGTTTAGTTCAAATATAACTTAATCAGCAATAAATCATGCTATATTACCTCATTCCTATTAAATATAGAAAAACATGGATGGGCAGCCTTGACATAAACAAGGTTACTGTTTCTTCTGGGAAATAAAAATAAATAAAACTTGGAATAACTTCCTACTATCTTAGGAAATAAAAAAAAGGATTAGATATACAAAATGAGTAAAATTGAAGTGGCTCATGAAGAATGCAGAGTAATTTAACACATAGTGAAGGAACCATTGGGAGGGAGTTGATTTTCAAACACAATTAATGGGCTTAAATGTTAATTATCTCTCTATTTCTTATTGCACAAGGGTTTACTCTGAGGCATAATGGAAAAAATAGAGGAAAAATTAAGCCGAATAGACAGTAAAGACTTGTACTAGTTTTCAGAATTCCACTTACACTTTAATTCCCACTGATCATAGTGGAACTCTGTATTTGTTTCCTTGGGAAGACTCACATTTAGCTGACAGTGTCCTTGTGAACAAACATGTGATTAAAAAAAAACCCTCTCTGAATAAGGTTAGCATCATCAATATGAGATTACTGCAGCTGGAATCATGACATCATCAAGCTGCGATCATTTCATGTCTAGTACAGACGCCTAGGTACATCATATATATATATATATTTTTTTTTGAGATAGGGTTTCTCAGTGTGTAGACCAGGCTGGCTTTGAACTCACAGAGATCTGGCTGCCTCCACACCATAATTCTTAAATCATATTCATTTAGGAAGATTTTAGTGTCTATGAGTTTATCACAATCATATAAACGATATCTCGTGAAGAATGTAAAAATCTACCCAAGTCTTGATGGTCTAATTATGCTCACTGTGATGGTGAGTCTATAAAAGCCCCTTAATCGAGAAAGAAATGATGACACTTTCATTTGAATTGTTGTTCTAAATATCATTTTTGTTTTTTTAAGTTAATTGCTTATTGACAGCAGAAAATTTTCCCAAACACTAATAGAGTATTTAACATAATGTCATTTATTGAAAAAAAATCCAAAGGAAAATAACATACAGCTATCTGAAACTATTCGGAAGAAAAATATCAAAATGTCAATTAAGTGAAATCTAAACTTTATGGTCTCCAATGTAACTCATTTGCATATAAATTTAACACAATGCATATTTGATTAAACTTATACATTTAAATATACTGGTGAGACTCGAGAAATAAAAATGATAGCCTGGAAACCCAGGGCAACAGTGAAGAGCCTTACAAAAACAAGCAAAACTACCAAGCTCATCCCTACTCATAGATTTTCCCATCATTTTATTGAAAAATAAGAATACATTTCAGATCAACTCAATGAAAATTAGTACAATTGAAATTAAATTCAATCAGTTGTAAATATATCCTTGAGAAAACTATTGCAGTTTCTACCCAGAGTTTAACCTCAGCCTTACTCCAAATTTTGGATTCCTGTTTGAAATTCTCACATGGGTTCAGGGTAGTGAAAGCACTACTCATAAATTTATTGAGCTTTAAATGAACATGTGCTCATGAAGTAATCCATATAGAAATGTGTGGAAGCTTTATCGTTATATCTCTCTTTTATTTCCAAGCAGACATTAACCCACTAGGGACTGTTCCTAGTTGACATACTTCACATACGATTCTATGTTTATATACTGTGAATATTCAGCCAACTTTTCAAATTAGCTTTGAGAAAAAAAATCAATTTTGTAGTAGCTTTTCTCCGAAGACAGAGTAGAAAATGACATACATTGCATTCTAAAAGTAACATTGAGAAAATGAATTAAATGGGTGAGCCACAAAGGGAAGGTTGTAGGAAAAGAAGTAGCATGGGATTGAACCCTATGATTTTATTGTTTTCACAGAAAATGCAATAACTCCTCATTGACATCAACTGCCCAGTTGTAAGAAGAGTGTGCCTTCTGCTTTGTTGAGACACAGCTGAAACAGTGCAAGTAGTCATCAACCAGAATTTTTTTGAGGGGAGGTAAATTTTTGCCAGTTTAAATGTCTATGGAGTGGCCCTGGTATTTGAAAGGCACATTAAAAAAAAGTTTTGTGATACAGAACACGTATTTAGGAGAATCATTTGAAAAGTTTACCCAAATCAGATCAGTCTGTCACCAACTTTAAAATTACCAATAAAAACATAAAATTAAAATGATTATGAAAAATAATCATTTTATTTTTTTAGGTTTATAGTCTTAAGTACAGAACTAAATGGATTATTCTTTAAATTACACATTTTGTTGGTAGATAAGTTTATTATTATAAAGTACTTAAAATAAAGTTTCATGTTTGGTGAAAAATTAGTACAGCTGTAATTTATTTCATCATATTTCTAAGTATGAAAGTAAAGAATGGAATTATTTTCATTGTATATTACATGGTATAACAGACTAGGTTCTATTTCAGATATAATCCATTGCTCTGCTGAGTCAGTTCTGTGGGAAACATGAAATGAAGGGCCATTAGTGTCAAAGTCTGCTGCCTGACATTGTAACTATACATCTGTCAGTTCTCTTAAAGAAATGTAATCATGGGCCAAACTCCTCATCTGTTGAATATAACAAGTCACATGGAACCAAGGACCACAGCAGATCAGGAATACATATGATCCACGGTGGAACTATAAGAACAGATGGTAGGAAAATAGATAGTAAATGGAAAAGCAAGGGTAGGTATGGATGTAAAGCATCTAAGAAGACTCTGATGTTTTAAAAAAGCAAAGGAAATTAGGCTATAACCTGCATAGTCCATGATTAGTTATACAATCTATGATTGTGATTTGGTTATATTTTTTTCTCACTTTTAGGTTTGAAGGAAAGAAGATCATATTTGGCATTGTTGGCACTTCTGGCAACCTTAGTGAATGTGGTGAATATTCATACTCAGGTCCTCTCAGTTCTTGGGTGGACCTTCATATCACTACATAGAAATACTGCTAATTATAATCAAAATAGGCCCAATTGTAGAAATGGTAACATGTAGAGAAACATCTTTGAACTAACTGATGAAAGTGGTACCACTTCTGATTAATGGGGATCAATTAGTGTCAATAATTGGAGATTATATGGTATGTTGTCACTCCCAGAAAACAAAAACCTGATTGCTAGATGCTTCCCCATTAAAAAAAAAAATCAGCTCAACTGGCTTCTCTCCATTATAGACGGACACGCTACCAAGATGGTGCAGGGAGGCTGATGGGTCCAGTTTCTTGTAGACACAGCAATGTTAGGAATGGGAAAGCAGTCGATAAAGGGGTGTTTTAAGGGTTCCGTGGTCATTAGTTCTATTAAAGACAAGGTGATTTCACAAAATTTCCAGTCCACGTACCCAAATCATTTTTAAAGTTTCCACATTTTTAGCCATTTACTTTCAACGACAGCAACTGAGCATTTGATCTGAAGTCGAAATACCGATTCTGTTGGTTGGTTTGTCTAAATGATGTCAATCTCATGTGAGAAATTCGTTTTATTACCATCCCAGTGGTCTGTTTGCTTTCACCTCTGATTGCCCCCTGTTCTTCACAGTCATCGGCAACTTCTTAGAAGTTTAATCAAAATGAATTTTGAAGTACCAGCCAGTTCTCATGAACTTTGGAAGTGTGTTTTCTTACAATGGGAATGTTTAGGAAAGATTTTAGTTATTTGATAAATGCTTAATGATACAATTCAAACTTTTACTTCTAGCAGATTGTTGGCTCGGGATAGCTTAGAAGAAACAAACCTTGTTATTTTTCTTGAAAGGATATACATGTTTTCAAATAATCTGAAATTTGGGGTCTCTTTTTCTGTAAGTTTCTTTGCAAAAGCATGATTCAAATCAACTTAAAGATAACTGAAAGAAGATGACAAATTAAGCCTCTCTTTAAATCAAAAGATACTATTGGTGTCCTGGCAAAGAGAATGCAAAAAACATAACAAAATAAAATAAAATAAATTCTGTTTTACTAATCTTGGATAATGAAAAGATGTGGTTGGTTGCAATACAGTGGAAATAGAGACAATTGCAGATTTTTCAAATGCCAGATGCCCCAGATATCACTTTCTTGAAATCTTTGGTTTGATAGAATGAGTGACTTTGAACTTTTGAAAAATTTTCAATATGACTATTTAAGTCAAAGAAATTATGATAATCATTTGTTTCTTCTGTTCAGCTTAAAGGATGTGAGTTAGCTTGATGCTGCCACTACCTAGGTCTTCTGATATGTCCTCTTTTAAAATGACTGTGAAATTATACATTAAATTTCAACTTGCATTTGGTTTGTATTTTACCTATAGAGGTAAACATTTTTTTTTACATGTATTACAGATAAAGGAGAGTGTATCGGGTGTTCCTATTAAAATTTCTTTCTGTGGACACTAATTGTGTATGAAGCACTGAAGATTTATCCCAAGATAACAGAACCAGTAAATTGCATAACTAATCTCATTTTAGTGATAATTGAATATTGTCCAACAAACACACATACTGCTTATCATACCTTACCTGGAAAGAGCCTTTATTGAACAAAGCTGTAAAATTATATTTTAAGTTGAATTATTGAATTTGCACAAACATTTCTACAGTTGTCTTAAAAAATCAAGCTTTGTCATTTTCTACTACATTTTGTTGTGCTTTTTATATTAATATTTGCAAATACTGCAATTTAATACTTTGATCCCAATTACTTGCATAATCAGTATTTTTTTAAATCCTGGGGTGTGAAAAGAACAGATCATAATAATATTCTTCTTTAGACAAAAGTCTTTTTAAATGAAGTTAAAAGCTGAGATAATTTAAGGAAAAAGATCTTCAAATTTTCATAACCAACAGGTGTAAGTGAAATTTACAATGCATTGGAAAACTGGCTGGTTAAAGGTGTGGTTTGTCCTCAGGTAGCTCAAAATCATTTTTACAGGTTTTTGTTTTTTTGTAAAAGTGTTTTTTTTTTAATCTTGTTAAAATAATAAAATAATATTTCACAATTTGCACAGAGTCTGACTAAAGGGCAGAGGCATATTACCCTCAGAGTTTAGAATAAAGCCAGATTTTGTCAGGCCCAGTTCCGCGGCAGAGTTCTTACGCACGGCAATCTCAAACATTTCCTTGTTCCCTCGAAAGGCAGGGCCAATTTCATTTCAGACGGAGGTTAGAGTAAAAAAAAAAAAAAATCACTTCTGTGTTTTACCACCTTCTGCGCTAAGTATTATCACAGCAACCTTTTGCTCTGGTTGACCCATCTAATAACCTGGAAGAAAAAAGTGTTGCTCCCATGTCTGGTCTCAAGAGAAGTTCCTTTCCATGGACAATAAGCCGAAAGGCCATGGCTGTCTGGGAGGTGAAACAAATGATCTTGTCTGCATGGGCTTACGCAGCAGCGGGTCCTTTCTTCTTCAGAAGCGGCTGGGGCGTCTTGCCTGTAATGTGCACACTTAGGCTGTGTCGTCTGTTTACAAAATAGTTTTACACAAGCCTTGGTTAGCGGTGCAAGCTTCTGAGTTGAAAATTATTCAGGCTTGTTTCATTGAAGGCACTTGGTTTCCATGGCAATTTATAAAAGATGGTGGTTTGGTTTCTTCATAGGAACAGATGACGTAGTTTGGGTGTTCAAGTGGCCGCAAGCAAACTCCGATAAGCCTGTGTAATATGTAAGCCCAGGTTTACTGTCCTGGATAGTAGTGCATGCAAAAAGAGACATCATACAGTTACCTAGCTTAGCCATGGGAGGGAGGAAAAGAAAAAAAAAAACAGCAAAAAACGAAAAACGACAAACAGCAACAACAACAACAACAACAGAAACAAACAACAGTAAAGTGCGGTGGGGGTAAGGTGGGGAGGAACATGAAACCTCTAAATAATTCTGAGTTTGGAGTATTTTCAATGAAGGGTAACAGCCAAAGGTAAAAGGGCCTACATTTATTTAATTCTCTACATAAAACCTTCTTGAAAGGAAAATAAATGCCAGCTCTCCACGTACCCTGTTTACAGTGAGGTTTTTGTTGGCAGGCCATTAGGTTTCCATGGTAACAAGCAAACTATTCATTTGAAACAAAACCAGCCATGACTTTGTGCTTTGACGAGGATTTCTATAGCTCTTTTTTTCTTCTTCTTTTTTCTTTCTTTCCTCTTTTTTTTTTCTTTTTCCAGAGTTCAACCAGATGAAGCTGTAATCCTTTTAGCCACAAAAGCACCTGAAGGTCTCTTCCGTACCCAGGCCAAGATTATCTTCTATATGTAGTTTGGAATAAGTTATATTTCCATGGTGTCTTTTTTTTAATCCCCAGTGCTTAAAAAACGTTGTTTTTATTATTAACTTTTGAGTCAGTAGTCAGTGGAGGAATCTTTGGTAGTTTGTTTTTTTCAGTGTCCATTTACAAAGACTCTTTCTTCACGCCAGTGCCTGGTGAATCATTGATAGCCTCTGCCAGGGTAAGGTCACCTTCGAGGACTCAAGATAGAGATGAGGATGATGACTGGAAAGAGCCATAAATGAACTAAGATCCCAACAGCACCATCCACGGAATCTAGAGACAAGGAAGATAAGTGCCCAGAACTGACATTAAGGACATAAACATTCCACTTGGTTACTTGTACAGCTTTTTTGAAAAAAATAAATTCAACACATGGAAGGTAATTTTGGAAAAAAAATAGGTTTTGCATTACACATCAGCTTTATTTCTCAGGCAAGCAGAAAGGGAAAAGCAGCCTGGATAGACAGTTATATGGCAGACACATATTACTCTGTATTTACTAATTTGAAAACCTGGACAGGAGAATATTCTAGAGTCTGACATTGAAAGCATGTTCAGCTTTCACAGTCATTTCCCTGTGACTGTTCTCATCACTTCTGCTTTCTCTTCTTGTTCTCCCCATTTAGAAAGTTTAATTCAATTCATCAAATCTAATTAATTTTGATAAAGATGTAAAATTTGTATGCAATATGGATATGACCTCCATTTAGTGTAAGGTAAAGCATCATTGATCAGTGTTCTGAAAGCCAAAAGAAATCTTGGTCTCTGAAGAAAAAAAAAATTCTTTTTTTTTTTCCTGTGTTCTGGGCAAATTGGGTCCATGTGGGTGCAGCAGAATCTTTTCTGCAGCGAAAATCCAGAAAGTTTTTACTACATGTGTATTTTAAATATTAAGCATCATAACAGGCCTATTGATTTTTGTTTTTGTTTTGTTTTTTTACAATGCTAAATAATATAGTCAATTTAGTACACTAAGCTGTAATTGCACAGTTAACTTTCAATATCTAGACTGTAATACTTTTTCTATGAATATGCTGAGTTTAAAAGGCTCTGGCGAACTCCAGACTTGAGCAACATAGAGTTTCAAACCTTTGAATATGCTACATTATTGATGAGTTATTTGTGTAAATTTGGCTGTTTGCTTCTTCACTGTGTGACCAGAGAATTAAGGTTTCCAGATAGGCCTAAGAAAATCCTGCAGCTGAAATGCATTCCAAAAAAAATGATTCTGAATACATATTTCAAACGAATATTATGAGATGAAGATTTAAAGACCAAGTCAACATGTATTTCTAGTACTTTTAAAATCTTATTTCATGTTTGTTTAAGAATGGGCCTGAAGCCAGACAGCAGTGGCACACGCCTTTAATCCTAGCACTAGGGAGGAAGAGCCAGGTGGATCTCTGTGAGTTCCAGGCCAGCCTGTTCTATAGAGTGAGATCCAGGACAGGCACCAAAACTACACAGAGAAACTCTGTCTCCAAAAAAAAAAAGGGGGGGGGGCCTGAAATAGAAAATAGAAGTTTAAAGATATCGTTAAAGTATAACATTTAAGCTGTTCTGCAGATTAAAAACAAAATGATTTAACAAGATTGTAGAGTACACATGAAGTAAATTATATCAGAAAAATAGGACTACAGAATATACATTCTAAATTATCATGTAACTGCATTAAAAAACAGCATATTTCAACTATTTGGAGTTAAAAATGGCTTGGTTATGAGAGTATTAAGTGTATAGGTTTGCCAAATATTTTAATAAAAGTTTTCCAAACCCCTGAAAAAACAGCATAAATAAATATATTTTAAATATGTCTTTAAAATCAAAGTGCTAAATTAGTATACATAGAATTACGTAGAAATTACTGAAATTTTATGTTACTGCAAATATGGCAACAATGGCATTTAATCATTTGACTTAAGTATGCCTTGGATGATTTATAGTCAGAAATAAGAAAGTTTTATCTAAAACATAACTTTTTGTATGAAATGGAAACATGTTACTGTCATAGCTGTTAGGTCATTTCCACACCACATCATGTGACATTCAATAGGAGAGACACTTACTCTTAGTTGTTAGGTCTTGTTTTGCACATTCTCCTTCAGCTATTGATACATCATCAATGGCGATGTCACCTTCTATTCCAGGACCTCGAATGCCTTCAAAAATTAGCTACAAATATGAACAATTCATTAGAGTGGTTTTATTGTGCAGAAAGATATTCCCCCAGTTTCCTCTAAGCACACAGCACAACTCTTTGAGAAGTATCTTAAGGAATGAATCCATTATATTTTCAGTATATATTTTGAAAGCCAAGAACAGAACCATGCCCCATCCTGTCAAAATGCTTTGATGCTTTGCAGGTACACTGCACAGGTTCCTCATGCTTTTTGTACTCATCCTTTCACTTCCTGCTGTGATTTTACTTTGGAATTCTACATTTAAAACTTGATGCTATTATGAGTACAAACTCATACATTTGAATCTAGTGAGAAGTCTTTGAATTTCCAGTATTTACACTTGGTGAGCATGGAGGTTCAGTGAATGAGTATTGAGAGATCAGATGGAGTGATACCAGGTAGCCTTCCTTTATAAATTCCAGCTATGATAACAAAATAAGCATGACTAGATAATTTTAATTATTTACTTTTGAAGGAGACCATTTAGAATTATCTTCTTAGTCTTCAAGCTACCTCTTTCTTCCAGAAAAAAATTAATACTTTAGGTAGTAAAATATAACCAATGGATTTAATGTATTTAATGGTTGATACTCTCAAAATTTTCAAATAGAATATTAATTTGGTATTTCCAAAGAAACAGTAATTCAATAAATAATTCTAGTGTAAGATATTTCAGCCTGGTAGACAGAGTCTTTACAACTTAGTAAGGGAAATATTTTGTGAAGTCTTAATTAATAGATTTTATTTTTAATACTGTTTCCTGTTTATCCTTATTATTTATTCATGATAATTAAGACTGTACAAAGCTGTCTCTGGAATAATATCCCAAATAACCTCTATCACTGAAGAGAAAGTAAAATGGTGGGCTAAAGAGCAAACACTGAACCAAATTTTCAGCTTAGTTAGGAATTTTGAGTCTTCCAGTCCAATGGGCAGAAAGAACTATTTTCTATGCTTTGAAATAAGAAACTACTGAAGTTAGAATGTTAAGTATGAAGCCATCTGGGAGATGACTGCAAAGAGGTGGAGATGTAAGTATTTTGGGTGACCTCAGATGCAGACTCTTACTTGATTCAGAATCAATGATAGAATAAATCACAATTTGGCCAACCACATCCCTCTTTCATTATGGGATGCTGTCTCTTTGCTGATGGCAACAGGAACAAAGTGTCATCCTAAATCAGCTCTGAGAGTCTTGTTTAGTTCCACACAAACAAACGGGTTTCACTTTCGATAAAAGAATCATACTCTGTTGTAATAATGTAGTGGTCTGTCATTAGACTAGATTTTTATTTTATGTATTATAAATACTTGAATATTGTGTTACATAGATTTCTGTTGGCCAGTCATTTTAATTTTAGACAGAAGGAAAGTAAGAAGTGTTTTAGCTAGGGAATTTTGGTATAATAATTAACTATCGACAATAGTCTAGACTTTTCTTGCATAATTGTGTTCAATTACTCAGAATTTAACTTTGAATAGGTCATGAGAGGAAGTAGGGACAGAAGGTCAGCTAATAGTGCATATGGAGGACAATACAGGACTTGCAATGCGGCCATGGAGAAGACAAGGAAACTGTATTCCTATATGCTTTGTATGAAGAAATGATCTAAGAGTGAGGAGTCCACTAAGGGTTAGGTAAGATGCCCTACATGTGGGATTTAACATGGAAGTTGGAATCACTTGATTTAAACATTGAAAGTTGGAATCAAAATTTTCATTTTTGATTTTTGCAAGCGGCAGCTTTAGGAGTATTCAGGTTCTCTTAGCTATGTGAAAGTGAATAGTTTCATGAAATTAAGTTTACCTTAAACTATACAATTATGCTCACTTAGTAAATTCTCTTTATCTGTAGTTAGGAGCCAATATAAAATAGTAAGTTTATATTTAACATTAAAAAATGAAAGTGAACAAAAATCTCAAGACCATCTGTGAGCTCTTTGCAGCTGCTTCCTTAGGAAGCCATGTTTTAATTGTAATGGTCCATTACTCTAAAATTTTCTATAGTTATTGCCTTGTAAGACTGATGACTCCCACTGGTTCAATTATTTTAGTAATTATTGATTTTCTTTTTCTCTTCTTCCTGCCTTCCCCTGCAGTTTGACCAAAGTTGCAAAGTCGGATCTAAGCTTACATTGAAGACAAAAGTGTTGAATCAGGAGAGTTGTGAAAGATATGGTTCTTTTTTTCCCTTTTTTCTTTTCTTTTCTTTTTTTGGGTTAGATTGCAAGGGAGTTATGGGGGAAAGATTATCTAAAATAATTTAACATATGTGCTGTCTGCCCACTGGCAACGTGATGCATTACATGTTTAATTTACAAATCAACAAAAATTGAACCATACTTTGCCAAGAGGGCTTTCTATACCTAGAGCAATTCCTTACAGGATTATTTCATTCCTTCAAGATATTGAATTAGTGGGATGATAATAAAAGTTAGATGATTTGAACATTCATTAGTTTCACTGACTTTTATAACCACTGATGAGATCATTGGCCATTAAGTGTAGCAAGTTGATTTCTTTCTATAGAAACCTAGCATGAATATTACACATTCTATAGAATTAAAACAGGGAATTAGTTACCATTTACTGGTATGATAAAAATACTTTCTGACAAAACTCTTGTTACATGTGAAGTGTTTTTAATATTTATTTGTAACTTTGTGATTATTGGGAGTCCAATCCAGTGGGGCAGAGAGATATTATAGTCTTAGAAAGCTCTTCTAAGGCATAGTTGCTTGCTAATTTTTGTTTTTGAGATTATAATACAATTAAATTTATTCTCTTTTTTCCCTTCATACCTTCTCGTATACCCCCTCCACTCTTCTTCATATTCATGTCCTTGTCTTTCGATAACTGCTTTTGCATGCATTCACACACACACACACACACACACACACACACACACACACACACATCCCTAAATATAACCTGCTCAGTATGCATCATGTTACTTGTATGCATGTTTTCAGGACTGTTCATTTGTCCTTGGGCAACCAATTTGTATGCTCTTCCCCTGAGAAGACCACCTTTCCTGCTCCCAGCTTTCCTCAGTTGCCGGCAGTATTTGTGTAGAGGTGAGGCTTTGTGGGCTTTCCCCATCCACATTGGCATGCCCACTGGCATCGCTTTAGATGCTTGTTTTTGGTTTGGATTGTAGTTGTCTACTGAGAAGAGATGGACTGTTTTTGAATTGGTTGGTTTTCACAAGAATCATTTATCACATTGTTCAATTTATACACTCAATTCTACCTTCAAATTAAAATACATAGAAATAGTAGATTTATTCACAACATCAAGATTAAGATCTTGGAGATAGTTATATTTTTTAGGAAAAGGAAGATTATAGAAATAAGATGTTTAGGTATTCAATTCAAAGACTATGTCATATTTGACAGTTCAAGCCTTTATAAAAATATGTCCTTGCTGGCAACTTTCATGTATGTAGCAGAAACAGTAATGCAACACTGAATTTTATGTATTTTACCATGGAAGGGATGAATGAATTGCAATGTATTCAAACAATTACATTCACTTTGAGAAAAAAAAAGTATCTCTGTTTAAAAAGCTTTGTTGCATGTTTGAAGGGTTTCATTATTATTCTGACTACTATTTTATCCCGTGTTAAAAAAATATTTTTTATTGTGTACTTTTGGGTTGAATTTGGTTTAATATATTTGAAAGAGTTAATGGTATGTAGATATCAGGAGAAATGTCAAGGCTTAGTTTTCCTGAAAAACAAAATTATGTAAAACTTGTTCTTCCTGTTCTTCCTGTGTGACCCTGTCCACATTATTTCATGTTTTCTGCATTCAAAGCAGAGAAGTGGTGTTCAGCTCTGAGCACTCCCATGGCAGCTCACAAGCTCCTGCAACTCCAGCTCTATGCGGTTCTATGCACTCTTCTGGCCTCCACCGGCAGAAGGTACACACATGGTTAAAAGACCTACATGCAGGCAAAACACCCACACTTCAAATATTTCTTTTAATTGAAAAAGAATATTAACTTTCGGTGGATAACTTCAGATGGGGTTTTAAAATGGGGGTTCTTCATTAAAATTGCATCACACACACACACACACACACACACACACACACACAAACACACACTTGTTTCAAGTAATAGATTAACAGTTTCTGATGAACCAAGCTTTTATAGAGCATATGCACTTGACAACATAGAGGCAGATAGATTAAACTTGTGTTTAAATGCCATTTCTCAGTAAATGAAAAAGAGTTATGTGCAGAGTTAATGAATGCAAGTAGTTAAAGGATCAAATAGTACAAAATCTTCAGATACTGACTTCACTGTTCATACCAGCTTTGGCAAGTGTTCACAAGTATTTTCTTTCTGACAAGAGATAGGATCTCTCTGATTGTTACCATGGAGGGAAATATAGAAGTTTAAGGGTGTAGTTTGAAAACTGACTATGAATATCACTGGAAAAAATCATGATATTAATACATTCAGGTAGAATTAATAATGATGTTTATCTTATTAGTTCAATAAATTACTGAACTTTGCTCAGGCATTAGAAAAGATATGTGATGGTTGAATAAGGCACTGAACTATGAGTATAACAGAACATCAGCAGGAGTCATTTTATCATTACATTTTTGTTCTGTTTTTAGACCAGTTTTATGTGGTTTTACCCTGGGTCTCTCGGCTATCTAGTCTCAAGTTCTTGGTCACTCAAGCAGTGTTTTCTTCTATTGGTTTGTTTGTCTTGTCTGACATCAGTATGACAGTTTTTGTTTCATCTTCTTATATTTTATTTTGTTATATTTTTAAAACAATAAGTGAAGAATGGAAACCTAGCTACTGGAGTAAAAGCTAAACAACTGAAAACTGTCATTTATACTTGCTGGAGAGGGAAAAATTAGTTTTCCCCAAGTAAGTGACACTGGGTATTCAGGACATGCCTTATGTTCAGGAGTAGTTGACCAATAAAAATAATAGACTCCACATTTTTTGTGGAGCTTTTATTTGTTTATAGGTCAGTGGGGTTTTTTGGGGGAGAGGTTGTTTTGTTTTCTTGATTTTGGAGTTCTGTGGTTACATTAAGTTTTTGTTTATTTATTGAGAAAGAACTTAAAGTTGAGTGTTTCAGGCACAGGCAGAAGATCTGGAAGTACTTAGGGGAGGAGAGGAATATAATCAAAATGTATTTAATTAAAAAATTGTTTTAAATAATAAAACTATAATAAAAAATAAAATAAAATCTAAGAATTATGAGATGATGTACCCCAATAGGTAGCTAGTGATGGTTTCTTCCCTGGAGGAGCTGTCTCCAATATTAACTGGGAGTACAACTTTACAACACTCAGTTCAACTCTCTGAGTGTCAGTATTAAAAGCTTCAATCTGAAATAACAATCTAAGATGTGAAATGTTGGGGAGGACAGAGAAACAGCACATTGTGAACTATAAATGAGAGGTATTTATTCAGAAGATTTAATTTCCTATTTTGAATTATGCATATGGCTATGAGTCTTTCCATGTGTATGTGTGTGCATGTACCCATGGAGGCCAGAGGCATTGGAGACTCTAAAGCTGGAGTTATGTCAACTGCTTGTTGTGGGTGCTAAGAGTTGATCTAGGGTCCTCTGTAAGAGCAATATGCATTCTTAATCTATAAGTGATCCATCTTGCCCTTTAAAATGTTTTAAATGTGAATTTAGCCATCATTAAAATATCTGTATAATCCTCCTGGAACTTGACTCACTATGGTAATATATTGTGTACCCTAAAAAACTTGCTCCGGGGATCAGAGGACAGAGCCAGCTACTAGATTAGACATAGAGGCCAGACAGTGGTGGCACAAACCCTTTATCCTATCACTCAGGAGACAGAGATCCGTGTGGATCTCTGTGAGTTCAAGGCCACACTGGAAACAGAGCCAGGCAGTGGTGGCACATACCCTTGATCTCATTACTGGGAAGCACACACACCTTTAATCCCAGGAAGTAATATGGCAGGACACAGAAAGGTATATAAGGCATGAGGAAACAGGAACTCCATCTTGAGGCTGAGGATTTCCTAGAGGTAAGAACTTGTGACTGGCGTGTTCTGCATCTCTGATTTTTCAGCTTTCACCCCAATATCTGTCTCTGGGTTTTTTTTTATTAATAAGACCATTTAGCAATTTGTGTTACAACTCACCATATCAAATATAGAACTGTTTGAGAATATGTCTCTTAGTGACTGTAATACTTTCCAGATCGTTTTTATTGCTAGACAGTAAAGTCATGTTGAGAAAAACATGCTCATCATTTAGTAATAATTACTTATATTTAAATTTCTTTGAAATTTGTTTCCAAATATTTAAATGAGGATTCAAGAGTAAAGATCTTTAATTGCTTTAGGCAAAACTAATGAACTGTAAATGGTATTGTCTCATACTGTCTCTATTTTTGGAAAAATTTAGATTATGTTATAAACAAAGCACAGTATTAACAACAGAAATAAATAGTTTTCCTTGGTATTTGGTAAGTTTTGCTCTAATCCTTTTAAATATTGCAAAATAAGTTACCAATATATTATCATTACACTGATAGTGCTAAATTAATTCTATGAAAAAGCCCACAAAGAAATTTCCATATAATAAAACCTTTACTTAACCTACAATTCAATTTTATTTCGACTAGACAAACTGACTGAAGATGCTCAACAAAACAGGCAAGTGTGCATGTTGTACGAGTTTTTAGATCGATGTAATTAAATTTTCCATCAAGTGAAGCTACATCATTGGTTGTAAAAGAGGCACTCAACACCACTTATATCTAATTTACTCCTCCAAAAGAAAAGAGATATCTTAAAAATATTTTCAAAAGTTACATGTTTGAATGATATAATATTTTACAATCTAATTCATGACATATTTCTATCTCTTGTTATAACAATGCTTTTTGGTAGGTATGACATAACAAAGTATTTTAAAATTCTTCATTCTGTATAAATTATTTCAGAGTAAAAAAATTCTTAATTTGAAATAATTCTAAGTAACAATAAAGAAAAATAAAACAAATTAAAAGAGTATATTATGTCAGGGTATGAGTAGTTTCCTTGCACAGTTAAGATTAATGAAATGAAAGAAACATTTTAATTAAATAGACATTTTAGTCAATAGATCTAAAAATACATTGTGAAATAAAAGAACAGAAATGTCATAATTAAAAATTGTTACTTATCTTGATTTCTCGCTGGCAATTTAGCTAAAAATACACTGATGCAAAATTTTTACCTTCTGATGGTTTCACCCCAAGTAGTTGAAACCAGATTGTTTTTTTTCCATTTGAAACACACAAATTACCGAATGAAGTAGTCTACGCAATGGTTTTGGGGGCACAGAGCCTCAGGCTTGATATAATGATGATCATATCAATAAAAACCAACATAGATCCATGAGAAATGGAGATCATGTCACTCAATGATTGCCCTGCATAGAACTTGCAGGTCAGAATCATCTGAACCAGTTTGAAATTCAGTAGAAAATTTGAGCAGAAGGGACTGAATCGAGAATCCCCATAGAAAAAGACAGAGTTTTTAAAAAATATTACAAATGAATGGCCTTTAAATCATGCTATAAATCTTTGCTTCACTTAACTTGTTTGCAAAGTTATGTTCACAAGATTGGCAAAGGATTTGGACTTGGTGATTTACCTCTTAAGCCCAAGGCCCTGTGTTTAGAATTCTGTTTTCTTAAAACACAATAGGAAGAAAACAAAGCAAAGGAGGTCAGGCATAAACAACATCAGAAAATACTAAAAAAAGAGGAAAAATAAAGGAGGGTTAGAGATGAAGAAAAGGAGAAAGGTAAAGAAGTAGAGATGGAGGGCAAAGAAAAATTGTTTTCTTTAATAAATCTAAACCCTTAAAATGTATAGATTGTTTCTAAGTCACTTAAGCACATCACTGTAAATGCTTTGCACTACAAAATTTTACAAATATCCAGTACCTATTAAGTTAAAATTCATGATGCCTACCACCCAAATTACAAGAAAGAAAAACAAAACAAACAAACAAACAAAAAAAGATCCGTAAAGGGAAGAAGAATCCATCTATTTAAAACAAACCAAGAATTAAAATAGATGTGTATGAACAGATAGGGACTTCAAATAGTTAATCATGATTTGGCTACACAGACTTAAGGCATTAACTATTGAAATAAAAAATATTTTGTAAAAAGACTACCATTGAATTTATAGAGATTGAAATGTCCAATTGCTGAGATGAAAAATTCACTGAAAAAGACTAAATTCAGAGTAGATATTACCAAACAAATGATCATTGAATATACAGGCAGAATATAGGCTGTTCAAAAATCAAACACAAAATCAAGTGGTGGTGGTGCATGCCTTTAATCCCAGCACTCAGAGAGGTAGAGGCAGAGGCAGGCAGAACTGTGAGTTGAGGCCAGCTTGGTCTACAGAGTGAGTTCCAGGACAGTTGAGGCTACCCAAAGAAACCCTGTCTCGAATCACACACACACACCTCCACCCGCAAAAAAAAAAAAAAAAAAAAAAAAAAAAAAAAAAAGAAAAAAGAAAAAACAAACAAACACAAATTTTCAAAGAGGAATCTGAAAGGATAGAATGGGGAACTAAGATGGGTGAAAAAACTAGCTAGACAATCCTCAATTTTCATGTAATAATGACCCCACAGGGCCCAGAAGTTCAGTAAATTAGGAGTGCACAGAACTCGAAGAACACACCAAAGCATATCAGAATCTCAGTTTTTACAACCAGCAACAAGGAGAAAATAAAAATCATAAATGATCTCAGAGAAGGAGGCTGGCACAATAGAGAGAGGAATAAATGTGTGTGCAGCCAGAGATTCATACTTGGAAAGAATACAGAGACAGAAGGACATCCTGAGAGTTCTAAAAGAAAAACCACCAAGATATGCCTAGAGGAAACGATTTTTTTTGAAAAATGAAAGTGAACAAGACAATTTTTTAAAAGTACAGAAGGTGAAAAGAATCCATCCTCAACAGACCCACACTTCAAGAAATGTCAAATGAAGTCCTTCAGGCCAATCAAAACTGATAGCAGATGAGAGTAGGGATTTTCTGGTGCTATAAATCTATGAAAACGTCCAAGGTAGGCAGGGAATGGAAAGTACATTGAGAACCAACTAAGCAAACCCAAACTGCCTTCTAAATCAGAAGTAGAGCTGAGTTCAGCAGAGAGAATTTCTCCAAGGCTTACATAGACCACTAGGAATAAAGTTGGATTAATTTTAACAGTCTTGAATATCTCTTTATACTATATATATATATATATATATATATATATATATATATATATATATATGTTTCTGTAAATTTTATGCAAATCTCAGCAGCTGCAGAAACGCATTTTCATGGGCCTTGGACCTGGACATCTTTTTGAGTTTAAAACACCCCTTTGGTTTCTGATAACAAAAGATCCCGAATTTCCTTCTTTCAGCCAACAATTGTGAGAAACGGGGTTCGGTGGACTGAGACTGGCCAAATCGGAGGGAAAGGCGACTCAACTCCTGGAGCCCACAACCTCAGACCTGGTGCTCTGCCTTCCATTTCTGTGAGATTCTCTCAACACTCATGTTCCGAGGGCCCCTGCTACCTACAGTTCCCTGCTGCCTCTTGGATAATGAACTAGGTTTTTCTTGCAAAAACATTATCTAATAAGCAAACTCTGTGCTTCCCTTAATGTGAAAAACTGATAGAAGAAAGGGTCTATTTGAATAAATCACATTATAATTTAATATTTTCCTGCAGGCAATTCAATTAACTCTGAATATTGAAGGGTTTTAGTTAAGACAGTTATTTATTTTTTATTTATTTATTCCTATTTCCTTGTGCTTTCATGCAAATTTCTCATCCCCCTCTCTGCACAATTCCCATGGCGGCTGGGACCTTGTATAATCATCCTGAAATCTGGAGGACCTCCACTGCTCAGTACAGTGGGGACCAGGTCTGTGTACTCTCTGCACCACCCCGCTTCCACCTCGGCCAAGCTACTGCACCCCAGAATTTCTCGAAATTCTCCTGCCAGGTAGATTCCAGCATTTGAGCATGACAATGGATGCTGTGTGTTTGAGAGCAATAGCATCTCACCTATTATGTAAGCAAGGAGGAGTTGCCAGGAAGTACTCCGGAGGCAGCAGCTCTAGTGGTGCCTGAGTTTTGCTGACAGTGACATCATTTCTCCAGTCAGCACCTGAGTGTTCCCCACTTTGGGCATCATGCACCACAACAAATCAGACCACTGAAAATGCAAATGCACAAGGGTCTCGATAAGGCTGCTGGATGCTCTCTGGAAAACCAGAAGTTTCCACGGTGGTCAGCTAGTGTCACTGGCTGATAGCACAGTTGCACCCTGCTGTGGCTCTATAAATAGTTTGGAACCTTCTGTTCCCCAGGCCTTTCCCAGTACCAAAGGCTGGTTTCTTACCTGACTTAACCAGAGCCATTTCACGACTCTCTTGGGGGAAGGGAAGCTGTGTGAGAAGATGGTCCAGTTTGATGCTAAGACATTTTCAGAGAGCCAGTCTTAAACGGATACCCCCAAGAAAAGAAAGGGGTTCATGGGAAGAGAAACAGAAGCCCCAGGCTGAGTGGAAAGAAGAAAAGAGGTAGCTGCCTCAACTGCTGAGGAGATGGATGAATGTGAGCAGGCACTGGAAGCTGAGCCGAAGGCCAAGGGCCCATTAGCTCATCTGCCCAAGGATACCTTCGCATTGGATGAGTTTAAGCATAAGTACTCCAATGATGACACCCTCTCTGTGGCGCTGGTATATTCTGGGGGAGCATTTTGATACAGATGGCTGACCTCTGTTGGTATGCTGAGCGGGTATGCCACTTCACTGAAGAGCTTACCTAGGCCTTCATGAGTTGCAACCATATTGCTGAAATATTCTAGAAATTGGACAAACTGAGAAAGAATGCCTTTGCTAGTGTAGCCCATTTTGGAATCAACAACAGAAGCTCCATTTCTGGCATTTGGGTCTTCTGAGGCCAAAGCCTGTCTTTCTGCTGAGTCCATATTGGCATGTGGACAATGCATCGTATACATGGTGGATACTGGATCCTGGTAGTGAGGAGATGCAGACCCTGGTTGGAGAGTACTTTTCCTGGAAGGGGGCCCTCTAGCATATAGGCAAAGCTGTCAATCAAGACAAGATCTTCAAGTAAACACATCTTGTCTCCTAGCTGCCTGTATGCACCCTCCCATGGAGACAGGGGTCATTAAAAAGGAAACTGAACATTGAAAAAGAATTCTCTAATAGACACCGTGTCTTGTATAAAATATAACTTGTGTATCTGTGACTTAACTAAAACCTAAGTTTGTCAATTATCTTCTATCAATTACAAAAAAAGTATTTTTTTTTTTGGTGAGATTTAGAAGTTGAATTTCTCATGAAAGTAGAATTTTACAAATTATGTTACAAGAAAGGACATTCTACCAGTAATTTACTTGTTTTCTAATTTGAGTTTGTCTCTCTTTTTCTCTCTCTTATTTAATTCTATGAATATTAGAATTTCCCTAAGATACTACTTAGGATGAGTATGTCTGTCATAGTTCCTCTTAATGAATGGTTTTGCATGGTTGCATCACTGATTTGCTCATTTCAATATGTAAAACTTTCTTTGCTAATATCAACTACTCAGGCTGTTTACAGTAAGAGATATAATCTGATGACACAGTCTGTGTCTTAAAAACTTCAGACTGGTGTATCCAACAATTTCTCCCACATCTTTAAAATGTTTTTCCTCAGGCATTTTTATTAACAAATTTAAGACAGAAGTGATCATATATGTCCCTGAATCTGATCTCATCCCCCCTTTTTATAATCTAAACAAATCTGTAGTTCAGGCATTATTCAACACTTGCTGTGAGATAATGCTCTTGTATACTGCAAAGATTTGCCACTCAAATTAGTTTACTAAAATGCTGATTGGCTGGTAGCCAGGCAAGAAGTATAGGGCGACCAGATTTGGAGAATGCTGGGAAGAAGGAAGGCGGAGTCAAGGAGCTGCCAGTCACACACATAGGAAGCAAGATGAGAATGCTGCACAGAGAAAAGGTACCAAGCCACCTGGCTAAACATAGATAAGAATTATGAGTTAATTTAAGTGTAAGAGGTAGTCAGTAACAAGCCTCAGCTACTGGTCAATCATTTATAAATAATATTAAGCTTCTGAGTCAAGTATTTGGGAAGCAGCTGCTGGATATTTAGGAACAGTCAGGTGGGAGAGTAACTTCCATCTACAAACACTTTGAAAGCCCAAAATTCTTAGTCATTTAATGTCTGCTTCTAAGCCTCCAGCCATGAAAAGTGTTCTGTTTCTGTTTATATGTGTGTATATCCTGAGATCTCTCCCCTTCCTGTGTACAGTTAGCTTCCAGCATATTTTACAACAAGAATTTTAGTAAATTTTCATGCTTGCCAATGTGACAAAGTAAGAGCTCACATTTTTTTTCAACAAATATCTAAAGAAATAAAGATTGTCCTGGAGGTACTTAACAGATGTTTATTAAATTGATATAATGTCAATAAAGGATTGCCTTGATACATTACCAAATTTAAATCCTTATTGTATATGTGTTTAATTTTATCATTTGTGATGAAGAGGTAACCCATGTAGAAAGCAAAATATATAGAGAACATCAATATTTTTAGAAAAATATTCTTCAATGTCCACACTGCCCCCCACACACTCACTTTAATAGTAATTGTACTTTGAATCCTGTTTTCACAGGATAAATTATTTCAGTTTTTACAACTGTATTATCCTTCATAGATACAAAATGATTCTGTCGGATTCATAGACATATGATTTCAAGCAGTCTTATTTAATTCCTTACCCCTACTCTTGTGAAAAAAAATTATTTTATCAACTTAGTTAAATTTAGAAGTTCAACCTTTCAAACAATCAAATTTTTACAAATTGTGAGCAAAGAGATTCTATCAATGAAAAGAATGCATAATTGGATCGATCTGATTCTCTGTACCCTTAAATGTATGCCATGACATGGATGCATGATATCAGTAAGTGGGCTTGAGTACTTTCAAAAGAAAGAATAAAACTATAGGCTATATGAAATGTCATTAGATTTTAAAGATATTTTTACTATTTTAAAGAAATAAAAATACTTTGGTATATGTTGGCTAGAAATGTATGAAAACATAGGTAGGTATACACACACACACACACATGTTGATATAGTTACTTAAATCACAAAAACCATGCTGCCAACTTTATTAAAATATCTCACACATATACTCTTTTACAGTGATTATTAAAGTTTATTATTTCAATTAAAACCTTATAATTAAATTTTTGATATCTTTATAGGTGGCATTTTGGTATTCAACTGAAGTCTATCTACAGAAAGAAATATAATTTGCTTAAAAATTCTGATTTTGATTAAAGTAATAAATGACTGAGCTGGATAACATTTGAATGATATCCGGTTTTATTATTGTGAAAATCTATATTATCTCCTGTGGAGAATAAAATGTATGCAAGTGAGTCTATGGAAATGGTTTACTGTGCAAATACCTTGAGTAGTTTTTGGTTTCTTTTGTTGTTGTTGTTTTCCAGAGACAGGGTTTCTCTGTGTAGGACTGGTTGTTCTAGAACACTCTTTGCAGACCAGGCTAATTTCAAACTCAGAGATCGACCTGCCTCTGCCTCCCAAGTTCTGGGATTAAAGGCATGTACTACTATGTGCAATACCTCCTGTTTTGATAGATTTTTTTCTATATGCTACTTCAAGGATGCTAATAAAGGTGCATTTGTCTTCATAAAATAGATTTGCAAACTCAAGAGGAACTAAAATACATGATTTTTATTTCTCTTATACAGAATTTCTGAATATTAATGTATTTATTGCTTCTTTATAGTATGTATTTAATGTTGCATTCAATACACAGCAATCTATGAACAAAGTTATTTCTTACCTGAAATGAAGTGATTGGATATATATTAACATGAGCCTCATTCCATCGTTGTCCTTTATTCCCACTTGAAGACCATAGAGGATTCTCTATTGTTGTCTGCCCTTTCAAACGTAGATATACATTTAAAACACCTAAAATAACAATGGAATTTTGCATTGTATATTTGTGTCCGCTTCAAGTTTGTTTCTCCTTGACCAAACATTTATAAATATTTAAAAGTAAATCTTGCAGAACAGTCTAGTGTCTTCTGCTCTCCTTCTGTTTCTTATCTTGCTATCATGGTGATAAGATGATCCAGAGAAAACAACATTCTATTTCCTAGAAACTAAGTGTTACCTTATATTTCAAAATGACTTTGCAGTAAAGGTTAAGGTTTTTTAGGTGGACAGGCTTGTCCTAGATTATCTCAGTGGATTCTAAATGCAGTCACACTTATTATATGGACCGGCAGCAAAAGGCACTTTGATTCAGGAGAGAAGATGGGCTTGTAAAGGATGTTATCTCTTACTGAAGACAGAGGATATATCTACAAGTCAAAGAGTACGGGCTAGAAGAGGCAAGAGAATTGAGTTTTGCAGAATCCCCAGAAGGATCTTACTATCTTGATTTTAGCACCACAATGTTTTAATATTCATTTTGAATTTTGTTTTCCAGAACCGTAAAATAATGCATCTAACCTATTTGAAGCCTACTTTGTTGTCATTTGCTATTTATTATAAGAGCAGTAGAGAGCCTGCAGGGCATTCACTCATGTACTAAATGGCCCACACACTAATTTGATCTTCATTTTGACTTGTATTATCATTTAGTATCTTTTTTTCTTTAAAATAAAATCACATTTATTTTTATCTAAGTCTTATTTTTCCTTCTGAAAGAAATATTGAACATAAAATAGATAGCTTTTTCATTTCATCATTTAATACATCTTTTTAAATTTGTGTGTTGTACACAAAAATGAAAGTTAATGATGATAACAGTATTGATACAATATAACATATGTTAGGAATTTGTGCATATAAGGAATTAGTCTTCTTGTGGGCCCTATAATGAACTTACTGCAATTATCTCACAGTACAGATGAGAAGAATTATAGGAGTTAAGTGATTTTCCCTGTGTAATGTAGCAAGAAAATAGCAGAGGCAGGCTTTAAACTCAGAGTTTAAAATTTTTGTCCTTTGATGATGTTACAATATTTGAATAGAAATAAATAAAATCAATTGCATTGAAATGATATATTGCATTATTATGTTGGACAAAGACCATATTACAAGAATACATTTTACTTGCTAATAGATGAAACTTCTTTTGTCTTAAGGTTTATTCATTTCTGCACATCAGTGAAAATAATGTATTTTTGTTCATCTATAAAATTATGTGAACATTTATTGTTCTACTTTTCTTGTTTTCACATACTACTTCAAGATTTTCTATATTTTCTCATTAAATACAATGGATATTTTCATATTTCTACACACAAACGTTTTATTGCATATTACTTTAATTTCTACAGTGTGGATTCCCGTTTTTCATTTCTAATAACACAATCCATTATCCAGCTATTATATCCTACATGCCACACTCTTTCATAACTTCTCTATTTTTTCCTATTTTATCTAGCTTCTGCTTTTTATTCACCCACTGTTCTATCATTCACCATTTTCTCTTTCCTAAATTCCATATTTTATGTATTTTAATAAAAACCAGATATGTACTTAAAGTTAATGCATCTTTGTCAACAGCTACAGATGCGCTTCTCTGTGTTCTGCCCCTTCCTCTCTCCCACTCTCCCTCCCCTGTCTTTCTTACCCTCTCTTTCTCTCCATCCCCCAATTCTTTATCCCTTTGTCTGCAATATAAAACAATCCTGTAGTGGATTTTTCCCCCAAGAGCATGTTCAGTACTTCTCTTTCATTTTTTTCATATGGAAGCAAAACATCATGTTTTGATTAAACTAAAAGGAAATTGATCTTGTTACCATATTGATAAATGGATTGGTTAAAGATTAAGAGCAATATTACTTTTTAGATATGATCATTATAATTACAATGAACAAATAGTGAAGGCTATAAATTTGTCAGAATTTGAGGTTATAATTTACTTTGGTGAAACACTTATTAATATATACTAGTAAATGTTACAGACTGGATCTAAAATGCCCCACAGTGACTTCTGTGCCAAGGCTTAGTTTCCTGTGCAATGTTCAGAGTCATGCATTTAAGGAAGTGACATGATCACTCAAATTTTGACCTAATATATGAATGACTCATATTTAGTGAAATTGGAGGCTGAGAAGGGAGACAAAGGGATAAAATCTGGATGAAAAGAGTGGGTCACTGGGGGCTGCTCCAGAAAGATGTGTCTTGTACAGCCCCTCCCTTATCATCCCCACGAGGTGGAAAGCTTTCCCCCAGCTTGTCTCTCTGTCATGTTACTACTTTACCACATGACATCAAGCAACACTAGACAGAAAATTTTGAATCAGGAGCCAAAATAATAATTCTTTCCTCTACCAAGTTATTTATTTTAGATGTTTTGTGACAGGAAGAAAAAACTGACTAACAATGACATTATTATATGAATAATTACATTGCATTGTCTCAGAGTTTAATAGTTTAATAGAGCATTTATAGTTAGGGGATATACCCTGCTGTGACCATGTTTACAATTTCTTAATTAACTAATTTTTAATATGTATATTAAATTCACACTTAAGTTATTATGCTTATAATATTGAATACATTTTATATAAAAACATTTTTGCCTATATCTAGACAATACAGAATTAAATTAGATTTAAAATAAGCAAGATGAGTTGTAATTAACTGTGACTAGCTTATATTTTTAAAAGGAAAACATTTGTTTTATAAGAAATGGATGCTACAATTTATTGAAATAAGGCTTACACCTATGTTAAAATTTTTTAAACAACTTCTTATGTAGGTGCTAGCAATCATTTTATTGTCGCCAAGAATAAATGGTTTCTTGGCTGGTATATTTCTGAGATAATGACAAAAACTCATAAATAAACAAATGACTTGCTCCCTAGCATTTCCCATTTTAGTTCATAAAGCAGAATCTGCTGTCAAAAGACATTTAACCCTATTCCAGGTCATCTTAGGCAACAAAATTAGAACTTGTGCAACAGAATAAAGCTCCTTGGGAGAAGTTAGAAGCAGAGCTGATTCAGCACATTATTATATTATTATAGTAAAAATTCCAACGTGCACATGATGGATTGTATTAATACCCTTCAAATGTAATTTTAAATCCTCAGAGAGAGGATTTTATGCTCAAGTAGGCACAAGATGCCAGAATGTATGAACTGAGCCATCCCCAAGGATCTCCTAATGTTATGTAGTTCTATGATAAAAGCTTGAAATAGCTAAGTAAACCATAGATTTTTCTTCCTTGGCTCCCAGTGGTCAAAAGCTAAATGACCTTGGTTGTTTTATATGATAGATAATGATCAAAATTTGGGCTTCTTCTTTTGCAATATCCATCATTTGTATTTAATATTACTTCCTTTAAATTACCATATAAAATGTAGTTTTCATAAACATTTTTTATCATCGAGATTACCTAGTTATCATCTTTTTTGAGACTTCTCATAATTGTCTCTTGATTATTTTACTATAAAAATATTAGATGTTTTAGAAAATAATTTAATAATAACATCCTAAAACATACATTCATCTTTACCATAGGTACTTCAAATTGAGAAACTTGCATACATTAATTTGTAATTTGGTTTATTCTAATGTCTGGATATCAGTTGCATATAAATAGCATTTTTATTATAATCAGTAACATAGACTCATTAATTGAATTTCCACATCCTATGAAAAGATGAGAATGCTGCAAAATTATCTGACTCCAGGCAAGGACTATGTATATTGATAGGTAATTGTTAGCATCATTTGTTTTATGCACACATACAAAGTGAGAAATTAGGAAGTCATTGTTTCCTGCTTGAATAGAGATGGCTGCATTGATACTGTGTTTCAACATGTAGCTGCAACAATATCTTAAACCAAAAAGTCAGGTCAGTTTCTCCTGTCATTGCCATGCTTCTGGCATCCAGTTGAATTCATACCACAAATCTGTCTATGGTGGCCCTCTACTCAGGCCTTCTATCATGCTTTTTCAGATCCCTTATTTGCATCTTTTGGCTCTTTAGCTCTAATGCTCCCCTGGAACATTGTTCTTCATTCTCATGCCTTAGTTTCTTCTGAGTCTCACATCTGCAACTTCTGCTTTCTGCTTTCTCCTACTTCTATTGAAGGATGCTGTTCTTTCTAACTCTACAAAGAAAGTCTTACGTTAATGCTGTTGTCCTGATGCATAAGCCTGTTACACATTTGGTTGAATATACTTTCTCTTCCTCTGTAATTCATTATGTCAAATCCCTGAAAAACCATTTGATTACTAGGAAACATAAAAGATTCATGAGTAAAAAAAAACAACATTAGATCTTTACTTTCAATAAAGTGGGTTTAAATATTTGTTACATTGGGCAAGAAGAAAAACCAGTTAGATTTCTTTTAACCATTACTTCAATTGATAAAATGATATTATCTATCTACTGTAGCTTACATACTTGGTTTAAACATACTTTCCTCTACTAAACACAATTCAGAGTTCGTCATCAGTGTATAGTAAAGATGTGACTATGAGCAATTATGCACATTATATGCAAGTATGGAAATTCATAATGAAACACTTTACTTTATATAATTAATTACAGTAATAACACTTAAAAATAATATATAGGAAGAAAATTGTTTGTGATTCTGAAACAAGTATTAAAAAGTAAATGCATTAGAGGTTACTTGTAGTTTTTATCAGAGTGTCTGTAATAACTGTTTCTAATAAAATTTGTTCATCGGAAGCAAAAAAACCCAGATAGATTCTACTTATATCTCCTGCTCTAAATACTTATCACTTAAGAAGGCAGTTTACTGAATGAATAACATACGCTGTTGTCAGTTGTTAAATATAAACAAGTCTTCATTGAAGTGATTGATTTCGTCTTAACAGACATCAGCTATTATCAAATCACCACAGTATAATATCTCAGAATAAGGCATTGGGTCCCTTGACAGTGGACTAGAGTCAATTCTGAGTGACCTGGTTGGGGGGTACTAGGAACCTAACTCCAGTCCTCTTAACCTCTGAGTCATCTCTCCACCCACAGAAGAATCTTAAAAATACTATTTTCTTAGATGTATCAGTGTCCTTGTGATCATTTGCCCATGCCCCATACAATTAAGAGAAATACAGTCTCTGACCAAAACTGGAAGCAGAAGTCAGTCTCCAAAAACCATTCAAAATATAGTCACTTTTCATTGTTGGCTTTACAAAGACATGTCTATCACTATTTTAAAATATTTGAATTGTAGCATATCACATAGTCCAAGACTATCATGTGAAAGAATAATTCAAGATATTTTTTTCATGCACAAACATATTTATTTACCTTTATCTTTTCATTAAAATCTCATTTCTTTACTTACAGAAATATTATAATTTATCTTTGGTTTCTTTCTTCCTTTTTTTTTATTTAATGTAAGAGGTTTTTTTTTTTTACTTTTTTTCTTTTATTTTACAATACTATTCAGTTCTACATAACAACCACAGATTCCCTTGTTCTCCCCCTTCCTGCCCCCTCCCCTTCCCCCCAGCCCACCCCCCATTCCCACTACCTCCAGATCAAGGCCACCCCCAGGACTGAGATAAAGAGATGGCTAATAAGACATTAACTCCAGATCCTTAAATGCTATTTCTATATTAAATTAGATCATCATAAGATGGCATATCTGAACACAATTTCATTTTCTTATGCATATGGGTTATCAATGTGTGTGCTCTTATTTAAGGATGTTTTATAAAAGTTGCCTGTGACACTGCTTGGGGGATACTGTTATTAAGTCATTACTCTTGAATTAATTATTAAGACATATGTGACAGTTTTCCCCATATTTTGTGTCACTTACCAGAGCCCTAGATGCAAATTCACTGGGTGATAATAGTTAACTTAGTGTTTTCTTATTTGTACAATGTAAGAAGTTTTCATGAACTGCCATCCGTTTCATGTCTGTACTCCACATACTTTCTCTTGTTATTCTTTTAATACAAGCGAAGGCTAAGGCAGCTACTTTAGGTGACCTTTTAAACCTAGTAAGCACTCATTGTCTGAAGAATCACATCGAAATACATCATGGTTATTGTTCTCAGAGAGACAGCAGTGGAACAAGCCTCAGAGCGACAAATGCAGATATTTGCACCACAAGTTATGAAAACAAAGGAAGCAGAGAGGGCTGACAACAAACACCAAAGATGTGCTGCAGCTGTATTTTAAGGGAAAATACAAATTGTACGGACGGTTAAGAAAGAGAAAATGTGTTAATTCTATCACGTAACTTTAAAAATACACTTATTTGTAAATGAATGTTTATTGAGTACTTAAGTTAATATTTACACTCAGGATACCATGTCATGGGAAGGGCCATTGCTTGTGCCCTCATGAAGCACAGTTCATCAAGAGGAAGGTCAGAGATTGGGAAGCTGCACAATTAAAACAGACTGTCCTTGCTTGCTTGCATGACCAACTGTTTTGACGTTGTGACACAACATTGTCATCTACAGAGTTCACACTCAAGAACTACATCATTGAGTTACAAAATAAAGTTTTCAAAATGCCTTCTACTATGCTAAGTATACAATTTTGTGTTGGGCTGCACTCATTGCTATACTTGGGCACAACTTGCCCACCACAGCTACAGGTTGGCTACATGTGTTGGGAAGCCACAGGGGAATGTGTATTTGAGCATTTTATGTTACAGGTTTTAAAGGATGAGTTTCATCATGGGCCAGAGAGAGGATGAAAATCAAGACTTGATTCTGTACTGTTTTCTTGAAGTAATAAGATCTGAACTGAGCTTCTCTTTCCCCGTTTGAGACACATTTTAGAGTTCCAAGGACTTTGGCCCTTGCTCCAACCTCTCCACCTATCAGGTTTTACTCTATTTTTACCTTCGCCTAAAACTGTCCATTCTTGGAGCATGTACTTCATATTTATTTTAGAGAGAAGATGAGACTTTCATGTTGCCTGCTGTTCTTGCTTTTGGAAATCCATCAGCAGCTATGTTCTTAGATAATTATTTTTTTCTCACTTCACTGGAAGTAGAATTAACTCCCTTCTTTGAGATAATTCCATTATTGAGGCATTACATTCCTACCTTTCCACAAACTTTCTTGTGGACTTAGAATGTCTGTTAACTTTCCTTCTTAAATCAGGCCCCCTGTGTGCCCACATCTCTTTGTTCTGTCATTCTTCTTCACCATTGTGGTTATCAGAATCACAGAAGAATAACTCATTCATTTATTCTTTTTCCTTTGCTCCCTGTGGCTTCACAGTGAAATAGGCTTTCCAGAGGTAGAACCTTGTCTAATTCTCATCAAACTCAAAGGACTTATTCATAAATGTATTCTGTATTTCACCTTTCATTTTCTGGGATGGTGTGATGCTTCTAGCTCACCTCATTTTTTTTAATTTAACAAACTTTTATCATATTTGGTGACTCCAATGAGATTCCGTTTGTTTAGGACTTTAGAGGTTCCTTTAATTCATGCAGAATTAAATAGTTCATTAGAAGACACAGAAATGTTAATATATATATATATATATATATATATATATATATATATATACATATGTAGCAATATTAATAGCTACACATCACTTTGTGGTAATTAGTTTTAGTGGTCAGCTCGGAACAACTTAGAACTACCTGGGATAAAAGTCTCAATGAGGGACTGTCTTAATCAGGTTGGCCTATAGGCATGTTTATTAGGGGTTATCTTAAATAAGTTAATTGATGTGAGATGACCCAGCCTACTGTGAGGTGACACTTGCTAAGCCAGGGATCCTAAACTGTATAAGAGTAGAGAAACTGAGCTGATCACAAGCAAAAAGAAAATAAGTGTATATGCATTTTTCCCTTCTGCTTGCTACTGTGGATGTCACGTGACCAGCTGTATCAGGATCTTACTGTTGAAGCTTTTTCACAGGGCTGGCCAATAATATAAAATTGTGAACTAAAATAAGTCCTATCTTCCTGCCACAGCTTTTGTCAGGGTGTTTTATCACGGCAACAGAAATCAAACTGTGTACATACATCATCTACATATAAGTTAACCTTTAAATGTCAACAGATTGTGTCTTTGATTGGAAAATACTTTTCTTAGTCAATTTTGATAAGGTGTCTAACGAACCCATCATTGTACCAGGGTGGCAGACAGCCTATAAATTGTACCTATCAGCTAAACCTTCTAGCATGAATATTCTTCTATAATTCTCTCTCCTTGGGTAGGGGCTTAGTTATGATAATTAAAACAAATCAAGACAATGTAAAGTCAACTTGGTGATTAATTTATAACTATTTTCAGCATTCATTTGCTTTAAAGCAACATATAAGTGGTCATTAATGAGGATTCTTCCCAAGTTGATTCTTGAAATTAGACTGGAGTCCTTTCTTGTTATGCTAATAACAGCTTCAAAAAATGATACTGAGCCACTGACACTCAGGCAAACAATATGTGTTTTCACGACCCACAAACACTGTGAGAGAATAGTGTAGTCTAAATCACGGTTTTTGTTGTTTAATGGAGGGTGTAAATTAGTCATGCAGCAATGGCTAAAGACAATAGGTTTTACTTCAGTGGAACCTCTTAATATTTGTATTGTTAGATGCTGCTGCTTCTTAATGTCAAAAGAGATTGCAAGACTTAATTACAATTAACCAAAAAGCCATAAATGAAATTGGGATATCATACATCTAGAAAAAGTCATTTTGGAATCTGTTTTTTTTAAAGGAACCCATACAACCAAGGATACTACTTGCAAAATGAGTAACTGTAGATATATTAGGCTTACAGATAAATGAGGGTCTAACCATATATACCAAGATGGTAAACATACCTCAAAGATGATGCAGGTTCAATTCTAGATTAGAAAGCAAATGTCAACACACAGAGGGTAGGCCTTTTTTCTTGCTTTCCCAATGTACATGAAGTTTATGTTTATATTATTTTTCAGTTTACTAAGTGTGTAATGCATCTTGCCTGCAAACAATATCTATACCTGAATTGAAATGCTTTATTGCTAAAGTATACTGACAATCACCAGGCTTCATAGAAACTTTTGGTGGTACAAGGTCTTTTCCTGATGTTGATGGCTGCTATCTGACCACTATGGTGGTTTCGGAAGTTTGGGTGGCTAAGTCAATGTCTTAAAATAGACAGCAAGGATATTTGCCACACTGATGGGTGTTTTCATTTTGCAAAAGATTTCTCAGTAGAATGTGACACTGTTTGAAAGCACTTGATTCACAACCAAATTTTCTCAAAACTAACATCAATCCATGCAAATCTTCTCACCCTATTATTGAATAAGCTGAAGACAAGGTTGCTTACATCTTTTGTTGTTATTTGAACATGCTTCAGAGCCACTTCAGCCATAGAGTCTACCTAATAAACTAATCTGTATGAAGCAGCTCCTCCTGTGGAAGAAGCCACAGCTCTACAGTGAAGCCTTTCCAGAATTTCAATTGACTGTGTGCATCAGGCAAATTGTAGTCTCACAGCAGAAGACTTATAAAACAATGATACTTAGGTACCAAGTTTGTATTTTTTTTTTATGTCCTGCAGAATGGATGTATAAACAGGTATATAGTGAACAGAAAATTACCTTTCACTGTCAGATCTTGGGTGTTCAGGTGCAATGTCACTGAGCAGTAATAATTTCAAAGGACTGTCTTATTCCTTTATAGTTGACCCCTACTGTGAGTTTAAAAACTTCAATAAACTATTTTCTAAACACATGTGCTATCTATCAGCCTTTTTTCCCATCCATTTACAGAACACAGGAACAGTAAATTTAAAATGCATAGTGTCCCTAGGAATCTCAGGATGGTATGGGAACCTTGGCTTCAGTGTGAAGTCACCAGCTGTATTAATGCTTTAGTCCTAACATGGGTGTTAGTCTGATCTTTGAATTAACCTCTCTAGCTATGGAAGTCCTTTATGCTGTGTAGCCCTGAGTGCTGTACTTTGAAAGTCTGCTATTTAATGTACTCACCTTCCTCACTCATTAAAAAAAAAAAATCCTCTGGAAAACATGCTGCAGTTTTTACATCAAGCATTTGTTTCACACTAAACTGATTTTTGTCATTGTGTGGTGGGGACAATTTCCTACCTTAAACCTCATGAGTCAAGTCCTTTCAAAATCAGTTTTGTAGTTTCTTACATGTTCCCAGCCATTATCAGGTTGTAAAGAGTTACAGTCTTATTTTGTATTAGTCTTTGACCGAATAGAATGATATACCTGGTTTGATCTCACAGACTATTGAATGCTTCTTTACATCAGCACCAAGCTTGGCTTGTTTACTTGGCATTTGTGAGCGCATGAAGCAGCACTTTTGATGTCTCCAGGTGCCTTTTTTCCTTTGCACTGACAACTTGCTAGGGGTTTGCTTCAACAAGCTTGGTGTGCAACCTACCTGAGCTCTTCTCACGCCTTCCTCTCTAATTCTGGTAAAAAGCAAGAGGCACGTGAATCTTTCACTTGAACATTTACAGACCACTTTAGGGATATTGATTGGCCTAAATTCAATGAGTTGGGCTCGTGGCCTAAGGAAGCTGAATGAAAGGGACATGTGGAAGAACAGCCTGAGGAGGTAGCAGGCAGAGCATAATCATTGGGGGCATGGTTTCTGATGACTTCAAATAGCATAGTTTCATCAAAGACAATAAACCATAGATCTTTAAAACAGATACAACAGTTAAAAAAAAAAACTTCAAATATTTTGACAATTGGCAAAACACAACACAAACAGAAAGACTGAGGGAATCCCTGCTACAGGACAACAGCATTCACAAATGTGAAGACCATTCCTGAAAAGAAACACGCCTTCCACGGAACCTTTTATAAGGCTGATTAACTGATTAGAATCTCAAAGATGTGGATAATTTGGGTTGTTGCAAGTCAACAGATAAAATTATCTGTGGCTTTAACACTACTCTTAATAGACACTTCCTCTGTCCATGACCTAATATCTTTACAGCCATCAGATAAGTCCCTTGGAATGTATGAACAAAAACCTAGTTTATAACCACTGAAGGGCCAAGAGTGATGTCAGATGGCATCTGAGGCCCACAGCGGAGACTTTCCTGCTTTGCTATAGTCTACCAGCTAGCATTTCTACAAATATGTTTTTTGTTTATTTTTGTTTTTTGTGACAGGGTTTCTCCATGTATTTTTGGTGCCTGTCCTAGATCTCACTCTGTAGACCAGGCTGGCCTCAACTCACAGAGACCTGCCTGCCTCTGCCTCCCGAGTGCTGGAATTAAAGGTGTGCATGACCACCTCCCAGCTACAAATATGTTTTAAAAGAACCTTGATTTGTTGTCTTGCTATAAACTCACCAGTGCTTTGGAACACTGAATATGGGAAAATCTAAATCTGTGCTCCTGGGTCATGACCACTCATATTGGTTCCAGAATAATCCATCTCTCCTCTTTGAGGTGAGAACTGTGTGTTTACATCAACACAAACTGGATTCAGAGTTGCCCAAACTTTCCATTTCTAAATAATGCAGTGTCTGTGAGATGCAATAAAAGAAAGTATAGTTAAATAAGTCATGCTTATAGTCCATCTGGCTCTAGTTTAATACAAAGCCTGAGACAAATATATTTACTTAGATTTTTAGCAATTTTTGTGCCTGTTCTCTCAATAAGAGCAGTGGAAACACTGAGGGATATTTGCTAAGAGTGAAGGGAAGGAAGTAGGAGTTAGATGTTTGTCAGAAGTAATTAGCATCTCATAAATATATGGACAATTTTAAAGAAATAAAAAAAGTGCTGGTCTCATATAACAAGTGCATATATATTTTGTGTCTTAAATATATATATATATATATATATATATATATATATATATATATATAATATTGGTCTTAGAATTACATACTTGATTTTTTATCTCTTTCTAGATGAATTGTGAAAGACTAGAGGAAATTTTGAAAATAAATTTTAAAAATGATCGTGATTAAAATACACATGATAAACTGAAAAGAAAAATTATATCTGAGCTAATTCAATGATTAATATTTTCTCTGACAATAAATGAGGGGAGTAAGAATTTTGAAATGAACCATTCCTTTCATAGTTAACACAGAGGAAGACCATGACCACCCATGCCAAGGCTCTCACAGCACTTTTCCTGTCTCTGTTCTGTACCCCAGTGACGTCTGTCATCCCTGTAATATTTACTTCCATAGTCAAGAACCTCCTGCTTTTCATCAGTAGAGTCTGTGATAACTCACTGTGACTACCAACTGACTCTCACATACTTAGCCTGACTTTCATGACCCTCCAGTAAGTCTTCCTGCAGAGCAGTGCCTGGGTCCAGCTTCCCAGGCTGAATTATGACATCACTATCAGCTGTGTGTTGGGCATGGTAATTAAAACTGTGTCTTTTTCTGAGAAAGAGGATAATCACCTTAACAAGCCCATGTGTTCACTGTTAAAATTAAAAGAAATAACCACAAAGTGCCCTCTAACAGAGCTATTTGAGTACTGAAGGAACAGGAGACTATTGTTACCTCAGAGAAGATGGTGATTATGGTCTTATATTTCCAAACTAGAGCTTTCTAAGACAGGAATTATTGTTCCCATTTTGCATATTTGGGAGCTAAGAACAAAGTGATTTCTGCGAAGTCTTAAGGTGACTGTGCACTTCTGCCATAGTTCCTCCTGTGACTGTTGTGTTTCAGGTTGTGGGCACTTTTCACTTTACTTGTTATCTATCCAAGCTTGTCACTTGCTGCTGTACTGTGAAGGACACTGGTACAGTTCAGACATGATAGTGAGTGAACAGCATGACAGATCCACCCACACTAATCTCGTGAGGTTCAGTTTTCTTCACCATAAACAATGGACCATGATGCTTACTTTTACAGTGAGGATAGTAGCTTAAATGATATGATGGCTGGTATATATACACTATGACTAAGTTTAGTAGTTTATACCAAAAAATGCATGCTAACATTGTTTTTGTTGGTACATATCAAGAGAGTAAGGTCATCCCAGTTTTCACAATTGACCAGTGTGTTAATTCTATCTAACTACTCACAATGGAACTATTTTCCTTTGTTTAGAAGCATCATTTCATTTCTCACTTTGATAAAGATGTATAAACCCTTGATCAAGCTTGTGGGGCTAGACATACTCTATTCCTCTGGACTGTGTCTTAGTTTAGGGAGGTGGTAAATGTGTACTTCTGGTATAGTATATGATACCCACAGCAATAGTCTTAAACATGGGACCACAATTTAATATAGCAATAGGCTGCAGATATAGTGTTTTCTGTTTTTCACATAAAATCCATAGGTTTATATCATCTCAAGTCATATACTTCCAACATATGCAGATCAGTAGATCAGGCTTTTGTATTAACTGTACTGTCTAATGGCTAATCTTTTATAAATATGATGACCAGACTTCTGGACTTCAGCATTTCACACAAAAACTGGAAACTTGGACAATATTTGCTCCCATTGAGGTGTGTGAAGTCCACTTGTAGCTACATGGTACTCTTTTCAGAAGACTTGCATCATGAGTCATGATAAGTTTCATTACTACTGTGAGATGTATCCAAAGATATATAGATGCCTTCAGTTTTGTATTCCCTTCAAGGCCCCAATGTTCTTAAATTCTAGTTAGTGTATTGCATCTACATAAAGCCAATCTTAACACTATTATTAGTATGTGGATGATGCTAAAAGGACTTGTTCATATGACAGTATTTCTTTTCATCATCATTAATATACATCAAGTCATTATTCAATCTTAGGAAAGAAACAAAGCCTGAATTATGTCATGCCAGTTTCACAGAAGCATGCATAAAAAGTATACTCTATTGATGGGCTGCCAGACTTGGGATCCGAAGAAGCAATGATGCTCGGAGTCTGCAAACTCTTGTCTGAGTTTTAGAATCGTATGACAGGAGGACATCTGTGGTGTCTTACCTAGCAATTTGTAGGCAAGTCATATAAAACTAAATTACAACATTCTCTGACTAAAACTGTCTTCATGCAGTGTGTGAAAAACTTTATTAGGATTAGTAAACAGAAAATAGAACATTCTGTTATCTTACCTATATGTTGCCCATACATGTGGTAGAAGAAACTGAAACAATAAGCAGTGTTTGTAGGTCCATATGGGTTTTTGGGAGCTATGCTGAATACAGGACTGAGAAGTCGAGCTTTTTCGCCTTCTAGTCTGGGTCGAGATGTCTCAATATACATATAAAAACCTGAAAGTAGGAGAGGTAAGTGTTGAAGTACATTCTTATGAGGAAACATAAAATGTTATTGTTTGGATTCAAAGTAAAAGTTGATAATGTGGTTTAAATCTCATTTATAAAACCTTTGTGACTATATACAAATAATCACAACTTTAACAGGGAAAAAATGACATAAAGAACTGAGAGAAGTGATCATTTTAGAGATGAATTAGCACAAAAATAAATAATGACACACTGATCTCTCAGCTATATTTATCACTGTGGTGTGAGAAAACATCAATGACCACAAGCTTTGGAAATATCTGAATTGCTGATAGTATGCATAAAATACAGTGTTTTACCCTTTGATTCTCAAATACATAACTCACTGCCACCTTGCACTTCCTGTTGAGAACATTCCCAGCTATCCAGCTGCTGTGTGCACTGCTCTGCAAACCCTCCTACCTTCTTTGGAGCCACTGCGATCTGCATTGGGCCCTGTGTTAGGGGTGTATTTTGTATTTCTTGTTGCAGTACTTTGTTTGGTCCAGTCGAAATTATCAGTGTCATCTTGGGTGAATAGACAAATATTACCATCTTCAAATCCACAGTGAAATTCCCCTGTTAACACATTTTAATTAACATAATAAATATTAATTAGATCGAGCATTGTATTGTTTTATGAGGAAAAATTTCAATATTACAATGTAATAACAGTGCAGTCATGACATCAAAAACCTTAATGGCCATTATCACTAAATACAAAGCTATTATAATTCTGGTGAAAAAGAGTAATGATTTCATTAGCTTATTTTAATTTTACAAAGTAATTGGCTGTATTCTGACATTTCCATACGTACATACAATGCCCTTTGATCATCTCTCTCCCTCTCCCTGTGTATCCATCAATCCCCTTCTGCTTTTCTCTTTCATATTTCAGAACAGAGAGGGAAAACAAGGAATAAGAGACCATGATAAATGAAGACATGAGAATAGGAAGAAGGAAAGTGCTAGAGAGATCCACAGAAATCCACAAAGATACCCCCACAATAGACTACTAGCAATGGTCGAGAGGCAGCCCAAAATGAACTACTCTGGTGATGGGATGGCCAAACACCCTAATAGTCGTGCCAGAAACCCCATCTAAGGACTGAGGGAACTGGATGCAGAGATCCACGGCTAGGCACTGGGTGGAGCTCCGGGAGTCCAATTGGTGAGAAAGAGGAGAGGGTTTGTATGAGCGAGAATTGTTGAGACCAAGATTGGAAAAAGCACAGGGACAAATAGCCAAATGAATGGAAACACATGAACTATGAATCAATAGCTGAGGAGCCCCCAACTGGGTCAGGCCCTCTGGATAAGTGAGACAGTTGATTAGCTTGATCTGTTTGGGAGGCATCCAGGCAGTGGGACCAGGACCTGTTCTCAGTGCATGAGCTGGCTGTTTAGAACCTGGGGCTTATACAGGGACACTTGGCTCAGCTGGGGAGGAGGGGACTGGACCTGTCTGGACTGAATCTACCAGGTTGAATTCAATCCTCAGGGGAGTCTTTGCCCTGGAGGAGATGGGAATGGGGTGGGCTGGGGGGAAGGCAGGGGGTGGGGGTGGGGAGTGGGGGGGAGAGGTGGGAGAGCAAGGGAATCCATGGCTGATATGCAAAATTAAATTATAAAATAAAATAAAGAAAAAAGAGAATAAAATCTTCTTTTACGTTAAACCAGTATCTTACTACACAATTAAGGCCCAAATCTTTTGTTTAGAAGCAACCAGATAACTCAAAATAATAAAACAATTCACTTGTTTTTGACTTATGGCTGGAGAATTTTCCTAACTTTTTTTTTTTTTTAATACATTGGAACCGTTGAGGCGGAAGTGTCAATTAGGAAATAAAAGCTTCTAACATGGAAGTGGTGGCACAAACTCATAATCCCAGCGCCCAGGAGCTGTGGTAAGAGAACTGCCATGGCTTTCAAGCGCACAGTAAATCCCAGGGCAGACTTTACTATAGAGAAGACCTTGTCTTAAGAAACAGAAGTAAAGAAAATGAGACTTCTGAGTTCACCTGGTGGCCTTTTAAACATGCGCACCTTGAGCGTGTAATTTTTTATGTCCTGTCCTCTAGCTCTGCTCTTCTACACACACACATCTGCGAAGCCGTACGTTCGCTTGGGGCAGGCGACAGTAAATTGCTTTTGAAGCGGTCATCACTCATGCTTGAGTTGAACGTGGTTCGCCAGATGTGTGAAATCCACTGGAGGTGAATTTTATACAATAACTCTACGAAGAGCCTGAGGAAGGACTGGGAGGTTTTGATGCCTGCCATATGCTGAGTTCAGAAACAACCTGAGCTCAGAGAGAGAGAGACTTTTTCAACTTGCTGTTAAATATGTGTGCTTGTGATTTTATAATAGAAGATTTTCTTACCGGGACATACCCTGCTTCAAAAAGTGTATACACAGATGAGCTGGTGTGTTCCATCAGAAACACAAGCTGGGTGCACCAATGGAGAAAAGATTAAATGTGGTGCATGTTCTTCCATTCAACAAAGTAAGGACTCTGTAAAATCTGAGGACTCTTCACCATGAGTTCACAAATGAGGAAACTTTAGTTCAGTCAGCTTTCCTTGTTAAAAATAAAGTCCGCACACACCCCAGCTTCGCTGAAGTTCACAGAGAAAAACATCTAAAGACTCTCCCACTGGAGTCCCTAGCACCCTCGCAAAGGGGTAGACCCATTAGGTATCTGCAGGAAAGGGGAACTTGGTTGGGATCATATACCTAACGAGTTAAGTGAAGCCTTTTTCCTTACGTTTAGTATGCCTTTGTTGGATTAAATAGTTACTGTGTATCTGTATATTTATTTATAGTCTGTCTAGATGGATATGTTCTAGAAAGACAATAGTCTACATAAAATATTTTATTCAAAAACTATTTTTATTTATGTAAGTGTGTGTGGGTGTGCCTGTCTGTGTGTGGGTACCTTCAATGTGTGGGTGCTCATGGAACCAGAAGAGCTGGAGTCAGAGGCAGTAGTGAACTACCTGATAAAGGGACAGGGAACTGAACTCAGCTCCTTTGGCCGAGCAGTAAATGGTCTTAACCAACAGACCATTTCTCCAGCCCAACACCACGTCTTTCAGGCACATATTTCTGGTACTGATTTTATACGAAAGAAGACAGGATCTTAGGATGCTATCAGTAAAAAAAAATATAACATTTGTGACTGTATGGTGGCAATATACATACTACTTTCTCCTGCTGTCTTTTAGGAACAATGCATAGTTCCTTTACTTGAGAGTTTTGATCCCAAAGGAGACTGTTTATTAGGTCTTCAGTTGTTTAGTGTCATATTTTACTTTTGAACAATTCACAAAGATACCCCCACAAAAGACTGCTGGCAATGGCCGAGAGACAGCCCGGACTGACCTACTCTGGTGATGGGATGGCCAACACCCTAACAGTTGTGCCAGAAACCCCATCCAAGGACTGAGGAATCTGGATGCAGACATCCACGACTAGGCCCCGGGTGGAGCGCCGGAAGTCTAATTATCGAGAAAGAGGAGGGTTCATATGATAGAGATTTGTTGAAACCAAGGTTGGATAAAGCACAGGGACAAATAGCCAAACGAATGGAAACAAATGAACTATGAACCAAAGGCTGAGGGGCCCCCAACTGGATCAGGCCCTCTGAATAGGTGAGACAGTTGATTGGCTTGATCTGTTTGGGAGACATCTAGGCAGTGGTACCAGGTCCTGGACTCGTTGCATGAATTGGCTGTTTGAAACCTGGGACTTATGCAGGGACGCTTGGCTCAATCTGGGAGGAGGGGACTGGACCTGCCTGGACTGAGTCTATCAGGTAGATCTCAGTCCTCGGGGGAGGCCTTGATCTGGAGGTGGTGGGAATGAGGGTTGGACTGGGGGGATGGGGAGGGAGGCAGGAAGGGGGAGAATAAGGGAATCTGTGGCTGTTATGTAGAACTGAATAGTATTGTAAAATAAAATAAAATGTCAAAAAAAGAACAAATGGAAAGATGTATTTCAGAATTCTTGCAAAAACTTATGCTCTGTGTTATTTAAAATGAAATACAATGGGGCTGGAGAGATGGCTAAGCAGTCAAGATTACTGGTTGCTTTTCCAGGGGATCAAGTTTGGTTCCCAGATCGCACATGGTGGCTCACAACCATCTGAAACTCCAGTCCCAGGGAGCCTAATGCTGTCTTTTGTCCTCTGACGAAACGGCACATACATGGTACACAGATACACATCCAGGTGAAACACTCATACATATCAAATAAACACATTTTTTTAAAAAAAGATCTGGTGAAAACCTTTTTAAAAAAATAAGTAAAGTGAATTTTTTTTTTTGGGCCAGGGGCGGCGGCGGGGGGTGGGGTGGGGGGTGTTTCAAGACAGGGTTTCTCTTTGTGTGGCTCTGGCTGTCCTAGAATTTGCTCTGTAGACCAGGCTGGTCTCGAACTCAGAGACCTGCATGCCTCTGACTCCCGAATGCTGGGATTAAAGGTATAGTAAAGTGATGTTTTAACAGTATAAAATAATTTTATTATTATTCTATCACTTTAAGTTGGATAATTACACATATATGAAAAGAAGATTGTTCATATAAAGTTTATTCAATAAAGAATATATGGAAGATAATGCACATTCACTGAACTACATAAACAGCAAAAGTCACTGTAATATTGGATATTAAAAGGTCTCACAACTATGAAAAAAGTATAGGAATTTTTCAAAGACAGAAAAGTAATAGTTCACTACATCTTCAAATTTTTTATAGCTTTCTGATTATAACATGATTTTCTCAAACTGATGGTTTGAATGAGAATGGCCAACATAGCTTGATATGTTTGAATGTTTAATCCTCAGTTGGTGGAACTGTTTGAGGAGGATTAGGCAGTGTCGCCTTGTTGGAGGAGGTATGTTACTGGGGGTGGGCTTTGAGGCTTCATTCCAGTGTGTGCGCCACGCCCCTGCACCTCATGCTTATAGATCAGATGTAAGCTTTCAGCTACTGCTCCTGCCTGCTGCCATGTTACCTGCCTGATAGTTATAGACCCTATGACCCTCTGGAACCATGAATCTAAATTAAATGTTTCTTTTTATCTGTTGCCTTGGACCTGGTGTCTCTTTTGTAGCAAAAGAAATGTAAGTAAGACAAAGATATGCAAAGAAAATTTAAATATTCTGCATTACATGATCTCCAACATTTTAATGTATTTCCCCAAATCTATTCAAATATGGTGAAGAACTAATTTAACAAATCATAAATAAGAAGCCTGGAACTCCATAACCTACATGTATCAACTGATTTTCTTTCTGCAGTGCCTTAAAATCTGCAAAAATCTAGCTTTACACTGAAAAATAAAGTGTTCTTAAGGACTGATATTGTGATTAGGTTTTCATGGTAAATCCTCTTCTTATTTCAAAATGGTTTGCAGAGACAGAGACATATGATGGCTAATTGTCATTGCCTACGTGACTAGATTTAGAACCACCTAGGAACACATCTTGGTATTTTCTCTTAGGTTTTTAAATAGAGGTTTAATGGAGGAGAGAATATCCACTCTGAATATGGGTAGTACCACCTCATGGGCTTGGGTTATGACTGAAAAGGGAAAAGGGGAGAACTAGACAGACATCAGCATTCATATATTTCTTTCCTGACTTCAGATCCCAGAGCCATGCCTTCCTGCCATAACCGACAATATCCTTATTATAGCATGAGAAAATATGAGTCCTGCTCCCCCCAAATTGCTTCTACTAGGTAATGAATATGGGATGTTTTTATGTGTGGCACTAATTTTTAGGTTATACACACTAATATTCATCGTGTATTTATAAAATTTAATGTAAAGCAAAAATTCAGAATTCAAGATCAAAACCAAATCAAATATACTAAAGTTAAATGTACATAAATTTATTGATTTGTGTCCAGATATGGTGATGCATTGTTTGAAATACCTGTACTCAGGTGGTGAGGATGATATGAATATGAGTCTATGTTCTAGTTTACTCTAGACTATATAGTGAAACACTGTCTTTAATAAATAACTATGTTAAAGTAAAATAATATCACGTATAGGGAAAGACTCAAATACAAACTTAATAAATAGTCAAGGGTTGATGTGATGGTTCATTGAGTAAAAGCACTTGCAGCATATGTATGGTGACCTGAATTAAACCCATGATACCATGGTAGAAGTAGATAATTCACTATGGCAAGTTGTTCTCTGACCTCCCTAGATGCAAACTGGAACACTTGTACCCCACAACACACACCATGTACACACATTATGCGTACACATGCACTAACAACAATAATTATTGCTACAGGAAATGGATTTAATAAGTAACCTTAGTCTTTATGAGGAAAAGACAGCAAATCAAAGGAACAAGACAGCAAAAGGAAACACACAGGGGCATCTCACAAAAAATGAAATGAATCTCACAGTTGGTTGCAGATAAGTGAATAGGAACCAGTTTGGGAAAATGACTTCATGTTTCCTAATTTATTAAATGTATAAGCATCTGTTATCAGTATTAAATTATTTATTTTTAATTCTCTGATAAAACCATATCCTCTGAACTTTGAAGTGCATACACAATGCCAGTTTTACTGGTTTAAAATCATTGTTTTATACCATGTAAGAACAGTTTTTACCTAATCTTTGTATATTTATATGTAGTTCATTTTCCTTCACTATGTAATATAATATGATTTTTAAGTGAAAATAATATACTTACTCAAATGAGGATTTACAGGTGCTGAAAGAAAGAAAGAAAGGAAGAAAGAAAGAAAGAGAGAAAGGAAGAAAGAGAGAAAGAAAGAGAGAAAGAAAGAAAGAGAGGAAGAAAGAAAGAGAAGAAGAAAGAAAGAAAATGTTAGCAAGGCTTAGATGTCACTTATAAACAAAAGTTTAATTAGTCTACTCAGAATCCCATAGTTTCTTCTAAACCTAATAATGGCAGTGTATAATTATATCCACAATCCATTTTGTTCTATGGGATGGACTGCATTTTACTTTTAGCTTATATTAAGAACATCAAAGTACCACAAAAAATCAATGTTAAAGGTCACAGGGGAGTAGCTCATTTTCTAAGAAATGGCATTGTTAAACATTTATACCTCAACCAGTGCTAAACAAACCCAGAAATCAAAGAGAAGTCATTGGTAAAATAATTTATAATCTAGATGAATTAAGAATGCAAGCAATTATTCAACAGAGGTTATATTTATATTTTCTGTTACATCAAGTTTTACTGAAAACAATATGTCATATAGAAATAATGAAATTCTCAAATCATGTCATGTGTCTGAAACAAATACATCAATACCACTTCATTTAATTAAATTAAAATACACACATACACACAGAAATTTCAGAACATAGATTTGCCATATCTTAAGGGACATGATACATAGTACTTTTTGTGCACAAAACAAGCAAAAAAAAATCTTTGAAAAAAACAATTATGTCTTCCATAAAAATGACATCTGCTTTCTACTGAAGGGGAAAATAAAGATTTCAAGTTTTACTAACAAGTAAAAAGAAATATTTCTAATCTGGATGTAGCAGTCTCACTGATTCTTCCTAGAAATACAATGGCTGGTAATATAACTTGCGAAAATTCTGTTTTTATCATTTTTTAAATCATTTTGCTAGTGTCTAGCTAGTCACCTTGTTGAACTTGCAAATTCCTAATAAAGTAAAACACACAAACATGTAGAATAAGCATGTTCACCCTTACACAAGAACATTTAGACTAGTGGTTCCCAACCTGTGGGTTGCAACCTTTTTAGGGGATCAAATACCCTTTCACAGGGGTCGCCTAAGAGCATCTGCATATCAGATATTTACATTAAGATTCATAACAGTAACAAAATCACAATTATGAAGTAGCACCAAAAAATAATTTTATGGTTGGGGTCACCTTAATATGAGAAACTGTATTAAAATAAATATTCCACAAAATTTCTTACACAAATAAATACTTGTGAAATTTAAAAACAACAACAACAAAAAAAAAAAACCCAAAAAACTACTCACCAGTATATTTGATGACACGAATTGTTGAATCTCCTTCACCAAATTTAGTGAGAGGAGTCAGTCGGACTTCATAGGCCTCTGGTTTAATTAGTTCTGTCAGGTTATATGTAATGAGTTCTCCCTTTTGAATATTCCCATTTATTTTAATCTCCTGTTCCCACCAACGTTGCTGTCCAGCCTGAAATCAAAATGATTGAATAATAACCCTTATTTAAAGTTACTTGCTTTGTTCTAAGAAAACAAAAAGCAGTCTGGAAGTTTTTTAAACTTCATTTTAGGAGTTTATTAAACATCTCATATTTTTATACATATACCGTATATCTATATTTTACACATATACTTTATATATATATATATATATATATATATATATATTTTGTAAAGACTTTTGCAGATGTTTCTTGCGAAATTATTAGAGGTTGATTAAATAGACTAAATTGATTTTAACGAAACATTTTATATTGAGAGTTGGAACGTTCAAACAAAGACCATCATTTGATGCTTGAAGACGGGTATATAGAACTACATATAACATAAATTATTTATGGTGTATTAGATTCTTAAACAACTGAATCCTCTTTATCATATCAACAAATATAGGTAGTGCACACCTAATAGTTTCCAGGATGAATTGCAGGTATGAGAGTTATAATGCAGAGAAGAGTATTTCCTTAGTTTTTTAAGTCCATTGAAAACAGAGATATAATGAAGACTGAAATAAAACTAACTATAAAATGGTTTCCAAAAATTATACATGAAATTAAAAAGTTAAAGGGGATCCAGAGTGATACAGTAAATGCCAGTGGAAAGGATCTAGTTTCTAAGTAATCAGAGGGTAGTTTCATAAGAATGTTTAGTAGTTAATAATATAAAATCAGGTATCTGCCATTGGGTTTGGGAGGACACACATATCAATGACTTTGAAATAAATTGTTCCAGTTGAGCAAAAGGGATTAAAACACCACTGTAGCAAGCTGAAAAAGGAAGGAGTATTATACAGCATTCTACACTGAACACACAATGCTCAGATAATTTTATGATTAGTTTTTGGGGGCACTAGGTACTGAACTCAGGGCCTCACCCAGGATGGCAAGTGCTCTCTGAAGTACATTCTCCAGCCTAGGTCAGACAATTTTACAGAGCAGAAATATAAGTTACCAGCAAACCAAATGTGATCTTAGTAAAGACTCTTTCAGAGATTTATTTTAAAAAGGCCTCTTCTAGTGATTCCATTCTGTTAAAATTTTTAAAAATTAAAAATAACCCAGTAGAGCAGTTGAGAAAGGAAAGCTGTTCATACACGGAACAAATTCATTAGTTCCTGTCACACGACTTCCCATTTGGTTTGTCCCTCAATAGTCCAGAGTTGTTCAACATGAGGAAGTCTGCTAAATGAAGAAGAATACTTTTCTTTTATACATAAAAACACTGAACACATTTCTACATTTATTTATAGAGAAGCTATTAATTGGCTAGAAACAAGAACTATGAATGAAATTGAACATAAATCCATAAGATGCTTTATTAGTAATGTTCATTTATTCCAACTGTTTATTTTGGAATTGAAAATAAGAAAAGAATATTGAGTCTTATCTAGTCACAAACAGAAACAAGGAAGCATGTAGTAATTGAGAATGCGGGCTTATCTGTATATATATAGAATCATCTGGTCTTTCAATATCTCAGATTCTCTCTCCTTCCCTTTATATGTATATTTGATTTTCTCTCATACAAATAATATCTCTTCTTAATTTCTGATTCATGTGACTGATTTTTATTAACAATTTAAATTTTTATTAATTAAATTATTGCATTTTATTCATTAGAGTTCTTGATAGGTAATCATGGATTTATTTACCATTGCAAGTTGGGGTTTTGTTTATTTAACATATTTTGCTGGCTTATCCAATTCTCATGGATTTTTTTATTCTTCTTAAATCCAATAATATAGATGATAGACAGATGAGAGGTAATAGGCATAGTTTATTTATAATACTTTCTGTTTCTGTCCATACCTAAAATATATTATATACGTTCTTTTTTGTGGTAATATATGCCCTTAATATTTTTTTATCTATGTGCTGATCATGTGACTTAAAATTCTCCTGCTGGGGGATGTTTGGGGCTAAAGGCAAAGACACAGTTTTCTAGAGACATACCTTTGTTCTGACATGCTCCCAAGGGCATCAAACAAAGCCATTCACTCTTTGACTGTGAAATCCTTTGATAGTTCAGATAAAGGTGGAGAAAATTCCCTAGTTTCCACTGGTCTTAAGTTTTCATTTTTGTTTGTCTCAAAGTATTAAGAATCAAAGTTTAGGTTTGCCTTGGTGGTGAGCAGCTGAGTACAACATAAGAATTTCACTTACTAATGTGGATGGTGGATTTACAAATTTTCACATGGTAATGCTCTCTCTCATTTCTGTACACATATATGTATGAATTCCTTAAAAATACAAATATTTGTGTATATATTCTATCCATATACTATATAGGTGTGCATATATGTGTGTGTACATACATTCAGATAAATACTGATTTGTGGGGTTGGAGAGATGGCTCAGGTATTAAGAGCACTGGCTGTTCTTCTAGAGGACTTGGGTTCAATTCCCAGAACCCACATGGCAGCTCACAACTGTCTGTGACTCCTGTTCCAGAGGATCTGACACCATCACACAGACATACATGTGGACAAAACACTGATGTACATAAAATACAAATAAATACATTGATTTAAAAAAATACTGATTTGTTCTCCAAAGGTAGATTAATCCTAACTTGAAACTTGGACTCCTATTGTTCTTATATTTCTACTGTTAGATTTCTGAGAATGACAATCTCTAATATGTGTATTGTACATGTTTCTCACTAATTTTGTCTCAAAAAGCACAAACAAAATACTGGAATTAAAAAGAGACTATTTCATATGTAATTACTGGAGCTGTATTCAGAAGAGAGAAGAGAATATGCTATCGAAGAATTATGTGTACAGAATAAAAGCATATATAAGATCCTTATTTAAGTATTACACAGAGAAGTCAGTCTCAAGAAATTCAACCACTTAACCTTAAAAGACAAAATTGGAGGTCTGTTGTGTGATTGTACCTCCTAGAAATGTCAGGGAAACTACACCCATGAGGTCTCATCACAATGGCTGCCTAAATAAGATCCAAAGGACAATGACACAAATAAATGTGTTAACATGGAGGGGGATCTTTCACAGAGTCCCATCCTAGACAAAGAACTACAGACAACTAAACAGCTAAGAAATTCTGGGAGTGGGAGAAACAATCTTCCCTAGAGAATAGCACATCAAATGGATATACACTACCAAATGGCTAGTCCTGAAAAATCTATACATACAAGTATTATTGTACATACTGATCAGACTATATTTGCATACTTAGAAGTATATAAGTATATATTACACACACACACACACACACACACACACACACACACACACACGTAAAAAAATAGGCCAGAGGCCATGGATCTGAGGACGTTAAATGGAGGAGGTACATGGAAGGAGTTGGAGAAAGGAAAGGAAAAGAGGAAAATGATGTAGTTTTATTTAAATTTAATAAATAAATACATAGGAATAGAAAAGACAAAATATAGGAGATAAATATGACTATGTTTAAAACAGAAGCTCACAATTGATCATTGTACAGATAATGATAGTCAGTAGAGTGCTCAGCCATATAGGATATCTATAAGCCCCGCCCCTTCTCAAGGCTCTGAGCCTATTGCAGAAGATTGTAAAAGCCATAGATCTGGGAGCATCAGAAGAAATAGCGTCTTCTGGAAATAACAACACCTCTGAACTCTTCAACTCACAGCAGCCCTGTGTTTGCCTGCCCAAGGGTCTATAGGATTGCAGTCAACCTTCCAATATGAATGGTGGAGATGTTTACAATCCCCACCACTGGCAGAGTAACTATGGATATTTGAGAGTTTCTAGGGAAGGAGGGTGATTTTTTTTAAGGTTGTAGCCTCTGGTAGGTCAATGCCTCACCCATTAATATAAGGCCAGGACAAACTGGATCTTGTTGGTTAATTCAAAAAAAGACAAGAAATTGGGAGGAGTTCGAGGTAGGGGTGAATTTGGAAGGAGTCAGTGGCAGCAGGAAGGGTGAAGATGATCAAAATGCATTGTATGAAACTCTCAAAAAATTAAGAAAATCACAGATTTAAGAAGTCTGTTCTCAGGGGGGAGGGCCTTGTTCCTGCCTCAACTTGGTATGCCAGACTTTGTTGACTCCCCAGGGGTGCCTTTACCCCCTCTGAGGAGTGGATGGGGGGTGGGATGGGGGAAAGGTTAGAGGGAGAAGGGGAGGGAGGGGAACTGGGGTTGGTATATAAAATGAAAAAAAATTTAAATAAAAATATCTGCTCTCCTTAACATCCCCCATTACAGAGGGATGTATAAACCTGAGCTTTGAATAAACTGAATATATTAAAATTCCTGTAAGTAAACAAGAAATAGAATTCAGTAGCAAAATGACTCAGATAATAGGTATTTCACAGATGAAGAAACTCCAATAAAACTAATTAATTAGGGAAAGCTAAGGCCTCACAATGAATCAATGAAATAGAAATTAAATCCACATTATTTCACATAATCAGATAGACTGAAATATTTTAAAAAGTCACAGTATTAAAGTTTGGTGCAGCTATAAAACAATACGAAACTTAAAGGATGTTAGAACCTATGTGTAAGGAATGGATGTGAGTGTAACTCCACCTCACAAACAAATCAGACTGTAAAGGTGTTGTGGATTCACACAGGAGGCCAGGAAACGTTGACTCTGTATAGGATTTATGACACAGTAGACATCCATGATAAGCTACCTGATAGCCTTGGTTCTTCTTAGTTCCATAACTTATGGGATAACAAATCACCAGGTTGATGGCACATATGCTTTGGTATGTCTAAGGACCCTGAGTTTTAAAATCCTTATGTCGTATAACAGACAGCAACCAAACCTATCCAACATATTTATATCTTTACTATAGTGGACATCAAATCTTCCCTGAACTCCAGAAAGTGAAACTATTCTCTGAGGAAGTTTGCTGTGCAAATGAACTTGAAAAAAATATGGCTATAATAAAATGACAAAGTGTGTCTGTCCACAAAAGACATGCAGAAACACATGTCTATAAAAATCTGTCTTGCAAGCATACAGCTCTGCTGGATCTGTAAACTGTTCCAAGTTTGTGTGGCATTAAAAAATGTTACAGCTTTAACAGGTGAATTCTTATACTCAGTGACAAGGATATTCATAACATAGGAAACATAGAAAAATGGTATAACCATAAGTAAAGAAAGTATAAAAATAAAATTGTAGGTTATCTGTAAAAATATCTCTGGAGGCCAATTTTTTTCAAAGTAAGTTAATGTAAATAACAATTCTCCTATCTTTAAATTATAAGTTTAAATTTAAAATTATAAGGAGGAGCTTAATGCAAAAGTGTAATTATTTCAAAAGGTAGATGAAATCAACTTAACTCTTCCAGTTAAATGTATAAAGGCAAATATGGTCATAGCTGAATCAAGATACAGTTTTCTGGACATGTAAGCTTAATACAATCCCTATTTGTAGCACAACCAGAGGCAGGAATAGTAGGTATTATGTTGATAAAATAAAGGTTCTGTTCAAGTATTTCAGTTAGATCAGCTATGTTGATGTTGTGACAAATTACAAAGTATATAACCTCACATGTCTATTTAAAAAGAATGCCTTTGGTTCCAAAACTTTATTTTAAAGCTGTGATGAAAACATACATTTCAGTAGTTGAAAGCATAAGCAGCTAATACTTTGTATTGAGTATCAGCTAGCTATGCAAAATATATGAATGGGAAACTGAAAGCATAGTTTTCAAAAACACATGAATGCACAATTATACCCACTTCTTGAGGAAGAAACCCCCAAGCACTTGGAAACAAGGGATCCACACCATAAAAACAGAAACATCTCCTCCAATTCATCCCTCCTGTGTGCTGAGGAACTCAAGTGTTAAAATTTTTCATGTTGATTTAAAAACCCATTTTCCTTTTCGTAACAGATATGTTCCTTTCATATAACTTAGAGCTAGCTGATAACCCAAAGTCCTCATGATGTGGCTTTTTATTAAAAACTATGGATTGCCGTCTATTTATTTATTTACATTTTACCACATGGGATTATTAAATAACTATTGCTGAAAAGGTCTCTCTCAGGAGGAAAAAGAAAACATGTTGAATTCTTCCTTTAATTTTCAAAGGAACAAAATTAGATATTTTAAGTAAATAAGTAAAAATTCTGCAACTGACTTAAAATTGAAAGTGGGAAATGAAATTATGCGGCCATCTTTTTCTCATTCCATTTGGATAGTGCACATCTATAAGCACTCTTATGAACTCCACTGAAAGGACTGGGTGAGGAAGAGCTAAAAGGGCACATACACACCATCATTCCTCTTGTGTTAATGTGGCGAGCTGAGAGAGAGAGAGAGACTGACACTCCCTCCCATGGGAACTACTCTTTGTATTCACCAGTCATTCTGTAAGGGAATATAATAGCTGGCTTTAAAAATATGGACATTACGGAGTCTAACTAAAACATTCTTAGGATTATTCACAGAAAAAGTCTAAAAGATGAGCTTTCATGGCTGCAAATCATTTGCTTTTCCATTATAAGCATATACTGATGATACAGAGTTAGTGACTCCATTATGGTGTTTCTATCCAGCCATATGCTTTGGTTATATTAATCCACCTTGTCGCTTTTTCCTATCCGCCCTATTTCATCCTCCTATACTTCTTTCCCTTGTATATCCTTGGTTTTCCCACTTTTAATTTCATACCTCCACCCAGTTTCTACATATGAGAGAAAAGACGCAACATTTGTTTTCATGAGACTGGTTTATTTCACTTAATACAATGATCTTGAGTTGTATCCATTTTTCTTATGAAAATTAAAAAAATTACTCACCATAGTTAAAAAAATCTAAGATGTATATATATCACATTTTTTTATACTCCCAAATAAAAGATGCATGTCGTGGATCTCAGGTGCACTGTTGTTTTAGCTGCCTCTTGTAGAGGAAAAGGTTTTGTAGGAACTGTTCTTACTAAGCGTTACTTCTCATAAACTTTTGGAAATAAGTTCCATGCCAAATATTGCTCATAATCTCATCCCCCTTATTGCTGGCAGGACCTTCTCCAAGTAATACATAGAGGTTTATGTTTATTTTTGTTTGTCACATCCTTTTGAACCTTGACTATTATTTCTATATTAGGGTTAAGGAGCATTCTGTGAAAGTCAACTTCATTTGGATGGACTTATTCATTCCTAGCCCCTCAATAGAAAGCATCAAAATTTGCTGATTAAAATTTCTGTCATCTTCTGAGGTGTGAGGGCAACACCTACCACTGCCTGCAGCATTTCCATTGTCATAAACTTAATAGGTCATGGCCAGGTTGGTACTATCTATGGCTTTCAATAGGCATCAGACTGCAATGATAAAAAGATAAAAATGCAGTTTGGAAAGCACAAGGGATCCATATTTATGTCAGAATTCAAAGGTGTCATACTGCTGTAGTGTAAATAAGTCACCTTAGCAGACACAAACTAGTAAGTGATGTTAACACTTTCTATGCTTCAATACCTAACTAGTCCCTTCCACTACTTGAAGAAAACATAAACATAATTTTCTGGCTATTGAAATTATCTACCTTATACGTGTATAATACCTGGAATTTCTGGTACCAGTTTGATATTCAGAATAATATCACATATGAAATTGAGGAGTAGTAGAAAGTTATGCTCAGAGGCAGTTAGAGGAAGTATAGATTCTGTAGCAAATGGCTCCTCCTTAAACAGGAATATTCTTACGTTTCGAAAACTAATTTTTACTCCATTGCTGATAAGATGTAATTAATTCCTGACATATCAAGTTAAACTTAGCAGATTTAAGATGTGGAATCAATAAACTCCAGGTATGTACTCAGTTGTGCTGAGGACTGAGTCCTCCATGGCTGTACATAAAATGAGACAGGAGTGGAGGTAGCAGAAAGCCTGTCTTAATGTTATTCCTACTTTCCCACTGTTAGTCTCCAAGAGAGTGGTTCTCAATCTTCCTAATGCTGTGACCTTTAACACAGTCCCTCATCTTGCAGTGACCCCCAACCATAAAATTGTTTTGTTGCTACTTCATAACTCTAATTTTGCTACTGTTATGAATGGTAATGTAGATATTTGAGATGCAGGTTATGTGATATGTGACTCCCAAGAGGGTCATGACTCACAGGTTGAGACACATTGCTCCAAGACTTACTCCACTTCATCTGCACTTTCTTCTCCTATTTTAGCAGTCAGGATCCATTCTTTATGTAATTGGACTTGCCCCTTGTTAAACAATTTATTAATCAATGGATTTCTTAGACAACCCACAGGCACTGTGCGTTTAAGAAGCATGTTAGCCATCTTTGAGGCATTTTGTATATTCTGTCAGCATCTCAAGTACTGGTGAGGCAGGAGATGCCAGGCACCATGCCCCCCCCAAACCAAATCTGCCTCTATCTGCTCTATTATGCAAGTAAGGATCTCTTCCCCATGCAGGATCCAGAGCTTCTGTGCAAGACCTCACCTCCTTTGGGAGATGCTAGGAAGAGTGCCGCACCTTCCCTGATCTACCTGCCGCTCTTCTCCTTTGTATTAAACTATTGCTTTACCATGTCTGGGAGTACCATGCTTGCACTGGGCATTTTTTCTCATCGCATTTTATTTCTGATGTAAAGCAACTCAACATTTTGCTCTCTTGATCACACCTTCTGCACATTCCCTCCAGCACAGGCTCCTTTGGATTTAATGACTAGGCTTCCAAGGCTGTTGTTTCACATGGATCTAAAAAAAAGTCTGTTAAAATTCCACATGTGTTTATTGCTTTGTTCTCATTCATGGACATTGAGCCTCACTTTTTCATGCTGAGGCCTTAATGAAAAGCACAGGTTGAAGGGAATTACTAGAATGAAACATATACCTATTAATATTTAAAGTTCTCAACAGCTAGATATAATTTCAAAAAGCTTTTAAAGCTTTATTTATATGTGTGTGTGAATGAGAGTGCACTTGTGGAGGCCAAGAGATGTTGGATACCTTGGAGCTGATGTTACAGGTGGTTGTGAGCTACCCCGACATGGGTGGTGGGATCTGAACTCAGTCTTTTGCAAGAAAAATGTTTCTTAACCACTGAGCCTTTTCTGCATTCCAGCAAAATGATGCTTTAACCTGTGTGGTGAGTGGCTGTGAACCTGCATTTGAATATTCTAAAAATCATTCTCTTCATTCTCCTAAAAAAATCACTCTCTCATTCATTCCTTTATGTTTCTTTTCAGCAGTAGTTACTTGATTATGAAATAAAAGAAGAAACTGTGGCAAGCCTTAGACGAAGACTGTACTGGGCAGGCCCATGGCTTCACTCTTCCTGGCAGGCAGTGTGTTTTCCTCCTGGGTTTCTCTGAGCAAGAGATTGCTGTCTGGTGGTGTGGAGGGATGTTAAGTTATTTGTGCAGGTAGAGTCTGGGAAACATTCTAGCATATAAAAGAAAGACCTCACAAAGTATCTTCAAGAATGTTTTTAGTTGGATGGGGAGGACTATGAATTACCCATTCAGAAAAGTCTTCTGTAACAACCAGTGAAATGTCCTTCTTCAGAGATAATAAAAATAAGATAAAAAGGAAGGAAGGGGGAGAGGGAAAGAAGGAGAGAGGGAAGGAGGGAGGAAGGCAGGCAGGGAGGGAGGAAACAGATCAATGGAAAGGAAGACTATATATAACTCAAAACTTTCAACCTAGATTAAAGCTGATGTGACAGAGTTAAAAGTGTAGCACTAGGAAAATGCAAACAAAATCAGAGCATCCCTTTGAACAACAAAAGCTTTGAAAGCCTGAACAAAGCCAGTACATCTACCACAGCAAAAGCCTCACTGCAGGGCTAGCAACAAGGCAAGCTCTTAACATTCTTGAATGCTCACCTACAGATTTTACATTAGTTCATAGTCACCAGAGGATAGCTAAAAGATAAGAGAAGTTGCTCAGAATAATTGAAACACATCAACATCTATGGATTGAATTTTATGAAGTAGGGTGTATCCTTTGTATCTCAATGATTAGTTAATTTAACCTAAATCAATGTGGTAGCTGTTTAATTATTCTTAAATTACATTCATATTATATTTAACCCACTTCATTATAGTTTATAGATTATTGTTTCTCCATATAAAAATTTCTGAATAACAACATTAATAGAATTGAGAAAAATAAAAGATATCTTAGAAGATATATAGCCTATGTTATACTCAACAAATTTTGGTTCAAGGTCTTCTTGGCTCTTTGGGCCACTCTCTCATGTCCTTTGTAATGTTTGAACTATAATTGCTAGCATTTATTTTAGGAAACTTTTGAGGTGACTTCTTCCAAAAATTAATTTACAAATCCATTTAAGTTATTCGTATGTTTTGTTTCACACAATAGATTGTAATTTTAGTGATGAGTTATATTAATGATTTTTTTAAGTATGTGGAATAACAGTTTAAACACACGGCATGGGAGGGTGTTGTGGCACACGCTATAATCTCAGCTCTATGAAGGAGGCAGGACTATAAAGATTAAGAGCTGCAGGCCAAGCTGAGCAGCAAACTAAAATGGGTCCTCACAAACCAACCACAGTAACATTCTGATTGGAAGCATAGTGTGTAGAAGATGCCCACCCTAGCTCAGCAATAGCATACCAGGACCTTCCTGAGCATCTGTGTCTCTGTTTGGGGCCACATGGCTGAGAAAGGGCTGCTCTCTGCTGTCTAGCAGCATCCGGAGAGTTTCATGCAGCACACCATGAGCTCTGGAAAATGTGAAACTTCAAAATGGGATTGTTGTGGAGTGACTATTACTTTTACCTCACAGAGAAGTTAAAAAAAATGCAGGCAGATCATCATAAATCAGGGCTTCCAGTCTGTACCTGTGACTGAATTTCTGGGGAGAGACGTGACATCTGCCATGTTATTTGCACGACAATGAAGAACTTAATCAGAAAGTGAGTTTTCTCCTGCTCTTGTGTGACTGCAGGCAAACAGTTTTAAGCCAGGCCCCCTTCAAATTTACTGTAGACCCAACTTCCCAGGTGCCTAGGAGGCAACATTCTTCTCTTTCAGTCACACATCAAGAACGTTGGTCTATGCTGTATTTTGCATCATCTTTCGCAATGTATGGATTTGCAGTTTGGGAATGATAGTTGAGAATTCTAGAGTTCAGTAATTTCACGAAGAAATGCAAAAATAACAGCTAGCAACATTTTTGAGGCTTCACTAGCACTAAATTACTGAAAATGTTAAGTTGTTTAATTAATTCTTTTCTGAAAGTGTACTTCAGTTGCTATCATGATTCTTACTTCTCAACTGAGGAAACTAAAATACTAATAGACCTTTCTAGGCCATCCAGTTTTTGAGTCCGTTATCTGGAGAAGTCAGTATTGCCTAATTCCAACATTACACTCTTAATTTGAATCCTTGGTCTTCATTTCCTATCACTGCATATTATGTGCCTACTTTACAGGTTTTCCTGACCAAGATGCTCCCTTTTCACATATCCCATGACAATTATACAGAGTGCGTGAATAAGAAACTAAGATTGTAAATCCATCTCCAAGAGGCTAAGCATTACAAAATATTCTAGATTTTGTGATATCGGACAGTTCAAGTAAAGTCAGTATCTGCTTTGAAATTTTTTTAGGAGCACCTGTGAATGTGTGCTCTGGCTGTGTCCAGTTTGTGCTCACAACTCTGACATAAATCACTAAGTGACAGGGAACTTCACACTGCCTTGGGAAAGAATTTGTGTGTGACTGACATACCCTCAACCAGGTATTTATGATGTCCATCTGTTAAAGCAAAATCACTGCAAGCAAGAGACTGTGCATAACAATAAAAATCAGCCTTCTTAGTGGCTTCTGGAAAACTACAGTGGAAGGAAAACTTGCTTCCTGTCTAGTTGGGAAGCAACAGAGGTCTTATTACTTTCGTGATGTCATTGCATCCACAGGTGAAGGTCTTTGTCAGCCTAAACTGGAGCCAGCCATCCACTTCAACCTGGAGGAGTTGTTAAAGTTAAGCACCTCAGCTATTCATTAAAAAAGAATAGTTTCACATTTATGTTTTGATAATTTCAACGTTTTAGTTAGGATTAAACTGATATTTAAGTCTCTCTGGTATGTGAAGGACTAGAGTCACTTCCTTTAATTACTCTGTGAAGAACAAGTATTTGCTTTACATGTGTAAGAGGATCACCATGTTAAGTCCTAGCTAGGGTTAGTGCTCATGGGTGTATAGTTTCACCTTGAAAATGCTGCCCATGGCTTCAACATTCATAGACAGTATCCAGGGCAGATGTTTAAATGACTTTTTGTTTCTTATGAATCATTATTGCTATCCAGCTTACTTATTTTTTCAAATTTGTGATGATTACCAATTTTCAAAATTATTTATAATAATGGCCAATATTAATGAATACTCTCTATATGTTTTAAGTAAGTTATTCAATTTAATTTAGGAGACATATCTAACCTTATAAGGGATATCTCAGACTAGATAGATTGCCTCATCTTGATAGTAATGAAATAATAACCACTTCAAATCAACATGACATTCATGGGGAAACATGTTAGTATGTTTTTATAAAGTAGAGCAAACATACATTGTAAATTTAAATAAAATGCTATATATTATTTTATTCAGTGAGTAACATGATAACAGCTAAAAATTATGGACTTAGCTTAGAAAAAAAAAAGAAAAACAGAGTTGATTTACAAGTGTTGAAATAGAGATTAACACTACATATTCAATTTTCAATTAAAAATATCAACAGTATTCTATGGTTTTGAAAATTACTAAACAATGTGGATTGATAACATTTATAATCAACCCACAAGTATCTAACTTAGGGTTACATGATGAAGAAAGCTATGAAACCATCATGAGCTATCTTTGTGTGTAATCTGTATCTTAAACCAGGAAGTAAATACAGAGCACACAGACTATGAAGTATCATGTAGAATACTCACAACTACATTTTCATATGATGTTAATTTCTGTGAAATTTTCCTTGAGCCATAGAAAATTTAGAACTTAAAAATCATCAGTAATAGAAAGTCATAAATTTGGTAGATTTTTATGAGTGAGGAGAGCCAATAACTTCTTATTGGGTATGCATATATAAGTCAATGTGGTTAATCCGTTCTTGGTCTTTATGCCCTTTAAAGAGAGAATGTATGTGGATGGAGATGCCATGCAGTGTTTTTGGAAAGGCCAGTGCAGAGCTCATAAATAGCTAGGAATGGGTTCATATGTTTGGAGAAATTTTTGACTTCCTAGCTTAATGCTTTGCTTTTATTCTTAATTCTGGCTTGGAGTTCCCAATTCAATAGGCAAATTGAAGCACGACAAGTCGTGCACCAACAAATGATGACAAGAAGGTAAAACGAAAACAAAAACAGAAACGCCACCTGTGTCTGTTGGATGCTCCCATGAAGCAGCGTGTTGGCAATGACCTGCAGCTGTCTAAACAGGTTTATGTAAAAAAGAAATACACACCAAGTTCATAGACACATGTTATTTTGTTCTTTTCAGTACTATACACTCATGTCCAAGTTTAAATGTTGTATATAGTTAACGTTAACGGTAGATGGTACAGTTCATCCATGTATCTTGCAAAAATTTTTTCTGGGAGTTTTTCCTAATTCAGGTCACAATCTGTTAATATTGTCTTTCATTTAAAGGTCAGATAAAAAAAAAATAACAATTTAAGAAACACCAATGTGCCGGGCGGTGGTGGCGCACGCCTTTAATCCCAGCACTTGGGAGGCAGAGCCAGGCGGATCTCTGTGAGTTAGAGGCCAGCCTGGTCTACCAAGTGAGCTCCAGGAAAGGTGCAAAGCTACACAGAGAAACCCTGTCTCGAAAAACCAAAAAAAAAAAAAAAAAAAAAAAAAAAAAGAAACACCAATGTAAAAATAACACAATATTGCACTTAGCAATTGCCAGGGAATATAATGCAACAGATAACCAGACAGTCTTTTTGGCATACACAAACGTTTATTTCTTCCTTGTGTACAGGCTGTCCAAGTCAGTTGGTGAACACCATGCAGAATCTGGCTCATTTCTAGTCATGTTAGAACCATGGTTAGTTCCATGTGCGTCATTATCTTGGACTGTTAAGGTACCCAAAACATGTTTTTCGCCTTGTTGGGCTCAGATGGTTTGTAGAGGTGAGCAGGATTCTGCAAGGCCTCTTAATGTCTAGTCTGAGAAATTATATTTATCATTTCTCCACAAAGAGTAAATCACATGAGAATACTCAACTTATGTGGGTCTGAGATATAGTCCAATAATGGATAAGGTTCCCAGAGAAATAAATCTGAGATGAACAAAAGTATATGTCAAGATTCTCAGAAATTTTGAGTGGATCACGGATTCCTCACTGAAAATTTTATTATTTAATAAAAAGCATCAAAATATATAAGTTGTTTGCACTTACACACATATTGTCATCAATGCATATTTTGTAATTTTATTATTCTTTACTAACATAATTTATATTTGTTAAATATATAATATATTACTCTCTAGTTAAATCTGCCTACATTCAAATATTATTGTTATTGTTATTTTTTATGATTTTTTTGTGCTGAGAGTTTAATTTGGGTCTTATGTATGATAGGCAAGCTATTTACTACTGAGCAATACCATCATTTTTTAAATTGTATTTTAATTTAATATAATCTTATCTCTTTTTTTGGATAATCTTATCTCTTTACCCAAATTAATATAAGTTTGTAGAAACATGTTCCAAACTTCAGTTATGTTAAGAAAAAAACACTAATGTATTAAAAGTAAATATTTGAAAAAAATTAAGATCTTTGAATATATTAGCTTTTCTAATACAACCTAACAGTCAGAGGCTATAAAAAGCAAATTTTCAATCGCAGTTTTAAAAGCATGTGCAATTACAATTAGAGAGGCAAAGATAAACTCATAATGGTAATTTCCAAAACATAGGCCAGAATTCTTAATATATGCAATTTGAATAATTAGTAAGGAAAACCATAGAGTTTTTAAAAGTTGTGGCTAATTACGGTAAACAATTTGAATGAGAAAGGTACAAGTGTATTCATAAAGAGACTGATAACTTCTCTGGGAGAAATATGACTTGATAATGTTTATAGAGATTAACAAACATGGAATCATTTAAGGGACATTCAAGAGACAAAGTTTTCATTACTCATTGATAAAATGGATATGAGTAATGGATTTCAGGGAGGCTTTTTAGTCCAAGCAATGGGATCCACAATGCCCTTTCATTTCAGAGGGTGACACAGTAGAAGGATCTGGCTTCAGACACAGCAGGTTAATACTTAGAACTGTCTGATTTGACAGGCCTCAAAGATAAAGGCTTTTCAAATGAGTCGATAACACTCAGCTTTAAGAATTTTATCCATTCATGTATTTTAAGGGTTTAACGAACAATGCAAAGTAATGACCATACACATATGTGATGGCTCCTTTAAAGAGTAAAAGTAAAGGAAGATGGAGACAAAAAGGGAGATTAAAGGCAAGTAATTGACGGCAAGACCATGTGACTGGATGGCGACAAAGCACTTGCAGAAAATGTATTATCAAGGTCAGACAACTAATTAAGAACAAAAGGTGTCAATCATTCTAATTAAACAGATGGAATCAATGAAAATATCATCAGAGTGTAAGAATTTCAGCTCAGTATAAGCAGAAGTAGGATTTTTTTGTGTGTGCATTTCTCAAGAAAAAAAAAAACGAAATATAACAGGTCTTTTTATTCTCTCCAGACACAACTGCAGAGATATCATAAAACAAGATTGACAGTTGTTAGAGGAAAATTGCAGCCTCTAATGGAAAAAAGGTCATGTTACAAACAGGAGACACATTAGCAGATAGCGTTTTGTTTTTCTCATCATTGTATAAATCAGACATTATTCAGGCTTGTCCTTCTTAGAAACAAATGAACAAATGATCACATCAGGGGAAAGGTCACAGATGGATAATGACATTTACAGGCAATTTGACAGTCAGAGAGGATCTTCTCTCTCCCCCTTCTCCCCTCAAAACACTCAGGTGTAAGGAGCCTTTCCCAAGCTAAAGCCAAGGTTTTCTTAGAAGGGCTTGAAGGTGCATGGGCAGGAGTCCAGCCTGGCTGCAGTACCAGGAGCTGGCTACATTACGATATTTGCTTTCTCTCAGATTCTTTGCTTTCGCTCAGATTCTTTTTTTTTTTGGGCGGGGGGGGGGTTGAGACAGGATTTTTCCGTGTGGTTTTGGTGCCTGTCCTGCATCTCACTCTCTAGACCAGGCTGGCCTCGAACTCACAGAGATCCACCTGGCTCTGCCCCCGCCCGCCCCCCACACCCCCAGTGCTAGAATTAAAGGCGTGTGTCACCGCTGCCCGGCTCTCTCAGATTCTTAAGCTGATGTAGTGGGGAAGAAACTATGATTTGAACTTTAATTTATCTCATGGGTACCTATAGTTAACCCAGAGCTCGACAAAACAGAGAAACTTGCACAAATTAAATACATTTCAAAGGGCTAAGAAAACTGGTATATTCATACACAGAATGCTATCTAAAACTTAATGAAAGAATATTCACACATGCTGCAACTTGGATGAATCTCAAGGAAATTAGACTGAGTTGCCTAATGTCCACTACAGATGGAGATTACATCATATGATTTTTATAATAATTGAAATAACTGAGACTTGTAGAGATGGAGAGAAAATTAGAGGTTTTCCAAAGTTGGGGGTGAATGTGGCTATAATGGGTCAATACAAGAGAGCCTGTGTGAAATGATACAGTAGGGCAGTATGATTGTTCTGTGATTGTACAAAGCTTCATGTGATGTCTTATTTTACATACACAATATCTGTACAAGCAAGCACCCATACATACCAAAGAGAGTATGTGTACAACTGGAAAATCCTGATGACATGCTGGAGTCTGTAATGCTGTCAACTTCTTAGTGTTGTTTGTTTTGTACAGGACTGTAGATTGGGGTTAACAGTGAGGGTTCCAAAGAACTTCCCTGCACATTTCTATGCAATAAGTTGTGAGTCTAGGTTTTTTGAAAATATTTTTTCCTCACTGTGAAAAGGATTTATGTCAAAAAATTTTGTAAAGAACCAGAAGGTATGCATCAGATGGGGAATATACATATATATATATATATGTGTGTGTGTGTGTGTGTGTGTGTGTGTGTGTGTGTGTGTGTTAAAAATCAGTGGGAAGAAAATACCAAACAGCTTCCAGCAAACAGGTGATTTAACAACAAAGGACTGAAAAATCAGGTTGGTATAGTGTTTCTCAATAGTACCAGTGCTTACAAAACAGTAGCAAAATGTTTTTAACTGTAAAGAAGAAGAAAATCAACCCTAAAGTAATGTCTAGCTAAAATTCATCACCTAGACAAGGTTTACAGCCCGGTTCTGTCTGTCAAACCCAGCACTTGGTGTTGTCAATAGTAGCACAGTGGAGGAGTGGAACGGAATTCTGAATTCTACACTCCTATGCCATTGTAAATACACTTCCACCAATCTGTGACGTCCTCTGTTTCTGGCCACCCTAGACAGCCCTATTCATTTCTTTCTCTTTGCATTAATTGTCCACAATCATGACCGGAGCAGGGTTGATGACCTGAGGTTGCAGCTTTCTTAAGAACCTCTTGGCATGCCAATCTTGATCTAAGAAGTATTGCCCAACCTGGCAGTAAACACTGAAACAGCAAACTGGGGCTCATATAAAGCCCTCAATACTTGTAATGAGGAACAACATGACCTGTGGCAGCTGAAGACTTTTAAGCAATAGCTTCATATTGCATGGGCAGATGCACTAAGCCTAATTACAGCTAGCATGGACTGGTAACTGGCTCATCCTCATTCACAATCCTCCCACAATATACAAGTACAACACTGTTTCCCTACCCTTTCTCCTTGCTTACAAGAAGAGGCTGTCTGGAAGCCATCTACAAATGTAGGACAAATATGTTATTTATATTCATAAATGTGTTTCTTTAAAAATCAACTTTCATTTTTTTTTCAACAATGCTCAGACTTCCATTTCAAAATGTTTGGAATGTTATCAGCTGTGTGTTTTTTTTAACTCATTGGTGTCCAAATAAGACAATTAGTGGAATTTAATTTATCTCATATCATCATTAATTTACTAAAATGAACTTACTGCCTTATACAACCAGGCATTTCTAGACCAAAGTCTATACAGGATTCTTCATCCCCACTAGTAATGAAATTGACAGTGTGTAGGTCTTACAAGTGAACGTTACGGTGGCATCAGGACAACACTAATGAATATGTACACTAAAGAACACTAAGCCAATATATTAGCCCGAAGTACAAATACGGGACAGGAATAAGTCCTAAAAGATGAACCACAGGCTTGGTGCTTTCAGTATCCTCGCTTGGCACTGAGTGGCCTTTACAGTACCAGAATGAGGCTCCATATGGACTTTTGTAGACGTGAAGGCACGTGAAGTGCCTTTTTCCTCTGTGTGCTTCTTTTGTGTTGTGACTTTCATTGTTTTTATTTTCATTTTTATGTATCCTTCAAAAATTTCATTCACATATGCAATGTAGGTTATTCACACTCACCCTGACTTCTCTCCAAAACCTCCCAGGACTTCCCATTGTATCTCTCATCCAACTGCATGTCTTTTTATTTATTTATTTATTTATTTATTTATTTATTTATTTATTTATTTATTTATTTACTCACTGAGTCCAATTAATGTTATTCGTATGCACATGGGTGCGGGGTCATCCACTAGGGCAGAGGGAACCTACATGTGGCCCCACTCAAAAAGCATGACTTTTGAAGCTTTAATATGGCTCATGTATTACTAGAAATTTTTTGTAACAACACAAAGACAATATTTATTATTCCTTACGTGAAAATTCATGGAGAAAATGGCTTAGAAATGAGTTGTAACATCTTGCAAAGAAAGGTTCCAGGTTGGTTAAAGCTCTAATCTCTCCTGTCCCTCCCTTCTCTCTCCCTCCCTCTCCTGCTTCCCAGTTTTTTTGAGACAGGGTTTCTCTGAGTAGCCCTGGCTGTCCTGAAAGTCACTCTGTAGATCATCAGGCTATCCTTGAACTCAAGGAGACCCACCTGCCTCTGCCTCCCAAATTCTGGGATTAAAGGCGTGTGCCACCACCACCCTGCTCTCATCTCTTAGGTTCCTCAAACTCTAAGACACACATACACAGAAAGTTGTATTAAGACTCATTAGACAAATAGGAATGGTGTAGGTTTAGGGCATAAAATGATTTCTGAAATGCACATGCAATGGTGACATTTAATCACTAATTTGCTGTGTTCATGGACATACCGAGAAATTTAAGGGATGTAATTTTCTTAATTAAATAAGGTTGGTTTTCAAGGCAATTAGCATACTAAATTGCTGAGTTCTGGAGCAGTGTGGAATATCTAATTCATAGACAGGGTAAAGTATTAACAGCGTGCCATAATCCCCTATTAACAACCTTCCTATTAGCGATGGTGAGGTGAATGTTTGCTGTGATGTATGAAGTTCATTAATCACAAGTACGCTAAAACTAGGATCCGCAGAAGTTATTGATCTGAAATCGGTTTAAAAACTGTTCAAAAATTTCAGAATTATATAGAAACAACTTTTATATATTTATTAATAAAATCTTTTCTCTTGTATTTACTCAAGATATCTTTTTATTGCTAGAAAAATACAAATGAACAGAACCCTCATTCCTGCCGCCCCATACTTTGGTTTTATGTCTTTCTGCAGGAGGTGCTATTTATATTCAGGATATTCTCTTGAAAAAATTCTCTCTCAAATACAGTTTCAGAACTTTTCAACATATCTTTGACTACATACAGGACTTACATTTTGAGGGAAGAAAGCCTATCTCCTTCTATAACTGGCTTTTTTATGTGCTAAGAAGGATTTTTCTAGAGAGGAAGTGTTTGATTCTTACATAAGTACTCTCCAAAAGTGTATGCCACAGTAGTGCCAAGGAATATGTTCATGGATGACCTACAACAGCAATTTCTTCTATTTGTCTATCTTTATTGCTTCACCTATGACTATCATATTTTATGCTATCCACTAATAATGACAAAGAATCTACTTTACATTCTGGGTAGCATGATCTAACATTTCATGATGGAAAAAATTATGAGTTTCTCAAGGTTTACACTAGTAGGTATGGCCAGACTCTAAATACAGTAAGAGAATACACAGATCTAGTTACATATAGATATTAATCACTAGATTTCTTTTTGGCAATATAACCTAATTTTCTTTTTGAACAATTTCCATTGAAAAAAAGGACATGGAGTTGTCTTATATATCAAGAAATACATTCTTATAATGTTAATGCTTGGGCAGAGTTAGCCTCATGTAGCATTTCTAGGTCAAAAAAATGAAAGTTCTATGCTTTGAATTCATTATTCTGAAATAACACATTTCATGCTTTAAAAAATTATTTTATAATCTTAACGAATCCTGCAAACCCAAAGGAACATCAATCTGTTTCCTATCAGAGGAAGCGTTTCTCCTCCTAATCTCTACTATACAGTTACTGTGCCAGACAACTGAAACCAAAGCTTAGCTGATGTATGGACCTGTTGCATTGTTTCTGATACATGGCATGTTCTAATCCACATTTCCACCCAACATCAAATATTTCAGTTTCATCTTGGGTATTTCTGCTAGTCTGATGTCCAACGAAGAGATTTTTTTTTAAGTTGAAATTAATTACATATGGAATTTTCTTTTGTATGTTCTTGCAATCAGAACTGTCAAGTCCAGACCACATTGAAAGTATTATTTTCAGTCTGTAGAAATTACAGTTAAGAAGGAAAAATAACATTCTCCTGGATTATTGCACAATAAATGAAGTATAATTAATGTATATGTCAAAATAGAAAAAGGGTAAGGTCTTAAATTTTAGCACAATGAAATGATAAATACTCTTGCTAGGTAATCACTCTGTTTGGATAAACTATAATCTATAGATGTACCAAAGCATCATGTTATATCATATAAATATATTCAATAAAAAAAATCAGCATCTTCAACAAATGGTGCCGGTCAACCTGGGTGGCTCCATGTAGAAGAATTTGCAAATAGATCCATACTTCTCAACCTGCACAAAACATAGGTCCAAGTGGATCAAATACCTCAACGTAAAACCAGATACACTGAACCTGGTGGAAGAGGAAGTGGGGAATGGCCTTGAATGCACTGGCACAAGAGACAACTTTCCGAACATAGCACCAATAACACAGGCACTCTTAATTATTGGGACCTCATGAAACTGAAAAGTTTCTCTAAGGCAAATGACACTGTCAATAGGACAAAGCTTCAACAGAATGAAAAAAAGATTTTTACCAACTCCACATCTGATAGAGGGGTAATATCCAAAATATATAAAGAATATCAAAAAACTAGATATTGAAAATCCAAATAATCCAGTTTAAAATGGGGTACAAATTTAAACAGAGAATTCCCAATAGAAGAAAGCCAAATGGCTCTGAAACATTTAAAGAAATGTTCAACATCCTTAGCCATCAAAATAATGCAAATCAAAACTACTTTGAGATTCCATCCTATACCTGTCAGAAGGGCAAAGATAAAAACCACAAGTGACAAATGATGATGTGGAAGAAGGGGAACACTCCTTCACTGATGGTGGTAGTGCAAACTTGTATAGCCATTATGGAAATCAATATAGCAGTTCCTTTGTAAGTTGTAAATTGATTTACCTCAAGATCCTGGTATACCACTCTTGTAAACATACCTAAACGATGCTCCATGCTACTACAAGGACACTTGCTCAATCTTGTTCACGGCAGTTTTAATCATAATAGACAGATACTGGAAACAACTTAGATGTCCCTCAACTAAAGAATGGATACAGAAAATGTGGTACATTTACACAATGGAGTATTACTCAGCTATGAAAAACAATGACATCAGGATATTTGCAGACAAAAGGATGGAACTAGAAAAAAAATATCATCCTGAGTGAGGTAACCTAGACCCAGAAAGATAAACATGTTATGTATTTGCTTATAAGTGAGTATTAGTCATTAAGTAAATGATAACCAAGCTATAATCTGTAGACTCAGATAGGTTAGGTAAAGTGAAGGGGTTAGAGTGGGGGAGTGAATGGATCTCCCTGGGAGAAAGAAATAGAATAGTTTTAACAGGCATAGTGGGAGTAGGTGGGGATGAGTTTCGGCGGTTCGAGTACAGGGGAAGATGTGGTAGAGAGACAGTTGGGGCAGAGGAGAGACAGCTGGAATTAGAAGCATTTGGTAGTGTGTGGAAACAGTACAGTGGAAACCTTTGGGAATGTATGAAGGTGATTCTAATAAGGACTCCTTGTAATGGGGAATATGGAGACTCAACTGGACATCTCTTGTCTCCAGGTAAGGCTTTCAATGGCAGGACTGTGTTGTAATCAATTAAATTGTTGGGTAAGAGGGTCCCATGGAAATTCCTAAACAATCACAGACAAAGGATTGCTCTCTGAAAACCGATAGTGGGGCTCCATTGCCTAGGACAACATCCATACAACTCATTGAACATGGATAACTCAAGCTGGTGCCTACATGGAGCCTTCACCCATAAGTTCTAGTCTCTTTGAGGCAGTAAGGTACTCTGCAGGGTTTCCGCATTGCCAGGGGCTTCTGGCACTACAGAGGTGCACTATGCTTCTAGTTCAATTTATTTACTTATCAGAAGAAGGAAATAACGGCAAATGTAAACCTAGCCTACTACCTGTGACTAGGGAGGCCATGGCCTAAAAGAGAACCAAGTCCTTAACCTTCACTAAATCAGGATAATTTCTAACAGCATTCTAAATATTCATTCTTATATCCACAGGTAAATGTAGCTCTCAGCCCTTGTGGTAATTTGAATGTAAATGATCACAATAAACTCATAGGGAATGGTACTTTAATGAGGTGTGGCCTTGTTGGAATCAGTGTGGTCTTGTTGGAGGAAATGTGTCACTGTGGAGATGGGCTTTGAGGTCTCATACATGCTCAAGCCATACCCAGCGAGACAGATCACTTCCTGTAGCTTACATGTAAAGATTTGGACTTTATATCTTCTCCAGCACCATGTCTGCCTGTATACCATGTCCCACCATGATAATGGACTGAACCTCTGAAAATGTAAACCACCCCAAATAAATGTTTTTCATTTATAAGAGTTGCCATGGTCATGGTGTCTCTTCACAGCAGTAGAAATCCAGCTAAGACACCCCTCATCACAAAAGCCTCTTTTTTTTAACAGACAGAAACCATGACAGAAAGTCACAACTGATGAAAATGAGATAAGCACCGACTTCAGGATTTCTGGCCCCAGTTATTAGTTCTACAAAACACCCATAAACCTAAGGTCCAGAGAACGTTATGAAAAAAAGGGAGGGAAGACTGTAAGTAAGAGCCAGAGCCAGAGCCAGGATAGGACATCTGCTATGAGACAGTATCTGCGGTGTCTGACAGAGATGTCACCAGGAGATCTCAATAACATGATTTTCTAAAACAGACCTAAAAAAAAATAACAACACCAATTGGTATGTCAACGTAAGTGGGTCAAATTTCACAAGGCTTCACCCCTGGAAGAAGAGCTACAGGGCAACTGATGGCTTCTGGGAGATGAAGAATCAGTCTTCTCCAGGGACAAGCCCCCTGATAGGTTAGGCAATTCCAAGAGATCAGCCCTAAACACATAGGCATATGATCAACACTAAATGATCTCATCAGATTGCACTTGTGAACTAACATATGCATATGCAACAATTATAAATAAAGAATGAGAATCCATAAATTTTTTTTTTTTTCAAGACAGGGTTTCTCTGTGTAGCTTTGCGCCTTTCCTGGAACTCACTTGGTAGCCCAGGCTGGCCTCGAACTCACAAAGATCCGCCTGCCTCTGCCTCCCGAGTGCTGGGATTAAAGGCGTGCGCCACCACCGCCCGGCAAGAGAATCCATAAATTTTAAGAGTGAGAAAGACATGAGAAGAATTGGAAGGAATGGGAGGGAGAAGAGTTATGTAAACACAGTACTCATAAATAAAATTTTCAAAAAGGAAATTAAAATTAGTATGGCTCTTTTGATCAACACAAGTACCACTAATAAAAATGTTATATAAGAAAGAAACAGGACCCAAGCTATAAAAGAGTATATTACTTTCCAGAGTTCTGGGAAGGCTAATAACTTTCTCTAACCCTATACAATTCTAAAATGCTAATCATGTATATTCAAATATACTAAGAATATAGGAGAACATCTGTTCTAGACTCATTTATTTTCATTAAATTTGTTGCTGGTCTTGTTTCATTTCCTTGTATGTTTGTTGTGCTGGGATCAAACCCAAGGACATGAAGATATGCAAGCCTTAGCCGCTGAGATCCCTGTTAGCTCTCAAAACCTTTGATGTATCTAACCCACAAGTTAATATTGCCCAGTGTCTACATTAACATTTGTTCTTTAAAATTATACAAATTAATAAATAGTGAAAACTGATTTAGTTTTTAAATACTCTTCATTCTTAGGGACTTGCTCAGAATCTCTGGTTGAAGGTGAGTTCTCCCAAGTGTATCCTCATGCAGCCTTCAATATAACCTAGTGATTAGGAGACATATGCTTAGAAGACGGTATCTCATCTCTGAAAATATTTTGCTCTGGAAACATCCACACAAGTGTTGAAAATCAATGTGACTGTAGAAAGCATGACTTCACTCCTACATCATGAAATAATATATATCTGTGTGTATATATTGATATATATATACATATATACTTAACAATTAGATGTGTAAAGCAGAAAAAAAATTTCATATTTGTTTGAAATAACAGTTAATATTAATGGGCAGTTATAGATAATGGGAGTAAACACATATACATCACGGGATTTATAATAATGCTGAGTTGAATAGGTTAAATTGTTTAAAAAGTAAAAAAAAAACATATTACATTGACCAAATTCTTGAAATTCTCTTAATTTAAGATGATGGCATATTAAAGTCCTGAAATATTAAAAATATTTAAGTAATTGATTGATGTTTATGGTAAACAGTGATATTGAACAAGTTGGTAATCACTTTATACATTTAGGTCACGTGGAACCAGACATTGCCCTATGGATCAGGCAGGTAGGAAGGAAGCTAAGGAAAGATGGACAAATTTTCTGCTTTCAAGAGAACCTCATTCATTTCTCTGTACAGATGAAAAATAATCACCTAAATGGCATTCTCTTACAGTGGAGCCAGCTCTTCTTCAACAATTTTTATTACTCATTACTTAATACTTGCTATGTACTTTTAACTTTATGGTTTTGAAATATCTCAAAAAATATAAAGCTTACTATTTCTTGTAAAATAACTAATAAGCATGTAATAATAATTGGCTTTCATTTTTATGAGTAAACAGAACAAGAATTTCATAATGGCTCAATGAATCATTGAAGACAGACAAACTGAGCCCTGCCAATGCCAGGTCATGAACAACCAGAGATCTTGTTAGCAAAACTAGAAATGACAAGAGATTATTACTCTGTGTTAATGCGTTCTCTTTTAGATCCAGCAGTAATTCATCATTCCACCTGTGAGGAGAGCTCATACCGTATGTACTCACTATTTGTACATTGTTACCGCTTTTGCCTTCTCCTTGTTTGTACAGGCATGAATAAAGGCAGTAGGGACGGCTCCAGGATCCCCATTTTACACTGACACAGGATCCACAAACAACCAATAGTTATTGACATGCTACTGTCATTTCAACAATAAAATCAAAATAGCTATTAATTATTATTGGTGCTTATTATAAAATGTGAACAAACTATCCAGAGCAGTAAATTTTTTTTTATTCATTTTACATACCAACCACAGATCCCCCTTTCATCCCTCCTCCCACTACCTTCCACCTTCCCCACCCTCCGCCCCTCCTCCAACAGGGTAAGTTCTGGCTCAGTGGTTAAGAGCACTGACTGAGGACCCGGGTTCAATTCCCAGGCTGTCTGGAGTCTGATCACACCAGGATAAACCTTTCATCTAGAATTTTAGAAACTATCTATTTTTTAGAAGAGATTTACATTATACACAGCATCTTACAGGAGTGGTGGTGGAGGATGCAGAGGGCGTAGGGTTTCTTGGTTTTATATGTAACAAAGAAAACTTTTAGGATAATCAGTGATCTCAAACAATTCCAATATTTTCAGGGACAGGTGACAAAATCATCAAATTTCACCCACAGAAGTTTTCCTTGTTACATATAAAACCAACTAAAAAAGTTATGGTTGAGGTATTTAGGAGTCCTCATCCCTTTAACATCAGAGATTTTGCCTTCATGATCAGAATCTTAGAATCTCACAAATATCTATGAGTTGGTAGTTTTCCCTGTGAAAATTATCTATAAATGACTATAGATTTGCACAGAATGCCATATCCTCAAGGTAGATAATATGAGAACCTAAGCTAGTTTTCATTTCTGAGATTTTTTTTCTTACATTTAGGCTGAATTGAGAATGATGTGTGCAGCCTTTGAGTTTTAGGTCCTTCAGTTTATCACGGGTTCTAAGAAGAAAACGGCAAACAAACATGGAGAAAGTACTGATCACATTTACCCAGAACTCATGAGTGCAAACAGGAATCTTCCTTTCCATTCAATAGTGTTTAACAACTATAATCAAACAATGAGAATACAGGTGCTGGACAGAAAGCTCATCCGTTAAGAATGCACACTGTCCTTGCAAAGGACCTGCGTTCAATTCACAAATCCTGGGTTTGGTAGCTCACAGTCTTTCATATCTCTGGGACCTGCAACCAGTCATGTGGTCATAACACACACAAAATATGCTCATACATGTGGATATAATTACCGTAAGATTAAAAAGTGTAAAAACCAACGACAAAAAATGGATCTGTAGGAAACACAAAGCCCAGTCCTTGCTGCCTCCTCACATCTCAGCTCTGGATACAGGATGAAAAGATGGTTTTTCTTGGACCTTGGCTCTATTTGCTACACATTTCTAAAATTATTGACGTTAATGTGTTTCTGTTTCTTCTAGTCATTTTGGTTTGCTATCTACCAAACGGTAAGACTTGGGAAATCATGGATGTGCTTCTTATCTGGTTCCGTTCTTTCCTACATGCCTCATGGTATATAACATCTACCTACAAAAGCATCAAAAACTTTGTGCCATTGTTAAGTTGTTAATGGGATAACAGGAGCATGTGCCATGCTTCATTGCTGTATTGCCTGGATCATCTGTTGACCAAGACATTTATCTAATAATTTATTAACTCAGTCACTCATAAGTTCTCTTGATTTCCTTTGAACTCCTTACATATACCTGCACTATTTGAAATACACAGAACAGCTACAAAATTAAATATCTAGATAAAAATGTAGATCTTACTGAGACTATATTTGCCATAGAATATCAAATGATATTATTATAATTGATCACATATTTTTAGCCAGAAAGATGTAGCTTGGAATCACCTGGTCTTCTCTGCCCTTTTGACTGTAACACCATGGAACCTGGCCTAGTCACAGAATGGTCCACAGAAGTGTTACATGCCCTGTCAAAATGGAGGACTGATGGACTGGTGCATGTTTCTGCAAGCTCCCTCCAATCATATCTGATATTGTAAGGGACATTTTATGTTATGTGGAAAGACACTGTTGGCTCAAGATAACTTGAAGTTTGAAGACAAGAGAATACAAAATTTACAGTAGAGATAATTTAAGAAAATTAAAATTACTTTGAATGTAGACTTATTCTATTAAAAATGCTTTCATGATGTGATTTTAAAGAACTTTTACAGTTACCACTGTAGTACCTTTTAGTGGAAATGCATTTATATTCCAAATCACTTTTCTAAGTACAGAAGCTGTTTATTAAATCTAAGGAAGCTACCCATGAATTTTTACTGTGTCGTTTCCAAAAACATGGATTTCTGAAAGAGATGTTTTGTTCTATCACTATTAGGATGTAACATAAAACAATTTCATGGATATATGTGTACATTTCATTATTTTATATCAAGACATAAAATTTCCTCCAGATTTTGTTCTCAAATTTTATCATCTCACATATCCTTAAAAATGTCCTATTAAACATTTGCCTAATACACAGCTCCAAAATGGTTCATTTTTTTCTTCAAACAACCATTTTAAACTATATATTTTAATATGGAAAACACCAGATTGCATTGAAAGCTTTTGCAAGCATGTGAGCAGTGAATACTGTCTTCATTCTAGCCCGGTGTTACTCCTCCTCTCCCTCAAGCGCTGGTCACTCACCAGATCTGACAGATTTTTGCCCTGAATATTTCTCCCAGGTACTCAACGAAGCCTCCCTGTTGTAATGGTTGTATTTCACTTCAAGTTTAAAAACAAACAAAACATGCTGCTTTCACTCATTCTATCATATGAATTTGATATCACAACAGTGATCACTTGACTTGTCTGTATTTTGCCTTCCACGTCCCAAGGTCAAACTATTTTTGTTAGAGTTCACATGGCCCTCCATGATCTTCCTCCCTCCTCAGTCAACCTCTCTTCCTCTCCTGTATTAGGAATATACATATTGCTAAACTCTTTTTTCCCAAGGTGCTGCAATGACTATGAATACAGCATGTGGGCTTTACTCATCTGAGACTGCTAGTGCTCTCTGGTAGCATTCCCGACTTTCCCAGACTCTCAGGTCACCCTCTGGTGGCCCCTATGTGAACTCATCATCAAATTGATTATAGCACCTATTATTCAGCTACTATGGTCTGTTTGCTAATCTACATCTTCATGCTTTTAACTTTCTTGCAACAAGAGCTAGTGCCTTAAACCACTTTAAGATTTGCAAAAAGTAAAACATGCTCTGCTAATTGTTCCCATAATTAAATGGTTTATATTATAACAAAGGGAGGAGGATGTAACCAGAGCCTTACAATGTTACACAAAGCATCACATGGTGAGTGAGAAAAACACATGTACTCACACATGGATCAGAAATTAAAGGAATGAAAATGTAGTATGTAATACTTAATATATTCAAAGATACAATATATTTTAAATATAAAATTGGAGCATAGTCTTTATTTATAAATATAGTAGTATATAACTTAAATTAAAACCTTTGTATCAAGTAAATCTTACCTTTAAAAATGGTAGAAAATTTCATCAGGAAATAACTTTGCCCATACCCCAGTAATTATCCTGATACTAATTTGCATATGGAAAACACTAACTGGGCTCAGTAAGCTATATATTTAATATATATAATTATTAATAAAAATAAGATAATTTGGATTTAGCAGAGATATATTGGGGGAATGAAAGGAGCTATACAAGGAAGGGTACGATCAAAATGCATTGTACTTATGTGTGAAATTCTCAAAAAATAAAAATGAAAACAACCAAAGCAAACAACAGAATAAAATAAGAAAAGTGCCCAAATTGAGATAGCACTTAAATGAGCCTCATTTGTAAGTTTCTACAGTCAAATTGCTTGTATTCCAATCCCTGGTACATCTTTTTTGGGCCTGTGATTCTGAAATGAGCTACTAACACCTTTGGTCCTTCACATATAGAGTAGAACTAGCAGCTTCATACACCTTATTGGGTTAAGAGCTGAAACATGGAGCATATGTAAATAATTTGGACTAGTGTCAGAATGATACAAATGCATTAAGACTAGCTATTAAAAAGATATTGCCTATGTTATTCAAATGCTACCCTCAAATTTCTATCCAACTCCTTGTACTGTTCTGAAATGATTTCTAAAATTTGAAGTACACTAAAGTCTATCCAATCTCCTCTATGATTTCTTTTGTGCTTGTATGAACTTCTAAAATCAAAGAGGAGAAGCATGAGGCAGCAATCCATTGTGGAGTAATGCTACAGCAGCTGGAATTCTGCAATCATTTTTAGGGGACCATAGCCAACAGTTCTTATTTGAAAGCTGTGTTACACTGTCCATTTTAGGAAAATATTTTAACTGTCCAAAGTTTTTCGTATTACTTGCATGAAATACTGACTTCAAATTTAGAATAGCTTATTAAATCAAGAAACATAACTGAAGATGATGAAGCTAAATTAATTATAATCTAGAGTTAAAAACCTTAAAAATTAGTGAGATTGATAACCAATTAAAGCAGCTTTCACAATTCTTACTCTTCTTTTAATATAAGAAAGTCACAACCTGAGAGCTGTAGTCACTTTCATGTGTTGGAAGCTTTTCACTCGCAGTTCCAATGGCCACATTACTGAGGGAGGTGACGGCCAGTCATCAGGCCTCAACCAAATACAAATCTTAGTTCACAGAGCTACAATTAAATAACGTGTGATAATTAGTAGATTTCTTATAAAGAGTAGACTCAGGAGGCCAGGAAAATGGCTACCAGTAGAATGTTTGACAAGCAAGATGATGAGCTGATTTGAAACACTGCGCCCCCAAAGTCCAACTCATCAGCCCATCTGGAATCCCAGTGCTGACAAGGTGGGGACAGGCAGGTACTTGGAGCCTGCTGGCAAGCCAGCATAGTTAATTGGTGAGCCCTAGGCAAGGGAGACATGCAGTCTCAGAAAACAAGATGAAGGACAATTGAGGAACACACTTCATGTTGAACTCTAGCACCACATGCATGCATTCACAAATACATGTGCATTCACACAAGCCCTTACATATACATACATGCTATAAATGCATGCAAATGAATATATTAACAAATAAATACATTGCCCTTATAGATATCACCCCAAGGAACTGTGTATACCTTGGCCATAACTAAAGAAAGTGTTTATATTAGGATTAGTTTTCAGACTATCTGGTGAATCCTAAAACATAATAACTTCATCAATCTGGCAATGATCTCAGAAGCACAATTTCAATTATAATAAGTAAATTAGTCTATCTGGTAATAAAGTAGAAATCATGGACTAGGGTGCAGCTCTGTTGTAAAGAACTTGCTAAGCATGTATGCAGCCTAGTACCCTAACTCCAACTCCACAGAGAGAAGAAAAGAATGAAAGCCATCGAATTAATAGGCAAACTGAAATTCATTTATTCCACAAAAAGGGTTTTGACAAGGTATACTCAATGCTGTGGTTAAGATAAATTTTATATTCCTGGCATCATAAAAGAATGTCTATTAAAAAAAAGGCAAAAATGGGTTCAGTCTTCTTAGGGCAGCATGACCAAATAACATGTTTCCCACTATGGCCCCAACTAGCTGTTTCCCCAGTATGCTAGAGGTTGTTAGGAATATAAATGCCCAACCCAGGTCTAGTGAGTTAAGCAGTCAGCTTAACAAAGGCTAGAGATAATCTGGGGGCATTGCAGCTTGAAAGCCACTTCTGCTGAACAGTGTATTAAGAGTATAAACAGGTACCATAAATAAAATACACATTCGGAGATGAACTTGTATTCAAACAAGCAGCTCATACAGTGTGAAAACCTGAGAACATATAGCAGCTATTAGTCTGAACATCACACTCCTTATGGTTTATTTTTTCTTAAAAGCAGGTAAATGGATACCTATTTTCTAATGAGCTTTGTACTTTTATTCCTATGAGAATGGTCATTTCTCAGGCTATTGGACACTTTCTTTGACAAAGATTAGGGTACTGGAATCCAGCAGGATGGTGGTGGCGCACATCTTTAACCCCAGCACTCTGGAGGCAGAAGCAGGTGGATCTCTGAGTTCCAGGCAAGCCTGATCTACAGAATGAGTTCCTGGACAACCAAGGCTACACAGAGAAACCCTGTCTCCAAAAACAAAACAAAAGAAAACAACAAAAGTATTGGAGTCCATACTAACCATGTACTACTGCTTCAAGTTATGATATATTAGAGGTTTACACATTTAACTAATCCTCTTTCTTTCAAGCAAATGTGTATGTCAGTCAGTCTTTTCTTCTTTAGTAACATATTGATCATATAGATGGTCAGGATAACTCAAGTCATTTTATTAGTTTTAAAATCCATTGGTTGGGGAAAATTTTAAATTTTTAATTTATGCATAACCATTTTACTGCCAATCAACATCTTAATCTTCTAAGTAAAACACTTGATTTTAGCAATTAATATTTGAAGTTTTATTATTTTATAGCCTTTAAAATTTTGGGTGAAATACACATAGTGGGTTGAGCTCAGTGCACAAGGCACTTAACCCCCAATTGTGCAGACTTGAGGTTGAATCCTTGGTTCCACATGAAACCAGATGAATACAGATGTGGTACATCTGTAATCCCTGTGGTCCCACTGCTGAAATGGGGGTTGGTATTTATGGGAATAAGGCAGAAAGATGCAGCGTTCTTTATTGGAAAACAATGTTACCTTCACTTTTACCGATCGGCCTGGGCATATCTGTTTACTTATTTGTTTGTTTGTTTTGCAGAACTATGAGGTTCATTTAGTCCTTCCCTCACTTCTCTCTGTTTCAGGCTCTCTCTCTCTCATGTCTATAGGTGATGGTTTCAAGAACAGGTACTAAGAAGTTTGAGTGAATGATGGAGAATATTCATAACACTGTCTTTTTCAACACATTTCCTGAGAACTCAAACAATACTCAAGTCTGATAAATTCAATGTTTAGTTAATTATTTGTATCTTTGTCCTTGCCATCAAAACTCCAATTTAAATTCTTATTACGTACTTCAAAAATTGGTGGCCTCTATCTATTATAAAATAGACAATTTATAATATTATAAAATAGGATTTATGTTAGCCAGGCAGCAGTGGCACATGCCTTTAATCCCAGCACTTGGGAGGCAGAGCCAGGTGGATCTCTGTGAGTTTGAGGTCAGCCTGGTCTACAGAGTGAGTCCCAGGACAAGCTCCAAATCTACACAGAGAAACCCTGTCTCAAAAGACCAAAAACAAACAACAAACAAAAAACTACTTACAGTTGATTCTGGTAAGGAAGCCACCAGCCAGGAAGGTAGGTGCCTATAATCCCAACTCATAGCACTAGAGACATCATGTTCAGTTCAGGTCAGTTTCGGTTACACAATGAATTAGAGGCCAGCCTGTCTTCAAAACAATAACTGCCAGGCAGTGTGCCACATGCCTTTAATCCCAGCACTCAGGAGGCAGAGCCAGGCAGATCTCTGTGAGTTCAAGGCCAGTCTGGTCTACAGAGTGAGATCCAGGACAGGCACCCAAACTACACAGAGAAACCCTATCTCAAAACAAACAAACAAACAAACAAACAAACAAACAAAACAAAAAACATAGAATTTATGATCTGTATAATATATTCAGATCAATTCATAAAAAATGTCATTTTATTCATGCTTTCAAGAATCTGGATTATTTGACAAATATCCAAAGAATTACCTGGGTGTGCATGAAATAACTCACTTGAATTGCTTTGAATTCTCTGTCTTTCTCAATAACAATCTTAAATGGCTTAAATCAAGCATATTGATGATCCCAGTGGTACTTTGATTTCATCTGCCATTCTCTCTTAGCATCTGTTGACTGTCCCATAGACACAGACTTCTTCATATTAGTTACTGAAGTGTGAAAATGTCATTCATTCTAACAAACCAACTGCATGTTTTTCAAATCCATCTACTTACTTCTTCAGAAAACACGTTAAAGTAAATACTTAGCAACATTTAATTTTAATTATCTCATTGATATACATGCATATATAAAATAAATTCAAAACTATATTTAATAGAGAATACTCTAATAATAAATACTTAGAGAACAGGGATTAGCAAAGAATTGATTAATAAAAATCACTTTTTAAATGCTTAACCTGATGAGAAAAACATAGTCACTGTATCACCACTAACATATACCAAGAATAATTTAAAATGTGTAGTAAATTCTTCTCATAATTAACTATAACATATATATGCTACTGCTTTTGATCAGTGATTATTAGTGATTTTTGTGTTAAAAGAAAAATATGGCTAAGGGCTTAAAAGATGGCTCTGCTGAAGAGCACACACTGCTCATGCCGAGTTCAAATTCCTGTTCCCATGTGGGTGGTTAACAACTGCCTATAACTCAGCTTTAGTGAACCAATACCACCGTCTGGCTTCGACAGGCACCTGTACTTATATGAACAGTTCTACACACAGATACACATATGCATGTAGTAAAAATAAAATTCTTTTAAAAACAGAAAAGACAGGACAAAGCTTGTTGAACTAATAATGGTTCTATTGTGGCAATTGTGTTTTAACTGACAAACTGATTGTCCCATCTGTCCCCAAATCTATATGTTGTAGCTTGCTTTCTATTGTTAAGATTAAACATTGCCAAAAGCAACTCTGGGAAGAAAGCTTTTATTTCATCTTACAGCTTACAATCTATCAAGAACAGAAGTCAGAAGTCAGGACAGGAACCTGGAGGCCAGAATTGAAGCAGAACCATGGAGAAATACTGATTGCTGGCTTGCTCCTCTTTCATGCTCAGTTTGGTTTCTTAAATACCCCAGGACTACCTATCCAGGGATGCACTGCCCAGAGTGGGTGAGGTTTCCCCACTTCAGCCATCAATCAAGAAAATACCATATAGATTATTATAACCCAATCTGATGGAAGTGTATTCTCTAAGCTGTGTCAAATAAGAACAAACCTAACCAGGATATGGTTTATATATTTCTATTACAGTACATATTTTTTCAATGCACTGAGGATAATATTTCATTTTTTAACTTCTGGAAACTACTGTATGATTAATTTACTCGAAGCTATATTGACTGAGTAGATGAGCAAATGAATAAGATAATTACAGCAATTTTAATATATTATGACTTAAAAAGACAAGAACAGACTCAAAAGTTATTTTGTTTGGGAAAAAAAATGACCCATCTTCCTAAAGATGACAGTCAAAAGTCACACCATATGAGAATTTAAAAGAAACTGTACAAAATGTGAAACTTCTTTAGGAGTAGTAACTGTTATTGCATGAGTTTCTAATGGGCTCCAATGATGTTTATGTTGTTGCTATATTCAGATAACTTAGCATGAGCTCTCCTTTATCCTTGGTTCTTTTGATATCAAAGAAAGCAGACATTTAAATAACTTCTTCTCTTTCCTCTGGAGTAGCAAACAAAGCAAGTAATTGGAATCTAGTAGCTGTGTGAGGAGATTAAGCAGTTGCTTTGTTGAGCCCCCAAAGTATGGATAAAGACATGAAGATCCTGGGAAAACACTGTTTCAAAAGTTAGTTTATTGGATTCTCATATTTGGTCTTCTCAAAGTTCCTTAGGCAGGTTCTCAGTTTTGGGTGTTTTTCCCAGACTCACTGAGATGTTTTGTAAACAAAGTAAATGATTAACTGAATCTCAAGATTTGAGATGTTTATTTTAAATCATATTTAATAACAGATCACAGACTTTAATGGAAAGAGTCAGCTAATACCTCAGTGAAAAGCTGAACAGAATTCTTGGTCCAGTTTGGCAATGTCTTCCAGCTGTTTGCTAAGAACAGAACTATGATTTTATAATTATAGTTAATTTAAGAAGAGCTAATAGTATTTCTAAAGTTTTCTGAATTAAAAACCAAGTTGAATCTGTATAACTGTATTTGATACTCAAAGAATGGACTCCTTCAATTTCCACCCAATACACAATTTATTGTATTATTCAGCCTCTATTGTTCGCAGGGAAATATGCCATATTTTATAGAGTATATATTTCATGGATAGAAGATATTATTTAGAAGCATAATCTTAAAATAAGTATGCGACCTAAGATAATGTCACTTTAAAATCATAAAACAAGGCTTAAGGTATACCTTAGTCAGTCATAGATGAATCAGTTACATAAATGAACTTGATAGATAGCAATGTAAATGATTGTAAAAATTTTCACACTTTAAACATAAATTAATATACACTTTCTGGAAAGGTGATCTCATTAAGAATACATGAACACTAATTCCTAAGGGAAATTTATATTTTATTTTGTTTTTTAAAAATTTTTATTGGGTTATATAAATTGCACTTATCAATAAGGATATTTTATTCAACTACATTATGTATTTTAATATACTTAAATGCTTTTAAAATATTTTCCTTTTTTATTTTTATTTTATTTATTCATTCTGTATTACTGATTTGCCTACATGTATTTTTGTATACTCTGCACATTTGGTGCCCTCAGAAGCCAGAAGAAGGTGTCAAATGGCCTGGAACTAAAGTTACAGAGAGTTGTGAGCAGCTATGTGGATTTTGAGAATCAAACCAGGGTCCTCTGGAAGAGCAGCAATGTTATTAAATTAACCACTGAGCCTTCTCTCCAGCCCCAGATGGATTTTTCACATGATTTTTCAAAGGTAAAATTGCTGAGGATACACTTCTAATATGTTTACTTCAAAATAATTCAAGGTACATTTACTATGTTTAGACATAAAGATTCATTGATGTAATTATGAAATCTGGGAAGATGAGTCAATAGGATTGCTCTAAAATGTGAGCTGTCGTCTGGCACCAAGGGAGTTAACTGGAAAAGTCACTAACACATAGCACAAATTCTTCATGAAAGTGTTAATCAGATAAAATTTCAAGTGTAAATTTTTCAAAATAATGGGATTTTGTCCTAATAAAATGTTAGTATGCTATTTCATATGAACCAGAAAATGAGCCTACATTTCTGAGATAATATGGACATAAACATCATTTATAGTAACCATTTTTATCTATAATTGAAGAGAAAAGGTTTGGAGAAAAGCACTGCATGAATTTCATTGACTATGAAATGCTTTGTGTTATGTTATAATTCTGCCCGTAAGTGGAACTTCAAGGGTGATGTTGCTTGATGAGAGTGTTCAGCCTGTAGGCTATTCATGAGACCTGGATGTAATGAACAGGGCAGTGAGAAAAGAAATGTATGTACATATTCTTGTCCTCACAAACACCACCTGCCTGTTCACACTGGCTGAGATCAAAAGAACATGATTCTATACTGAGACAGCCTCAAAAGAACCATTGTGTTTCTTCCACAGCAAGGTGTAATATTTGAGTAAAATTATCACTTAAGACAAAGTATCATAGTAATCACACCAGGAATAGACTGTTTATTTTTAGATCTTGCATGTTGGCACACACTTCTAATCTCAGCACACTGGGAGGAAGAGGCAGGTGGCTCTCTGTGAGTTCAAGGCCAGCCTGATCTTTATTGTCAGTTTCAGAACAGCCAAGGCTATCTAGAGAGATTCTGTGTCAAAAAACAAAGACAAACAAACAAACAAACAAAACAACAACAACAAAAAAAAAACCCAAAAGAAAAACAACTTTATTTATAAATATAAAGAAAATTCTAGAATTCTAGTAACAAATAAGGCCAGAAAAATAGTGATATGATAAGGCAACAGATTCAAAACAGTGCAGGGAAAATGATTTGCTGTCTGGATGCCACTCGGTAGAAATATGATTCGCTGCAGCAGTACTGCCTTGTGTATTAGCAGTGCAGACTGGGGTGATCAAGAATGCTTTAACAGGAGTCAAAGTAGATGAGACAAATGTGCACCAGCAAAATGGATCTCACAGGGGAGAGATAATGGGGTTGAAATAAAAATAAGAAAAGTACAATGAGAAAATGTCTGCATATTAGTTTATTTTAAAAGCGTGGCTGGGAATCATACTGAGGCATGGGGTATTTTGGCATGCCTAGTAAAATACAGCACAAAAATTTAAGCTACAGTGAGCTCTGGAAAAAAATTATAGCAACTTGCCAATTAGTACAAGAATGCCTACAAAGATTTGCCAGGAGTGCTCTGTGCATAAGCACTTGAACTGTCGATAAGTGGAGACCTGGTCCGGATCACTGCAAGATATTGTTATGTTCAATTTACTGGACAAGATCTCAGACTTGGATGAGTTCAGAAACATGCTCAGGGTTATATAAGTAAAAATGATGAGGCTTAGGCTGTCTAGACTTGGAAGCTAGAGGTGTATAGAATTCATTATTTTCAAAGGTATATGAAAGGGAAATTTATATACACATATCATATTTGAATGATCTTGGAATAGAAGCAGAATAGAACACTGTTTAACGAACTTCGGGAAAGGAACAGTGAAGTGATGAGGAAATGTACGTCCCAGTATGTTGGGTGGTTATTCCAGAACTGGGATCAAGAAACATATCAGCATGGATTCTGTGGATACATTCATTTCAGAAAAGCACATTTTAAAGGGAGACAGTGTCACTGGGAAAAACACATAGCCATTCCAGCAACAATCCTACTGTAGAACAGGCTCTTACAATGAGTATGAAGAAAATGGACCCAAACCTCTCTTCTAAACATTTCTCCATTTGTCTGAATATAGGAAAACATTTGTTGGTAGCTAGCTTTCTTTTCAACTTTTGTTTATAGGAAAGGATTCTGACTTGCATATGTAACAGGAACATTAGGTGGGAACACAAGTTTTGAGACAAGAGGAAAGGATAAGGAGAACTGGGTAAATCCCACTGACTTAAGAAGGAAGCCCCCCAAGTGTAATGAGAATTTACCTAATTGCTCTAAGAAAATATAAATGCAGTCAGAAACTGAAGATAAAGTTCTGACTTTAACATTGGAAATACATTTGTGTGACTGAACAGAAGACCCAGTGGTTAAAAGCACTGACTGCTCTTCCAGAGGACATGGGTTAGAGCCTCAGGACCTGCATAATAGCTCATAACTGTCTATAGCTCCAGTTACAAGGGATCTGGCACTCTCTTTTGGCCTCTATGGGCACCAGATTCTGGCATGGTATACAGACACACATGCAGGCAAAACACCCACATACGTTGAAACAACAACAAAACAATAGCTCTCTGAAATAAAGCAGGGAAGGATACCAAAAGTAAATTTATTCTTACAAATAACCATTTGTTTTTAGGTCTGTATGTTTAAATGTACACATTTGTATATGAGTATGTAGTAAGACATGAATATGAAAGTTTAAACAATGTGTAAGGACTTGAAATAAAAAGACAAGGAGGTGTGAAAAACAAAATGGTCTAAGATGCTTCCAAGAGAAAATACTTTTAACTGAGAACTATGTTAAGAATATAGAAAGGGACCTGTGAGATGGTTTAGTAGGTAAAGGTGCTTGCCTCCAAGCCTGGCAACTTGAGTTTGACCTCCTGTACCCACAGGGCAGAATGAAAGAAGTGACTTCGGCAGGCTGTTCTCTGACCTCTGCATACAGTCTCCTGTGTGAGCATTTCTGCACATACATACCAAATAAATAAATAAATGTAATTGTTTAGAAAGCAAGGCTATAGAAATGGTAACTCTGTCAGCTGGGGGGGGGGGGAAGATGTGTTAGTCTGAAATGTCTTGTGTTGATCAACTGTTATGGATATCACTCTGTATGCTGTGATTGTGTTGCTCTGATTGGTTAATAAATAAAGTGCTGATTGGCCAGTAGCCAGACAGGAAGTATAGGTGGGGCAAGCAGAGAAGAGAATGCTGGGAAGAGTCAGGAGTCGCCAGCCAGACAAAGAGGAAGCAAGATGTGAAGGTAAAAATGAGAAAAGGTACCAAGCCACGTGGCTAAACATAAATAAAAATTATGGGTTAGTTTAAATGTAAGGTAGTATTAAATGTAAGTTAAAAGTAAGGCCTACCTAGTTAATGGTAGGCCTGAGCTAATGGCCAAACAGTTTTAATTAATATAAGCTTCTGAGTGATTATTTTATAAGTGGCTATGGGGTCCTTGGTGCCAGGTGAGCACAAAAAACCTTCAGCTACAATCAACCTCATTAAGGAAAAGCACACAATTGGAAGAAGCAGGACACTATTTTGAAATGGACCTGGGAATACCCAGCTGCCCCTGTAAATGTGATGACACTGAAAGAGACAGGTTCTGACCGGGCTGGGATCAGCTGATCACTGAACTGTGATAACCTAGATAAGAATGCTGTGTCGATCAAATGCCCCTGTGTTTGCATGATTTTACGTTTCTGAGATTAAACCCAATGTTGATGAGACTATGCTGCAGAATAGTATTTTAACTTTGTAAAGATGTGTTACACTTGTTTATGCTGCAGAATATTACTTTAACGATGTAAAGGTGTGCTACATTTGTTTATGCTGCATTTGTTTAATTATGTAAAGATGTGTTGCATCTGTTTTACCTTTCCTGCCTAAGGCACCTGATTGGTCTACTAAAAAGCTGAATAGCCAATAAGGCAGAGAGAGATAGGCAGGGCTGGCAGGCAGAGAGAATAAGTAGGAGGATGAAGTGAGGATTGAGACCAAGAATGAAAGAAGAAGAGAATGAGGGTGAAAGAGAGAGACACACCAGGGACAAGAAGACAGGCAGCCGCCAGCCAGCCAGGGAGACATGAGAAGCAGTGGCAGTAAGATAAACAGAAGGAAGGGAAAATAAAAAGCCCTGAGGCAAAGGTAGATAAAGAGAAACAGGTTAATTTAAGTTAAAAGAACTGGCCAGAAAAGAGCGAAGCTAAGGCCAAGCATTACAAACTAGTAATAAGTGTCCATGTCATGATTTGGGAGCCGGTTGGTGGCCCTAAAGAAAAAGTCTGGTATAAGAATATATAATGTATAATGAATCTTACTTTGATCCTTGCATTACTAGATATTTTCTTATAAATGATGTGAACAAGATAAAATGAAGAGTTTTATGGTAACAGCTGGATAGGTTGATAGGAATTTTAGTTGGCAAGAAAATGACCCCAAAAGGGAGTGGCACTAATAGGAGGTGCAGCCTTGTTGGAGGGAGTGGTTCACTGTGGGGGTGGGCTTTGAGCTCTCTTTGGCCCAAGCTTCCTGTTAACTGAAAGATGTGGGACTCTCAGCTCCAGCCCATGTCTGCCTTCATACCACCATGCTCTCTGCCATGATGATAATAGACTGAACCTCTGAAACTGTAAGTGAGCCACTCCAATTAAATGTTTTCTTTATAAGAACTGCCATGGTCATGGTGTCCCTTCACAGCAATAGAAGGAATCCTAACTAAGACACGCCTTAAGCAGTTGATCTCCAAAGCAAATTTTTTCTGTTATTGTCCCAACTCAGATTTTCATTCTGTGATTTTTGTTAAGGAATTGGATCATGTACTACAAATCTATATGTGATTCAAATTTTGTTTCAAAGTATTTTGCCATGTAGAAACATTCACACAGAAAATATTTCTCTAACATGAAACAAGTTGAAGACCTCTATATAATTTCAAAATTGTCAGTGATATAAACAAGCATTGAGTTTCACAGTGTTTGTGTAAAAGAATATATAAATTTTTTAATACAATTCATAATCTTCATCTAAATTAGAATAATTTACTTTATTACCCTTTAATTTTCTAAATTATTTGTATTCTTCAGGCATACTAACTTTTAAAACATTCTGTATATAGCTTGAACCCTCAAGTAAAAATATACAAAGCATCTTAGGACTAGGGCAATGAATTCATACAATCAAGTATACACAAGACCCTCCTAAATTCCTTTTGTACAATGTAATTTCTTGAACACATCTAGAGATAGATCCCTTCAATGGGCTCAAAGGATATTACTTTAATAGGTTTACTGCAATAATAGAAAATGCATAGATTAATTTTAAAGATTGGTAATTAATTCTGAGCAGTCTCTGTGAAGCAATATTGTCATAAAATAAAATAGAATTTAGAAATTAAAAAAATTCTGTAGTACATTGAAAATATGAATAAAAAAATGACAACATCAAAGTCTCAACAAGAGATAACAAGAAAGAAAGCAAAAGCAAATCAAGACAGGTACTAAACTTCTTACCTGCCGAATACCCAAGCGGTATGCAACAATCCGATCCACTGCATCGGGGTTCATCTGTGTCCACTGCAGACTGTAGGAATACACGCGGTGTCGGTTTTGCCACACAGGGTTGTAGGTGTCATAATAGAACTCTGGGGCATAGGCCTTTCCTGGAAGCAGAAAGTGACTCAGTGTGACTGCGGACACATCAGACCTTCAACAAACGCACTGTTCTCTTGGCCTTATGACTTTATGTTCCATCTTCCATAAGGAACTTTTCTACCTGAAAAGTCTTATTATTAAAGTTAAAGCCATTTCCTGCTTGGTTTTGAGAATAGATACATGAAGGGTTGACTTGGCTGGCAGGATGAGAAAAGGAGAGTCAAGGACAAAGCCAAAGTTATGGGCTAGGCAACCGTGAGAATGAAATTTCTACCAGCAGAAACAGAGAGCTATTGAAAAATTGGATTTTTGGAGAGATATTCAGGAAGATAAGTTTTTAAACAACTTGAGTGATAAATTGGACATATCAAGTATGTAGTAGGGTTTAACAAGACTGGAATAAGGGAGCAGTAAGAATTGGAGGTATGGTCTTGCCAGCTTAAGGCATACTCATAGAAATTAGAGTGCCAAGAATGAGGGGATTACTGAAGAGATCGAACGCTGAGAAAAGAAAATTAAGTTCTGAGAACTGATACAATCCATGGATAAAAACAATGAGAAGATAAGAGCTATTGAATTTGAGAGAGTAAGCACAGAAGAGAAAGAAAAGTGAAAAAAAATGATGAAAAGTATCATCAAAGAGGTGCAGTAGGAGACACATGATCAACTTCTTTTGGGGGGGGGCTGATAAAAAGAAAACTTGTGTTTGTGCTTCCTTTAGTAAGTATGTCTAAAAGATAAGATTTAAAGCTTTAAAACTTGGAAGAATCAATATGAAATACTTTTATCAAGCTCCAATCCCACAACAAATTAGTGAAACTGGAAACATTAAGCAAAATATTCATTACCCAGAAGAACTTCCTTGGTGTTTACATATGAGAGGAATTCAATGTTCTCCAATTTGCTAGTAAAATTAAAGAAAGTGCATTAAATATCTGAATTCTGGTAACATGTATTAAAGTCCTAACATCAGTAGTGTATAGTGTATGTAGGTTCTTTTTAATTGTCCTGTGAAACCCAGAATTAATTTTGTCTTGGTGTTGGCCTTGGCTTTTTTTCATACTCATCTTGGACTTCTGACCATAGTATTCAGTGAGAATAGATTTTATTGTTTTAATCTGCTCAATTCATGACAATTGTTATGGTATTATGATGTTACTTTGTGACTAACTAAAAGTGAAGTCATTCTATGAATAAATTGAATTGCTTATAATTTTCCTGGAGCAGTTTGTCAGAACATTTCTGAGATAACTGAATAGCTCATATGACAGATGAAGGAATGCTGAGTTAGAGCAGAAATATCAATGGTGTGCAAAAATAATAATGATACAAACAAATAATAAGACACAGTAAGATCTTAATTTTGATTTAAAAATAAAGTTTGATAATACTTCCTTTTAATTGAATAATTATGCTATCTAAGGATTAAAGAGGAGGTAAGATATACATGGTACATAAATAGTATTTGTTGGTAATAAATGCTGTCGTGTTTATAGATATTCTATAGTTTTTAAAAACACACATGAAATGTCTTCCTTGATACTCTATATTTATTCTCTTTCATTTGTAATATACACATAGTCATGACAGGAATACAGTTTTGGGCACTGACACCCAAACATGACATCTGCTGGTTGAACTGAGAAAGAATTCCCAACATTTCTTTCCTGTTTGTAGAGCATGCATTTTCTTTTAGTTCTTGTGAGAATGCAAAGAATATTTTCTTACTTTTTTATATTCTAGTCTTATTTTTATGCATGTTCCAGTTTGAAATTTTTAGATTAGCTGACCTAGATCTATATCCACTATCTAAATTTTGAGATCATTTTTTTTAGAAACACTATGCATGTCAATATATAGATCTTAGGTTTTAAAACATTCCTAAAATATACAGGTAGAAGTAATTGTAGTACTCAGAATTTTGCATAGAATTTATATAATAATATGAACATTACATTTGTAAAAAAAAATCCTTTTAAATGATAACACAGATTTGAAAATAAAATTTCAAGCCTAAAGCTACAAATAAATGTACTGTAGTTATCATCAACGTTTAAAGAATTAAAATGTGTTAGGTTATATGAACTGACTAATAATGCTAACCTTGCATATGTATGTAAATACAAAGGGGAAAAGGAGTGATAGTGGTCAAGAGTAAATATATGCTCTGTAAAGTCAATATTTCAGAAAAGAAGCTATAGGAAGATAAACAAATATGCAAATTTACCATTGCAAAGGAAGGAATTACAGAATACATATGAATATGTATGAGGGATGCCAGTTAAATTTCATTTGTTGAGGAATCATTAAAGAACTTACATAGGTCTATTTCACTTCATGTACCAAAATATTGAAAAGAGAAATTCCCACCAGAATAAACCATGATGAGTTGTTAATATGACATAGCTAGCTAAAACACTAACTACTCTTACATTTGTACCCAAGAATGTTGGTTTATATTATAACAAATAACTTTGCCAAAGTATGCTTAAACTTGCAAACAAACAAACAAAAATTCTTCAGAGGTCAAAGAACACAGATTAAAAACAAAACAATGAATAACAGTCTGTGAGAAGAGGAAGTGTTGGGTTTTATACTCAGTTGAGTTGCATATTTAGGTCCAGGGATATGACACTACTGTGGAAGTGATATCACCACATGTGAGAAGATCAGCGGAAAGTAGAACCTTGCCATATTGTGTTCTAAAAAGAGATTGTGACTCACCATTAAGGAGTAAGAACATTGCTGTGAATAAAAAAAAATATCCTCTGTTACTGATTCTGAGGGAGTACATAGGAAAGCCAAGGTCTCACTGGCTTGAACAAACATGCTCTCAACCTAAAAGACAGAACACTTCCAATACAAATCCTCCTGCCCTGTTCTAATGACTGTGATTTCAAAATCCACCAAAACAAGCACACAAAAAAATATTCTACTATGTGTGGCCAGGAAGGCCAATGAAGGCAGGCTAATACTGCAGCAGTATTAGCCATATGATAATAGAAACATGAAACAAAAATTATACTAAAATATATTAAAACTGATAAAGTTGTACAATAGAGAATGAAAGAGGCACCGTTGGGCCATCTCTGAAATAATAATTGACACTTCCATTGATACTAATATTATTCTTTGTGCTGAGTGAGCAAGAGGAGGATAACATTTTTAAAATGACCACAAGTCTTTCATGGATCTAAGATGTGGTCCTCATCCTCTTTACCAAACTATGCACTTCTAAGGAAACTGTTTCATCAGTACCCAGTTTGATGGCTGAAACAATGCCTGTGTGCTTGAAGGGGACGTAATAATAGCCCAGGGCTGAACAATGAGGAACCATATTTTATATGATTAGGTGCTGAATATTTAACTTATATTTCAGCTGTTTTAAAGTTATCCACAGTTTCCACATAAGCAGGGGAAAAAACTTTAGCATATGCTCCGATTTTTATTTCCCAGTTTGAAAAGTACCCCATTATAACAATTAATTGAATGGGAAGTAAGATAATTATCAGAATGAAAGCGATGAGATCATTTAAAATACAAACCAAAAATAGTAAATCTAAAACTTCCCAAATGTGTATTGATTAGTATAATAACATGTTATTAAAATCCATGGTAAACTTAGCACTAGCACTGGTAACACACTGATTAAGAACAAACTTTAAAATAACAGGATCTATTGGTCTCAGCATGTGTATTTTCAGTAGAACCTAAACATCTGTAAAGTGATTGTGAACCAGAGTCATCTTATAATTATATAATAGGGAAAGCAGTGACAGCCCCATCATAGAATGTCAAGAGTGTATGCAATAAAACACATGCACTCTTGGGGTGCATGTTTTTAATACCAGCACTCAGGAGGCAGAGGCAGGCAGATTTCTGTGAATTTCAAACCAGCCTGGTCTACAGAATGAATTCCAGGAGAGCTAGGGCTGTTAAAAAGAGAAACTCTGTCTCAAAACACCAAACAACCAAACAATCAAACAACCAAACCAACCAACTAAACCAACAAACCCAAAACCCCAACAACAGCAAAACAAAAGAAGACCAAAACTTAGTCCTCTGCCACAGATAAGACAGAAAATACACCTGTTGAAGTTAGAATTACATTATCCTCAAGTTAGTTTCCAAATTTGTATTAAACAAAAGAAAGAAGCTATCTTAAGCAACATAGGGAATGTAGGGAATAGTTATCCACATCAAAAAAAAAATGCTCTGGATTACTGTCCAACTACTTTCTGCTCCAGTCACTAGTACTTCTGGGTACGGTTGCTCACATCTGCTTGTGTGCTTGCCCAGACATGGGGCGGGGGGTGGCTAAAATCCAGACTCTGTCACTGTTATCATCAACTATGCTATAAAATGGGAGCTGCATCTATACAGAGGAGCTATACCCCTCCATCATGTCCCAAATTTACATATAGAAGCTAGTGAATAGTCTGCAATAATGTTATAGTCACTAATAGAAAAAGGCCCTTTGCCCACTTATTCTCCCCTCTGTAAGTAAGGAACACAAATTACTATTGTGTCCCTGGGACTCTTTGTATCTGCCATATTGTATCATTTTCTGAAAGCATTATCAATTCAGGAAGTTTTAAAGAGATGGAATGACTAAATAAATCTCTCAAGTGAGAACTATTTATATTCTATTAAGCATTTAACTCAGGAATAATGAATATATAATAAGCAGCCAATAAATGCACCCAGTTTTCCCCAAAGCTGTTTATTTTCTTAAAACTGACTAGTATCAAAATACCTAAAAGCCTTGCATTCAGGGGCCATTGCCTGGGGGGTGTGTACGAAAGGTAACAGATGGATGAACTGACCTAGACAGTCTCAGACTGAGAGAACTGAATGTTCAGGGTGTGAGCATTAACTTCTCCACAAGGGCTGCTGCTGCACACATGGGTGGTCCATCCCTGAGTGTGAATACAACAAAGACCATGCAGAAAGGGAATGAGAAGTGTTCCTGAGAGTTATAGAGAAGCCATGCTGCCTTTTTTCTAGGAACATTTGTTTTCTCCAAAACATGTAATTTGAATTAATAGAGTCGATTTCGCTTCAACTCCTAAGAATAACTACAGCATTCATGAACATGACTCCTAGAACAGGATAAAAAAAAAGGGCTTCAAATTAAGAGTTCTGGTTACTTTTCTAAGGATCTCTGGTTTAGCTATTACTTTGAAATAGGTGTTTGCCCAAAGTCAGATTCAAGGCTTCTAGAAAGTGCTGCCTTGATGGCATTTTAAAATTAATACAAAGTTTATTAGGATAATGTGAGATTTCTCAAGCAAGAAATCTCCCCTCAGGTAACATGAGATTGTAAGACTTTGATTATAGCCTGTTTGAAACCAAATAATTTATAAAATGAAATATGTATTATTAATTTCTTCAACTTACAATTCTATCCAACATGCATACATGAGCACACACACACACACACACACACACACACACACACACACACAAACACATGCATGCGCTACACACACGTATCCATGCACACATGCATGCATAAAACCTCTCCACTGGAAAAAGAGGACTCATCATGTTCTGCACTATGACATGGGACTCTCTCTCCTGACTGCTTTATGTCCAATTTTTGGCATGTCCATGGAACATGTTCTGTCATTTTCTCATCCATTAAACATCCTTCGGGATGATGGACAGATGCCAGATGATTAAGCAGATGATTGGAGGTTTAGAAGATGTCTGTGAGTCTCTCTTTTTTCTTAAGCTCCAGCTTAGCATTAAGTACCTCAATAAAACACTACCAAGCACATAGATGATATTCACCAACTAAGTTTGCTTGAGCATGGGAAGTACTTCATAATATCTACATTAATCACACGTACAGGTCCCAGCCTTGTGTTCCTACTCTGATTTGCCTTAGTGATGGGTTGTAACCTGGGACTTTTAAGATGAAATAAACCCTTTTAATTTTAAGTCATTTCTTTATCCTGCTCTGAGAGTCATATTCATAGATGTAGTAATTCTTGGGAGTTGTAATGAAACTGACTCTATTAATTCAAGTTATATGTTTTGGAGAAAATGAATGCTCCTATAAGGGTTTTTACATGGTATCTAAATTCAGTTTCTATTTCTATGATAAACACCCTGACAAAAAAGCAACATTGAGAGGAAAAGTTTATTTAATCTCAGAAATCTCAGGTTATAGCCTATTACCGAGGGATGTCAGAGTAGGAACTCAAGGCAGGAACTGAAGCAGAGGCCATAGAGGAATGCTGTTTCCTGGCTTGCTTCAACTGCCTCTCTCTCTCTCTCTCTCTCTCTCTCTCTCTCTCTCTCTCTCTCTCTCTCTCTCTCTCTCACACACACACACACACACACATTCACATTTTTGTGTGGACTTTCAAAGCCAGTGCTGTTTCCTTCTTTGGCACCAATAAATATATGTTCTTTTCTCAGGGGAAACTGAGATTTCAGACCGTTTATTCCTGTAGACATTGCATCTCATGCAGATTCCAAAATATAAAAGGAAGCTGTGACAAAGAGTTTGACATCCCTAACCCTCATTAGTTTTGCTGATACCTGTTTGTCCTTCATCTGAACAGCAATGGCATTGTCCACCTGCAAAATGGTGATCACACATAATCTGATCCGTATCTTTCTCATTTAAATTTTACATGTCTTTTGATGCTGATTTATTAGGTGCCGGGGATGGCATATAAGATGACTGACGTGCTGCCAGCAGAGATTGGAGAAAAGGGGACCCGAGATTGTGGACCATAAACCTTCAGTGTCTTTCCCTCCAGATCTTCTGCTTAGCGTGCCTCTAGAGGGCCAAGGCAGAAATGCCTACATGTGCCAAGGTCATGCTTTATGGCATGCACATGTCATGCCCTCCTCCATATAAATATTTCTTGTAATACTAGTCTTCTTCTTCTATCTGATCTTCATGTTCTGTGTTCCTAGATCAATGGTGATTTCTGTGATGCAGGAAAGGAGTGAAGTAAATTTTACAGGAAATTATACAGAGATGATCACTCAGGATGGGGTTAAGGCAGTTATGCAGTTCATGGGAAAGAACCTGCAGCCTGGGGAAGCTTTTTAGGCTTGGATAAAATGTACCAAATGTGTGGTCAACTATAGCACATGGTATGATGTGTATCAACACACTGGACTTAAATTGGCCATGATGAATAATTCAGTTTCTGAGGATATTCCAAGGGCATTGTGTAAAAAACTTGAGACCCTAAGGGGTATTGGCTGAAGACTATGGCTGGAGTAACATATAGATGGGATGACAAACTAAAAGTGTGGGAACCTAGAATAGGAGGAAAATAGTGGCCTCCACCAAAAACGGGAGATGGCAACTTTAATTCAGGTACTTTTTATTCCTCCTGAAGGAGTGTAGAGATAATGTGGCAGTTGATGGAGTGATTGCTGCAAACTTTGTTGGGTTCCTAGACTGAAAGGAGCTGCCAAGAAAGGTGAGCTTCCTTTCATAGAAGCTCTATAAATTAGATTAGGTCTTCCTTGGAATTGTTGGATATAGAAGGACAGAAGTGGCTGACTTGCAGGGACAGATTTCTTGTCTGAGGTTATTGTAGCCCACCAGTCATGGGGCTTAGTGTTTGTAGAGGGCTGAGGAGGAACTTAGGCAGCTACAGGGGTCTTGAGGTTGGAGCAGGCTGTGTAAGAAGGAAATGACTGTCTGGTACATTGACCACTGTTCTTATTTTTATCGTTTTTGTGAAACTGCATGTTGCTAGCCTTTGGGTCAAGTGATCAAAAGATTGTATAATCATTAATAATAAAAATAGATTATGCTTGCTTTGGTGTTAAGTCTGGGATAGTTCCTGTGTTTAGTAAAAGATGATGAAGAATTTATTGGTGATTTTCTAAGAATAATTTTTGGAATCATGAGAACATTTTGTATTGGGTGATTTCCCCTTTTCTTTCTGTTCCCCCTTTACTTATGTTAATAAAAGACTGGGGTCACCAGGGCAAAAGCAGAAGCTAAAGTAAGAGAAGCTAAAAAGAAGCTGTAGCAAAAGCTAAGAGAAGCTAAGAGGAGCTGAGAGAAGCTAAGAGAAGCTAAAAGAAACTAAGAGAAGCTAGAGAAGCTAAGAGAAGCTAAGAGGAGCCAGGGAAGAAAAAAGAAACTTAGCAACTGCAGAAGCCTGAAGTGACCTGTCAGCTTGCACGAACATTGTCTCTGAGTCGTTATTGCGCCTTCCAGGTATCCCATCCTTCAGACCCCCAAAAGTGCCGAGGCTGGTCCCCGGCAATTAGGTCATTCTGTCTTTGGAAACAGGGCATATAGCTGAGGAAAAATTAATAGGGGTTATCTTGAAGAAGGAAACTACCACAAAGAATAACCCATTTAATGTCCCTAAAAAGAAGGAGTTTGATACAAGTTCAGAGAGAAAATGAACACAGGGTATTAGATAAAGTATTTTTGCATCATATATAAGAATAATATAGATTCAAAATTTATATACATGATTAGTGTAGATATTGTGAAGCATTTTCTATGTTCAAGCCAATTAATTAGTGAATTGAATATTATCCATGTACTCAGTAGTGCTTTACTGAGGCATAATGTACTTCATTATTGTAGTGTTGGGGGTTGAATTCAGAACCTCACTCAAGCTACCCTATCTCTGTGCCACTGAATGACACCTTTAGTCTCTTCCTTGCACACATTTTAAGTGCAAATTTTCATGAGTTTGGAAAAAATACATATTTTTTCAAAATCTATACTTCAAGCAAGACATAGACCCTGCCCCTTTGAAATCACTTTTAAGAACTGAGTCTTAGGGAAACAAGACTCATTTTTTTCTACTATTAAAGATTAGTGTGAGCTGTTAAAATTTTCATATAATATACTCACGAGTGTAAGTTTTCTTTTCAATAACTATACTGCTTTAAATACCATTCATACTGCTGTATGTTGCTCGTTCTTTAAGTCTTTATGACTAAGTGAAATGTAAATGGATCAAAAGTTGTTGACTTTCCCCTGTCAATGGATATTTGTTTTCTCAAAATTTGGTGCTATGACAGGTAGCACTACCCAGACACTGAGCAGACATGCACCTTCACTAGTGTTCTATAATCAACTAGTGTAACTGCTGAGTCATTTGATAAGGGCACATGATGTTTTTGTCTCTTAATCCCATTTTGCATTATCACCCTCAGTACCTGATAGAATCAGTTACTTGATGTGTTCAGCATTTGACATTGCCAGTCATTTAAGCTTTAGTCACTATAATTGATGTGTGCATGTAGTATGACCTCATTGTGGTTTAAGTTTTTTTCTATGATACACAATAATAGTGATGGTTTTTTTCATATAGGTATTGGCCAATTATATGCTATTTTGTGAAATGTGTACTCAAGGTTTTGACAATTTTAAGTTATATATTTTCTTATTGGGTTATAAGAATTCTTTATATACTTGGGATATTAGGTTCTTTGTTTCCTGTTTTTTCATTTCTTAATATCTGTGGAACAATAGAAGTCTGCACTTTTATTAAAGTCTAATTTTTTAATAACTGGATCTTTTGTTTTGGTTTTGAAAAGTCTTTATATTTTTCAAATTTGTTTTGATTTCCCTTACAGAGTATTGTAGGGTTTTTCCTTATAATTAGATCTGTAGTCTGTTTTATTCTTATATGTAATGTGAGTTATTGTTTTAGGACTTTTAATATAGATATCCAGTTGTTCCAGTACAGTATATCCAAAAAAAAATACAAAGAAATAGCTTTGTGTGTGTGTGTGTGTGTGTGTGTGTGTGTGTGTGTGTGTGTGTCGGGGGGTGTATGGGGGTGAGTGTGTATGGTATATTTTTTTTTGTGCATGTGTAAGTGCATGTGTGTTCACATATACATGTGGAGGCCAGAGGTGGATGTCAGGATATCTTCTCTTTTGTTTTCTAGCTTATTTTTTGAAGCAGTCTCTCTCCTTGAACCTGAAGTCCACTGTTTGGGCTGAACTGGCAAGGCCAGTGAGCTCCTAGGATTTGCTAATCTCTGTACCTCCAGTCCTGTGGTTATAGATGCACGCCATCACACTGGCATTTATAAATGGGTTTGGGGGATCCAAAATTAGGTCCTAATACGTATTCATCAAGCATTTCCATGCTCAAATGCCTTCCCTGCCCCAAGAAGACTATTTTTCTCCAGTAGACTGTGCTGGTGTTTTTAAACTGTCAAGTAATCTAGATATGTAAACCTAGAAGCCCATTTCTGTACTCTGTACTCTATCCTATTGATGTATTCATTTATTATTATTCAAAACTATACTACTTTGATTGAATTGGCCTTACAGGAGGCATTATTGTGAGATAGTATAACTTTGTTTGTTTTTTCTTTTCCTTCACATAACCAGATATAATATAAAGTCTAGAATAAATGTTTGATTTCCTACGAAAGAAAACAAAACAAAACGTGTTGGGAGTTTTATTAAAAATGTTTTGATCCATAGAGAAGTTTGGAAATAATATACATCAAAGTAATATCTTTTCTTTCCATCCATGAAAGAGAACAAAGAATAATGTGAACTATTTAGCTTATTTTTTAAATATTTTAAATATATTGGAATTCTCGTTTTGTATGTTACATACTTTTTATTATATTTATTTCCATTTGGATGTCATTAGAAGTAGATTTTTGAACTGACAATTCTAAATAGTCATTACACCTGACTTTGTATATTCGTAGACTGAATATGTAAACTTAAGTAGCCATGAACTAAAAATATATAAGAAAAATTGTTTGTGCTGAACATGTATAAAATTCCTTTTTGGTTACTATTCCTTAAAGAACGCTACATAGCAACTATTACATATCCTGTACATTGCACTAGGTATCATAAGTAACTAGTTATTGAAGTATGCAAGAGGACATCTAGATATTTTATGTGAATACTGTCATTCTGTATGAAGAATTTGAGTATTCAGACTGTGGTATCTGTGGGGACCATGGAAATCTATTACCTACAAATGCCAAGGGACATCCATGTACAGAAACAACCACTGATTTCACACAATCCTATATTATGCCATTCTTAAATTATGTGATTAATTTAAATTGATTTTCTTACAGATTCAGTTTTCTATAAAAACATGACTTATGAAAATGTACTTATACTTCTTTCTCTCCAGTTCATATGCTTTTTATTTACTTGCTTATATTTCTTAAGTTTCATGAACCTCCAGCATAGCATTGGTATGTAGGAAGACTAATTTTTTTCTTTCCAATCTTAGAAGTTGTTTAATTAATTTTATCCACGTCATTTGAGCATTCCCTGTAGATGTTATAGTGATCTATAAATATGAGTCGATTGAATATGCTTAATGGAGTAGTTCATATTTCTAAAACAACTGACTTTATGTCTACACGCTATAACAACTTTTGATATATGGATACTAAAATAGTTAACTATAATTATATAGTATTTATTCCATACAATGTTTTAGCTTATGAATTTTAAAGTTCTATTATAATGTGTACACATATTTAGAATCCTCTCCAAATTATTAAATGAGACTTTTAAACTATTCTTATTGATTACCTTGAAATTTACTTTGTAAATAAGTACAGAGACATGTCAGATCTCTCATGTCTTACTGTTTTGCCCATTATGTATCCCTCATGCTTTGCTTGTGTCTTTATTTTTAAGGTATGATTCTGAAACATGACAGTATGCAAATAGTTTTGTTTTTCAAAGAACTCAACCTACCAGCTTTTGACAGTTACCTGGAATGATAATTTCACTCACACTTAATGTAATTATTAAAATACTGAATTTGTCTGTCATTTCCTTTAGAATTCTTTTTATGTTTTGTCCCATTCCTGTACAGTTTTGAATAAACCCAAATATACTTGATTTTCTTTCATGTACTATTTTAAAAACTTCTTAGGAATCTTTTCATGGCTCACATTATGCTATTTTAATTTTCAGTTCTTGTTGTAATCCATATTATACCGCTCATCATACTCTTTGAGATCTATATTCATTCCACTTCACAAATGTTGTATTTTAACTCTAGCATTGTTATAAATATGGACTTATGATTACTTATTGTAGTTTATTGTTGAGTCAAGGTTTGACTCATTTGAGACTGGAAAGGAAACGGGTCTGGGTGAAAACTGCAAGTTGCCCACAGATGCTAAAGTGGGAAAGGATATTAAGGTAAAAATGGAGTGTAAGAGTGAAAACAGCAAAGCCAGCAACACCATTGATAAACAACAAAGATGCTTGTGGCTGGCTATGATATAGAAGACTGCTCCTGATAAGAGAAAATCAGGCTCTTAAGAAGCAAGGCTCTGGTGAACGGTGGGCAGGATGGCCAACTGAAGTGAGACATTTTCCCTTTGGGAAATACATAGTAGGCACCATTGCTTCTTACATGTCTGTGATTTTAATACATAGTTTCTTATTTATTTATTTATTTATTTATTTATTTATTTATTTATTTATTTATGGTTTTTCGAGACAAGGTTTCTCTGTGTAGCTTTGGAGCCTGTCCTGGAACTCACTCTGTAGCCCAGGCTGGCCTCGAACTCACAGAGATCCACCTGCCTCTGCCTCCCGAGTGCTGGGATTAAAGGCGCGCCCCACCACCGCCTGCCTTAATACATAGTTTCTAATCAGGCTAATTCTAATAAACTAAATTATAAGTAACGATGGCTTCTGATAAGCCTGTCTCCACCCCAAACTATCCTGTAGACAGAGAGATGAACATGAACATTGCAGCTTCTTCCTGGTAGCTGTGAGATCAAAGAGGACTTAATTTAAATTTAATCCACAGTGCTTAAGGCATCTGCAGGGTCAAATACAGCAACACCAGGCAGTACCTGATGGCTGGCTCATAGTTGAGGTCAAGATTCAAAGAGCCGAAGTCAGAGATTAGCAAAGCGGTGCCTCAAACATCCCTCACTTCATAACACTAAACATGACCCTCTCTCTGGACCAGGAAAGTATGTATAAATTGTAGGGTTCTCTAATTTGTCAACTATTGACTCTCTCTTTACTAAATCTTTTATCTTGAGAGTTTCCCCCAGTTTAACGTTTTACTGTACTGGAAAATTCTTAATAGAGTGTGCCCTCTCCTCAGTCACTCTTGTAAGTATCTTCACCATTAACATTTATTTGGTGTTAGACAGTGACCTCAAAGCCACTCTTTCCAGAGGACCTTTGGTGATTCTGAGTATCCAGCAGCTCTGAACCCTAGGTCATTTCCACCTGTGCCAGAAAATTTCCATTCTACCCACTCATGCCTCTAGTTCACCCTAATTACCTCCTAAAAGGCCCAAACTCCCATAGAGTTTGAGCTTTAACATACAGATTTTAGTGGTGACACAAAGTCCATGGAAGAGGATCTCAAGTTCATGCTCTTTTGCCCTGTTTCTGTATATATGAATTACAAGCTCTCTTAGTCTTAGTAGTTTCAAGATAAAGTGACCAATTTTTCTTTGAGCAAAAATGTCTGTCACAGAGCCCTTCTTCTATGTTGGGACCAAATTTCAAGACCTGATAATTATCGCTTTCGAATTTACCTTAATTGTTAAATTCAAACAATTATTACCCTTATTGCATCCTGGCAAGTTCAGTGTTTGGACACCATGACATGAACTCATCTTTCCTTGGAGAAAGCACAAAATTTTAAAATAAAAATAAAAAATAGTTTTATATAGAGTATTTAAGAAACCATGTTGTTTCTGTAATAATAATTTTTAAAATTAGTTGAAGCTCTAATTCAGGTATGATATGAAATATGTGTACCTCATGATGTTTCCTAGAGAGAGAAAAATTTCTTAAAATGCTGTATAAACTTGAATCTATAATTCTTGTGTATGTATTGGTAATTTTTCTAAGTAATCATAGTAATCTTGAAAGCTTATATTATAATTTTATTTAATAATTTTTGAGATTCATGGACCTACCCACATTTTATTTAAATTGATTATCAAAAATTCCTTTAGTATTTCTAAAACAGTTATTATTAAGCCATGCCTAAAAAAGACTATTATATCCCAGACTTTTTGAACTATCATTCAAAAAAAGATGGTCGCATCTTTTTTGAAGAGGATGTGTGTGGAATCACACCATATATGGAGAAATAGTGTACTTTAAGAACTACTAAGAAATATTCTTATTTTCTATTTAATGGTTATCTAATCAGGTAATGGAAGAAACACTGAAAACCATTAGTTTATTTTATCCATTCTAAATAGAATTCTAGTATGTTAATCAGCATTCTGGCCCTGTAAAATATTTGACAATGATTTTTTTCTTTTAGAGTTATTATAATGAATAAAACTGGAAATTATTCTTTATTTTCAAAGTTTAAATTTTCTATTCTTCCAAAAGTTATGAATAGTTTTTGCACAATCTTAAATTGATCATTTTTATTTATTTATAAGAATTCTATACTTAACAGAATACTGTTAAAAGATGCAATGCCAAAGAGCAAGATATATTTTTATCTGGTCACTTTAATTAAATGCAGAACTATAAAACAAGAACTTAAATGGATATTAGACACAAAGCAAAGGATAACAAAGCTATAATCCAAAACCCCAGAGAAGCTAGGTAAAAAGGAGGATCCTAAGAGGGACACACATGGAGGGCCCCAGGAGGGGAAAGTAGTTAATATCTCCTGGGCAAACTGGGAGGGGCATAGAAGCGAAGGGGACAAGGTTGGGAACAGGAGCAACTGAGATGGCAGAGTAGATGGAGGGACAGGGAGGGAGAGCAATGAAAGAGATATCTTGGTAGAGGGAATTATTAGGGGATTAGGGAGAAATCAGGTGCTAGGGAAATCCCTAGGAATCCACAAGAATGACACCAACTAAGACTCTGAGCAATAATGGAGAGGGTACATGATTATCAGATTGGTGAATAGCCTAATTGTCATCATAGAATCTACATCCAGTAACTGATGGAAGCAAATGCAGTGATCCACAACCAAGCACTGGGCTGAGCTCCTAGACTTCAGTAGAAGAGAGGAAGGAGGGATCATAGGAGCAAGTGAGGTCAAGATCATGATGAGGAAATCCACAGACAGCTGACCCAAGCTGATGGGACCTCATGGACTCTGGCCTGTCATCTGGGGAACATGCATGGGACCAAACTAGGCCCTCTGAATGTGGGCTACAGTTATGTGGCTAGATCTGTTTGGGGAGCCCCTGAAAGTGGGACCAGGACTTATCCCGGGTTCATGAAATGGCTTTTTGGGACACATTCCCTGGGGTGGGATACTTTGTTCAGCCTTGACACAGGGGGGAGGGGCTTGGTCCTGCCTCAGCTTAGTATTCCAGACTTTGTTGACTCCCCAAGGGAGGCCTTACCCTCTCTGAGGAGTGGATGGGGGGTAGAACTGGAGGAGGTGGGAGGGTGGGAGAAGGGGTGGAAGGGGGAACTGGGATTGGTATGTAAAATGCAAAAAAAAAAAAACCTTAAAAAATAAATTAATTTTTTAAAAAAAAGAACAGATTTTAAAATTGTATCTGGAATCAAATTTGCTTGGGTTTTATTTCTTCTCCTTTACTTTTCCAGTCAAAGAAGTTCGAGAACACTCTAACCCATCTTAGGGGGCATTACTGTCTCCAACTATCCTCCGTGCTTTACCTGACTGAATGAGACCCTACACTCCTAAAGTGCCTCACCCGATCCTTATTTCTTCAGTTCAGCTGTGGCCGATACGCTGATACTGAACATGAAAGAAAATGGTAGTTTTAATGTCAATCCTGTAATTTACCAAAAGAAAAGTTAAGGATACACAATCCTAGAACAAACACTTCAAACGAGAGAGAAAATTAAATAGTCACAGCTGCACTTTTCTTGGTAGCTATTAGCTTATTTAGCATGAATGTTGAAAGAGATTATACAGTGAAGGAAGTCCTTAGTTAAATACTACAATAGATCCAAGAATTTGATTCGGAGACGACTGTATTCAGAAGGTACTCCTGATGATAAATGGTGCTATGGGTAGTAGACAAATTGAAAGATGACTTCCAACTACACCTTTGGATAATTTTCTACTGCTGAGTGTAATACTAAACTATGATTTTTTTCCTACTCCCAGACTAATGTGATGTACAAAGAGGATGGAATAAAGCTTCTGTGATTCTGTATATTATATCAGATTCTACTTGGAGGGTCTGAGCTAAAGAGTCTTCCTTCTTGCTGGGTGGTGGATCACATGGCTATTTAGGAGAATCCCACGTGGAAAAGGATTTATTAAGCTAGCTTCTAGGTTATGAAAGCATTTTTTCCAGGGACCAAGTGTAACCTCTAGCCCCAGGCAGCAAATGGTAAAGTCTCTAATATTTATTACTACAAGGACACTGTTTTTTCTTTTCTTTTTGTTGCTGTTTTTTTTTTTTTTTTTAAGACAGGGTTTCTCTGTGTAGGCCTGGCTGTCCCGGAACTCACACTATAGACCAGACTGTCCTTGAACTCAGAGATTCACCTGCCTCCACCTCCTGAGTGTTGGGATTAAAGATGTGCACCACTATCACCTGCAAAGGACACTATTCTAATAAAACAAAGAAGTATGGTAAGGATTCCTTCATAGTTCACCTCAAGATATGAGTATATTCCATAGTATATTCCAGAAAAGAGAAATGTTAGAGTACTGACATACAGAAATTGCATTATACTAGATTTGTATTGTTTCAAACTGTAAAATTTGTATGTGAAGGTGAAAAGTAACATAGTGAGTTTGTTTACATTTTGTTTACCAGTAAAATCTCTTAAGAATCCCTGGTTGAACTTCCTATCTTTAAAAATCATCTGACACTAAACATGTCTGTTCCTATGGGACATAAAGGCCCAATATTTTGTTTTTAAACAGTAAGACATAACTGATTAACAACAATTGCAGAGTAATTACAAAGATAAACCATAGAAGCAAAATTTTCCTTAACAATCTCAATCAATTTCATTGCAGTGTTTTCAATGGTAGAATCTTTAAACATATAGAGAGATGGAGTGTGACTTACTCATTTCATAATAAAGTCAGTAACCACAGCATTTATGACAGGTATAGCAATGATTAAGCTACTTTCAATAATGAGGCATATATAATTATTGGAAAAGCCTCGAAAAGAATTAGATTCCACTTTCATCTGAAGTGAGGAAAAATTATTAGGATGCCAGAAGCCATTAGGTAATGGGATGTGGATTTGATGGTGGCTGAGCAACAGGATGGAAGAGGTCCTAGTTCACAGAGCTCTGCAACAGAGTCCTTATATTAGTTGCAGAAGTAATACATCAGGTAGTAACCAGAGTGAAATAATTTCCCATTTCCATCCTAATTACGGTTACTTGGAGATTATTGACATTTTTAGGTGCTTTGTATAATTAATATATTAATACACCAATTACTATAATATAAATCACAGCCTACATGCTGCCAGCTGACTGATGTGCAGACATCACCATAGTATACAAAGGCTAGTCTAGAACACACAGGACTAGTATTTCATAAAATAATGTCATGAAAACAAAGGAACAAACTCCTAGAAAGATGTAATCTGTTATGCAGTGTTATCCCATTCGAAGTGACTTTGAAGTATCTTGTAGAACTGAGGTAGAGATAATCTTTAGACTTTTTGTGAGGTTTGAATGAGGATGGCAATGAAACTTTTCTGTATCTCACAAGACATAAAGAGCACCAGTATTTCTTGTATAACTGTAAGAAGCAATTTCTAGGAAAATAAATCCCAGGAATATAGACATGGAGTTAAAACCAGGAAAGAGTGAAAAAGATCAGGTAAAGTACTATTAGAGTATCCCAAAGACTAGATGGTCCTAACAAATAAAACAGGAAGAAAATAAAATTATGCAGTTATAAAACTGTCTAAGGCTTAGAGAGTATTTTTATATTTCAAGTATCTAATCTAGCATATCATATTTATTATGTACCCACAAAAACTTATTAAATATTTTCAGGATTGTAAAAATTTCCTTAGTTAATACACTGGTACATAGTCTTCATACAATTATAATAATGGGTAAGCCAACAAAAATGCACTGCATGTCTAATGTTACCTTTAAAATTTTTTAATTAAAATATAATTACATCATTTTTCCCTTTCCTCCTCTAATCTTTCCCATGGTCCATCTGCCCTTGCTTGCTGTTAAATTCATGGCCTCTGGTCTCTTTTTATTTAAATATATATGTATATACAGATTGCTCATTCTGCATAATGCTACAGGCTGACTACTTGCATTGGGTAACTTTTTGAAAAGAATAATATATTTCTTTATTAAATTAAAAAAATCTAAAATTATTTCCAAATATTAAATTCTTAATTGTTTTATAATTCTAATTGGATGTATTTTCTGGAAGCCAGAGGGTGCTCTGTTTTCCCTTTCCAGGCTAAATATGAAAACAATATTACTTTTAATTTTTATGTCATATAAACTAGAGTAACAATTACCTGGGCTTATGTTTTCATGTGATACCATCATCTACATTTTTTATATAGCTCATCAAAAGTTAAACTGAAAGCTTTTCCTTTTGGTGTGTGATTTTAATGTCTGATATGCCTCACACATGCAAATTTAAACAGAATCATCATCACAAGAAGCTATTTAAGAATTACATAGAGAGAGCAGTTAGAAACAACACTAGAAATCACTTAGAACTGTCATCCTGATTACTAAGTATACAGGATTAGCACCTAAAATATTTGATAAACAAACTCTTTGGGATTTCATAAACCAGTGCTGTATTTTATTACAAATAACAGGGTCCTTTCTATTTAAAAGGAGTAAAACCATGTCTTCCTTAATTTCTTAACTCTTGATAGAATCGGCGGCACACAGGCACTTTCCCTTCTCCATAATCAAGCTTCAGGAGAATTCTCCTCTTGTCTGTCTGGTGAAATTGTGATGACATTTTAATACGGAGGCATTGCTAGATCTTTGTTGATGAGTTACATAAACCAACATATAAAACGGATGCCTTTCGTAGGTTAAATCAATCTGCCAGATTGCTTTGCTCTACTGACTGTTAGCTGTAACCTGGTTCCATTAGCTCTACAGGAGACAAGAACAAACAGTATGCACAGCTTGGCTGAGTCATGAGAACTCTCACTATCTCACTGAACATCAGGAAGACACAACACAGCAGTACTTTTTGCCTTGCTGCGTTTTGAAGATAATCCTTCAGGAATGTAATCAATGAGACACATGTGTTAGATATCTAAGACTACCATAAAATTTACTACAAACTGGTGGCGTAAGGTTTTACTCTCTCTGGGTTCTGGGTTTGAGGGGCAGACAAAAACCTGAGGCTGTTGTCTAACACGCCGTCTCTTCCTGCTGAGGCTGCAGAGGAGCTTAGGATCTTCTCTTTCAGTCCTGGTGACATCAGAGCGTCTTTGGCTCCTCTTTGCAGGGGCTCATAGTCAAACTCCCTCCTCTTCCCCCTCAGATTTCACTCTGCCTCCCTGACATGAGAATATGAACAATTACATTTGGAACCCTCTTGAAACAGCCAGGTTAGTCTCCTCTGAGAAGTCTTAACTTATCCAGTGTTTCATCTTAGCATGTGGTGTAAGTTCTGAGCTGCAGAATGAGTAGACAGACACAACCTTGGGGTCAGTCATTAGCCTGCTATGAAATATATTACTCACTTCCAACCTGAACTACTCTTTATCTTTGTTCATACACATCTCTTTTCCTAATTTTAAAAATGAATTTATTCTTCTTTTCTTTCTTTCAATAAGAAATGTTGCTATCAAGTCACCTATCTATTTAATCAGTAAAGATTGACCATCCTTTCTGGATCAAACTATGTGTTAGGATCAAATACAGAAAGTTACTTAGTCATGACAGCAATGATTCTAGGTCTTTTAAGCATTTGGGAATGCTTTTCATAAACTGAGCCATTTCATCATGGCATAATGTAAAACTCCATTTGAACTCCGGTATAATGGCATAGAACTATTTATTAAGATACAATTATAATGTCTACCTACTAATATAAATGTGTGCATATATATAGACTTAAAATTTCATGTTTTACAAGTGAGTTAATTTTAGCATACCCATGAGTCATAATATTCCATATTATTCTGGGGATTTATAAACATTCCCTTAGAGGTAAATACGGTAAATGGTCACTAGATTCCCTACCCCTTGATTCTCTCAGGTTAGTTGAGAGGAATTCTCGGCTGTGCTGAACTTCTGAGGGATGCTAATTCTGATACAATTCAGTAAAAGAACTATATCTCCTTTCAAAAGTTCTTCCACTGACACATGCGCTATGACATGCCTACTCCTCTATGCATTTCCCTGGTTGTGCTTTACTTAAAATTTGATCTTTTCCTTTTCCTGTTTTTTTTTTTTTATATTTCACTTTATGAGGAGATCTTGAAACAATAATGCTGACCTGAAGTTTGAAGAGCACACACCACAGAAAGAAAATAATGCCTGAAGGTATTTCTTTTCCCCCTGTGAGGAAACTCATAACAGATTTATTCCTTTCCATGGTTATCAAAATCCACTTGCTGCACCCCATGGATGTGAGGTGGAAGAATGGAGCTTAGAGTTTCTTCTGGTCTCAGCTTGTCCTTGACTTTTCAAAGAGAATTCGGGTCACATAAGAAGGAACAAATGAAAATCTTACAGAAGCAGCATGGTCCTAAACCTGACAGCCAGTGTCGCTTCAGAAAATTGGAAATTGCCTAAGGCCAAAAGAGTGAAAAGCGTACAGTTAATTTTATGATGTCTATTTTTTTTTAAAGGATTAATGAATGGAAGTCAGATTCCTCATTTGTGCCAACATGAGAAAAGTAATTGCCTCTACATGATTCCTATTATTATTGAAAGCACTTTGTAGAAAACGACTAACTGGGTCAGATGGCTCAGCATGTAAGGTCTTTGGGAACCAACCCTGACATCCCCCGAGTTCCATCCTGGGATTCATATGGTGGAAGAAGAGAACGGAACCCTGCAAGAAGTCCTCTGACCTCCATGTATATGAAAGGTGAACACCCTCATGCATGTACACAGAGGCACACAAAACAAATAAAAATGGAATATTGGCTAAAAGATTGTCAGTAAGCTAGATCATAAAAAATCTCCTCTTGAATAACAGACAACATTCCAGCCCTTATTAATTTCACTGCACTGACATTATCCTCCCCCTAAGTTAAACACACTGTCCTAGGAACTTTTGGCTTTGTGTTAATAGTCTACTTTAAGAATCAAATTATAAAAGGATTTCATTGACATGGGCCAAAATAAAACGTCTTGAAAAATGAAGAGAAGCAGAGTACAGCGGAGAAGACTGCTTCATGTTCCTTGGTAGCCGAGTGAATTTCATCAATCTAATATTATGTTTTAGGTAGTAAAAATGGCTCAAAGGAAATCCAGCTTTAGAGAGTGTCTCAGTTAGGGTTGCTATTGCCGTGACAAAATACCACGACAAAAAGGCAAGTTGGGGAGAAGAGGGTTTATTTGGCTTCCACTTCAGCATTGCTGTTCATCACTGAAAGAAGTCAGGACTGGAACTCAAACAGGACAGGAGGGGAGCTGCTTACCTGTTTGTTTTCTTTCCATGGTCCACTCAGCCCACCTTCTTAAAGAACCCAGGACCAGCACACCAGTGATGGCACCACCCATCATAGGCTGCCTGCCCCCACATTGATCACTAAATAAGAAATGCCTTACAGCTGGATCTCAAAGAGGCATTTCCTCAGCTGAGTCTCCTTCCTCTGATGACTCTAGCTTGTGTCAAACTGACACACAATGCCACCCAGAACAGAGAGATTGCTCAAAATCAGAAATTAACAACTATATTTCTTGTTAATGAACAAGTTTTCAGTCTGGGATAGTTTCATCATTTTTTTAAACAACAGCTTTTCAGAGATGACACAGGGGCCAACTTCTTCACTCAATATCACAAATGCTCTAACTGTTAAATGTCATTTTACTTAAGACAAAAATAACATTGAAAAGGTAATTTCCTTTTAATACATTCCAAAACCCTGGTTCAAAAATAGCAAAAGAACAGATTTACCAAAGCACAGAGAATATCAGAATAATGTCAACCAGTGTCTAAAGCTATACAAAAGGAACATACAGTTGCTAACAACTTCAAAACGTGTTAGTACTTCTCTCTAATTGTCATACTTTGTATATAGTTTATTGGTCTGCCATGAAATATTTGAGAGCATGTGACAAGCCAAGAACAAACTGAGACACGGAGCCTTGGACACTGAGAAGTAATAACTAAGAAAACAAAACATTGCTGCTACTCATAAAAAACAAAAAGAGAGAGAGCCAGACCATGTGACTTATCTTGCAATCTTATCTCAGTACTGCTAGTTACCACAGTCAATTGTGTTATCACTGAGAGGAACAAACAGAATCAGGAGAACTTCCTCATTTCATCTGAATTCAGACAGACATCTGTGTTGTTTTATAGGCACAGGCATTATTCTCACCAAAAAGACAGACCTGCCCCCAAAACAATCAAATAGATGTTGCAACTAGAACAGCAAAATCACAAATGTACAAACCTATCCATTTACAAAATGATTTCAGTCCAGCATTCATGCAAGCCCAAGATCTATTGCTCCAAAATCATGTATTAACAAAAATCAAATTAATTTAGTATCCTACCTGTAACGAGAAAGCTGCATCTCCCTGCTCCGGCTTCGTTTATGATGCTGCAGTTATAAACGCCATAGTTTTCGTTGGAAAGACTTTTTACTGGGTACTCTGTATACTCCTGAGAATCAAACTGACCGGTCCGTAATAACTTATTGCCCAAACGCCACTCATAGGTCAGCACTCGTATTGGATACGCTCTCAGGACCCTGCAGCTCATGGTCACACTTCTGTCCTGTCCTTGACGGATTTCCAAGAATGCTGGTTCCACAGCTGGGGGGTCTGGGGGAAAGACAGGTTAAAAGAGATGAAAGTTGTGGCTTTCAAAACAGCAATCTTATTGGCTATTCTATTATGATGTGTGTATTTTTAAGAACTTATGTTACAGTGGGTGAGTATAAAAGGTGGGTGGAGAATATATAAAAATTGAAGAATTTCATCTTGAGCTGGGAAATAAGATTTTCTCAGAGTGGAAATCAATGAGACTTTACACAAAACAAAAAACAACATCAACAACAAACGTTTACAGATAAAACAATAAAATTTTTTTTTCTTATTTCCTTCTAGGTGCTTCCAGGAAAAGCAAAATTGCCAAAACTATTTATTTACATGTTCAGGCACCAATGAAGCTATTGATGCACAAACAGAATTATGACAAGGTTTCATATTAGCATGAGACTGTAAAGTAGAAAGAGTTCTGTTTCATCTGTAAATTATAATTATCACCGTTGAGCTCAGTCTGTGGATCTGGTACTTGTCAGTTTATAACACCAGAAAGACAAATTTATAAATCAGTGTTTAAAATGGTTTGGTTTGATCTCCTTGGACTGGAAGTCCACAATCCATAAACCTTAAGCACACTTTCCAAACTATACCACAGTTGAAGGTGGCTTTCAATCTCACTGAAATAGCAGACTTATGTAGTGGTATGTGCTCAGCCCACGACCTTGGGCTATGGGACCCCAAAGGAAGGGTGCTTCCTGCCATTGTATGGGACCTCTTAAAAGGTAAGGGAGAAGGGTGATGCGCTCTTTCTACCTGCTGCATGCTTCCTGGTCTGATCGAACTGCCAGGTGGATTTGCTCCCAGTCAGATCAGAGGACAACTTCTGCTGTCTACTCTGTTCTGTATTCACGAGTATATTTACTCAATTTATTAAGATATATCTTAATACATCCCTATTACCCATTAAATAGATTCACATGGATTGATCTTAATAGACTTATTTGCCATATTTGTGATTTTTTTTCATGTAATTAAAACTTGCTGTATTTGGTACCTAACATTTTTTATTTTGATGATGAAATTTTCAGTACACCATTTAAAGGATATAAAATACACACTTCTCATTTTTGATACCCAACATACAAACTTTGACTAAAATGTTTAGCAATCTTCAATTAAAAACTAAATTCTGAAGTGGATCATGTGACCTATCCATTTTATCACAGAAGCTGTGCAACCATATGAGGCTGAAATGATCGGCGAGTCCACCCCTAACTTGACATTTATGGGCCTCTTGCAAATTGTGCACCATAAAAACTGCACAGCTCTACCCGGTGGCTCTTACTTCACAGTGCTCAAGGGTTTGGGAAATCGATTATTGTCAGTGTGGAATTCTTTTCACCCTATGGTGCCTGTTAAATAGTTTCGGTCTCTCTTCTCATTATCAGTTTACTGAATGGTCTTTCTTCTTTTAGCAAACATTTTTTCAATCCATCAATTCTAATTTTATCTATTCAACTTTTTTTTTCCTTTGGAATCTTTTCCTAAAAGTAGTAAGAATTTTTCTACATGCAAGAAAACATATCCTGCTTTTCATGTAATTCCTGGCACAACACAGACAAGGCATTTTAAGGAAGTTGGTGCCTGTGTTGTGTCCTTTAGGAAACAAAGGACATGTAAGGTGCATATGCCATAAAGGGGGACATTCCAGGTATGAGAGAAGTATACATAAAGAGGAGCCAGAGAAGAGGGAATGCTCGGAGGAAGCAAAGGAACTACCAGAACCAGTGAATAAAACACCGCTGTGGCTCTGGAGAAAACACAGTAGAAAGGCAGGAAAATCCGTCCAAAGAAACTTGGGCCTCACGCTACAGAGTTTGGTTTTACAGTGCCAGCATCAGGAAAATGATACAAAATTAAAGGACTTACATGATCAAATTATTAGTCATAATATTACCAATCCCTAAGAAAAATTCTGTAGTTAAAAAAAAGAGGGCATGAAGCAGAGGGGCACAAGGCAAGTCGCAGAAAAATGACAGTATTAGTTAAAAAAAAAAAGGTGAACAACTCTCTATGAGGTAGTGGGAAAACAAGGGATTCCTTATGCAACGAGGTGGAGGTTGATGCCAGTCCAACAAATGGGAAGGAAAGCATGGGGATGTAGTGTGCAGTGGGCATGTTGATTCTCTTCATGTGTGAGTCACACTATGGGAATCTAGTGTGCATATTGATTCCCTGCATGTGTGAGTCACACCATGGGAATGTAGTGTGCAGTGGGCATGTTGATTCTCTGCACATGTGAGTCACACTGGTAGCAAAGACTTTCTCCCATGATCCCTATTGCCACCTAATTTTGGTGTTTCCAAACAAACAAGCTATTTCTGGTTGTCTCTTCTTTTGTATTTTTATTTAAATGACTCATAGTCAGACGAAAGTCCATGCAGACTCAGTTCTCCAAAAGTGTTGATGCTTCTCTACGACAGGGTTTGGCTCTCTCACTCAGAGGAAAAGCAAGAAAGAAGAAACATTGTACCGTGTGAGAGTGTGTTTGATAGATCAGAACATGTCTGGTAAGGCTGATTGGTTAACTGAGTGATTGCCTGCTTATGTTAGTTGGGTTAACTTCGACTAGCATTATCATTATCTAAACGGCTTCCGTAGTTTTAAATTTTTCCCTTGTAACTCTCTTATTTTTGCTTTACCTTTCTCAACTATACTATGAAGAATATTTAAATTTCATGAGTTCAAGTTTTATTACTCTTATTATCTCTAAGGTTTAGCTTTTAAAAGTGTATTTTATATACTATTGTAGCTACTCATGCATTCATTTACTGGCATTTGCATTTCACAGTTTTGGAAGTTTTTATTCTTAAGCTTCCACATCCTCACATTTCCTGAGCGCCTCTTCTGACAAGCCTGTGCCTATCCTCTGTCATTTCCAGAGAGCCTGGCAACCCCCTTCCACCAAATACTTAGCATTTCATTCATTTGTATTTGGATAAAACTGTTTGTTCTCATTTTGTGTTTTTTGTTCAAGTTTTGATTTTTTGATTAAATTCTTTTTTGATTGTTGGATTATAGAATTATCCAACCCCTTTCATGCTGCCAGTTGGGAGTTGCCTATAATTTTTTTTTTATTATTTTTATTTCATTACCATGGATGTAGAAAAAAGGCTAAATCTGAAAACTTTTTCCTTCTTTAACTTTTGTCCTGATATGTGTTACAGACTCATGAATTTTAATTCTCCTTTGCTTTTAAAATTCTATTACACAATGGCTGCAATGCTAACATTTCTATGGCCCAGTTCATTTTCCTGTGTTCCTTAATACGTTAAGGCCTTTGACCTGTGATCATTTTCTTTGTATCTCTAGTCACTATTCTGAACTTCCCACCACATCTTTCCTTATTTCTATGATCTTGATATGCAAAGACATATTTTCATATTAAAATTGTTTTCCAAGGCATACAGTTTTATAGATCGGCAGTGTTTTCTGCTTGTCAACACACACTTCCACTGTCTTTGGATGGCCATGCATGCTGCAGAAAATTGATTTCAAAGCCTTCCATTTTTAGCTACTTTTTCTTCCACTTAGCTCCTTTCAACATCTCTTTGTCTTTGATGTCTGTGGTTCCATACAGTGTTTATAGGTATGAGCTTCTTTTTAGTTACGGGTTTCAATTTGTTGGGCTTATAGCTGTTGATTTACATTTGTCTTTCATCTATGATATTTTGGAGAGTTCTCATCATCAGCTCTTTAAACAAAACTTCTTTTGTCTTCTTTAAGTCCTTACTTGATTATATTTTCTCCTATATCTTACACATTTTTAAAACTATTTTTCCAAAGTCTTTCTGTTTGTTTGTGTTTTTTTTCTGTGTGTTATTACTAATAAATTCATCTGAGGAAACACAGTTTGTTAATTCTTTTTATAACTCTGCTTAATCTGCTAAATATGTTCATGGTGTTTTAAATCTGATAATTTAGATTTAATCTATAAACATTCTCCGCAATTCTTCTGCACAGCTGCTCTACTGGCTAGCATGGTCAGACCTATTATCGATGTCCCTAAACAAAGCCACTATTTTATCCTGCCTGATAGTGAAGAGGTTGGGGACTACATTTCTGCTTCCTGCTGCTTTTCCTTTAGAGTTCATTGTGTTTCTATCACCTTTTAAGTGTTGATTCTTTTTCTACACTTTGAAACTTAAACTCATCTTGGTTTTTTTTTCCCTGCAGAGACAAATCATATCCCTACGCAAGTATTAGCAGCAACACCTACAATTATGCAATGCTCATGGCTGCATGCCTATTTGAACTATTAAATGATAGAGGCTGTGATATGAATGTCTAGATTTCTGCATCTTAAACATTATAGTTTAAAAATGGCCATTTTCTTTCCTTCTATTGAGAGTCAAAGTATAAACACTATGTTCACTTTATCTTTGTTCTCAGCTTAAATTCTACCCACTTGGGGAAGGGTCTACAAGGGTCTACAGTGGAGACCTCTCCTCATGAATAATCTAGATTTTAAGTCCTTTACCCACTGCTCAGGGATATCAACAACTAGACCTCATATTTACCTAAGTCAGCAAAGGTACTCAATGAAAATGCAGCTGCTTTGACTACTATCCTACAAATTCACTGAGTGTATTCTAATAAGCATTTTGATATTCTCAATAGGACTTAGGAAACATTTCTCATTTATGTCAACTGGAAAGGCTTTGTAAAATATTTGTAGAATATAGAGCTAAGGGAACATATGACTCTAAAAACCATAAGATCATGGCATTAAAGCATACCTTGAAATCTCAGAACATGGAAGGCTAAGGCAGAAAGGTCAGTTCAAGGCCAGCTTAGGCTACTTGAAATCTGTCTTTAAAATGAAGCCTCAAAAGATGGGGAGGTTTCAAGTAGTAGGGACAGCTTAGATTGTGCATAAGCAGTCAAGTAAAATGCAAAGTTGGTTTTTCCGTTGAGTATAGTCACTCATGGGGCTGGAGTTAAATACCTACTAAAGAGGAATATATAAAAATAATAAATGATTTGTGAAGATTCTAAATATGTATGTTAGGCAAATTAAAGGGTTACATTTTTTTAAAAAAAATTAGTTAGATATATTCATTTTATTATATGTTGTGTGTGTTTTGCCTACATAAATGTATCTTATAGATGGTTGGGAACCACCATGTGGGTGTTAGATATTGAATCCATGTTCTTTTTAAGAGCAACAAGTGCTCTTAATCTCTGAGCTATCTCTTCAGATCCAAGGGCTGCATGTTTTAAATAACAGAAATAATAAAATGTCCAATCACAATAGAAATAAAGACACATCTATCTGAAAATATCTAGTTTTGGATAAATTAGCTCCAATATAGTATGTGAAAGTAAATATGCATGGTGCCAATATATTATAGGCTATAGTTTTGGGGCATGTAAATGAAGAGTTAAACAGTAGAGAAAACTAGTGATAACCTTTTTGCCTAGGATCCATGTCTATGATTATAAAGGAAAATTGTTTTTATAGATTATACCAAAAATATATGAGGGTCTTACACACACTTCCCTCAATCTCTACTCCTCAACTATGTATGTGGTACATAGAACACTAAACAGTCTATGCAATGGCCTTCTAGAGGACCAGCATCCTTTCTTTATGGCCTTTCCTTGATATTTTCAGGTCAGGAACACCTAACTAAGGAGAAGCCTCACATTGTACCCTTACTGGGTACATTTTCTTGATTCCCCTGATCATCTGTCCACTTTCTCAACCAAGTTTTCTTTCTATAATACGTGTCAAGCAAGCCCTTTTGTGAGCAGACCATTGGCTCTGACCTTTCTTTCTATTTTAATTTTTCCTAATTAAAAAAATGTATTCTTTCTTTGAGAATTTTGTAACTCTTTTGATCACATGCAATCCATCCTCCAACTCTTACTGTATCTATCACCCCCACTTTCCTACCCACCCAAATTTGTGGTTATTTTGTGGATGTTGTTGTTGTTTTAACATCCATCAAGTCTAATTGGTGCTGACCATATATATTCTTGGATGTGTGGTCTTCTTCTGTAGCATGATTAACTTACCAGGAGCTACATTCTTAAAAGAAAACTCACTCTCCTCATCCCTGTAGCTATCAATTGCCAATAGCTCCTTGGCTAAGAGTAAGCCAAATCAAGATGAAATAAATACTTTCAAGAGACTCTGTCATTCAATGAGATAGAAGAAGTAATTGAAAATCTCCCAACTAAAAATAAAACAAACAAAAAACCCAGGGCCAGATGGATTCTCTTCAGAATTCTATCAGATTTTCAAAGAATAGCATACACCAAAATTCCTCAAATTATTCAGTAAAATAGAAAATGAAGGAACATTTCTAAAATGTTATTATGAAGCCAATATTATGCTGATATCAAAACCAGACAAAACCCTATCAAAAAATAAAATTATATGTCAATACCTATGATGAAAACGGGCTGTTTATTCTTTCTAAAATGTTCTTCGGATTCATTGTTCTGCTGTCAATTGCTGACCTTTTTAATCTTTTAGATTTTGTGACTTCAGAATCCCATGTCTATGATCATTTTCAGATCTAACTATAATGAAGTGCGCTTCTTTTAATCTCCTTGATATCACATTTATGTCTTATGTAGTAAGAACTCCGTGAAACACATACCTCTTTTATCATTGAAAGTGTAGTAGCTGGAGAGGGAGATGGCTGACTCAGTAGGTAAGAGATTGTGACCAACAGGTATGAGGGTTGAGTCCAAATATCTAGTGCCAACACAAACACTTTGCTTGCCTCAAACTCCAGCTATATGAGGCAGAGAGAAGCCAAGCCAAAGAGCTAACTCACCATCCAGTTAGCTGAAATGAGTAAACTTTAGTTTCAGTCAGAGTGCTTAAAGGCAGTAAGACAGGGTGACATAAAATGACACCCAATGTCCTGCTCTGGACTGCACATGTGCATGCAACACAGACACACTTACACACACACACACACACACACACACACACACACACACACACACACACACACACACTCTGTAGTTTGAGTAAGGTATGGGGGTACACACTGATAATCCCAGCAGCCTAGAGGTAAAGTCATGAGGATTGTTGAAATTTGGAGATCAGTCTGAGCTACATGGTGAATTTCAGGCCAGCCAGGGGTGAGATCTTGTATTAAACAATAAGAAAACAACAACAACTCTGTAGTTTGATACAGAGAATGGACATTGAGTTTAGTGGGCTGAAAGGACAGGGGACTAAACACATGGGGAAGGTGCAGTATAAGTGATAAACCAAGCAGAGTTTGGAAACAGAAGAATTCAGTAGGAAATTTATGAGGGAAATTAGCCAGCATATTAAATCATCAGGACCTGGAGGCAGAAACTTAGAGCTCCGAGGAGGATTTTGTTAGAATGGAACATTTCAGAGACTCAGAAGTTGGAAGTACTTATAAGACCAAAGATATTACCACTGAAATGAAGGATAAATTCAGAGAAGGTTGATAATACAGAAGTCAAACACAAGTTAAGGGAATATATAGACACTTTCAAATTGTATTTTAAAAAAATTGAAGTGTTTGCAGTTGATTATGTTTCATGTTAAAAATTCATTTTAAAGTAATAAGGTAATTAAGGTTATCTAGCAGGAATGTATCCTAAAACACACACTTATTTTTGGCTACTTTGAGAATACTTTTATCTATTTGGCATCTTAGATTATTTCAAATTGTGACTTTCTGGTACCATCTCTATATGTGAGTGTCATTTTTCTCACATAAATCACCCAGGGTAGTCTATTAATGGCTTGTAAAGATATCTGGTAATTTGGTTTAAAATTTTTCAAATAAAGTATGATTTTATAAAGTCTAATAGACTGAGTTGGAAAGCATCCCTAAATTGCTGTGATCATTCCTTCTCTTTAAAAGGCTGCCAGGAGGGAGTTGGCTTCCAGGATGTTTTTAATCTCAGAAAGCCAGCAGATGTGGAACTGGAAGTTCACTCACTACAGTCCGATGAAATCCACCTATGGAAACTCTTCATGAAAGGCTCACCTTCAGCATACTAGATATTAATGAGCTGCATATTTCCCTCTTTGGTACACCTAGTTAGAAGGCTCAACCTCTGTGGTCATGATGAAATGTATGGTGAGAAGACAGAAAACATGAAAGAATCTGAAGGTGCTAAAAATGTCCAGTTAACTGAATAGAACCAGTTTTTCATGCTGCACAGAGTTCTTCAGTATATTTATTAAAAATATTTAATACTAATGAAATTATAGGTAAAAATACTATACAAAATTATGTAAGTGTATGCAATGCCAAAAGTAGGGTTACTTAAGATAAGTAAATAAGTTACTCATGTTTCTTTCAGTTGAGCCAAAATGATGTTTAAAGTACACAAGGTATATCCATTCACATTAGTGTCTATTTCAAAGTCATTCTAAATGCTCTTAAAATAAACTACATTTGCTGCCAGAGAGTATTCACTCAATCCTAGGTATTAAGATAGATACTCACAAAGATTATGCCCTTATGACAGACAGTAACATATTTTTTAGAAGAGCCTCAAGCACAGAAGAGTTAAGAAATATTACTCATCTAAAAATGGCAGAATAAGGCATCAAGCAAAGCAATTTTATTTCAGAATGTTTTCTCTCCATTGTAACTTGTGCTTTGCTATTTTGAAAAGAGATACCATTTTGTTATGATTTAATTATTTCACTCAAAGAGGACCATGAATAGAAGTTGACCCAATCACACCAATACCAACTAAGAAACAGAAAATCTTCAAGGAAGCATATAAGCTTTGAGGCAAAGCTTATAGGTTAAAGAAAACAAATGTTGGTGAAGGATTTCAAACCAGAATCAACTTGCAATTTGTGTATCACTCTATGCATATGAATGCATGCATTTCTCATATACCAGTGTATATGTCTAAAGGTAAAAGTATAACTTTTGAAAACCATTAAGAATTTAATTGTAATAAACCCATTAAATAAGTAGTTCTGAGTTTAGACATTTTTCTTTATGTAATTACTGGCTCAAGATGTCTGGTCAAGTGTTCAGAATGGAAGTCAGTTATAATGGGTCAAATGCATATAAGTGGTCCAATTTCTGAGGATGTAGAATACTATAGGGAAAACTCTCTATTAGCTTTTATGTCTTAACAGAGGGATCAGAAACTATTTTGCAAGTTCTTTTGACACCACATAAATAATCAACTTTTGCAATGACTTCTGGGCAACAATTGCCAATTTTAAATGAGTACCAGAGATGAAAGCAACATGTACTTTCATTTTATAAAAAATAATCTATTTAAAGAATCATGAAAATCTTGTGCTCTCTTCGGCAGCACATATTCTAAAATTCAAATGATACACAGATTGGTATGACTCCTGTGCAAGGGCAATGCACAAAACCATGAAGCTTTTATATTTTTATATATTGTATGATGAGAGCATTTAAATTTTAAAAAGGCATGAAAATAAAATGAGGTGATTCTGTTTAACTTTGTATTAGTTACCAAAAATAATTTTATCCAATAAATAATCACAAAAATCTTAAAAACAATATTGATAACATTAATAGAACCTATTCTTAAAACTTTTAATGGGGTGTGGGATGGAGATTGAACATGTGTTGGACTGACTTTAGTCACTTAACACTTTAGAGATGAAGAATGGTTATCACATGGAGCACTTCAATGCAGAAACAGGAAACAGTACTAAGGACTTAGGTATTAATGTTCACTACTAAAGAGCCCTACATTAGAGTTAATTCTTAAAAACAAAAGACTTCCCCAATGAACCATCTGTTATCTGTTCTTTTCTTGGTTTAAAGGGAGTAGGAACATTCTATTTTAAATAATTATCAGTAAGTTTGTAGGATCTTTCTAGCTGAAGATAGAAGAAAAATAAAACCCTATCTGTGTGACTGATATCAGGTCAGACCTTAGACCCTTGAGCTAGTACAGGCAGCATCTCTCCAGAACCCATTTTCTTGGAAGAAATGACATGTACCCCGAGTCAAGTGTCAATGTAATTATATATTCCTTGTACAATGGGGATTGTATTACACCAGGAAACATTTTTCAAATTATACTGGGCTTAAATATGTTGGGAGTAAACCACCTAACATCAGACTCTTTAGAAATCTTGATCCAGGTTGATAAGGTCAATCTGAACTAGATTCCCATTATCATCTCTTCATGGTTTGCTTCTCTGCCTGACATCTGAAGACAATCCCTCAAGTATGTATATTCTCAAGCACCTCACACATATTTCAGGTTACAGATTTTAGGTTCAAATACAAGGTATACAATTTCAAAATCTATAGCTAAATAATTTTTAGAAAATATCATATGAGAACAAGTAGATAGACTGGTTCATTGTGATGGCATCTGGATATTATATCAAAGGCATGTTCTATAGAATAAATAATAAGTTAGTCTTTATTAAAATTGAAATCTCTGTTTCATAAAGTCACTGTTTGCTGTGGAATAATCCTTCTGTACACTATGAATTTGTATTACTCTCATTGGTTAACAAAAAGCTGACAGGCCGGTAGCCAGACATGAAGTATAGGTGGGAGAGCTAGATGCTGAAGACCCTGGGAGGAGGAAGGGCAGAGTCAGAGGGGATGTCAGCCAGCCACTGAGGAAGCAGGAAGTGTAGAGAATGAGCTAACAAGCCATGAGCCACACAGCAAAGCATAGATAAGCAATATAGGTTAACTTAGATATAAGAGTTAGCTAATAATAAGTCTGAGCTATTGGCTGAGCATTTATAAGTAATATTAACCCTCTGAGTGGTTATTTGGGAACTGGCAGGCAGGAGAGAAACTCCTGTCTGCATATGGCATTCCAACATGGGACTAGAATTTCCATGTAAAACCTGACAGCTTAAAGAGGGATTTTAGACACACAAGAGCAAAGTTAAGCATGGCTTCTTAGTAGCTGTATTTTCACAGGTGGGCTGTTTGCTGGCAGTGACCAGAGGCACAACTCCTTTAAGAGACAGCTCCCTGGCTCCATGCTAGTGACAAAAATGGTTGGCACTTTTAAGAGGCCCTGCTACCAAACACTTAAATGGTATTTATGAGCAGTGGGAGGCATGCTACTTGATGTTGGTATGGACCTAGAAACTTCCTAGAGATGGGCTGGTAAACATAGCTTCAGAGCTGGCAGTAAATGTACCTCTGCCATAAGACTAAACTCTCAGGGAACCAAGGAGGAGGGGCCAGGTGCCAGCATGCCATGGTTTAAGTTACACAGCAATATTTTTTGCTTATACAGACAGAAGAGGTTACAGATGCAAAGTAGGGACAGATTCAAACAAAAAGAGCCTCTAAAAGGGTCACAATATGCTTGAAAATATGTGTCGGCTTGGGAGAGAGAAGAGAAAGAGTATGTATAGTTCTAATGCCAGGTGGTAGTGGGGCACACCTTTAATTCCAGCACTCAAGAGACAGAAGTAGATGTTGGAACCAGATATTGGGGTAAATGCTGAAAGATCAGAGAGACAAAGGAATAAGCCACTGCCATTACTCACCTCGACACCTCCACAAATCCTCTGACTGAATGTCTCTGAGTCCTCAGACAAAAGCTCTCTAGCTGAAAAGACTTTAGTTCCTGTCCCCTCATGGTTTATATACCTTTCTCTGCTCAGCCATCACTTTCTTCCCTGGGATTAATGGCCTGTGTGCTTCCCAAATACTGAGATTAAAAGTGTGAGATCCCAAGTACTAGGACTGAAGGCATGTGATTCTCAAGTACTGGGATTAAAGGCATGTGCCACCACTGCCTGGCTCTGTTTCTCTCCTAGACTAAGTCAATCTCATATAGTCCAAGGTGGCCTTGAACTCACAGAGATCCAGATGGATCTCTGCCTCCTAAATGCTAGTATCAAAGTCATGTGCCACCATTGCCTGGCCTCTATGTTTAATCTAGTAGCTTGTTCTGTTCCCTGATCTTCAGGCAAATTTTATTAGAGAACACAATATATCACCACAGGTAGGTGGATCTCTTTGAGTTTGAGGTCAGCCTGGGCTACAGAGCTAGTTCTAGGACAGCTAGGGCTATTACACAGAGAGACCCTATCTCAAAAAAAATCAATATGTGTATATGTGTTATATGTTAAATATATATATTTAAAATAAAAAGGGAATAAAGTAATATAAAAGAAATAAGCCACATAAAGATGGAAAATTCACAGAGAGTCTAGATCTTGTATGTTATTGTGTTGTCTTTGCATTTTTTGACTGATAGGAGACACTGGGTTATTCAACCAACCTATATGTTTTAAAGTTATCTTGACTTCAAAATTTAAGTCAAAGATGTGTTACTTTGGGGTAGAGATTATGCTTTCATTTATTGTGGAAATGAGAGGCTGTGAATTTTTTCTGGGTTAAAAAAAATCATGTTTAATCAAAGAAGACCCCTTGAAATTCTGACGGTAGACTTACAAAAATAAACCTAAAAGAACTACAAGACACATGATATATATTTTACCTGCTTAAACATAAAACAAAAAAAAATCATCTTTGGCTGACTTATGTACAACACAGAATCTATACTTGTATTAATGCAGATATGTATGTATGTTACCTTTACCTTTAAAAGTTTATGTATTTTCAGAGCAAGGGACCAGACACCAATGAAAATGGATGACTCAGGTGATCCAATATCTCAAAATGCCTCTGTTATGGTCTCTTCAGTATTCTGCATCCAGAACAGCTTCAAGGGTGCTGGCTGAGATGATCTAGTCTCACAGAATACTCTAGTCAGGACTTGACCATAATCTTAAATTTTCCTAGGGCCCCCCAAAGATTACCAGTGCCCCTAATCAACAGGAAGTAGTCTAGAAAACTACACCCACATTCCTAAAACTGGGTTATGGTTACTTATTATCATTTGGGGGGGGGTATTACAAGTTGTTAATGGTAATGGTCAGGAAAAAATTTGAACAAAGGAGATGAGATACAAGGATCTCATTTTAGAAAGAAAAGGGGGATATAGAAATGATAGAATGAAAGGGTAGATTATTGAATTTACTTTAATCCAAAAACAATTATTAATCTTAAATATTTCACATTGGTATGGATTTTAGTTTATTGGTACAGATTTAAAGTTAATTTTTTAACTGTAAGTATATTCCTACTCTTGTTTAAGATGTTTTTATGCAGCTCACTTAAAAATGTAATGTGTAATTAAATACAGATTAATAGTCATTTACAATAGTCAAACATCATGTTAGGTATGTTTTCAAGGTCATATGCAGATATGTTTAGATTGATAGATGGTCTTCAAACACTTCAAAGACCAACAGAATACAGCATTTAATATGTTTAAAAACCTAAGGCTTTTCATGACAGTGAGACATGTCTGCTCCTGGCAGTGACACAGTGACAATTTACTTCAGAGAAGATAAAGGGCATCAAAGAAACTCCATATGGAGTTTGCTTTCTTTAATATATATATATATATATATATATATATATATATATATATATGGCATTCTGAAAAAGATAAAACCCATAAAGACAGTAAAAAGATTAGCTGCTGCTAGGGATTAAGAGAGGAAGGAGTTATGAACAGGTGAAACACAGAAGACTTTTAGGTCAATAAAAAATAATCTGTGTGATGCCACAGTGGCTGCATGCTTACTGCTATCAAATTGTCCATCTTGTGGAATTTTGCAGCACCCTGGAGAATTTCTATGACTGGAGAAGAAAATCATGGTATTATTTGAAGATACTGGCCTCCTATCTATCCTGTATGTATGTATGTATGTATTTTTCTATCTATCTATTTATCTATCTATCATCTATCTATCTATCTATCTATCTATCTATCTATCTATCTATCTATCTATCTATCCATCCATCATGTATCTATCTACAGCTGTAACTATTGGTGTAGGAAACCAAGAAGGGGTAATATTAAACAAGAAGGACAGAATGCAGGCAAAATGAGGTGTGAGTTATGGAAGAATATATAAAACTATCTGTTTTTCAACTCTGTCATAGGTTTTTCTATTTGTATGGTAGCTAAATGTATTAAAATATAATTGACAGTGAAAGCATAAAGCCTTAAGCAAAGCTCCATGGCTTTGTTTTTCTAACTGTATAAAATTTCACCGAGAAACATGTACTGTGAGACAAGGCAGAGGTTCGCCTGATTGACTACCTTAGTATAAATGTCTGAAAAAATTTTATTTGTGGCTTCATTATGAGAGTGGTTTTATTTTTAAAAGATAGGAAAATCTTAATACACAAAACAATTAATTTGTTTCTGTTCACAATAGTCAAAATTAGACAATCTATTGCATTCCTATGCTATAAAATGAAGTGGTAATTTGATAATAACTTCAATTTGGAAAATGTTAGCGTAAGAAAAATGTAGCTGAAATAACTACACTTATGCCTTAAAGTCAATTATAATTCACCATTCCATATGTTGACGAGTCTAACAAAATAACTATTTAATTTAGAAAACAGATCCTTTGTTAGGCAAATGTCATCTAAGTCTATACACCCATTACAAAGCACATGCAGACAAGACAAACCATTTACATTTATCTTAGTTGGCACTTAAGAAATAAAGTCTTTTTCCCCCCTTAAGTCTATAGAAATTGGGAGAAATATTGGGAAATCATCAAAATTGTTATTAAGAACTTAGTGACAGCATTACAATATCGTATCTTAAGCCAGAGCATCAGATGTTGTTTCAGCTCAGTGATTAGGAGTAACAACTAACAGACTATATGTCCCAGGGGAAAGTAGATATTCTGGGTTTTTTTTTTTTTATTCTTTTGCTCATAGTTTATGGCTTTCTTTGGAGTGTTTTCTATTTAGCAATACCATGTTTTATTTTCTTTGAATATGAAAGCATCCTTCACACATTTTGTATTTATTTGTAAAACTTCCCACAGGAAAAAAATAAGCAAAACAAAGCAAGGATACAATGCCAAATGATTCTAATTTTAATGTCAGTATAATTATGTCATAATATAGTTACCACTTGCTGTTAATGTTAATGTGGTCTTTTCCTTATTCTAACCAAGATAAAAACTGAACAAAAAATTTTTCAGGAACTGCTCATACATAGGAGATGATTAATTATTCTGCAGAATGGATTCTTTGTTATAATCTAAGAAAAACATCTACTGTAGGTGCTAACATTCTAGCAAGCACGACACTGAAGGGATTTGTATGACAGGGAAAATTATGAGTAGCAATTTAGATGGCAGTGGGTTGAGCTGCTGACAGTGGTTGGGCTCTAAATAACCCCAAACCATCAACAAGTACACCAAAGACAGCAGACATTGTCACTAAATCCCATAGAAGAGCTAGGACCAAAGAATAAAATCACTCTTCAGTGTGTTATAAACTCTTTTCTATTGAGTGACTGTGGAGCTGCAGCCTTAGCTTTTGAGATCCACTGGTGACAGAAGAGGTGCTGTTCCATGGCCTCTGAGAACACATAGTTGATACACTGAAAAACACAGGGAACAGTGATAGGTTCCCTATTAAATGTGCAAAATCTCTCTTCAAGAATGGCTCAGAGGCAAGATCATATATTTTTTTTTAATCTCCAAACAGTTGCAGTGTTTTAGTAATGATGTTTATTTTCACATACAAAATTTGCAATAGGTCATTTTGTAGACTTTCTGTATATAAAAATGTATTGATAGTATGTATATATAAGTCAGTGTTCAACACTGTCTCTTTGTAAAAATATATGCATCTCACATTTGTAAAACTTTTGACCATGTCTGATTTTAAAGGGCCTTATTAAAACTCTAGCACATACATATGTAATAAATAAATATGTATTAAGACCATAGAGACCATTGAGACCACTGGTGGCATTTTTTCCCCTACCCATTAAGAAAATACTAGATTCTGAATCCTGTGTATATTCTGACAGGTCAAACTAATAACAGTATTGAACTTGGAAATTTTGTTAGACAAGAATATATATGCTTACAAAATTTTGACACTATTATAAGTAAATCAGTGTTACAGGCATTGTAGGAAACAGTATCTACAGGTCATCTCCTCACAGCGTTTATGGTCTAGCATAGGAAGCCTAGGAATGATTACAAGAACATCACTAAACTTGAGATGTTGAATGGAATTTCAGAAAGGTAAAGTGGAGGTGAGGATGGGCACAATAGAGTACTGCTGCTCAGATTATCCAGAATAGAATATTAGGGTGCGGTGGAGTGACCACAGTTTCTTATGACCTGAATGAAGAAAAGAAATAAAAAAGGAAAGGGCATGACACCTCCTAGGTATGGTGGAGGAGAAAGATTATGATAGATATGTGGGAGAGCATATGCAGAGGCAGAGACTTTTGGGAGAGTCCAGAGTGGACATGACCAGACTGAGCTGGCACAGCAGAGGGTGTAGGTGGGGGGTGGGGGTAGGGGAGGATAACACAGCATGACTCCGTGCAGCAAAATGGCTGGATTACATAGGGAAGAGAAGCCTAGTCCCTGGTGCTGGAGAGTTCAGGGTAGGGATGGGTAATGCCAGAGGACCCTGTAACAGGTAGGACCTGAGGGGCCAGATTCACTTTGATATGTTAAATAGGAACCTCAACCACTTGCCCCAGGGTTAAAGATTTAACACTGGCTTTTAAAGAAGTACTTGATTAGAGAGAAGGTGTGGTGCATTCATAACTTTTCTTGTAACTGTGAGGAAACAGCCGTCAAGAACCAAGTTCGAGATGAAAAAAAAATTGGAAGCTGGAAAGAAATGTCCCAAAACATTAACCTGTGGTGTGTGTGTGTGTGTGTGTGTGTGCAGGGAAAGTGTGGCAGAGGAGAGGGTATTTACCACTAAATCATAACACAAGGGGAATGTAGGCAAATGTCTTTAACTTTGGAGAAGGTTTAGGATTCCAGATGTGGATGCTGTACACTGACAGAGAATATATTTTGCTTACAGCCTCTAGGCATTGTTATCTGTAGATCTGAACCGTACCACAGAGGAAAACGCTGCTACTGGGGACATTAGAATTCCCTTCGGAGTTCTTCATCTCATTGATAAAATAATTTTGAAATGGACTCAAAAGGAAGCTCAAGATTTTATTTTTATTAGCATTTGAGAGAAAAACCACAAGGGAGGGTTGGGAAGTCAGAGACCTCCTAAGGAGGGGATGAAAGAGGAAGACAGCTGTGCAGGTGGGTCCAGGGAAGATGGCAGATTAACCAACTGAGATTGGCAAGAGGCTGCATGCCCTAAGGGAGGGAAGGCTTGGGGGGGGGGGAGGGGGAGGGTGGGAAAGCTCAGAGGGTCAAACAAGCATGCCTAACAAGAAGAAATGGGACAAACAAAAGCCAGCAGGTTCCGCAGTGCTTCATGGGAGAAGCTCTGGCAGCAGCTGCTGCAAGCTACTCCTGGGAAGGATGAGTGAGTCATCTCCTGAAGATGATTGACAGGCCCAGTTAGATTAACCTTCATAAGAGAAGACAATAGTATGGAATGGCCTCCATTCAGGGCCAGAGGTAGAACTCTGGTATCTACATGCCTAAAAGGAGGAGCAGAAAGGGACTTGCCCTCACAAAGCCCTGCTACCAGCACCTTTTCATATGGCCATTTAAATTCTAAGGAGGAGCTGTTGTATTTCACAGGGAAAGGGGGTAAGGGTCCACAGCGAACCCTGAGGGAGGGGGTCCATCTTCAATGGCCTCCAAGGCTAGCAATCTGGAACTAGCTTTCTAACAGCATGTCTATAAATGAAATCATAGAGATAATAAGGCAGAAAGCATGTAGGCAATAGTGATAGAATAATAAATACCCACACAACAAAAAGTTTCTTAAGTCAGTAACGTAATATGCAGAAAACCAAATTTGTGTATCACTCATTCCTTTCAAAACCCTCTAAATATAATAAAATTCATTCTCTTACTATATGTTAGTTTTTCATTCAAAAATGTATACTTTATTCTGTAGATGCTATACATAAAATATTAGAATACTATAACTGGGCAAGACAGTGAAGAGGTTCTGCCATCTTGTATGGCAGGTAAAAACTTGAGGGTATTTCAGGTTTAACTAGAACTTGATCTCCTTGATGGAGAATCACATGGAAAATTACCCACCTTTGTTCTAGAAACCTGAGGTCAAGATGCCCCAGCTAACGTATCTTAGCCTCTGTTAAACTGCCTGCTTGTGCAAATCTTCCCTCTGCAACTGCAGAGCAAGATATCAGGATGTGCTTTTTGCCTTTAAATTTCCTTGCTCTAAAAGCTAGGAGCTACACTTGGGTCTAGAAAAACCCGAGTGTAGTCCCAGCCAGCTGGAATAAAGGCCTTTAATTGGTCTAAAGTGTGTCTGAGCAGTAATCTATGGTGGGCCCCCCAGTAAACGCAAGTTACCACACACTGTAAGTACTGACATTAAAATTGCAACTAGAATAACCGTGGACTCTTCCTTCTAAACCTTGTACAGGTTCCCTAAATTATTTAACTGCTGTACATTTTGAAATATTTATCAACTGGCCTATTAATTTATATGTGTTGGTAGAGCTAAAAATTCATCCTTTGAAACATGAGTCTAAAATATTTTTAAAGTAAAATAAAAGTCTTTGAAAATTTTATAGAGAGATACTGTTAAAGCAACATAATGAGTAACATAAAGAAAAATAATTATTTTAGTAGGAAAACTGCTTTATTAGTTTTTATCAATTCAATTATGAGAAGTTTATTATTTATCATTTATTAAACTTTCTCTAAAATAATTCTATTAATATTTTTCTGAGGAATGTATTTTTCCAAAATGGTTATGTAATTTTTTATTTTTAAATAACATTACTTATATTTCATATTTTAGATATTTGAAATTAATAGAATCTACAATTGCTTTTCAATGTCAACAAACATTTTTAAAAAATATCTTTAAGTCTGCTTCCAGCGAAGTTCAATCAAAAGACTTCTGTCAAAAGTAGACACATCTTAGCTGGTGTGATGGTACATACCTTTAATCCCAGCACTCAGGAAGCAGAGACAGGAGGATCTCTATGAATTTGAGGCAAGCCTGGTCTAAATATCAAATACCAGGCTATACAAAAGTATATGGTAAGACTCTATCTAAAATAACCCTAAACAAAACATAAAATGTGGGCATGTCTCAAATAACAGTTTTAGAGATTTACAAGCTAAATATCATACATTTCAGTATTTGTATTTTCTTTTTCTTTCTTTCTTTTTTTTTTTTTTTTAAATCTCTGGGCTTTGCAGGAATGAACTTCAGTCTCTGGTTTAGGCCAGGTTTTCAGTGACAAGGCTGCAGTAAGCGCTGTGAACATATTGGAGGGCATTTCTTCGGTTAGTTTGGCTTTCCTTTAAACACGTGCTTTATGATTTTAAGAACGCTGAGAAAAAGTATTCTTACCCACCCCACAGATATGTAAATCCTAATCAAAACACACAGACTATAAATGAAATCATAATATAAATCAGAATATAAACACTTGCAATTGGCAACTCTGAAAGAAGCAGGAATTACTTCCATGCTGTGATTTTGTTATCAAAAATACAAATTTTATACATAGCCCCACGTTCCATTTTTTTCTGGTTGCCATGAATCTAGTTATTCTAACTCTGACAAAACTTTAAGTCAGAACTAAGAAAAGTAATTCTAAACTACAATTAATCCTGAAGTCTCTGAATAGGTATTTGCCAAATTTACCACAAAGTATTATTTTAAAGGGGAGCTTGTTCTTTCAATATTCAGCCGTCTGCTCTATTTTCATATTCATTTTGTCTTTTCTTTAGGGCTTTGGAGAATTATAACTCAATTCAGAAGGAAAGGGCACAGCTATAGTCAAGGATCCTAAATCGTTAGATTGGTTCTCAAGCTAATAGTTTAGAGCCCAACTTCTTAAACTGTGGGTCAAGAGCTCACACCGGGTCATGAAATGTTTGACAACAGTAACACATTACCATCAAAAACTAATTCCAAATCAAACACGCAATGGATGTACAGCAATTTTACTAGTACTCACTGTGACTTCACTATAGCCTTGATTTTCAAGACACAAGTGCACATTCACGTCCATCAAATCATGTGGTGCCACCAGACACTGCCTACAATATCTTATGCCCTTTGTAAATCTATTGTACATTATGAACTGTGATGTTTTCATAGTACATGACAAGTCTTCTGTTCTTATAGAAATATAAAATAAAGATTAATTATGAAAAATAAAGATTATTAATGTTTTTAATTATCATTCCACAACAAGTAACTATTTGATTATATTGTGTTAAATGCTAGATTTTAAAAACTATTGTCAGAGTTGAGGACTTTTCATTTAAAAAAATTGTCAAATCAATTAGGTTTGGTGATTCAATTGCAATTTCCAACATTTTCTGAAAGGCTACTAAATATATGTCTGCACTTTCATGCCACATCTAAGAGCAAAAGCAACATTCTCAACACTAATGATTATAAAAGAATATCAGTCAGCTCTGGAAAACATTGAGGACTCTCTTTGCCCTGCAGTGGCAAATATTCATGCATGATGAAATTATTCATGCAAACATAAACCACTATATCCAGTTCATTAGTATGGAAGTCTGCTTTCATTATTGATAAATAATAAAAGTACATGTGTTTTAATGCATTTTTTTAAAACAAAATTCTCTATGACTTGTTATCTTCAAATTTTTCATAACTATTTTATATGTCAGTGTACCTGACAATACAAGAAGTTTTCTTGAGTGAAAATGAATCACAAATGGAAACTGTTTTGAAGATTCTGGATTAGATAACAGGCCCAAGTCAGGGACAAATTTCCCTTGTCTACATTTGGGAAATTTCATAAATAGACTTTCCTTGTCTTTCTCAACGAGTTATTTTTCTTTTTTCTTTAAATCAAAAATTAGACAGAGTTTCACACAGTCTAGGTTGACCTAAGACTTACTAGGTAGTTTAAAGCTCAGGTTGGTCTTGAACTCTGGATCTTTCTGAATTCCCCTCTTAGGGGCTGTAAGGACAGGTGTGTGCCATTAAGCTTGGATTTATTCAATGAAACTTTATAAAGATTAATGAAAGAAGATGTGAAAGTGACTAGAAAGGAGTGATGAAAACAAATATTTTCTGAATGCAGTGTGTGTGTGTGTGTGTGTAAAATCAGTATTACCTTTTCTTAGTTTGTTTTCTGATTGAAAAATCTAGCACATATCCCTTAATATAAGTTTCTTTCTTGAAAAGAAGTGGACTGAGTGAAGAGGATTTTGCACTTGTGTGAATGCAATTATTTGTTCATGTTTAACTTCTTTACTCAAGTTAGACTCCAGTTAAAATTTGAGATGTTAGGTTACACTGATTTTAACATTATTAAGACTTTAAATTTGGGTGAATTTCAGTTTCCTTGATAGTTCCTATCTCCCTTACTTCAATGTATTGAAAATTCAGAAGTACATAGACTCTCTCTCTCTCTCTCTCTCTCTCTCTATATATATATATATATATATATATATATATATATATATATATATATATGTTTAAAATTGAGCAATGGACATGCCATTTTTCTTGACAAGTGTTCTGTGGTGCTAAAGGAGTTGAGTAACAGTGATTTACAAGAGGTGATAAGATATATTGATCAAGGAAATAACAGGTGAATAGACCTCACATAATTTCAGTCATCAGGCACTCTGTGTGGAAAGCGTATACTTGATACAAGAACCAGAGGCCTCCACAGCCCATTCTGCTGCACCAGCATGACTGCTATCCTCCTTCCTGAGAGTCAGCATCGGCTATTGGGAATTGGGAAATTTCCCTATAAGGAATACAAGGCTCTAAGACAAGCCTTTTTGTTTTCACAGGTTGCTCCAAGTGATTTGTGAAAACTATTATTAGCACTATCATTATCTACTAAAAAGTGTCACTGTATTTTGTTATATTTTGCAGCCTGGAGAGATTTGCTTAAGAATTAGGTTCCAAATGAGTAACATTGCACACCATAGCTCATTCACCTCTGTTTTTGCCTATGGTGTTGGCACTTGGCACAGACACAAAGTAGCAGATGGCTCAAAGATATCAATTGTTCTCCATTCAAGAAGAGTGTCACATACAGAATGCAATTATGCACAATTGGCTACAAAAGGCTTTTGTACAATAAGTTTTAGCAGGTCCCTCCACATCTGTGTCTTCATTGTTTGTACTAACAAAGCCTCCACAAGGCTTCTACCTGAAGTCCAGCTACTCCGCTTAATTATAAAGCACTGAGGGGGGGGGGCTTTGCTCAACACTGATGGGCACATAAAGCAGGAAAACAATGTTGGAGGGAAACAACCTATGTATCTGCCAGCACAAGATCCAAGAATATCCTAACTACCTTCCCTGAATATCCTAACCTTCCCTTAAAACACTTAGATTTGTTTTTGAATTCTCACCTGTAGATTGATCAAGTTCATGATTAAGGTCTTAGCATATGGCTCTGTGGCAGATGGCTGTATAGACAGCACACACAATGCTAGGACTCAGTCCTCCACTTTGTAAATAAAAAAAAAATCATTAATTTTTCTTCAGCCTAGCTAATCTTCAATAAGCTACTAATGGATTTTCAATACATTTTCATTTTCTAAAGGATTTAAAGTTTCCACCCAAGTCATCTACAGGAAAGATAGCAGTAGATGTTCAGTGTGCTACTTATACCTCCCATAATGCACTGCTCAGGTGTGTCAAAACATATGTAGTAATCTGTGTTTTATTGTAAAAGATTGATCTGTTCTTGAAGGCAGTAGAAGAAAATGATATAATCTATACTTCTTAGTATAATATGTTAAATGTGTCTGATTTTTCTACTGATAATAACCTAGAAAGCTTAGTTAAGAACATATACTGATTTTTAGATCCATCCTAGGAAATGAACATTAAGGGTTATTAATAGCAACTTTTCCCATTACCCAAAGGGTCCTCATTTGACTTATAACCATTAAAATGGTTCTAAAAATTGTGTCAGTCATGTATGTGTGCATACATTGAAACATGCATATGTGTACATACATGTGTGCATACCTACTTACCTGTGACAGTTCATTATAGTAAAACACAAACTATGATAACTAAGATACCTGACATAAAATAAACATGTGTTGTGGTTCAAGAAATGTATTTTTCTTTATTTTCAAATGACAATTCTTTCTTATAAATGATTAAAGTGCTTTCTACAGTACTAAAGGGTTAGTCTTTGGGAAAAGCCTAGTGATAAAAATAAAGCTAAGATTTCATTATTATTGTTTAGTGGGTGAGTCTCTTTTGTTTTCACTGGAACATATACACACATACACACACTCACATACTTATACACACATACATGCAATCACATACACACACAAGCATACTGGCACATACAATCATACACTTATATATTTACATACAAATAAACACATACATATATATGCACCTACACACACACACACACACACACACACACACACACAATGACTTAGCTACCAAGATGTAACTGAGAATTTAGCATAAATACCCAATGGTACAAACTCTCATTCTCAGTGGTTTCTTCATGACACCCACAAGATCTACTCCTTGCTACAAACTGTGGAAACATGTAAGAATTTTTCTCTACATCATGCAGGGAGGGATAAGGCCTATGTTTTGTGTTCTGGACAACAAATACAGAAACATGGCCTTCACTCTGTTAACAAACAAGAGAATTCTCCTTGGTGACCTGTAAACAAAGCCATTTGCAGAAGAAAACTATCACATCTGATGTGTTTTGCTTAAAGTCTTGAACATGCATAAAGCACACAAAAAGTTTGGAGCAACACTTCCCTAAAATTAAGGAAAATTAGTGGCATGAAAGTGTCTAACTTGCTACAATGTGCTAGGCAACTAATCTTGGACTCGAATCCAATTGTGAGAACACAAAGAAGACATCTTTCTTAATGAAAGAACATTGTTCCTACTAAGATATGAGAACCATAGCAAATGGTGGGTGATTCACTACTCCGGGTTGCATGTGTGTGTTATAAGTGACCATCAAAGCATACTCTAGTTAAGATACAGATTATAGTATACAACAGTGAGTGAGAGAGGAAGCAAATAGCATTACTGAATTTAAAATTATTAGGAATACAAACAGGTGTGGTAGTATAGATCTTTAATTCCAGCACTCAGGAGACAGAGAAAGGCAGATCTCTGTAAGTCCAAGGCTAGCTTGATCTATATAGTAGGTACCAGGTTAAGCCCTGTCACTGAAACACAAACAAAAACAGAAAGAAAAAGAGAAAGAAAGAATAGAAGGAAAGAAGGAAGGAAGAAAGAAAGAAAAGGAAGAAAGGAAGGGAGGAAGGAAGAAAATACCATGTTGTAAATTGAGAAGTCAGAATACAAAGTGGAGCTCATAACTGAGAGAAAACAAAACAGATTATGGCAGGTAGTAACTGAGTATATGCAATTCTGGGGTTCTCTGGGTGCTGAGCATACGTTATGGAGTTGGGAATGGAAAAGAAAGAATTCTGAAACAAAAAATAAAATGCTACACCTTAAGAGTAGAAAGAGGCATCTTAAAGATTGGCATAATATTCCAACAACTTTCTGGTGGAATTTGTCTGGGTTTAAACTCCCCAGCGCTTCAGAGACAAGCAAAATGTTGACCACACTGTAGAACAGAAGAGGATAAAGTGATTCTTAAGTTTACAATAGAAGTGATGGGTTTGACAGACACAAAAATGATTCATGTTCGATAAAACTTAGGCTAGATGGAAAAACAGAGAGAATTCTAAAAGTTAGAAATAAGAACTATGAATTGGCTTCAGCAGGAATGTAAGCGCTGAAGAGATGCAAGCCGGAAATCTCAGGAACTTGTTCATTCCAACACTAGCAAACCTCTGTGTTTCTCTAAACATTTGCTCCCTCTTCCATCTCTCTTTCTCTGAACAGTTAGTTCCCTAAAATAGGAGAGGAGCCAGGGATACCGTGAGGATCAGAGGAGTCCCTCCCTGTGAGCACTCTGCTCTCCACCATGCCAAACACCAATACTCCCCCCTCAATAGCTACAGCAATTTCTTCATGGCTTCTCATTCTCCCCTTGCTTTCTGCCCTGAATATGTTTCTCTCCTTTTTATTCTGATTCTTTAATCAGAATCCTCCTTTTCTAATCCCTCAATTCAAGTACAATTGCAGCATGAAAACAATAGCATTGTGTGGAGAAAGCAAGAAATATAAACAGGTCCAAATATGTACAAAAAATAGTAAACTGTTGTGTGTTTTGAAATTGTCATGAGTAAGTTTTTTATTCCATTATAAAATGCTGATTACTGACTTATAAACTTTGATATCAGTACTAGTAAATACCTTCAGAAAGGTACAGCTGGGCCTGGTGTCGCTCATTCTATCTACTCTTAAAGCTGAGGCAGGGGCATCACCAAGTTAAAGGGCTGTCTGAGCTACCAGAAGTAAGATTAAGGCCAATCAGGCAACTCAATTAGACCCTCTCTCAAAATAATAGGTAAACCCATGACTTCTTTTATTCATTAATTGCATATGTGTATCTGTACAAACATATATATTTCTAAATATAATCTGCTCCCTCTGTATAATGTTACTCATATATGTATTTCCTAAGCTGACCAGTTGATGCTGAATAACAAGTTGGTGTGTTCGTCCCTAGAGCAGACTTTCTCCTACAGTCAACATGCTATAGTTGCCTAGAATACTTTGTATAGTTTTGAGGTCTAGTGGACTGGGGTATATTGGAGTGTTAGAAAGCAGACAGGGAAAGGGAGAAATAATGAAATTTTAATCTCAAAAGTAAAAGTAAAAGGTAATATAATTTGAAAATATAAAAGGATAACAAAATAATAAGTAAAAATATTTCCAGATATTGCTCTGTGGTAGAGAGCTTGCTAAGAGTGCATAAGGTCCCATTTTCAAGCCCCAGCATTTTAAAACAAATGAAAAAATAAATGATAAGTAAAAATGATAATAGTTTTGGAGGAACATTTCAAATTCTCATGGCATATTCTCACAAATAGCATGGTAAACATGATTTTTATGATGATGTCAGATAACAAAGCCATACAAGAATGTAGGTAAAGGACATCATTTTTCTTTTTTCAGTATGACTTATTACATACTCAGATTTGAAACGGTGGAGTCATACTATACATTCTATAAATTACTAAGAATGGGGATGGGAAACTAGGGTAAAATAGAAGGAAGCAGAGTAAGGAGTATTGTCATTTATTTCACAGCATGGATACCAAAAGAAGAATTGAAGGAAAAACAAGCACAAGTAGCATATTTCTGACTCCACATCTCAAAGTGCTGTTGCCAGAATTCCTAATCTGAGCATAAGCAACTTAATATAATCTGAGACAACAGGGAGCAGAGTCAGATCCTGACAAGGTGGCTGATGAAAAGCTGCTCACTTGGTGTGTGGTGACAGCAGTGTTTCAGTTCTCTAAAAGAATGCTCTGATGTGGGAGGCACAAGAGTCCGTGTGGTTACAGACAAGCACTTGGGGGACGAGGAATGTTAAGCACACGTGGTTGTCTCTCCAAAGGAAGGAGTGCATAACCTATTATCCTCCCAGAATGCTGGAAGCAGATGTGAATAACAGCCTGGTAATTTACACCCACACTAAATCCTCTCCCAGATCCTTATGAACTTGTCAATCAATATAACTCATCTTTATGGAAGGTGTCAAACTGTAGAACCCATAGTCATGCCTTAAGCTTTATTGTGTACATGGCATTGAGTTAATTATCACTAGGAAAGTTTTCATCAAATTGTCTTGTGCTTAAATATGCCTAAAATCAAATAAACTGGGATCAAATTCCTGAAGTTTGAGTCAACACCAGCTACTAAATTGTGTTGAACCAACTATCCTCTTGACCTTCTCAGATACCAATCTGCTGACTGTGGTGATTGCAGAGACCTGACCCTCTAACATAAGGGTAGCTGCATCATGCTTAGAAAGAATCAAGAGTGTCAGAATGAATTTCAAAGAAACAAAAAAACCAAACCAAACCAAACCAAAAACCTACCACCCAAACAAACAAACAAAACCAGGATATCCGAATGACAGGATGGCAGAGACTCAGCTTCATGCATGATCCAGAAGAGGGGTGCGTGAAACATATGCTGAGGAATCTTAAGGGAGAATGACTTACTTTTCTCAGGTAGGATTGAAATTAATGTCCTATAATAATTTGTATAGCATGACAAGACTTACAGGAAAAGAGTGATTGGCAACTGTTTCTCTACTACTTTGGGGTCTTAGTCCTTCACACAATTGAATATTTTTGTTTTCTCAGATTAGATACAAAGATTCATAATGGAGACATGCTATATGATCTTTCTGGACTCCTAGATTGACTTATTTTTCATTGTATAGAAGGCCTATCCATATATAACCTCATATATCTAATAAACCTACTTAACAAAATACACTTAACAAAAAATACTATGTGACAATTTTTTTTGGAAATACTAATAGAAAAGTACTAATTGCCACCATCAATAATTCATTGTACAGTTTTCATGTTTCTTTGTATCTCATCATGAAACACTCTGAGTTAAAAGACCATGTCAGCCTTCTACTTCCTGTATCCCCATGCACTGCCATGATTCTACCAAAAGCTTTTAGTGGCTTATCTCCCCCATTATCAATTAAAAACACTTGCCGAAAAGTGAAAGGAGAGAGCTAGGGAGATGGCTCTGTCCATTAAGTACATGGAATATGAGTGTGAAGGCCTGAGTTCAAATCCTCAGCACTCACGAAAAATAAGAAAACCTGGGTGTGCTTTACTATATTTGTAAGCCTAAATCTGCCGGCAGAGACAGGAGGATCCCTAAGGCTTGTTGGTCAGCCAGTCTAGCTAAAGGATGAGAGCCATGTTCAGTGACAGACCCTGCCTCAAAAATGAGATGGAAAGCTCTCAAAGAGGGATAATTATTTCCCTCTGTCCTTCATCTGCATGTACAAACATGTGCATATATACCCAAAACAGCATGTACACATACACACATGATTTTTTTTAAATTAATGTATAGAAATAATATGGAGGGAAATAAACTTCCCCCCAGAACTTATGAGGCAAGATAGTGCAACAAAATATAAGCAGATGTAAGAAGGAAATGTACACATGCCTGGGAGGAATGACTTCGTCCTGAAAAATCAGAGAAGAGTAAATATGATGAAAGTTTCATATTTAATCTTGGCAGGTGATAATCTGCCACCAACTCATCTTTCTCATTGTGGACAGAATATATGATGCTAGGACAGTGATGGTAGAAACAAAATACATCAGCCTGAGTCATGTGTTGTAGAGAGCTACTCAAAACATGCCCAGTTAACTCCTGAGGTGACAGTACCATGGGGGAGCAAAGGTCATAGAGACTCTTCTCTATGGGGCAGGGACTACCAATACATTATTTATTACAAACACCATAGAGGACTCAGCATCGAAGAAACACTAGCGGAAATGGCATCTGCTCATTTGCAATCATGTGGTTTACTCATGTTAGTAAATGGAAGTTGATGTTCCAGATTTCATACACACAGTAACACCGTTGTTTGTTTCTCGTTTAGGGTAGACTAGTATAAAATATCAGTTTTCAGTGTGATGTCCTCTTCCTCAGAGCTTTCAGGTTTAAATAGACTTCTTATCAGCTCTATGCTCTTCACATATATGAACTTAACTTCCTTTACACTTCAATTTCCACATTTGCAAAAAGCAAAGATGATAATAGTGCCTAACTCACAGGTTTGTTCTGAAACAAAATATAACATACATAAATTCACCATATTCTCTTACTCTAAGTTATAAGTGTCCAACTTAGTACTAATTCTATGAGACTTCTCTGTTAGAATATAAACCCAATGAAATTAAGGAGCATTCATGGGCTTGTTTAGTATGGTAATTAAAATACTAATTTTATTCAATTACATTAAAAAACAAATGATTTTACAGTAGTGTTTGTTGTGAAGTGCTGCAGGCATAATTCTCTTGAAAATCAATGAAATGCTTTAACAAACAAACGTGCTGAGAAACAGCATATCGGGAGCAGATATATTATGAAAATAAACCTGTTGATACAGGTTGATGACTAGTTCAAAAGGAGTTAACTGTCCTGTTTGCTTTTGAGGTTCTGGTAGTACATGGGATCATGCTGCAAAAAGATGGCCTTTTTTTTTTTTTTTTTTTTGCACTTGAAACGTATCATTTAAAAAAAACTAAGAACAAAGATCTTCTCTGTAAGATATAAATGAAAAACATAAAATGCACATTTCACTGGGAAAATATTTCAAACTGTTGTGAACGTAGTTCTAGGTGACAATATGCTTAACATTCTAATCACTAAGGAGGGTAGAAGCTATAACTTCTAAGTTATCAGCATTTTTGTACATAAGGAGTTACAGGTCTGCACATCTCTATATATTCACACACAGTCAAAAGAATAGAAGAGACTGTCAGTCTTATTCACAAAGGATTATGGGATTATCACTAGAAATCGAAAAGTACACTTGGAATTAAGATTTATGTTCTGTGATTTTTTTTTAAATACCTACCATCTGTTCTTTCAATAGGAAATAAGCAGAGTTTATATATTTAGCTTATCTTGTTGGGGTCACATAGCTAGGCATGTTTTATTATTATGAATGCATTTTTTATTGCTTTTGTATTTCTATCTAAATTCCTGTGGAAATGTCACAGACTTCAATAAGAACACCAGGAAGTGGCATCATAATAGCAAAATTATCCGCTACACCAGAAAGGTCATCTCCTGGGGATTATTTAAATCCTTTATGAAATGTAAATAAGAGATTTTTTTGTTGTTGTTTTCAAAAGGCAAAGCAGTAGTATGCTCATCTGAGTATTTAGAAAACATTCTTGCCATTAGTAACTTGTTCATTTTTTTTTTTTAGCAAAGAGAACATTTGTTAGCTGTCACTCAAGAAATGACCTTAAGTAGTCCTCATCCTTCTCCCCACTTTTTCATTTATGTATTTAGATTCAAAGCAATACATTTGCATATCTTGGCCTTGATAGTAAATTACTTGTTAATTTGATACATAGTAAATGTATATATATATAAGCAATATTTTTTCACTTAATGATACCTAAAAATATTTCAAATCATTCAGCTTCTATTCACACTTTTTCCTCCTAGACTTGAATGTGGCTGTGGAAAAACTCTTAAACCTTATCACCATCCACTGAAACTAAAATGTAGCTATTTTGTTTTAGGTTCTCTTGAAGACCAGAATAGATAATGAAAAATTTAAATTATAAACCTTTACATTTGAAAATAAACTGGTAACTATCTGTGTTCCTTTAATGCACTAGAATGTTGCAGTGTGTGAACATAGCATTCAGTATAAGACTTCTTGGATCCCATCCAAAAATTAAGAAACAAAGAGAGCCTTGTGTATAGGATAGGGTTCCATCATGGGATTAGAAAACGCAGTTGTGTGATCTCTGTAGAAGAGCCAATTTTTTTTTTTATCCAATCCATTTAATGATTTGGTGAGAAAAGCTAGACCTAACTATAACTTTTTTTTGTCATAATATGAAAAGGATCATCCATTAACAGCAGTTGAGGGGTATGCCATGGCGATGAAATTGCTTCCAGTGACAGTGCTTAGAAATCTTCACATAATTCAAATTGTTGAAGTGAGCGCAAGCAAGACAACGGAAGGAGAGGAATGTTCCATGGCAAATCAGTCTCTGAATTTGTAATTTAGAGATGACAGATGTTATTAAAATATCTACTATGAGATTAAATTTCTTTTATTCAAAAGAAAAAAGTATAAATAGAAGTCTAGCAAAATTATCAGAAGCAGTTAATGCATATTCCTTTTAAAAATAACTAGATGGCAGTTTTTAACTCTTGTGAGTAGAGAGGGTGCAATTATGATAATAATTTTTATTATAATAAATGCTCCTGAAATTTAGCTAGCAACTGACACACTGTAGTAGTAGCAGTTCCATTCCACCAAGGCATTATGCAGACTTTCATATGTAGAGTATTTTTTCTTCTTGAAAAGAAAATGCTGTCATAGCTTTCTGAGCACTGATTGGTGCATTTTTTCACAGAAGTTGCATAGCAGCCTCAATCCTCCATTGATAAAACTTATTTGTACTTAGCTAAAAGCTCCTTTTTATTGAGTATAGCTACATAGGTTGTTTCACCTTTGACATGCAAGGAAATTGAATTTTGAGCTCAGCTTTACCAAACTCAGTCAAAGACAAAAATAGCTTTCATAACTGTCCTGATGATTCCACAGACCCACATGAAGCTGAATAATAGCACAGTGATAGACCTTTCTAAACCTAATAACTTTCACGTCATTTAATATTGACAAGGTGAAATGAACGTGAAAACATCTGCCCAAAGTTGTAAACCTTTATAGACATTTCCTCCTGATAGCTACAATTATTTAATCTAGAGTTTCCTTTATCTTTTAAGTTCTTTATGAATACTCACACAAAAACAAAACAGCTCACATGTTAACAAAAAATAGCCGATCTACACACTAGGAATGAAGCTATCATGAAAAAAGTTGTCAACAGGTTATAAAGGAAAGGTAACGGTTTGTTACTATAGCACTACAATGATTGATACACTAGTTTCCTAAAACAGAATTACTTATTAAACATGGCATATCTTGCTTACACACAAAAAATTGGATTTATAAAAACCAAAATAGGAGCTATCTAGCCTTTATATGAACATTGAATTCCAACATGTCCCTTCATTATCCTGTTTGGTTCTCAGAGCATGATACTGAATAACTGATTCAAAATCGTGTACATTTAAATCACTGAAAATAAAACACTATATAAACTTTACATAATTCCTGCTTTGTTCCATGTCATCTTATATTAGAATCCTTTCAACTCTCTTTTCTATTCAGTTCTTTATATCTCTTCATCTTCCTGCTTTAAAAACCTGTCTGAAGGTGAACTAGCTTTTCTCAAGGGAGGTTTCACCTCTGTTCTCAGCCTCTGGATGGTAATCTACAAGATAGTGTATAGTATCTTTATCTTAATTTAATGCCTTTTTATTCCAAGTGGGAGATGATCAAACTGAGTTAGGTTGGAATATGGTATGTCAGATAGATCAACTATGTGATTTATGGTAAGAGTTGGTCACAAAAGAAGATTAACCAAGTGATTTAGGGTAAACCTTTCAGGGGATAATCTATCAGTCTATCAGAAGACCAACTTCAACTGGAACAATAGCTTATGTAGTGGAACTTCAATGAAATCCCTAAACATAGACTCTAGAGGTTTTCCTCACTGACACTCTCTATGCCTATTGTCACAATTAACGTTGGGAGATAACACATCCTAATTCTATAGCAAGAGAAACTGAGGTCTCAAGTTTGGGGCTCTAGCCAACTGTATTGCATGCCTCTCTTCCTTTTGCTGACTTTAATCTATATATTTTCCTTTTAATGTTCTGCAACTTTTAAGGAATTTTCTGAGTCTTTCTAACAAATCACCAAGTCTCTGAACGGTATAGAGGTGTGTCTGTCCATCATTGCGGTGTCATAAATGAGGCAGGTCTGCAAAAACTATATCCTCAAACTTTGCTGTTGTGCTAACTCTTAGAGTGCTCAGATGTTCATAAAGTAAATGATAAACACACACACACACACACACACACACACACACACACACATAAGTGCTTGCATGCACACACAGACTCAAAACACTCAAATATATGGAGACAAAAATTCAGAGCAAATACAGAGTAGCTAACATTGACTAAAGTACAGATTAATAGACAGTTCAATTAGGTACGGCTGATGCCTTCTGTGACTTTTCATGCTTCTTGAACTATAATTGGCTTGAAAAAAATTCAAACAGAAAAGCTTCAAAATTAAATATATTACATATAAAACTTCTAGATTTGAAATAGCCACTTCAATATTTATCAGATATGATACAGAGAAAAAAGTGTGTTTCTGAAATGATAGGAGTAAGATCTTGTTCCAGACTGGGCTAGACGACCTTGACTATCCATCTGTGAAAAGGACTTGGGGAAACAAGAAAGACACTAATTTAAAGCAACAAAACATTATTCCTATTTGCTTGCTTACATTTTATTCTATTGAATCCTCTTCTGCAGGCTCGCAAGCCAGTGTCCCTTAGAACCAATGACAAAGGCTTGTATTCTAATGAGATATTATTAGTCTTAATTGGTAGTTTAAAGGGGTTCCCATGTGTCTGCCTTTTACAAGCTTTCTAGATATTCCTGTTTTATACCAAGCCTAAATTCTATACATTGACTACACTAAAAATTCCTCCAATCCTGTCTTACAGGAATAGTCTTAGGTAGCATTTTGGTATTTCCCACTCTCTTTCTGCTATGCTGAAGATGTATCCAAAACTAAAATGGTTGAGATTTCAGAGGCTATTCAGTGGGTATCAGTTTATATGCAGAGTGGGCTTCAACCAGTATTACTGTCAGACTAGATGGGACAAAAGCTGAAGACATGAGTGTTTGTGGATTGACACAGGGCATGTAGGTGGTGAACACCCCATGGTTCCTCCATAAATTTATGGAAAATAGTCATTATCCGAGGTCTGGTTTCATGGCCATGAATACTAAGGGAATCTTACAACCAGGGACAGCATCTTCAAACACCTTGGGAATCATGGAAAGACAGAAAGCTAGTATGCCAGAAAACTGTCTGTGGATTTACAGAAACCAGGTCGAAATGTTTTTAGAGTTTGACCAGAGATCACAGAATTGAACTTTCAGGCTCTCAAGACGTAGCTCTGAAAAAAAAAATCATTCCCCCATTTTACTCGTGCTACATTTCTTTCAGAGTTTTAATTTTCTTCATCATCTTGTTCTAGCTGTTGCTGAAAATAATTTTATATAAGTATACATTCTGAGTAATAACCTCACAGAGTGGAGAAGAAGAAATACATTGCACAACACGAATAATGTCATCCATGTTTACTAGAATTGTTCTATTGTAACAAGATGCAAAAGAATATAAAACTTATATTTAGCCGGGCGGTGGTGGCGCATGCCTTTAATCCCAGCACTCGGGAGGCAGAGCCAGGCAGATCTCTGTGAGTTCGAGGCCAGCCTGAGCTACCAAGTGAGTTCCAGGAAAGGCACAAAGCTACACAGAGAAACCCTGTCTAAATAAAACAAAATAAAACAAAACAAAACAAAACAAAACAACAAAAAAAAAACTTATATTTATTAGGATTAATGCTGACTCTGCATTCTAAAGGAATGGATGCAAAGTGAGCCCTTTTTAGGGGTGACAGATCTCAGTATCATAAATTAACCAACCAACTAGGAGGGTAACATGTTAGCATCTTGTACATATTGTTTTCTATCAAGAAATTCTTTTTTAGATACTTGACTATTGACTATTTTAAATAAATCCTACCAAATGTCACAAGAAAAGTATGAAACAAGAGGGAGCTTTCCAGAAATGGAGACCAGAAAAGGAATGGTGTTATATTAACAGAACCCTCTAAGTCACAGAAAATCTTTTTTTTGAAGGGGGGTGGTGTGGAACCCTTAATAAGAAAAATGAAATGCAATATGAGGTGTAGGAAATGATTTCTGTGCATATGAGATGCAAAAGTATCAAGCCAATATTAGGAAAGAATGAGATCTAGAAGACATTTTACAAATACTAGGGTTATACAAACATATGCATTGGAAAAAGTTTCATTAAACTGAGTATGCTAAATGAGGCTATATATATACATATATATATACAATAGATTTATGGAAATCTTAAAACTCCATTGAACAATGTTAAACTGTTCTGTATTTTAAAACTCACCAAGAGATGTGTAAGGTAGAAGTCATTAAATTTGAGTCACAAAGTGAGAACGGCCCACGGGAGACAAGGCATTAACGCAGAATTCCTTTTTATTGTACTCATTCTTTGCAAAATGAAAATATCAAAAACTATTTATTAAACTTCCCAGAAGGTAGAGCAAGTTTCTTTTTATCAGCTGTGAACAATGAACTGAAACCATCCACTCTGCACCATCACTAATTAAATGTGTGTGTGACATCACTTCTTCGCTTTTAATTGGTGGGTTATTTTTATGGTTTCAAGGTAGTTAAAAGTATGCAAGGGGAGTTATACCTTCACCGGCAGCCTTGTTCTCTACTTCCTGTATACTGTTGAGTTCTTCAGATACAAATTGTTCCATAGAGGAAATTTGAGGGACCTGAGCTTCACAGAAGGAAATGGTCTGCTACTTACTAGATCAACTGTCAATAAAACAATAAAGGATAACAGATATGCAGAAGTGAATATAGGTAAAAATAATTATTTTAGCATATGCTGACCCTTTTTGCTTCATCTTTATTTTCTAGCTCTAGTCAAAAGTTTCTGTCTTTTAAAATTGAAAGTGAAGCAGCTCTAAATTTTATTTAACTATAAAATGAAGAGCTAGAAGGACAATACTCTATTGCACCCAAAGCCAAACAAATATATTGTATACATTTTATACTGAAATATTAATACAGCAGGTTTCAAGATTAATGCATCAGAAGCCTGATTTTTATAATCACTGAATACAAGAATGTGTAGATATTTCCTTTGTCATTGAGTCGCTAATGCCAAGTGTATAGAAAGGTTACTACAAATACTTCATGGTAGCTCAATACAGTACAAGATTTTTGGCTTTTAGTCCAATGTTTCAAAAAGAAAAATATGTATTTTTCAATAGAAATGATGTCTAGAGAAACTTCACTGTTACTTGCTCTGTAATATATGATTTAGGCATTTGCAAGAAGGAGAATTTATTCTCATAAGAATGATTAAATAGGTACAAATCAACCATTACTTAAATGTTTTAAGTATTAGCTGTGGTGCATGTGAAGGAAATAGGGAGAATATGTTAATAACTTTATTTTCTCTGCCAGCTAAAAATCAAAATAGGACAACCACCTTCTCTCATTTTGCTTTGTATCAAATCCCTTCTTAAATTTTTGGTCACCCTGACAAATATTTAAGATAGCTGAGCAAGGATATATACCAAACAAGGTCATAGTCCTTTCCTCCCTGTACACATTTGTAGGTGGCTGAGTTTTATGAGGATGATTCACATTCATTAGACTTAATGATGATGACAAATGTGAAGTACCTAGATTGGAACCCCAGTATGGCTGCCTGTTTGCTAGAAACTTCTCCAAGAGACTTACTCTTTGCAGCAGTTATCTATTCTTCCTAAAAACAATTACAATTACATTCACTATAAATGGCTAAGATATTAGATCTATAAAGTTATACAAAAATGTATGGTTTCCATTTATGGGATGCTTACTCTATTCCTGGTATATTAAGCTCTCATGATGCTGTGACTTAGACATGGTTATGTCTAACACACAAGGAAGATGAAGTGCAGAAAATGTGACTTGAAAGCATGCTCCAACTAAAACCCCTTCTTGTCCAGACTCCAGGCAGTTGTGAGCATATCATAATAAAGTGCAATTTGGGCTGGAGTTCTGTGAATTACTGAAAAGGTTGTTATCAGCTATTTTAGCATGATGTATAAATGACAGTGTTTTAAAAAGTAGGGATATTGACCTTGTCTCCCAAATAACTGCTGAAAACAATGGCTAGTATTTATAGAATATTAGAATCATAGTAATGTTTTTGAGATCATCTAGGACTCTGCAATTTGTAAGTTCAAACATGAATTACAAGGCAGTTAGGTGAATTGCTTAAGATCACAAGTGAGTTAGCAATGGATCTTGGAAGAGACTTGATTTCTTCGACTATTAGTCTTACATTTTTCTTGACTTCCCCAAAGAAACTGAATTTTTAGTGTTTGGCTTTTCATGGATAATCTTCCAAGGGCTAACAAATGAAAGAAAATAATGTTTAAAGGCCAGATGCTTTTTTAGCTATTATACTAGGCACAGTTAATGTTACAACTGAGAATGGCATACATATTTTATTGTGAATTCTAAAGAAAATTGGTTAGTATTTCCAGATATTTTAAGTGAGATTGAAATAGAAATTTGTCAATCTACATTGTGAGTGGACTTTCACTTATTTGACTCCAAACACTGGAAATCAATGCTGTGTGTCATAACAAAGAACTGTCTACTCTGAGCTGCCAAGTCAGGGACAAGAGGAAACAAAAATCACATCAGTTATGCACCCAGATTGGGAAAAATTACAAGCAATGGTTTTATAAGGAAGGAACAGAATGCAATATGCAAATGTTGGCAATAAATTCAGCTGAGTAAAAAAGCATAACTCCAGAAACAGAATGTATTTTTATTCGTGATTTATATAGTAGCATATCTTAAGAGGAAATTGAGTTCTATAAAAATAAGTGTTAATAGATGAGCAGTTAAAACCACACAACAGGATGAAAAGAGAAATTGAGCCTAATAAACAGTTTGGCCACTAAACAACCAAGATGAAAATAAATACTAGAAACATAGGAGAACAAACCACATGTGACTGAAAACAGAGTTACTAAAGGGACTGAAAGACTAACTCATTCACGGTGTGTCTGTACAAAAAAAGGGGGGATGCATTTTATACATCAGAATGTAAACAATAATTTGAAAGGCCAAATACTACTCAATATAAAAACCAAGTATTCCTGTAGTTGTCAGATGAACAAATAACACTAAAAAGTACACAAAATGCAATCTTTTCCGCAAAATAATGCAATATTCAAAGATGACCTATAATAGAATATTCAACACTAGTACCTATCCTAGATAGGGTACTGAATTGCAGTGGTAAAGATGCAGTTTGTTGCGTATCTAGGTCACATAATAATTTTCTTAGGAAACTATTCCTAGCAGCTGTGATGGAAAAGACATTGAAGGCACTTTCATAGCAAGTACCAATGGAATAGTGTGTGTGTGTGTGTGTGTGTGTGTGTGTGTGTGTGTGTGTGTGTGTGTGTAAGGTATAGAACCATGTCCACCACCTTCTACCCTATCTCTTGCGAAAAAAGGAAATAATACGTTTGCCACCATGTAGTTGTTGTGTTCCAGAATAATAAATGGGATCAACTATTATTTCTTATTTTTACTTATGAGGATTACTTAACTAAAACAAAAATCTAGATGTGAAATGGTTACTTTATAAAGGTAAGTAGATATAAAATGTTTTTAAAATACAACTATTTATTTCTTAGCCACAGTGCAGGTAAATTCTACCACTCAACTTCCAGCAATTAGCATGACCAGCATGTACAGCATAGCTATTCTAATGTGTGAGTAGTGCTATTTGGTTATAGTTTTAATTGCTTTCTCTTGATATCCAGACAGTTTTTAGTGAAATATTTATATGGATATTGCTTTCTTATCATTGAGCTTTGAAATAACCTGTATATTTTTATTTTTGAGTATTTTCTCACTTGGAAGCTTATTTTACATTTTTTGTTTGTTTCAAAGAATTGAAGTTTGTGGGCATTTTTCAATATTGTTTAGTTTATCTTTTCTTTATGGATTGCGTTTTATGGGGTGTTTTAACAAAATATGAAACTATACAACTTGCAGAAAAATCAAAAAACACCTGAGGTTGTGTATATTTTAGATGTAATGTCCAAATCATCCTATAAATGAAAGAAATGGCAAATTCAACTTTATCCAAACTAGGGGTCAAGAGATGGTTCCATCAGAATATCTGTCCAGGTCTTGAGTTTAATGTCCAGAACCTATGTAAAAATTACCAGGTATGAATGGTAGGCAGTGGGACTCCTGCAGCTGGGAAGGTGGTGACTGGCTGACCCTGGCACTCACTGGCAGGCTTCTCTAGGCTACTTGGCAAGTACCAAGCCAGTGAGAGAACCTGTCTCAAAACCAGAAAGATACTCAACAGATTACTTCCAGACAATCTAAAACTAATGAAGTAAAGGTACTGATTTTATTTTGTTTTTGTATATAGTTCAAGGGTTTGTTCCAAAATCACTTTTAAGCACATGGAAAGGCAATTGTCAAGGTACAATTTATTAAAAAAGCTATTTAAGGTAAATTTCTTTGACATCTTAAAAGATAGTTGTTTATGTATATGAGAGTCTCATCTGCCCTACTAAACATTCAGTCTTTCCAAATACTAGTGTCACATTCTGTTAGTTTGTTCTTTTTTGTAACTTAAGATTCTGGTTGACACACCCAGGAATCATGTCATCCCAGGTACTTCACAATTACATGTAAATACTATGTGTCTACCTCTGTAGTAAGCTGATAGATCAGCCTGTGTTAATGATCTTGTTTTGGTGTTTCATTTTCAATTTTTTTTCTGGCTTTTGTTCCTTCATATTTTGATAAAAATTTCAGAACAGGAGTATAAGCTTTTCTTAAATTCTTACTCTCCAAGTTATGGATTTTCAAATAAATTTATTAAAAATCTGTAGATCAAATTAAGAATTTAATTTTTATTTTTTCCTGATAAATAAAATTGTGACAACAGTACAGCCTAAAAGGGGTGCCATATGATGTTTTAATATGTGTATATCCTGTGTAATGTTTAAATCAAAGATATCCATATCCTCAAACATTTATGATTTCCTCATAATAAAGCATATGGAATCTTTTGTCTGCTTTTTAAAATGTATATTGCTTAACTGTGTTGAATCATTCTATATTTTAATACCACATACTCTTAATTTCAGCTAAATTTTATAGTAGTCATTGTGTGAGTCCTCATATTTTCTCTGTTTAGTCTCATAGCATCATATTTTAAATGTGATTGAATACTGTTATTTTCTAATTTCAACTTATCTGTGTTCATATATTGAATTACAACCAATTTTTATAAAGTGATCTTTTATCTTGTACCCTTTTAAAATTCAGTTATTAGTTTTAATATCTTTGTAGATTAGATTTTTCATTAGATGATCCCATCTCCTGTGGATAAAGTTAGATAATTTGATTCATTTCTTTCCAACGCTGATCCTATTCATTTCTTTTTCTTGCTTTACTATTCAGATCATCTGGTATGCTGATGTGGAGATGCACCAAGGGAAAACATCCTTGCTGTGTTCCATCTTATAAGGATACCATCTGGTCTTTTGTTTTAGAACATGATGCCATTCTCAGGTTTGTGCTATCAAGTTTTATGAAGATGGTCAAATTTCTTTCTATGATTAGTGTTCTGAGCCCCCAGTTCCCTCTTAAGAAATATTTTTTTTTCAAAACACAAAAGCTCTCAATGATTTATTGGAAGATGTGTATCATAATTTTGTAGTTTCTTAATACAGTGAATTAGATTGCTTGATATTTAGTATTAAATCAACTTTGTGTTCTACAGCTAATTACTATATCATAACAGATTATTATTTTCATATATTGACCCACTAGGTTTCTGTATAGTTATGCTTAGGATTTCCATGCCTGCATTCATGAAGATCTGTAGTTGTGTTTAACTTTTAGACATTGCTAATATCCGTTTTTCTCCTAGAGTAATGCTGGCATCAGACTGAATTGGAAAGCATTATTGTTTGTTTATTTATTTGTTTGTTGAGACAGGGTCTCTCTATGTACCTCTGGCTCTCCTGGAACTCACTATGTAGACCAGGCTGGTCTCGAACTCAGAGATTCACCTGCTTCAGCGTTCCGAGTGCTGAGATTAAAGGAATATACCACCACACCAAACAAAAAGTATTCTTGATACTTCAGTTTTCTGAGTAAAGTTGCAGGTAATGTGATCTCATTTTATTTTTTAAGACTATACATTTATTTAACTATTTTTCAAATATATATGCAGATATACTTGCTGCTGAGTGCTGGGATGGAAGTTGATTTATTTATGATTTTCTTTATATATTGAGTAGGTGCTTATAAAATACACATAGCCTCTTTTAAACTATTTTACACTATTCAATTCTGTGCATAAAAGTAAGAATATTGTATAATTAAATAAATGAATGGTTTCTGGCAGAATTTCTCCAAATTTTATGATCTGTGCTTTCAGTCTGGTTATTGAGAACCATTACTTGACACAATCCTATAAAATAGTTACCAATGAGAAAGTTATGCCTGGGAAATAAGGAAATCCAAATATTTTTTGATTTACCTCTGTTAAACTACTAAAAAGTGCATGATTACTAAATATTTCCCAGCTAGGTTTGGAGGTACATACCTTTAATCCCAGTACTCAGGAAGTCGAAACAGGCAGTTAGATCTGTGTGAGTTCAAAGCCAGTCTGGTCTACATTGACAGTACCAGCATAACAAGGACTACATAGTGAGATCTCCTCTCAAAATAAACTAATAAATGACAAAATAAATATTTAAAAATATTATTTTACTGATATATTTTTGTCCTCAAGAAGTGCTCAACTTTGCAAGGTCTACCATGGTCAGTAAACCTCAGGTGTCTTGTATTCAACCAGTTGAAATGCATTTCCTCTCATAGAGTTTTCAGGATATTTAAGTATTAATAGTGAGAAGAGCTAAATTTTAAATAATGCTCTATCTCCATTTCTTAAACCAAACTAAATGAGAATTATTTTGTGAAATGGTTAATTAAAACTCACAATTAGGTACAATGTAAGAAATCAAGAACACTACAATTTGAATATAAACTGTCAATTTGAATACAGTCAATTATTTCAATATATTGTGGACTTGAACTAGTACAAATCAAATACAGAAAAAAGTGGAAGTACCCATTAATTGTACCCATTAATAGGGATGTGGATAAAAGCCAATTATTTATCTTTCTTTGTTTGTTTTTCTGAAATGACTTGTTTAGATTATTACTCATGAGAACTGGAAAAGACAAACCTGCTTTAAAAAATAAATTTCAAGCTAAAAAATGCAATTGATTAGAATGTGTCTTTCTTTCTTAAAAGGGAAGAGGTAAACTCATATTTAAACAATATTTTTGTGGCAGATAATAACAACCAAGGCTTCTCTATTGAGCTTAATAGATGTAAAGAGAAAAATCTGTTTTATCCTTGAAGAATACTGCAACAGACTGCTATGTGACCTGGAACAGGCTAGAGCCTTAAATAAGCCTTCTGGGAAATAATTTAGGCAATGCTCTTTCCAAGTGCCATTATTTGCCTTTAAAAATTTATATGCATACCAATAAACTTTAGGAAAAGAGCATTTTCTTTACAAAGCTTCCTGTTTTGGAACTGACAAACCAGTAACAGTGTTGAAATAACAAACTACAGCCAGTGAGAAATTCCATGAGGATTTGTATCATGTGGGACCAAGAATATGACGACCTTGCACTCCAAGGTCAGAGGTTTCAGTGAGGATGTAATAGTTCAGAGATAAGAAAACCATGTTTATTACCTAAAGCTATTAGTATCTAGTACTAGTGCTTGGGGGAAAGAAAGCCAGGGCTTGGGGTTGAGCTCAGTGATAGACAGTCTGCCTAACATGTCCAAGGCTAAAGGTTCAATCTCTGGTATTCCCAGAAGAACATAAAAAGAATGAAATACAGGAACAAATGATTACTACCATATTATTTTTCATGAAGTTGTAACTAACTGGCTGACAGTTGAGGGTTTCTTTTCTCTTTTATTCTCTTTCTTTCTTTCTTCCTTTTCTTTAAAGCTTATATCCATCAAAGTTTGCTGAGATATGATGAGTCTGGTATTGGAGATAGCAGAAATGTATCTGTTAGTTGCAAAGTGCTCTTTGTGTACTTCAGTCAACATAGGAGCTACTGTAATATATATTGAAGTGGTTGGGTATACTCTTAGTTGTGACTACACTATGGATTACTTAATGAAGATGCAGGGCTAATGAAGATGTACAGCTATCCTGAGAAGTAAGGAATGAAAGATTACAGAGTATTAAGAATTACTATCTATAGCAGAAAAGGGAGCCCACAAGACCTTAATCCTACACAAAGCACTACAGTAACTAAGGAATGCTAAGGGTGGGAGAAATAGTCTCCCTCAGGAAAGAACATACAAATTTGTTATCCAATATTAAATGATCATCCCCCAAAACATACATACAGGTAACATTATATGGACTGAGCAGAGTATATTTAAGAATCCATATCCATATACATGTACATACATAGATGTAACAATAATCAATGAAAATATGAGGCCATGATTTGAAAGATAGAAAGGAGGAGTATATGGGAGTGTTTGGAGCAAGGAAAGGGAAGGGAGAACAGATGTAAATATGTTATAATATTAAACATATAATTTAGAAAATACTATTAAAGAGTTATGGTTAAAACACTTGCCTTGCAAGTGTGAAGACTGGAGTTTGGAATCCCACAACCCAAGTGAATTCTCAGTGGTTGAGACAGTCCACCTGTAATTTTGATCCGTGTAAGGCAAAGATAGGGTATGAAGTGAGCAAACTTGCTGTCCAGATTAGCTACATGAGAAAGTTTTGGGTTTAATGGAGAGATCTTGCCTCAATGAATATGATGGAGAATGATCCAGAAAGACTCCCCACATCAAACTGTGGCCTCTATGGACATAGAACCACACCATGAGCCCACATGTGTGAACACTCATATACAAACACATGCACACCCATACAAGACATGGGAAAACATGTTGTTATCATAATTATAGACTGTTCCCCTTTATGCGTGTATGGTAAACCAGGATGTGTAAGAAAGTGATTACACTAGATCTGATATGCTTTAATGTCTCCAGATCATTCATCTTGCTTCCCACTACATGGCAAAATAACATCATTTGCTAATACAATATGTATCGGAGCTTTTTGCCTATCACGTTAATATATTCATTTTAATGAAGTGGGTTTTTTTTGTTGGAATTATATTAACTTTGGGTGAATGAAATTTTAAAAGCTTTCAATTATGTTCATTTTTCAATAATAATATAAAGGAATAAATGGAGCACAGAGTAGATTATAACAGGATGAAAATTATTTTGCAAAGCATGAAGTTTCTAAGTGTGTTTTATTTGAGACACTTGCTTATATCTATAATTCGATCTTTTTGTTTACTGAGTATCAAATGAAAATGGCAAAGGACCACCGTCTAACTGTGCCTTTGCACATTCCACAATGAACAAATATGCCCTGAAATTTTATCCTATGAAAATAACATCTAGGCAGTAGAATGAATTTTAGAAATATATGTATTAAAGGAATAAAAACAATTGATATCCCCTTAATACATTAGGAGACAATGAGAAAAACTAAAAAAATAAAGTATGAAATTGATTCGATGCTAAAGAAGTTCCTAATATATGGTGTTAGAGAAAATGCCAGAGTATAACCAGTGTTGTTCTTACAGTTGGCTCCCCTGAACATCCAGCCTGTGCCAACTCCCCTTTGAGTGTGGTATGCGAGTGTTCTGGTCTCCCTTGTTCAAAGAGCTGCCATTCCTGTGTCCCATATTTACATCCTTTGGCCTTCACAATGAAGATGCAGAATGCATTTTATGTATCTACTCTGGAAAGCCATTGTATATTGACTTATATATTTAAGTATTTTACATATGTTGGCAACTCAAAGTGAAAAGTGCCATTGGATCAAAGATTCTGGCCCCAGTTCTGCCAGGAATGATGGGTATTATTGACTTAAGTCGCTTAACCTCTTGATAGATATGATGTCACTATCTACTGAGTATCTGTTCTGGGAGTTCAGGTAAAATGAAGTCAGGGACTGGGAGACATTTGTAGGAATTGAAACACTCTACAACATGATTGTAGATCATTCTATCAGGTCTCACCCTCCATTCAATACTTTCTTCCTTCTCTTTTAAAGAATGGATTTAAGCATATGTAAGATTCTCATTTAGAATTGTTTTAAAATTTACTTCTCCTGAACACATTTTAGTTGCTTAACCATCAAATTTTATCTAGGTTATTTTCTATTTCTGTCTACTTTTAACCTAACATTGAATTACAAAGAATATTTCTGATCACACAGTTCATAAATAAAACAAGGCCAATTTGTTGTCAGTGATTATCACCAAGTTGACTATTCTTAGTTCACAAAATTCAATAAAATATTCATTTACTGGTTATACAAAATTCTGCAGTATTACAACAATGCAAACAGTCCTGTAGATTAGTTATCCACATAAATAAAGTTGAGAGTATAACTATTTGTTCATATTTAAATTTATTTTTTTCCTCTGCAAACAACATTGGGACAGTAACACAATACGGAAGTATTCAAATGAAGTAATTATAGTAAATCTGTGCATTTTAATACACTATAGTTTTTCTCAAAAGAAAATGAATATAAACCCAAATGATTTCAGTTGGACTACTCTTCATATGTGCTCTAGGGATCAGATTACATGACTTTACTATCTCCTCTGGGTATTGTGAAATCCTGATATGTTAACTGGTCTCTCTAGCACTCTGCTCCCAATCATTAAAATCTAATCAATATCCACTTTTCTCTAAGCAAGTAAGGTTTCAATTCTATCAACACAAGGTTCAACTGGGAGAAAAGTTGACCTGTGGGATCTAGGATTTGTGAATTCTTTCACTATAACAGTAAGAAACTATGAACACTCCTTTTGCGTCAGTAAATTGTGATAAATTGTGAGAAGCACATTTAGATTTCCTGTTGTACATGCTGAATTGCACAAAATAGAGATAAGGACTTTGGAATCTTGCCTTTGTTGGACTATTTTATCACAGCATCAGGAGGTTAAGAGTGATTCATGTTTCTGTGTTCTCCATATGAGCTGAAAAATAATATCACATGTAGCTAAATGGTTCGACTGAACCTAGGAGTTAGATCTATCCTATAGAATATTTCATTAAGACATTTTTCAAAATGAATATTCAGGCTGAAGAGAACGAAGGTGAAGAGGTTAAGAGACTGGCTGCTCTTCCAGAGGACCCGGGTTTAATTCCCAGCACCCACATGGCAGCTCAGGACTGTCTGTAACTCCAGTTCCAAATCTGACACCTTCATACCAATGCACATAAAATAAAATTAAATAAATTATTAAAAAATGAATCTTTACAATTTCCAGTAGGTGCATGTGTATAGTCTATTAACTTCATACTGTACCACAGTTTTAAAACTATGTTCAGTAATATGTTAACAACAAATAATAGTTTGAAAAAATATATATTTACAATTGCCTATGATATAGAAAGGTTGTGTTTTAATAGTTTACTTCTAGTTATATGACAAGTAAAAACATGTATGTGAAGAGATCCCAATAAAATAAAAAATATGCCAAGAAGCTAAATTGATATACATTTAGATAAATGTTAAAAACTGAAAAATAATATATGTGTCTAATAATAGTAATCTCATACAATGGTTACAATAATTTGGTAGTTCAAATAATGGGCTTTTCCTTGCAGACTATTTAAAGGGGAAATAGCAAACAAGTATAAAATTTGCATTTATTTTATTTCTCTCAATTTAAATTTCATTTATAAGTTGTCTACATGCACAGCTTATATGTTATTTTTTATCAGATCTTCCTGATTTATATTCTCATCAGACTTTTAGGCAATTTGCCTTGTAAATGTTAAACTTTTGATTTTTTTTTCAATTTTTATCTTTCATGACCATGTTGAATTTATAACATGTAATAGAAGTTTTGAAAAAAAAAAGAGTAATGAAGCATAATGTTAAATATGAAGATGGAGACATGTTCAAACATCCCTGAAATGCTTTCTAAACCAAATACAGGTGTGAGAGGAACTGCATACAACAGACTGGACTTGACCTTAAAATGATCAATTGAATCAACATCCGTGATCCAAATGGTAATCAGTTCAGATGTCCTCCAAATCTGAATTCTCAGGCGAGCACTTACCATTGATTTACCACATCATTAAATCATTTGCTGTATTGTTTTCTGATACCAATGTAGTGTCTGGCATTGAATTCTTTGTACTGCAAAGTTCAGAGACAAATAAATCACAATCTCATCTTTAGCAACTTTAAATAAGCTTAGTTTCCCGATAGAAAGTGGAACACAATGTCAATCTGTACACAGCTGAATAAGAATGTGATATGTATCTGGAGAATGACATAAAGATTAGATCAGATGGTGCTTATGAAGACCTGGTTGTAGTGTTTGCTATAAAGTTTTCCACAAATGCCATTTCTGTTCTTATTGATGCTCTTGTTGAGGATTTGAGTCTAGAGGTATGAGGATATACTTCCGTGGAAGGTTCAAAACAATGATCCTGAGTGAACTGGCATGTAGCAAATGCCAAAAAGAAGTCAATAAAACAAATAGTCCTTAAAAGGGAAGTAGACGGACACATGGAAAGTGTGATGACAGGAAAACTGAATACTATCCAGCAGTGGGGAGGGAACAGAGAGAAGTCAGAGCTAAGAAGCTGTGGACCCACAGGCAGGCCTGCCATCCCAAGTTAAAGTGTTTGTGATTTGCTTGTGACACACTGAAAAACATGGAACTGCTAAGTTAAATGGCCAAACTGAGGCCAAGATAAATAGAGTTAGAAAAGCGGGAATGAGGCTGGAATCTAAGACTACAGTGTGCAAGACATGCTTCAAAGGTGAAGAGTCTGAGAAGGATGTGCCAAGACAAAAAAAGAAAAAAGAAAAAAATCACCTGAAAAGCAGAATGTCAGGAAGCTAGGGGAGCAGAAGAAACAGCTAATACCATTAGAGTCAGGGGTAAGATGAGTAAGGAAAGAAGACCAACCCTTAGGGAGGAGTTTCACCCTAACCCCCAGGATGGCCCCAGTAAGTGTGGGAGGCCCTTTTGTGCTTTTCTTTGGTTAATACATGTATACATTGTTGGTAAGGTGTTGGGGAAAATATGTCACCACAGCTTTAACTTTAGTTGAATCTAGGGATCAATTAGGGAATTCAAGTAGGAATCTAACAGCATCTAGGGAGCAGGGGATGTCATAGAAAGACTCTGACAGCCTTCCCTTGGGTCTCTTTCACATCATTCTATTACTACATCTTCCAAGCAGAATACAGCTTCCTCTGTTTCTCACATCCTTGGATGTTAAAAGATGGTGGGCAGAATGTGTGTGCTTCAATACAGTAACTAGAAAGTCCTTTGTACTGTGTGGTTTAAACACTGTTATATTGTTGTAGCACTCAAATACTGTTTTATCAGGGCAGGATGGATAGATGGTTCCTGGCCATTCAGAAAGGGGAGGAGAAAGGGAAAATGGAGAGGCAAAGAAGAAATAAGAGTAATGGAGGAAATGAATATGATTGAAGTGCACCATATTTATGTATGGAATGTCACAATGATGTCCCACATTTTGTTACACTTAACAGCTAAAAAATTAAAATATTGTATGGACAATATAGACACTATCCTGGCTTATATGTTTTAACTTTGTTAAATCTACAAACTTTACATAGGACACTCATGAATTTTTCTTCCAACATTTCTTCTTCATTTTTAATTTGTATGGTTAATATAGATGTATCATGCTATATAAACCTAGTTCTTGGCCATGCAATTTAAAAAAAATGTTCAGTGGAGAAGAACTATTGATTATGTGAATGTTAGCAACTTACCTTAAACTATGTAAGTTGACTTTTAAGAAAAGAGGAAGCTACAAAGTCTTGTTGCCTATACACTAATTTGGAGTCTCTAAGGAGGAATCTTGGTGTGGGATTCTGACTAGCAAAGAGGGCAAACATACCAACTAATTCACAGTAAATAAAGGTAACAAAGAGATTGTACATACGTGTGTGAAGATTGAGAATTATCAGACATTTGCCTAATAAACACCTCTAAAACATTTTTAAAGTATTTTTGTATTGTATTGATTCTTCTCCACACTGCATCCCATGTTCTCACTTCTTTATCTGTGATTGCTGCTGTGTCTCACCTTTATTTTGCAGGGCTGCCTCTCACTCAGGAAAGGTAGAAGGACTCAGAAGTCTAAATCTCCTTCTCTTTACCTAATGTGATACACTTCTATAGAATAATTTTACTGTTTCCTGAGATTGTACTATAGTTGCATCATTTCTCCTTCCCTTTCCTACTCCCAAGCCCTCCAAGGCCCTTCCTGTCCTGCACTCTTTCAAAAACTGTGACCTCTAATTCTTTATTTCTAGGTTTTTGGTTCTTTGTTTTTTGTTTTAGCTGAGCAATTGACTTTTCAGACTTATCAGAGGAAAGCATTTTTCCTAACTTCATACTCCTTGCTTCCCACAAAGGCAAGTTTTATTTTAGATACAGACAGGCAAGTCTAGCTTCATTAAGATCTTCTAAATTAAATGTCAAAAAGAATCAATGCAGCTTCATCTTTATATATAAATAGGTAGGTAGGTAGGTAGGTAGATAGATAGATAGATAGATAGATAGATAGATAGATAGATAGATAGATAGATAAACAATAAACAATGAAAGGATGGAGGGGGCTGTAAGGCTCAGCAGTTAAGAGCACTTGCAGCTCCTGCAGAGGACCATGTTCTGTTCTCCAGACCCACACATAACTCCAGTTCCAGGTGATCTGACATGGTATCCTTGTCTCCACAGGCATCAGGCACATACATGGAACATAGACATCCACTTATGTAAAACACGTCCCCCACACAAAAAATTATAAAATAAAATATTTTAAATGTAATTTAAATTTAATTTTAATTTGCATTATTTCTACTGAGAATAATCTGCCAAAATATTAAATATAGTAGTGAATGCATATAGTAATCAGTAAAATGCTTTTTTAATCACAGCTATAAAAGACATACAGGAAGAGAAGAGAGTACTGGGGGGAGAGTCGAAGAAGGATTATGATCTACTTTGGGATTTTCCTAATTTATGAGGTAAAAGTTGCAACAGCTACAGAAATGTATACAATTTTCTATATTAGAGAAGAAAAAATATGATAAAATTCTCCTGATTTTTAGAGAATAGATTTTGAATTTCACAGAAAGCAGAAAAAAAGAAAAAAAAACATAGCTGTTAAGAGAAGCTTTTTGTTGTGTTTTGTTTTGTTGTCCTCTAGTGCAAGAGAGATAAGCCCCGCTCCTCTCTTCTGGCAAGTGGATAGTTCATTTTCTCAAGTCAACACTGCCATGTTTTTTTTTTTTTTTCTTTTGGATTCTGACAGGCTTCACAAAGCATGGCATGAAATAGGACCTGCATGATGTTGCACTGTTGAAAAAGGTATCTGTGACAAAATATCTATATTTGCTTTGATATGACCAGTTTTGCCACTCTTAGATTTTAGCCTCAATATTTCTGGCATTTATTGCTCTATATGTTTCCTCCCTTCAATCTTCCTTTTGTGTTTTGATTAGCACCCTTACAGACACACATGTGCACGAATACACAGAAAGATATGTGCATGTGCACAAACATGCATACCACTACCATTATAAAAAAAATTGCACATATTCACAAATACTGAGAAAGAAAGTACAAAATACATCTTTATTGTTTTCAAGACCAAGGTGACTATACACCATGGAAATGTAATTTGCTGAGAGTGATAATCGGCTTCTTATTTACAGCAACTCCTTTAAAAATTGATGTAAGTGTGGCAGGTCAGTCTGAAGAGGATTGTTAATCATAAGAACAAATGCACACAGTTTATCACACACATGCATCCTGTCATTCACAGTGCTGGGTCAGGAAGTGCAGATGCTGCTGTGTGTGCACCGAACAATCTATCACAGAGAAGCTGTCATGGAGTCAAAGACTAATGGCAGCTGTCTCCTAACACTGACTGTCCACTCTCAGGGAGTCTCCTTTCTCCATGTCCTTTACTTTATCATCTCTCTAATGGGTAGGTGTTTCCAGAAATCTATTCAGTCTCTTAGCCTCTGATTAAACCAACTCTGGAGGAGTGTGAGGAGCGACTACATCCAATAGGTAAGTTTATGGAAGAGGAAAATCGTAGTTGTTGAGGGATGAGGCAGAACGGTTATTGAAAACACTGGGAACTTTTAAATGATGCAGGAGAAGAATGGGAGCCCTAGAAAATCTCAGAAATATTAGGCAGGGGTGGGGGTTGGCAACTTCTTCAGTTAACTAGGAAACTCAAGTCATTTTACATACGGATTAAGCAAAAAGAGAAAAACAAAGTAAAAGGATGAAGGAAATGTTTTTAAATGTTCGAAACTCCACCTGTTAATATAAATGGACACATACGTAAAGGCACACAGCGGTCACAAGGGGCTGTGTAAGGTCACTGATTGTATGATGCTCACATAGCCTCTCGGTCATGACACTTAGATTTGTGGTTTTTGTCTATTTACATGTTAAATTAGAGCATAGATCACCTTTAATTCTCATGTGGATTCCCTTAGCCTAGCAGAAAAACTGATAAAATTTTATTGACAGAATTAATATTTATTGACCAAACTAATTAAAAGTAAACATTTATTGACATAATTTATTGCAGTTGTCTGATTTATATACTGCCTTTAGTGAAAATACAATATTGTTATTACCTTGGAACAGAAAGAATCAATTATTTAACAACATAGATTATGTAACCACCTTAAGATTCAATGCAATGTCAATATCCTAAGCTTCTACAGCATAGGAAGAATAGTCCTTCTGATTGATTTTGAGGAAATAAGAAAATAATCAGAGAAAGTATAAAAGACAAGTTACTATCAGATGCAATTTGAAATTTGTCTTTAAGTTAATTTATTCTTACTTCAGTTTTTCTTGCTTTTAAAAAAATTGTAAAAGATTTTGAAATATTCCATTTTATGGAAAATAGAATTCAAAACAACATCTGCTGCTAAAATGATGAAATATTCCAGAGAATCATGACTATGGTGAACTTATATAGAGTTACTATTGCTACAGTCATGGTAATGTGTATTTAATTTCCATTAGCTTTAATTTCAGGCTCATTCTTAAATGTTATCAAAATCATGAGCCTAACCTTGCAAGTCTCTTCAAAAACAAAAGTAGAAAAGTAAAAAATGCAAAGCACTGGCATCTTTAATTCAAATGTCAACAAAGGATGTACATATACATGTACATATATAGATGTAACAATAATCAATGAAAATACGAAGCCATGATTTGAAAGATAGAAAGGAGGAGTATATGGAAGTGTTTGAAGCAAGGAAAGGCGGGAAGAACTGATGTAAATATATTATAATATCAAAATATAATTTAGAAAATACTATTAAAGAGTTGTGGTTAAAATACTTGCCTTACAAGTGTTAAGACTGGAGTTCAGATTCCCACAATCCAAGTGAATTCTGAGTGGGTGAGACAGTACACACACACACACACACACACACACACACACACACACCATAATGAAAACGTCAGTGTTAGTAAGCATATCAATTTTAGATCAAATATGATTCTTAATAAACACTGGGTTATATAGTCATTGATACCCAGACCAAAAAAATGGTGAACGTCTAATTAGAATAACCATGGACCTGATGTCCATCTTACAAGGCATGAAAGAATGCAAATATGATGTCCTCTCATTGAATTCCACAGAAATCAAGCCTGATTGTTTACAAGGGGCAATTTACAAGGTATATCCCTTTTTCAAACTTCGGGCAATGAATTCTATCTCCTAAATGTGTATCTATATTTAAGTATGCCTGAGGTTGGGGATATAGTGTGAGTATGTAGTGTGTGAAGTAGGCTGAGAAGGAAGGAGGAAAGAAAAGTAAGAGGCAGAGATTTAGAAAAGAATGTGATGGAAGGAGGAGGTAACAGAGGCAGAGGAAGGAATGAAGAACGGACGAGGAGAGGAAGAGGAAAGAGAAACAGATCAAAAGCTGGAAAATCAGGTTGGTAGCACACTTGCTGTACAAGTGCGAGTGAGTTGGATACCAGAGCCTCTGTTATAAGCATTCAGCATGGTGGCACCTCTCATAATCACTTCACTGAGAAGGTGGAGACAGGCAGATCCTAGGACTTGCTGGCAATGAGACTAGCCACTCTCTGAGCTTCAGGCCCATGAGTCATGCTCTCTCAGAAATAACAAACACAAAACAAAAATATAAAGTTGAGAAAAACAAGGTAGAAGGCATGCCTGACAAACAATATCTGAATTGTTCTCTGCCCTTTATGTGTGTGTTCTCTGTCTCTGTCTCTCTCTGTCTCTGTCCCTGTTTCTGTCTCTGTCTCTGTCTCTCTCTCTCACACTCAAACTCACACACACACACACACACACACACACACACACACACACACACACACACACACACACACACACACAGCTGTCCAAGAAAATAATGTTTTGCCCAGACTCAGAGTGCTATCCAAGACATTTTTAAAATGGACATTTCAAGCCAAATCTTTCCAGCAACAGATAAATGTCAATGTGTCTTTGCTGAACCAACTAATTTTCTTATCCAAACAAACTTGCATCATGTATTTAAAACACTAGAAGCAGAACGTTTTTGTTTTTTTTTTTAACAGGATGCTTTTAGGGGAAAAAAACATTACAAACGTTTCAAAGCAGGGTACTTGCTAAAGACAAGGAAATATAAATTAAAATGAAGCACCTGTCATAAAATGGCATTGAAGAAAGATACAGTAATTTGCAGACAACAGGATGTTCTTATTCCTTTGTAAAATTTATTTTCTTCAGATAAACACAGAAAATATCTACACAGGGACAGATGTGGAGCCACAGTGAAGTCAGTTAAGCTGATTTCCAAAGCACTACAACATATTTCTCTTTGTATTTATGTGGAGATTTGGTTACATTAAGAACGAACCTCACAGATTATACTTAATAAGATCACATATTCATATTCTTCGAAAACAATTAATTGGAAAATTTCAGAGTTCTGTGTGTGTGACATTTGTATGAGTTTATGGACTTAGGGTCCTACTCAGTAACCATCCTTATTCTAAATGAGAGTTAATCATAAAGCAAACAATGGGAAAGACTATGTCAAAATTACTTTATAAAAATAATTATGTTAAAAATAAACCATCAGGAATTTAAATCTTGTCCTCTGCTCATGTGTTTTTTCTGTCCTGTACTCATTTTCTCTAGATGCTACATTCAGCAAAGACAAATGCACATAATTGTTTGTGCTGTTCAAGTAGATTTTTTACTCTTTTCTGTCATTATAACACATATATGAGTTATTTTTATACTAAAAATATATTGCAGAGAAATTTGATCCTCTTTCTTAATTTAAACATGTAGTATCATGGAGATTGAGATTCCTGAAATCACTACACACACACACAGACACACACACACACACACACACATTATTATTATTATTATTATTATTATTATTCATGCATTGAATATAAATCAGTTTTTTGGTAGCAATTTTTAAATTTGAGATTATTTAGAGATTATTTTGATATGCCCTTTACTTGCACAGAAAACAGTGGGGGAAGGGAGGGGGAGGGAGGGCAATGGTGGGTTGCATAACTAAGACGGGCACCACAGAACTATAGAATCCTCTGCAAAATCAGACTCTACCCCATATATTCCCATTTCCCCATTCATGTATTCTGATTTTCTTATAGTCTTTCTCAGTTGTGGTGGTATTGTGTTCCCCAAAATATTGTGCAACCTAATAAACTTATCTGGGGTCAGAGAACAGAAAAATCACAATATTAAACATAGAGAATAGGCAGTGGTAACACACACCTTTAATCCTAACATTCCAGAGGCAGAAATCCATGTGTTCAAGGATATAGCCAAGCATGGTGACTCACACCTTTAATCCCAGGGAGTGATGGCAGAAAACAAAAAGTTATATAAGGCATGAGGACCAGAAACTAGAAGCATTTGGCTGGTTAAGCTTTTAGGCTTCTAGCAGCAGTTCAGCTGAGTTTCATTCTGGATGAGATCTCAAAGGCTTCCAGTCTGAGGAAACAAGACCAGCTGAGGAACTGGCAAGGTGAGGTGGCTGTGGCTTGTTCTGCTTCTCTGACCTTCCGGCATTCACCCCAATAACTGGCCCCAGGTTCGTTCTTATTAATAAGACTCTTTAAGATTCCTGCTACACTCAGTGTATGCCCCAAAATGCACATGTGGTGCCTCACTTTTATTATCGAAACTGCAGGTGAAAAATATGGGACCAATCAGCTGGAGGTTTCAGACTGTACCAGGGAAGACATGGCATCTGATGCCATGATGGTGTTAAAGAATGTGATCCATGGATGTGACGTAAATTATATTTATGACAAAAGATGAAAGGACAGAAGCATTGAGTTTGCACAGGACGATGAGCTAATGAGCTGTTCACCTCCCTTACAACAGGAATGGTAGTCTTCACAAAAGATAGAAGGCATTGCCAGTTAAGAGGCTTGAGTAATAGGTAGTAATGGAGAATTATCAGAGAGAAAAAAAATGCTTAAATTTTGCCTCTATGTTGTAGCTGTGTCCATCTAAGTCAAGCCAATCATATGTAGGAGTCGTTAGTCTCAGGATTACATGCAAAATTCCCTAACACAGTTTAAGAAAATCCTATCATTTGAATTTTAAAGTCCTAGTCCTCATGTAGGGATGAGCATTTGGTAGTAGTGGTGTGAAGGAAAAGAGAAGATGAGCGATAGAGAAAATTGTAGGGATTTCTTGCAGGAAATACAGTTTTAATGCTGAAATTGAAAGTTATAAGCAAGAAGTATGACTGTACTCAGAGAAGGCTTATAGGATATGAAATAGTGGATGTGATGACTGACTAGACTGAACTAAAATACTTTTCAAGCATTACCATATTTAATTCATGCTAGTTCTGTTTGTTTGGTGAGTTGACTTTTTATCATCATGTCAAACATGCAAAATATATTTTAGAGGAATGATGGGGAATATAAAAATGTATATGTTAAATAAAGTTTCCAACTCCAAATTTTGATAACCCAGTTTCAGTTTCACATGCATATTTGGGGATAAGGAAACTAGAGTGATGAGCATGAGCTTGGTGATAGCTGAGAAGGACCCTGGTAGGTGGAACATGAGTTCCTAGAAGAGTAAAAATAACTCAGGAGAGTTACTACAAGTTTTATTTTAGTTACATCAGATCTTAGAATTCATCAGGAAACTATCTTGACATTTTGCAGAAGCCAGCTGAATATCTCACATACACATTTTGGGGGTGGATTTGCACAGTGCCGATAAGCCTCTACATCGCCAAGGAAGAGAATGTGGTTCGGGAAACAGTAGGAACAAAATATGATGTGGAGAGAGAAGGAATAAATAGCAATCCAAGCATCACTATAGGATTAAAATAGAACCAGTATATACTTTGCTGTCATAAAAGACATGGATGAAAGACTGAAGTAGCAAGAACAAGCATTCATTCAACAAACAAGTCCTGTGAATGGAACTAACACTGAGACATGTGGGGAGACGGGTGGATAATAAAGGGAATAGAAATGTTAAATACACAGTCATGCTTGTGGGATTACACCATGTACATCTTCATGTATGTACAAATGTGGGTGATTGGTTGGCACATTTGCCCTTTAGGGTTTCATGTGAGCACCTGACATAAAATATAAAAAACATCACCTAGTGAAATTACTCATATCTTTTAACTCAGCTATAATGCTCTCTATCAGTAACCTCTTGCTACACACTAGGAAGTTCTGGAGTGTAGATGAACTCATATTCTCAGACATTAAAAAATCAGGAAAATTTTTGCTAATAATGGACACAAAAAAGCTGAAACTGCACTCAGGAAGAGTGAGCAATTGCGTCTGCAATGTCATGCAAATAAATAATAAGAAACTTCTGCCCAATTTATTTACATGCTGTTCGATTCTCTACTTTGAAAATATTCTCTCTTTATTAATTTGGTATAATTATCTCCCTATTCTAAGCATGCTACCCAAGCATGAAAGAGATGGTCAGCATGCAAAGGTGTTTGCAATCAAGCCTGATGACCTGTATTCAATTTCTGAGACCCCCATGGCAGGAGAGAACCAACTTTTATAAGTTGTCCTTTGACCTACAGACACCCACATTATATAATAAAAACAATTAAAATAATCTCTTACAATATAGATTTTTTTTAAAGAAAACCAATTTGTACTTCAATCCCTAATAGAAAATATAAAAAAACTCTACTTACTCATTTTCAAGATACATATACAACTTTCGCTTTGGAAGTAGTTTTCACATTTGAAAGTAGAATCAAAGAGAAAGTAATTTTCACATTTAAAACTAATATTAAGTTTCTAATTAAGGAGGAATTTCTTTAATCTTCACAATGCATGCTCAGTTTAAATCCAGATGTTTCAATTTTAAGAACTTTTGCTTTTGTTTACTACAATATTAAAGAGTTCAAGGAAGTACTCATACACCAGAAAAAAAAGGAATTTTTAAGGAGAATGAGAATGGATTGATGGGACAATGTAAAATATAGATTTTCCCATCCAAATATGTAGCCAAAAGACCTACAAGGAAGACTACAGACACAGCACTTTACAGACAGTTTCTATTCTAAAAGTGTGTTGAAAAAAATAACTTCATTAGAAATATACTTGTTAGTGCAGAAAATGAACATGCGACCAAATTGAAAACAACGTGAGATGGTGAAAAAACTGCCGAGGCTCCTTGACAGGTGAGATTGTAGATGAAATGAAAAGGATGAAGCGAGGAAAAGGCTCAAATCTGCTCCTACACATTAGAACTCCCTTCTGCAGGAATCGAGCACTGATGTCCGGATAACATCAGAAGAAAAGGATGTCAGCCAGGACTCCTGATGTTTTTCCTGTGTTACCTTGCTTCTGGGGGAGGACGCTGCTGACACATGTTATCACAAAGCTTTGAACTTAGTGAAGTAACTCTCCTAACTGGCAGGCCTCTTCAGGGACTCTGAAAACGGTGTCTATGCAAGCATACCAGCTCCCACAGGAGGATATTTCACCAGTTTTCATCCCTCTCCAGGTCTTCTGTCTTCTTGCACATGAGTCGTCACTAATGCAGGGACTCTCGATCTAGGGTTCTTGTGTTCAATTAAGGAATGTTTGACCATAAGTGGAGCTTTGTTTTATTGTCCTGGCATGGAAAGGGGTACACTCTTTCAGAATTTAAAGATTAGGAGTTAGGGATGCCTCCAAACACTACAATTAGCAGATTAGGATCTCCTCTCCCGATAATTACAATCTGGCAGGAAAAGGCTGTTAGGGAAGTACAAGACTCTGTCACTTTTGCAGTATCCCCAACCTCTAAGCACAAGACTCAAGAAGATTCCTTCCCAAATCACGACAAAAATATTCCTTTTGCCGATGAGTAGTGGTGCATGCCTTTAATCACAGGAAGGAACCAGAGGCAGGTGGTTGTGAGTTCGAGGCCAGCATGGTCTATGGAGTGAGTTTCCTGTCTAAAAAAAAAGAAAGAAAGAAAGAAAGAAAGAAAGAAAGAAAGAAAGAAAGAAAGAAAGAAAGAAAGAAAGAAAGAAAGAAAGAAAGAAAGGAAAAGAAAAAGTACACCAATGAAGAAACAAACAAAACCCCAAACAAACAAGGAAAAATTCCTTTTTTCTTGGTTCTCCAAACAATAGGGTATCACTATGTAGTTCTGGCTGGCCTGGAACTCTCCATGTAGACAAGGCTGTTCTTGAACTTACAGAGACTTGACCATGCATTCTAAGTAATGAAATTAAAGGTGTGTGCCACCATGCCTGATCCCCTATATTTTTCAAGTTTTCCTGGGAGCTGGGGAGTGGGAAGCCCTGGTAGTAAACTGTATGCTCTCTCCTAGATTCTTGTGAGACTGTGTTAAATTCAGCTAAAACAATCCTATGGTGGTGAAAATAGTTATAGCTAAAAAGAGTTTTGGTATGTTAACCACAATTTGAAAAAAAATGAGTACAATAAAATATAACCTAATATAGTATATACTACAAAATATCTACACCTGGTGTTAGATATTACAATGTGGACTGGGGAGATGGCTCAGTGGTTAAGAGCACTTGTTCTTGCAGGAGACCCAGGTTCAACTACCAGCACCCACATGATCGGTTACATCTGGTTCTGTTACAGGAGATCCAGCGCCCTCCCCTGACCCCATGGGTCCAAGGCACACATCGGTGCACAGACATACATGAAATCAATCACTCATGCCCCTAAAATAAAATAAACAAATCTGCATTAAACAACAGACTGTCAATGAAGATAACGCTCCTAAGAAAACATAAACTAAAATTCTATTGACCAGGACCCGCAGGTAGATGGAGCTCTCTGTAAGAGTATCGCCTGCTGCAGTTTGAGAATTTTCCATCTTTCTCTCATAATATGGTACTTTGAGACCTCTTTTGATTGACTTACTATTCACTCATTGAGACACCTGTTTTGTTGTTGTTGTGTTTGTTTTTCTGTTGTTGTTGTTGTTTTGTTTTGACCGTGCTGGGACCAGCTCACAGTCTAAGTCATAGGTTTATTCATGGGACATGTTATTGTTCACCTCTGTGATACATTTTAATGGCTTACTGTTACTATATTTTTATTTTATAAGGCCTCTAAAAGTATTTAGTAATGCCTAAATTCTACATTTTGAAAGAGAAATCTTTTATATATTAAGAATGAATACAAAGAAAAAGAATTTAGATAGTTATATATGTTTGTGCTCATTTATTTGAGAATACATTTCCTAGAAATGAGAAAGGGAGAGAGCAGGTAGCAGAATGTCCCTAGAAAAGGAGACAATAAATGTTTCAGTTTATAAGCACTTAGTGTTTTTTGCCATACCCGAATGGTTCAGGAGGAAGGACCTTTGCAGGTAAGTGATGCTGTGACCTCTGTTTGAATCCCATTCAGCACAATCGTGTTGGGCAGAAGTACTTAGCTAATTGGGCTGACGAAACCCAAATCTTGGCTGGGTTGAGATGTATTTTTAATCATTCTGCTAAAACTAGCGCTTTCCTGTTCCAATTTTGTCAACATGCTTTAAGAAAGTGTGTTTAATTGATAGACTTTCCCTAAGCAATCTATGCCCGCATCTACATTCAGACAGCAGCCGAGGCTGAAGCAGGGAAGGAAACTGCTCATTTTCTTCCCAGGAGCCATAGGCTGGATGATCTCATCTTTTCCCAAGCAATGCTTAGTCTAAAGCACAGGCTTGGTGTTGCTCTGTTTTGAGAAGTCCTGTAGAGAGGCAGAGTCCCTTAATGCAGCCTTGGATAGTTCCTAAGGTATCCATTTATCCCTTACATAGTTATCAATGATGATCTATTCTCCAGAAGAATGAAGAAACCCAAAAATTGGGGAATCCGAGGCCAGTTTAGCCATAATAAATTCACTAAAAAATCCTGAAAATGTAATCTGCGTACATGGGAACTTAAATTTTCAAATACTTAGGAATAAAGAAAATACATAAGCCAGTTAAACATAATATGTATATTTATATATATGTTAACCTGAGATAATATTTCCATAAATCATTTATGCAGAGTTTAAATTGAATAGCATATTATAAGTGCAATTGTTTCTTTTTTGTAAACAAAAGGTCTTAGGACAAGGAGGAGGCAATGGGAAGGCTGTGAGAAAATATAAATATTAATGTTTTCAAAATATTAACTTTGCCTCAGGGTTCACTTGATTAATGCTTCCAATAACTACTGAAAACAATGAAAGTGCTAATATAGCCATTTAATCCAAACAAAGGAATGCTGCACAATAAATGCAGAGTTCTCGTTAATAACCATTAACTTTAAAAATAGCAAAAATGAACACCGAATTATTAATATCTTCCTAGGAAACTAAAAGCTTTTCTCAACCCACCTTTAGACAGAGTGTACTGTCAAGTGAGAAGAGAAAATTAAGAACTTATTATCAAACAGAGTTTGTCTCTAAACTGTTCTCTGGAATGGAAAACCTGATTATTGATCAATAAATCAAAAATTTATACACACACACACACACACAAGTATTATGATACTAAAGGTTATAAGCTATATGAAGACCCAAATTCAATCCCCAGCTTTGAGAATATCTCCCTATGTCTACATACCTTCACACACACACACACACACACACACACACACACACACACTGTCTTGGCATGCAAAGGTCTAGAGTACAGTAGGAATGGATAAATCTTTAAAAATAACAAAAGTGTTATAATCTGAACACGTGCCTCTCCACTTCAAGCATAGATGGAAATCTCATGGTTTCTGTGAGGCACTGGAAAATGGGATTTTTGGAGAGGGCTCTGTCGCATCAATAAGATTAGTGCCCTCATAAAACTGATGCCACAGAAATAGTGTTTTCCACCATGATACCACAAAACAAGTTACAAAACAGGTGAGGTGCCCTCTATGAGGCAGGGAGAGGGACTTCACACTTGATCATGGATTTCACAGCTTCAGAAATGTTAAGAAATTTCTGATGTATAAGCTATCCAGCTTATAATATTTTTGTTATAGTAGCCTTACTAAGTTAAGAGTAGGAAATGGGATGAATAATCTGCAAGTACAGCAGATTTTTAGTTTAAAACTTTGCAGGGATTAAATGCTAAAAAAATGAGAATCATATTGATAATTATTTTCTCCATTCTCTTATTTGTGGTATGCACTATTGTTTGTAGTGGGTAGCTATTCCAGTTTGGATCTGGAAGTTCCAACCCCCATTGAGACTCTGTCAACTATCACGCCTACGAGGCGGGGCCAGGAGAGGTGCCTGGAGACTGGAGAGCTGGATGGGCCAGCGCTCTCTCTGTGCGCTCTCTGTGCCAGGATGCTGAACAGTGAAGGTGGACTGTGCAGAGCTCTGGAGAACACCACTGGACTGCAATACACCTTTCCCAGACCCTGCGACCTAGCTTTCACTTAATTTGTGAGTTACTCTATTAAATAAATATCCTTTTAACTACGTGGAGTGGCCAAAATAATTTCTCCAATAATTGTTGTTATTTCTTAATATAGTTTGTGTGGTGATTTGAATAGGTATGGACCCCAGAGACTCTTGTGCTTGAATGCTTAGGCCACAGGGAGTGGCACTTTAGGAGGTGTGGCCTTGTTGGAGTAGGTGTGGCTTTGTTAGAGGAAGTGTAACACTGTGGGGGTGGCATTTAAGGCCTCAGATGCTCAAGCTATGCCCAGTGTGGTACTATCTCCTTCTGCTGACTGCAGGATCAAGATGTAGAACTCTCAGCTCCTTTTCCAGTACCATGTCTGCCTACATAATTTAAAATTCACATGGAAAGACAATATATCCTGAATAACCAAAGCAAAAAAAACCGGATGGATGGATTTCAATACTGGATCTCAAAGTACATTACATAGAGGCAAAGACAGCAGAAAATGTAAGCAAATGAAATAAAAAAGAGCACCAAAATAAATCCACTCAACTACCATTCATTAAAATTTGATGAAAATCTTTAAAACTTACAATGGAAAAGGGACATCTTCTACAATAAGTGGTGGTATGATGTTGAGGAAACTGTATATCCATGTGCAGCATTAAACTAGAGTCATGTCTTGTTCACTACACAAAAAAGTCAGCTTAAAATTTGTCAAAGATCTTAATTTAATACCTGAAACATTGAAACTACTATGGAAAAAATACAGGGGAATAATTTCAATATATGGGCTTAACAAGACTTATTTTTTTTATAAACGACTCCAATAGCAAAGGGAATAATCCCAATAGCATGACAAATTTGTTATGTGAAGTTTAAAAGTTTCTGCATAGTAAAGAAAACAACCAGCAATGAAAACAGACACTCTGCAGAATGGAAGGAGACACAATGTTTGCCAAGGGAATGATCACTGCAATACAGAAAGAAATGAAAAAAAAAAAACCATCAAACACTCCAAATTCAAATCTTCCACTCAATACATGAGTTATTCAATTGAAGCTCTCAGAAGACAAAACATATTTTTAAAGTGTTCACCATCCTTAGATTTCAGAAAAATGCAATTTAAAACTATTTTATGATCTCATTTCACCTGGTCAGAATGGCTATCAATAAAAAGACAAATGAGACTGAGCATAGCAGTGCATGCCTTAAATCCCAGCACCCAGGAGTCAGAGGCAGGAGGATCTCTGTGAGTTTGAGGTCAGCCTGATCTACATAGTGAGTCCCAGGACAGCCAGGGTATACAGTGCAAGACCTTGTCTTGAAATATCAATCAATCAATCAATCAATCAAACAAACAAACAAACACAAAAAACAAACAAAACAACACAAACACATAAAACAAATGATAATAAATGCTGGAGAAGACTGAGGAAATGTAAATTAGTGTAGCCACCATAGAAATTGGTATGGAGATGTCTTAATCTGAAAATAGAACTATCAAATGACCCACTTATGCTGCTTCCTGGATATATACCCAAAGGTCTCAATTTCAATTTAATACAGAAAAAAAAGAAAGAAAAACTTTTGCATGTTTCATTGATAAACAACTTGTAATTTATGAAATGGAACTAGCCTAGACTATCATCAATGAATGAGTAAAAAAATATGTGGCACATATATACAATGACATTAAGTCTTAAGGAAAAATTAAATTATGGCATTTAGAGGAAAATAATCCAGACTCAAAACTAAACCAAGCCAAACCAACCAAATAATGTGAGTCTTCCCTCTCTGTATATTCTAGATTTGATGTGTGTTTCTAGGTCATGAATTTGAGTGGGGTGATAAGAGGGGAAGAAATCTGTAGGGAGCAGTGAAGGGAAGGAAAAAAATAAAAAGAATATAATGAACACATTGACACACTCAGAAAGAAGCTACCGAAGGAGGGAGGACGGAAAAGATTCGTTAAGAGATGGGTGGGGAGAGGGACAAGGATGACTAAAAAACAGTCTGAATGAAGATGCCGTGATTAAACCAGTGTTTGCTATGAAAATTTAAAAAATAATAAAAACATAAATTACATTTCCAGGAGTGGGGTTGCATGCCTCAGAACTCGAGAGGCAGAGGCAGGCAGATCTCCCTGAGTTCAATGAGCCAACCTGGTTCTACGTAGCAGAACACTAATCAGCATGTCCTCTCGGATACTCCTGAAACCTCAATTTCACCAGAATCAGAAAGTGCGTATGTGTCTGTATTTCTATTTGTTTATAAATTTAAACACATATTTATACACCTGCCAACTGTATATACACTCACATATATTTAGCAGCTTTAGCAATTAGCCACAATATAAATACATTATGCTTGGAATACGCAATGTGTAAAAGAGCTGATTGGCTCTGAGTGAAGTGCTCGTGGTGGCAAAAATCTGGGGATTTGAGATTGGATCCTGAGCACCTATATAAACATCGGGTGTGCATCGGTGACATCAGTGCCAGGTTGTCAGAAACAGGCTGACTCCTAGTCAGCCACTCTGGCTAACTGATGACTTTCATGTTATCCAGAAAGTGATAACATGTGAGAGAAGCTGTCTAAAAATTAAGGTGGAGAGTAACTGAAGAAGACACCCAAATTCAGCCTCTGGTTTCCACATGCATGCTCACACATGTGTCTGCTTGTGTGTACATATGCACACGTGTGTATACATCATCCACACATACATATAAATAAATAAAACAGTTTTTGTAATAATGGAGCTTGTAAAGGATGCAATGAACAGCACATGTATATACATGTGCATGTGTGTGTTTGTATGATAGAATAGTATTTTATATTTCATATAGGTAATGTTACATGTATCATAATTGTCAAAATCAGGCAAAACTCTATAATTTTTATGATGAAAAACTTAAAATGTTTGTTATTTTTAAAAAGTATTATCAGAGTCTCTTCAATTTTAGTTTTGTAGGAGCAAGCCTAATTTAGACATGGAGTATGTATTTACTGACAGGGATTATGTTGCCTGAACATGAGCTGATTCTCCCGGAAGCATTTATTAAGAGAGTTACTGGTTGCTTGTGCTTGGCAAATTCTCAGACTCATAATCAGATTCTTCAGAAGTAGGAATCTATGTAAAGAGACTCTTGAGCAACACACCGAATTCCTGGCTGCACCTGGAAAGAGTGTTGGTGTTTGGCTTCAAGAGTGGACAGGACATGGATTCTGAGTGGAAGTTCTGACAACCAGCACCCTGCTCTATCATTGCACCTTGTACCTTCATATTTAGACCAAAAGAGCTGAATGTTGATGATGTCTATTGGTATCTTTTTGAATCACATTCCTGTCACCATAGAAACAACAGTACAATGCTTATCATCTGCTATTATAGGATCAAATTTTATAATCTTGTGCTGATTTTTTACTATTTTCTCAAAGTAAACAGTACCAGTTATATGGCTCAGTTTTTAAATCAATTCTTAAATTTATTAATTTAATTATTTTAAGAGCAAATATTAACCCCATAGTATCTACAGTTTTTCTAAGAAATACATCCATAATTTCAATAGAACAGTTTAAGAATTACCTTATTTAGTTCATAATTAAACACTTATCTGTTGGATTATTTAGAAGAATTCAGCACCTGAGATTCTCACGACTTCTATTACTAGACAATTATGCAACGTACTGTAACAACTTTATACATGCAAAAGTAGCATTTCAGTAGTCAGATATTCACATTTAAGCAAAGGGATTCTTTAAATAGATGGATGGTTTGGGCCACAGTCATGCAATTATTTAAAAATGGAATGAACTATGGAAATTAGAGCTTAGTAACCCAATCAGCAGTTCCTTTCATCTCCACCTGCTTTGTTTGTTCTCAGATGGCTTATAACCATGACAGTTTGTTGATTCTCTAGCCTTAAACACCATCATAATCACAATGTGTACATAAAGACAATTGTATATGTACTAACAGCTAAATAATAACCAGACAAATGGCAGTTGCCATTTATACTGGACAGCAATTGGGCTGCTTTTTACATTTGACACTGATGCAGTGCCAATAATCACTTCTTTTACACAGATGGAAGTGCTATCTTCTTCTTTATCCCCACAGAGAAACCAAAGGAAAGGGAATTTACTCACATTGCACGATGAGCTGGACCAAGGCTTCTCTTGGCTTCACATTGAATCCATTGTACTGGCTAGTTTGACACCTGTACATCCCTGACATTTCCCTTGACACGTTCACAATCCTCAGTGTCCCATCATAACTCTCCATTTGCATTGTCCCATCAGGCATTGCGACTTCTTTATCCGCTCTAGACCAGAGGATGATTGGTTTAGGTTTCCCAGTTACTTGACACTGAAGTTCTATTGTGTCTCCTTCTCTGGTGACCAAAGGTGATTTTTCCTGTGGAACAGTCAGATTGGGTGGAACTTGAAATGGGAAAAAGAAAATTTTTCAAGGTTAGTATAAACTGGTAAGACATATTCAGTCACAGAATATCATAAGGAAACAATTTCTGCTGGTTGAAGGAATTTTGAACAATGCAGATGACATAAAATACAGGAACCAGAGAAATAAGGGGAAGATGCTGTCACTTAAAATAACCCTACAACTTTCATTTTACATTCTCAAATAAAGACTATATGCATCTTCACACTAAGAAAGATACTGCATCTGAAGGCAAGTAGTCAACATTAGAAAACTATACTCAATGCCTTGTCTTATTAGCCAGTAACTGGGTCCTCAGTCTGCTTTAAACAGAACAAGCAAACTCATGCAACTGTTGCCATTACATATAAACACAACTCTCTTCTAACAGCTAAGTCACTACCAATTATCCAGAAAACTGAAAATCTGAATAATAATCATGAGGCAGAAATATTTCATCTTAATCCAGTTTTCAAATGATTTCATTTTACTCATATGAGTATGTTACAACAATATAACACATGGAAGAAGCAGGAAAAAGAACCTGAAATATAAAGTTAGAAGTTTCAAAAATGGTGCTGAGATTTCTGGTCTATTTTCTCTCTGGTGAGAATTTAATAGAGCAGCTGACTAATGTCATTCTCATATAATTCATTATATTCTCCAACTTTTATTGTTTAGAAATTTAAATTTCATAAGATTTTAAATTATCGTATTTTGAAGCAACATGGATTCTTGGCAAGATATTTCTACTAGTTCTATAAAATTATTCTTAAGAAAAATATTCAAAGCATCTTTCAGTGTCTACAAGCAGTATAATTTCCTCAAGGAAATTTAATTTTTTATTTTATAGAGCTTACTTAGTATGACATATGAATGCTTTGGTTGGAGCTTAGTTTACTGGGCTAGAATATACTTGTTATGCTTTAATGGAAAACATGGAGGACTGAGGGAAACATTGTGGTTTTTCTTACAAACAATATCTGAAACACTATTCCCTATCCCATGAGAATATTTGCATAAATAATGCAATTGTATTTGAATTAATTGAAATGGGTCTATGCAGCAAAGTGTCTGTCACCAAATATGAGCTAGATGAAATGTTAGAGTTAGGAATGAATGGAAACATAACTGATTCTAGGTTTTTGATTAACGCTATCATCCTTATGATGGTACCATTTACGTTAACATCAAAGGTTTATTTTCTCACTAGAGATTACTAGCCTTACTTTACTCCTGTTTTAGGGTAGAAAAACAAATAAGTTCAAATTATTTTTCAACTGATGTTGACATGTAGATTTTTACTACATTTCGAGAAATTAATTCAAGTCAAATAGATACCAGAATTATTCTGGCATTCAAATGTCTCAATGTATGTTCTTATTTTAATTTCTCCCTTTATTCTAAGTTATTAGAAATGAGCTATATAATACATATTACAGCACCTCACAAGTGAAATAATATGAACAGTAATCATCATCCTCTTGAAGTAACTATATATATTACAGGAAATGATGTCAACAGAATTTATGCTGAAAAGAAACCACACATTCAGAATAAAGCAATTATTAAATGATTTACTCAAATAATTTATTTTTGAGATATTATTAATAATTTAAAGAATTTGTTTTCTTTGAAGCAAACCACAAAAATCATGCAATTCTAAGTAGTGTATTTTAACAAAATAAATGGAGATGTAATATTTTTTCCTGTTTTTGAGAGTAAACGAGGTAGAATAACAAAAATGATCTTGGTATATAACACGTATGATGTCTCTCTGCTATGTGCCAAGCACACTTAGAGGTTTTACATTTTTTTTCAACTCTCTTAATAATCCTGAGCAGCAAATACATATTTAATATCAAGTTTTATCCAGTGGGAAACACTGAGTCTCAGAATGGCAAATACATTGATTTGATCAGAAACGAAAACACTGACAATTTGACATGACCCTGGGGGGGGGGGGTCTAAGAAGTTGTGGTGTCTGCACGTGAGCAGAGGACTCCTTGCCCAGCACCCACACCCACTGACATCACAGGATGATGGACAATATCCCTTTCAATGACTGGTCTTTGGCAAAAGGTAAAAAGAAATACAAGTGACTTTATGATACATATTTCACAAAAAAATATGCCTTATACTATATTATTTCTTACCTATTTTTTTCTATTAGAATATTTTTGAATACACGTAAAAATTAATGTAAGATGTCTCAATCCAAGTATGTATTCAAATTTAAATTAATCTCCATAAATTAGATGAAAAGAGAGACTATAATTTAAGACTGTTACTATAATGTAAGAGACTGCTGTTGCTCTAAATATTCACTCCATAAAACTTCCAAAAGCCACAAATGTGAGTAAGTGAAAGCAATCTGAGCATTCATCTCTAAAGTTTGAAACTAAGTATTTGACTTTTTTATATGAGCCCTAGTGTTACTCACAATATGGCAGGAACAGAGGAGAAAGTGAAGGAGAACAGAGCCAAAGGCAAACATTTATTTCTTGATTTAATACAATGAATATTCAGATATCTTAAAACATTAGCTGTTATAGTTAAATGCTTGACTACCTAAAATCTTCCTAAAACTTTACTATGATGAATAGTTTAAAAATTATCTTTGTCCATTTGTTATTCATTGACTTGAAAATCTTCAAACTTGCCTAATTAAAGTTAGTAAAATATAATTCAGTTTATCTTGACAGCTTAAAAATAGGTCTTTTTATGATTATTTCAAGTTTTACTAAGCAACAAAAATGGATAAAATAACACTTTGCAATCCTTTTCTTCTGCAAGATGTTTTGTTTGCTTTGGTCTGGGGAAAAGTTCTCATTACTTTGTGTCATGCTGCCCTGAAACTTGCTTAACAGCCAGCCTACCTTGACTGCCCTTGAACTCATGATCCTTATGTCTCAGGCTTCCAAGAACTGGGCTTGCAGCAGTCCAATACACTGGCTTAAGGACTTTAAATCTTTTAAATCTCTTGACCCAAAATATCTTACAATTTCTCTAAACTTCTATAAGCTTCCCTTTTCTGCTTAGATTAAAATTTTTGTATCTTAAAATTAGACACTAAACTCTCTGAATGATTACTAAAGGTTTTTCCCATGGGAGTTCATGTTTGTTACTCTTAACTTATCCATGTTTTATATGATGACAGTAGATATTCTAATCTTTTCCAGCTTCTTCTAGTCTACAAAGCAGTCTGTTTTTATATTCCAAGTGCTTGAAATCTCCAAACCCAAATACCAATCATTTCTTCAATAGTTAATTACCAACATATGCCATCTGCTAATTAAAATGATAGTTTTTCCACGTCCTCGTGCCTGTCACTTTTAAGCACTATCTAATCCTGATGTGTGTGTTTATGTATGTGTGTATAATGTATATAACCTAAATATTAAAAATTTCTTCCACACCTGCCAATTTATTTATTTTAGAGCCACTGGTAGTTGTCTCAGAAAAGTCATCATTTTGCTTTCTTATGATAGATAGTATCCCATTTAGTCTCTTTGTCATGAAGGTCTCGCTCTTCCAATTCTCCTGCTGCCCTGTCATTAACTATTTCATCACAAACACGATTTTGTTCATATTACTATGAAATGCAAAACCTCAATGAGATTGCTCATCAGAACACTGTTTTAAGAAAATCTGCAAACAGCGTGATGAGTTTGTTCAGTCACGGAACAGTCAGGGTACAATCTGATAAAGGCTTTTAAATGGTGATGTCATTTTCCTATAAATATAGATGAAAATATCAATATTGAAAAGGAACAGCTTGCTAGCGAGTTAGTGTGAACACCTACAACTGCTATTGTTAAGTGGAGCATGTTGCTGTGCAGGATAAACTCCATTTCATCCAAACAGATTTTATTTTCCCACCTCCCCAGTTACTACATGAGATGACATCTCAGAGTTTGCCTCACAACAGTAGCAGTTTTAGTATCCATATGCATCTTATAACAGCATATTCTACATGGCAAAATGGAAATAAGAGCTTCCTGAACAAACACACAAACTTCCATGTTGTCAGTATCCAGGAGACAATCTTCTACATAACACAAATTCAGTAAAGTATTTTATACCTAACAAACACATGGTGACAGTAAGATCATTGGGCAGTGATTCAGGGAAGAAACAGAGGAAGCATGGGAGAAAACAAATCCCTGCAGGCCTACAGCGTCACAAGAGCAGTGACTTTCCCTTAATACACTACCATTGTTGGGTTTTTTTGCTTGATATATTTTACTTCAATCCTTAGTCTTCCCCAATATTAGTGAAATATTAGCATATCAAAAGTTCCATATAAATGTGAAATATTAAAGCAATCTATATTCAGAATTCATTTAAAAAAGTGTTTTTTTTTCATGGTGTAAATGAATCACTCCAGAAATGGTGTTCGGAACAACATGGTAACATCCATGTTCTACAGGTTTTACCGACTAGTTCCCCACAGTGCTCTTTATCAATCAGTTATTCCTCTCATTTAACTCCCCCTGTTTAGGGTCCTTAGGTTCTTCTAGCACTCCAGCACACCCTACATGTTAAAACTCAGTTCAAATATTATTACACACACATACATACATACATACATACATACATATATATATATATGCTATGTCTGTGCATGTGTTTTCATGTACATGGGTTCACATTACTGTAAGAGTGCATGTACATACGCGCACGTGCGTGTGTGCGTGTGTGCATGTGTGTGTGTGTGTGTGTGTGTGTGTGTGTAAGCCTGAGGCTGATAGCAGGTTTCTTCCTCAATCTTTCCCTACCCTTTGTATTAAGGCAGAAACTTTCATTTGAAACAGAGCTGTCATTACACACACCCTGTATTTATGTAGGTATTGGGGACCCACTCTGTTGCCCATACTTATACACCAGCACTTTTATCACTGAGCATCTCCCCTACCTCAGATGTTACAACTTTCAACTTCTGTTGAGACTTTGGCTTTTCTATGGCCTGGATGCCCTTTTCATTTTGCCTGGCTATGGGAAACAGGTGCCATTGGCCCCTTGCTCCATTCTTGGGATTCTGCTGAGTATTTCCCCCATGTTTGGGAGACAAGACAGTCAGTCCTTTGCAGGCACTGTCTTTGATGTTTCTATTGGTAAAATGTGTTGCCTATCCTAACAGCACATGAAATAACTAAAAAAGGAAGAAAGGAGAAGCGGTGGAGAACAGGATGGCAGAGAGTTACAAATCTGGCAATAAAGCAGATCATAGACATAAACTTGCATGAGTCATGAGCATTTTTAAAAAGCAACAGATAGTAAAATGAATCAAATCTGTAATTACTAACTCAAATAACAAGACCTCTGTGAAAAATACATAAAGTTTGGGTAGATTTATGATGCAGGTCTTGCCATTTGGAGGCTTCTCAAAGTTATGAGAGTGTAAAAAATGATCCTTCATATCCTTTTTCTGTTGTCTTTTATTTAGAAATATAAATAGAATAGCTCCAAACTAATTTTAAAACAAAGAAGAGGCAATTTAAAAGCAAGAAAAAGATAATTACTAGTTTTAAATACTTTACATTATTACCAACTATTAGGATATAAAGAAATGAAAGTTAGTAATTAGACATTACAATAGAAATTGTAGTCATATTAGATATGTTTTAAAAATTGAGCAGATATGTTTTAGACAGGTCATCTTCAAACCCTTCAGAGATCTACCGAATATGGCATTTAAAATGTTTTAATAACTTAGAAATTTTTCTTTTTTGAGACATGTCGGCTCCTGGCAGTACCAATCTACTTCAGAGAAAATATGGGCATTGAAGAAACTACATATGGAGTTAATTTTCATTGTGGCAAAAGTTAGCCACTGGACAACAAAGTATCCTCAAATCAACAGGACAAAATGGACAGACAGAACACGAAACAAAGGACTACCGATTCCTGCCAAAACAAGTGTGGTTATGGCTTTATCAGAAGGCATCTTCTGAGGCCAGGACAATATGGCACCATCTCTGAAGTGGCCTTCACAATCTGGAAAAAGTACAGTACCCTTTTCTTTGAAGGCAGCTGAACAGGCAGTGGGCCGATGGCTTCTGTTGTGCAATGGAACAGCAACTGAAAGCTCACGCCTCTCAATAGTAGACTGGCATTTAATAGAGGGATGTGGAGAAGAAGGGGATGCTGAGATGAAGCCATATATACACAGCCAAGAAGAATGGACAGCTGAATTAAAAAACCGTCAACAATTTCCAGAATTTAAAATCCTGAATGACATGACACTAGTGGAATTCAGGTGTTTCTGGTACATGGACTGCTCTCACCCAATGTGAGGTTGAACTGTTGACCTTGTGTACATCCTACTTCACAAATGAGTCTGTCAGATACACTAAGCCTATAGGCTAAAGATGATGCCCCAACACTGCGGAAACCTCAGGTGACTGTCCAGGCAGCTGACTGTTTCTGTCAACTTACAAATTTTTTGGAAGTTGCTTGCATGCACTTCCTGTTTTTATTTTTGTTAGCTAATATTATTTCCTTCTTGGATCTCTGAGGGAGTTGAAGATTAGTTAGTTATGGTTGAAAATTAATTAGGATGGAAAGTGAATTAGATACATCTTGGATTTACCAAAATAAAATAGATAATGGAATTATTTTCTCTGATTTGTCCAATGAAAATGGACTAGACATTGTTTAGGTATTTATTACTTGTATATATTGTATATAGTCATTGTACATTTGTATATAGTTTTTCTTATGTTAGTTATAACCTTTTGCTTTTTTTTCTTTTTATTAAAATAGAAAAGGGGAAATGTGGTGATATTTTATTTGTACTGAAATGCGATTTTAATTTTATGTTAATAAATAAAGTTGCCATGGGGTCAGAGCTATTAGAGCCATAGCAAGAGCATGATGGTTAGAAGAGCTAGGTAGATTTCTGTGTGTTCAGGGATACAGCCAGTATTGGAGACATATGCCTTTAAGACCTGGAGGGCGGTACTTACAGGCAGTGATGAGGCAGTCATGTGGTTGGGTTTACAACCAATGAGAAGGCAGAACAGAAAGACTATTTAAACACAGACAAACAGGAAGTAGCTCTCTCGCGGGGAAGTTAGGAGCACTGTAAGAGGTAAGATTTTATCTCTGAGCTCTGACCTCTCGGCTTTCTCTTTTACATTGGCTCTGTGTTTCTTATTTTAATAAGACGATTGGTTACATCTACATAGATTTATGATGCAGGTCTTGCCATTTGGAGGCTTCTCAAAGTTATGAGAGTTTAAAAAATGATCCTTCATATCCTTTTTCTGTTGTCTTTTATTTAGAAATATAAATAGAATAGCTCCAAACTAATTTTAAAACAAAGAAGAGGCAATTTAAAAGCACATAATTAATTGTATTATGAATGTCTAAGATTGATTATATGAATTATAATATTTATTGTTTCTCAACAAAAGTATATCAAATAAAAGACAACAATCTAATATGCCTTAACCTTGTAAAACACACATTTATTCAGAAGGTACTTATTATAAAACACAAGTCCCTAAAAATAAAAATACGGGAGTATCTTCTGATGTCATCCATACTGAAATGCTGCAGTGGAAGTTTCTACAGACGGAGGACCTGGGAAAGTCCTAATAAAGTCCCATCTCTTCTTCCAAACATTAAAAAATTAAAAAAACAAAACCCGCACAACTCGAATAAATTGGCTTTCTGACAACTTTTTTCTTGTATCACAGACTATAAATAAAAAACGGTTAAAAAAACAAAAAGGAAAAATGTCTTTTATTTCATATTGGGGAGGAAACAGAGGGCATCCACTCTTCAGTTTTTACTTAGAAAACTTCATTATTCAAAACACGTAGGTCCATTTGAAGTCCCAGAAACAATAATAACATGAACCAGAAATCAGATATGCTTGTGCACTTCCTGGCTGGTGCTGAACTTTAAAAGGAATATGAAGATGAAAGGAGTACTTTATTTTTAAAATGCAGCATGCAGAATTTTCTACAGTAGAATAACCAGATCCATATTGTAAAGACTCCTGAAGTAAATATGGCATTAATTCAATTACACTTGAAGTTTTAGGAAAATTAGTTTATATTAGATGTGTATATTATGGAGTATAAAGCATAATTGATATTAAAATATAAAAATAAACAACAAAGTAATAAAATTTGAAAGAAATAATGGGTTCATTGCAGGGACCCCTAGAGGTAAGAATTCAAGAAATGTCACACTAGGCTGACACAAACTGATGTAAAGAAAAAAGAAAGACCAATGTAAAGTAAATTTGCAGATGTAAATAATCAAGATGAAAGCTAGTAATTCAGTTCATGGAGATCCCTTGTCCAATATGCACAAAGCTCTAGGTCTCCAGTCCCACACACACAAAGACAATAATGAGATAAATGAATAAAATCATATGACTGTGTGCATGTATGTTTTTTCCTCAAAAACAATGGAAAGTGTTAAAAACAAGTGAAAATAGCATTTTCAATATTTATATTTAATTTAACTTTTATTACATGTTTCTGTTACGTTTGTGTGGATGCCTGAGTAGATCAGAAGAGGGCTATGGATCTTCTGGAGCAGGTGTTACAAGCAGCTATGAGATGCCTGAGTGCGTGCAGGGAACAGAATTTTGGTCATTTCTAAGACCAGTGTGTGCTCTGAGCTCTTGCCCAAGTTTAAAATTTATGCTGCATTTGATATGAGTTTTATATCTGACTTAGACTTTGAAGGGAACAACATCTTATTTAGGCCACAGGGATTGATGGATTTAATTTTGCGTTGATATGGATCAAACTCAAAGTTCAGACCCTATACTTTTTAGAAGACAGATATTCTTTTTTCTCATTTTTGATTAAGAAAAAATTTATTCATTTTACATACTAATCAAAGATCCCCCTCTTCCCTCCTTCCATTCCTCCAGCCTCCCCCTTCCAGCCCACCTCCCATTCCCTCCAGGCAGGTCCAAGTCGCTCCCCCTGCCTCATGGATGTGCAAGGTGTGGGCTTCAAAAGCCTTTTCATGCAATGGAGGGTGGAGGATGGGGGATGATAACATAAAGGAATGGGATGGTCGAGCTGGAACAGGGATGGAGTGGGAGAGCAATCAAAGAGATACCATGATAGAGGGAGACATCATGGGAATAGGGAGAAACCGGGTGCTAGGGAAGTTCCCAGGAATCCCCAAGAAGACAGATATTCTATCACAAGGTGCTTCTCTATGTTCATTTTATTGCTACAATGTTCTGGAATAATTTTGTAAGCCAGATAGATAGATAGATAGATAGATAGATAGATAGATAGATAGATAGATAGATAGATAGATAGAGAAAGGGAAAGAAATGTATATTCAAATATTGGGGTTTTGATGAATCACAGACATTTAAGGTAGGGCTAAATATTATGCCTTCACATTAATTGTAAATAGGGCATTAGTAATCACATCATAAAACTGGCTGGGGGATAATAGAAAGAAGCTTCCGTCATCTGCACACATATTATAACCCTACTTCTTCCTCTTCCATTCAAAAATCTGTGTTCTACAGAGGACATAAAAATGCTGTTATCATAATCGCTATTTGAAAACAACCATTCCATAGTATTGGAAAATCCTGATCACTGCTCACATCACAGCATATTTTAAGAATCACTAAGATTTTGAAAATTGTCTTAATATACCAAAGTTATAAGAACATATGATTAATGGTCACGGGGTGGGAGGGAGAGAATCATACATATGTTCAACACAAATCAGAGAATTTCCTTCTGATTCAAAATAATTCCAATCTAAATCCTGACAATAATTTTTAAAACAATAAATTTGGTTTACTTTCAGCATGGTGAATACTTACATGCTGGAATATAGTAAGGAATACTTGAAAGCCATTTGGGAAGATATTTTCTTCTCTCTCTCTCTCTCTTTATATACACACACACACACACACACACACACACACACACACACACACACACACATACACAAACTTGAGATGTAGGTAAATAGAGTATATTTCACTTCTCTACTGCCTTCTGGATCATCTTAAACTTAATAATCAAGTTATCCAAATTAAACTGACAAATATTTGTCTCCTAAAAAGTCCTTTATCATTTCTGAATTGATCTTTTAAAAAATGTTATCATCTGTATATCTATACTAATGCTCCATTTTCTGAGATAAAATGTCTAAATCTTACTGATTCTAATCCATCTTCCATACTAAGCCTTAGCATGCACATCTCAATAAGTACATCTGTGAAAACTCCCTATTTGGTTAGGACAGGACTGATCTGCAGATCAGCCTAACAAGTTTGCTGAAGTTGTAACCTTCACGCCATTCATGAGTGAGTTCAAACTTACTGTACTATGAAAGGATTCACCTCCATTTAAATGTTCTGCTTTATTCAAATTTTCCTAATTCTTGTATCATTTATTCATCTTCTGAGTCTTTGAATTATGTCTAATTTGTTTTATTTATGACACAAGAAAATGTGTACATCCTATCAGATGTAGCTGAAACATGGTAACATCAGCATCAAAGTTTGCTATCTTAGTAGCTCTCATGCCATGTAACATTTTAAGGAGCTTTGGGGGAGTTTAGTAAAGTCCTTATTGACCTATAGTCATAAATCAAAGTTACTAGGAAACCAACGAAGGAAAACTACTCTTAAGTAATTATTGTCTTTTGATTAACAGATGCTTGAAGATAAAAATACAACCTTGAGATTACTTTTTTCTTTTCTTTTCTTTTCTTTTTTTTTTTTGTTTTTTGAGACAGGGTTTCTCTGTGTGGCTTTGCACCTTGGTAGTCCAGGCTGGCCTTGAACTCACAGAGATCCCCCTGGCTTTGCCTCCCGAGTGCTGGGATTAAAGGAGTGCACCACCACTGTCCAATGAGATTACTTTTTTCAATGACCACTTTTCCAGTTTAAAAAAATTTAACAACAGTGGATTTTTATATTAGTAGTAATATCACTACTTCAATTTGGTCACAAGAATGATACAGTGAAGCAAAAATAACATGTTGAATTGTGGAAGAAAGCACTTGGCATACTGACTTTCCTCCTCTAGTAGCCAATAAAAGGCTAGTCTCATCTACACAAGAATGCTCATGTGGCCTTCTCTTCTAAGACCTGCATCAGTTCAGTCTTGTTCACATAGAACAAGAACTTATTTATAACATGTCTTCACACCATATGGTATGCCTACTGCTTCTATCTGTGATAAGAATTAACATAAATACATCTCTTGCCCTGTTCTGTAAATAAAAGTTGCCTTTTGTTTTTGCACCGATACATGCTTTTCAGCAGCTCACCTTAATAAATTAGGAGATGCTAACAAGATGGTATTGACAATGTTCTACAAATCTCAGAACAGAGCAGAAAGATAGTCCATGTTGCAAATACATAGGATGTTAAAATACCATCTGAAATTCTAAGGAGAAGGTTAAAAGGCATTAATACACACACATACACAATGCTTATTTTCAAAGAGTTGGGAAATCTTATTAGAACAGCATTGTGAGGTGTTTGGAGCATACAGGGAGCAGCAGTGTCCTGGAGGTAGCAATTCTGAAGGCTTGGTATTGGAGATGGAGGACATGCAGTGCCATTCATTGGGGAAGCTGGTTTGGCAGGCATCTGATATGGCTGTTCCAACTTCCCTCTCCCAGCAGGTGTTGCTATGGCACAAGAATGGTCTCTGAGGGATTCCATAGAACACAGAGTGTAAGAACAAAACAGAAAATCACTCTCTGCATCGAATTCACACTTTTTCTGCTACACTAGCCAAAAGGCTGGATGCAAATAAATACAGATCCTGTGATTGCTGCCTCATCGATGGCTAAGGTCAATTTTGGCACTGCTTGTTAGGTTTTCCAGTATCTTGAGTTATTATGATCTTTGCACAGTTTCATTAACTAAATTGAGTTTCTAATAGAAGGTTTGTAGAGTTATTAAAATTAATCTCTATTATGAAAACTTCCTATTAACTTTTTTTTCCTTCCTCAAATTCTTTCTTGGCTTTGTGGTTCTTATGGACTGAAATCCATGAATGATTGATGTTTCCTGATTACAGATGGCAAGCCTCACAAGATGAATTTTATTTTTCTTAAACTCAATAAACAGGAACAAGATCTTTAAGCTAGCTAGTATCACAAATTATGTGAAAATTTAGCAATCAAAGATTATGGTTTCGAATAAAAATATTGAAAGAATGAGCAGAAGCACTTGTTGATTTCTATAATAAGAAAGAGATTTTTCACAGAAGCAACATAGCAGATAAGTCCTAAAATATTTAATTATTGGGCATGGAAAGATTATTCCATAATGAAACATCAACCCATAAGCATGTCTTGGAACTAGAGACCAATTCCCCAACCTAGTCCTCTTAGAGGAAGCTTCATTCCATATCTGGTATGTTTGAGATTTTGTAAAATAATGGAAGATAAAAATAGAAAACTACAGTTATATGGAAGAACTCAAATGATTTTGACTGTAAAATACTAAACTCTAAATAAAATACAATACAAATTAAAGGGGGCAGACAAGACAATCTTACAGATAAGATGTTAGCTAAGTGAAGTTCCAGCTGGGCATAGGGATGTCCTCCTTTAATCCCAGCATTCAGGTGGTAAAGGCAGATGGATCTTTGTGGGTTCAAGGCCAGCCTGGTCTCCATAGTGAGCTCAGGTCAGTCAGGGCTATATAGTAAGTTAAAAAAAGAGATGTGTGTGTGTGTGTGTGTGTGTGTGCGTGTGTGTGTGTCTACTAGCATTTCTCCCTAGATTGATAGAAAGTCTTTGGGACTAAGAAGTGCAGGACATAATATAAAAATATATAGCCAATGCTAGACTTAATAACTACTACTTTACCAAGGATTTAGCCCTTTTGGTAGGTGAATACTATTAAGGTATGGACTGGAGACATGCATTAAGCCACTCACCACCTTCAAGAATTACACTGTATCATGGAAAATGGTAAATGTGGAGACTTCTTAACAGCTGCAATTGTTCATAATAATTTATTAATTAGAAAGCTGTTCGAAATGGTCATGGAGGATTTTCAGGAATTTTAATTAAATTAGGTTAAGACAGATGGCTCAGTGGTTAGGAGCACATATTGCTCTTCCAGAAGAGGATCTAAATTCATTTCCCAGAAACCCTGTCATGTGGCTCAAAAACACCTGTCACTCCTGCTCTTAGGAATCCAACACACTTGCCTGTGAGAACACCTGCATACTTGTGGAATACACACACATAGCACATGCACATAATAAAAATATATCTTTGAAAAAATTAAAAATTAAAAAAAATAGATTAAAAAGTTTGAGTTAGGCCAAGAATCTCATCACATATGAAATGCATAATCTTAGCAAAGGGGAGAAAGCATTTGTGTCCCATCTTCCAATTAGGTTGCTGAAAGGAACATTTAGTACAAATTTAGAGATATTGCTGTATACTGCAAGCAAAGTGTCCACTAAACATACTTATACAACAAGTCTTAGGTTGAATGCCTAGATTCAAAGGCGGGGTGACTTTGGGAACATTATCTAGTCTGAGTCTCAGTTTACATAAAGTGAACACAGTAATACCTACTTTACACTCTTCTATATCTATAATGTATGTTTTCTTCATGTGTATGCTGCACAAAACACAAGAAATAGGATATAGTAACTGCACTGTACATGTTAGTCAACATTTGTATCACTGACATGTTTATCGTAATATTATATATTGGTTTATTGTTATAAACCTATTTCTACATTAAGGGTATAGAACATATTTTATTGAAATCAGATTATCTCAACTATTGAGCACAGGTCCATATTCAACCAACGAATTTTTATAGAAATAAAACACACACACACACACACACACACACACACACACACACACACGGACACACAAGGACACACACAGACACACATGGACACACACGGACACACACAAATATATACACATACACACACAGGGGCACACACACATTTGCCATTTCCAGGAGATGAGAAGATACATGTATATGAGGATACCTTGAGGATAAAGAACATTGTGGGAAGGACAAGAATGTACCAAATGAGTAGCCAGAGGCACATCTAAAGACATTCTAAGGGAAGAAGCTTGCATTTGTCTGCCATTACAGGCAATAATTAGATTTCTGTGTCTTGGTAGTATCATAAATGGCAGGCAACATAGATGTCCAGCTCTCGTTTTGTCTCTTTGAAGTAATGAGGTCTGGACATCCCTAAATAGATCCATTTCTCCCTTATGAGGATGACAAAATGTCAGTGCTGTCCATTTTCAGAAAGGTCAGGGTGTAACCATGAAAACCACAGACTAGAAAGTGAATGGGAGCTGTCTGATCATGTTAATTACAGTACTGCTTTCCAATGGTGAAAGAATTCTGAATTAAAAGGAAGACAGACAAGTAATCATACACTCAATGTGTTTTTGTAAAAGCATAGTAAGAGCGGTGCTTCGAAACAATCTAAAATTTATTTTATTTTCCACAGCAACTGTTGCTCACATCCCTAAGCTCTTCAACACAGAATGGCTAGGAAAATCAATTTACTTGTACAACGAAAAGGCCATTTGTCTCCTTATAGAACCCATGTGACATTGTTAGGCCTCTTATAAATGATCACTGTGGACAATGCCTGCAGTTTACAAATTCCCTAATTACACTGCTGATTGTGCCCCACCGGAGATGCCTTATTCTCTGGAAATAGACACTATTGCCATTTTAATAAACGTTTTGACATGAAATGAAGCTGGCTCTTTTATGCCTTATCAAGAGTAAAATGAAAGGACCAGTGAACACAATGTTCCCTCATCAGATCAGGGCCACATGTTCCTTGAAGCAAATGAGGTTTAATTAACAGATCTGCTAGCTGATGACTGGTCAATTAAAAGAAAATAGGAGGAGAGTTTTCTTATAACACATGGAGTCCTCACTAACAAATATTGTACAGCAGCATGATTGCATCTTACGAGAAGTATAGAAGACCTCTATAAAAATATGGACCCAATTTTAGAACCACACAGAGGCCCATATAATGTCATTGATTATTATGACAGATAATTCATTCTGATCCAATATGTTTGAGGTATGTTTTATATTGTAGTTTATTTTCAAACAAGAATGTTCCTGTTAAAATGTCAACTAAATTATATTGTTTACAAATATTATTTAGACAGACGGTGAAAGTGGACTACTTATGTATCCATTATAGTAATCTATAATTCATTATTAATGCATTTCAGAAAAAGACGTTGATCTACTTGCCATTTTATTATTTCTACTGTACATATTTAAACTCAACATGTATTTCATAATATGCAAATCATCTTTTTAAAAAATGTCATGACTACAACCCACAGCTCCAGAGAAGCTAGCTAACAAGGAGGGCCCTAAGAGGGATGCATAGATCACTCTGGGAAGGGGAAATAGATGAGATCTCCATGATTGAACTTCAGGTTAGGGGTGGGCAGTAGAGGGTAGGAGATGGGGGATGAGAACATAAGGGAACGGGATGGTCAAGCTGGAACAGAGATGGAGTGAGAGATCAATGAAAGAGATACCATGACAGAGGGAGACATCATGGAGATAGGGAGAGACCTCTGGTGCTAGAGAAGTTCCCAGGAATCCACAAGGATGACCCCAGCTTAGACTACTAGCATTAATGGGGAGGGTGCCTAAGCTGGCTTACCCTGGTGATCAGATGGCCAAACACCCTAACTGTCATCATAGACCCTTCATCCAGTAACTGATGGAAGCAGATGCAGAGATCCACAGCCAAGCACCAGGCCAAGCTCTAGGAGTCCAGTTGAAGAGAGGGAAGAGGGATTCTATGAGCAAGGGACATCAAGATCATGATGAGGAAACCTACAGAGACAATCGAACCAAGCTAGTGGGAACTCATGAACTTTAGATCAACAGTTGTGGAGCCTCCATGGGACTGGACTGTGTCCTCTGCATAAGCAAGACAGTTATGTAACTTGATCTGCTTAAGGGCCCCCTGGAAGTAGGATCAGGATCCATTCCTGGTGCACGAGCTGGCTTTTTGGATTTGATTATTTATGGTAGGATGCCTTGCACAGTCTTGATGTAGGGGTAGGGGCTTGGACCTGCCTCAGCTGAACTTACCAGGCTTTGCTGACTCCCCATGGGAGGCCTTATCTTTTTGGAGGAGGTAACATGGAGGGGGGAGGGGGTTTGGTGGGGGAAGTAGCTCTAAATCTAATTACATAAGCTCAATCCACAGGTGTTTGTATGAAGAATGGAATTCTGCATATTGAATTGATCTGTATTCATCCTCTTTTGTCACTACTGAGGAGCCCGGAGGAAAATCACTCATGGTTCCAAAGCTGTGGTTTCTACATGTGACACACTATCTTCAGGGTACAACATGGTATTGCAGACAGGACCTCACAGCAACTGAATGGCTTGCACTGGGTCTACACAAGATGGGGCCTGTTCATAGGCAAACATGGATGGGGAGGAGCTCACACATCTTACCCTCTCAGAACCAAGGCGTGGGGAACTGAAGGACTTAGGGTGGGGACAATCACTGTCTTCAGTTGGGTACCCAAAAGAGAGCACAGCTGATCCCTACAGAGAGTGTCAAACCTGTGGCCACTCAGACTGTCCAACTCAAAGTAAGAGGGTCACAAACCAAAAGAAAAAGGCCTGACCACACTGGGGGGTGTGGTAAATAGAATATACCGTATCCATGTATGAAATCGTCAACAAATGAATCTACTCAATAAAATATAAATAAAATCGTAATACCTGATAAAATGCTGGCCTGCATTCCAACTGTAGTGATTAGCTTAGAATTTAGAATGTAATAAATACTGCAAAGATCATGCTTTTTTAAAAGTGTTATGTGATATCCAGCTTTAAAAACCATCAGTATATTCCTTAAGGTGGATGCGACATGTAACTCACTATTGGTGCTGCATAAGTAACATTCATAAATTTTAAAAGCTTGATATGATACTAGAAATTTTTTGTTTGTTTGTTTTTCGAGACAGGGTTTCTCTGTGTAGCTTTGCGCCTTTCCTGGAGCTCACTTGGTAGCCCAGGCTGGCCTAGAACTCACAGAGATCTGCCTGGCTCTGCCTCCCGAGTGCTGGGATTAAAGGCGTGTGTCACCAACGCCCGGCAATACTAGAAATTTTAAAGCCATCTTTTAAACATAGATAATGCCATCTCTATCAGTATACTTGAAGTTTTCCAGAAGTATTGTTGATATTTAAACTAACTACAAATATGTACACTCTCCAAACACACATGCACTTAAAAACCCCAATCCTTTGGACTAGTGAGAAGGCTTGGTGGTGACCTCATGATGTTTCAATACATGTTCACAGGGGGAAAGTAGGGAAGGCCTTTTTCCCCTGTGTGAGTGGCATACGAGACTGGCTTGCAAGCCCGACCTTCCTAATATCCCCACAGTGACATTCTGCTCTCAGCCTTTCCTGCTCCATCCTCAGCAGAATTTTTGGTCATGTGATCCAACTAAACTGTTACCCAAATCATTTCTGGACTATCTTCAAAATTTGTCCACAGAAAGCCACCCCATCAAGGCCTTTGTCAAAGGCATGCCAATCAGAACTGCCAGGGTAAGACCCTGGCACAAAACAGAACAACAATCCCCGACACAAACAGACAAATAAAACCAAAATATAAAGAAAGAATTTAAAGAGTTTTATGAAACAAGAACATGGAACCTGGCACCAATCATATTTTTAAAATTTATTTTAAAAATATTCTGAATATACATGACCCTTGGTTATACTACCCAAATCTCACTTTAAGGATTTTCTATATTTTTCCATTTTTTTTCCAAATCTGACTGGTATTTAACAACAAAAGAGAACTATTTCTAACAATTATGCAAATTAATGGATCACTTTAGATAACCCAAATGTATGTGTTTGCAAGAAAATTTGTTAGGGGGATCTTTGTATTAATCTTAGTTCTACTTTCTATCTTGGAACTCTTGAAATGCGGAGCTCTGACTTCTGACTTTGCCAACTACAAAATGAAACTTAGCTCTCCACAGAGAGGGACTGGAGAGATGGGTCAATGGCTCAGTGCTTTTCTAGAACACCCACGATCAATGCCCAGCACCAACGTCATGGCTCACAACCATCTTAATTTCAGTTCCAGGGGATCTAATGCCTTCTTCTGGTCTCTTGGGAAACTGCATGAATGTGATGCACAGATACAAAGAAGCAAAAAACTCATACATAAAAAAATAAATGAAATAAAAGTCTTTTAAAAAAATCTCAGGAGACAGCTCAATAGAGTGCTTGCATAGTGTGCATAAAGACCTTGCCTAAATCTCCGGTGTCACAACAAACAAACAAATATATAAACACAGGAGTTCAAGGCCAGTTTAAACAATATAACGAGTTCTATTCTAGGATGGGCTCCAGCATAAACCCTCATTTCAAAACAACAAATTCTCTGTAGGTTTCAACTGTTCCACCTGATACCTGGACATTGAGAGATTTTGCAGAGAAAAACCAGGATCAAACTTCAAACTGTGGAGGTGCTCACCATGAGTTTCTGCTACGTCCCCTTTCTTCTGCTATAGTTGCCTAGTGGTAAAACAGCGATGTCATTTGTCGTTAAGGTAAAGCTGAAACACATTCATAATTGTCTAATTAGTAAAATCATAGCACTCCTCAAACCTTATGTTCTTCTCTTGGAAAAAGCCAGGGGTGGCCTTGGTACCATAACTTTAAAATAATGAACCCTAACTTCTAATCCATTCTTCACCATAAACCGAGTAAAACATTTACTCCTTATCTGTTAATTAAGATAACTGTCATAATTATTTTTAACCCATGTAATTGATGGCTGGGTTGGCTTTATATGCAAACTGTGGAACTAACCAATTTCTCAGTCCTTATTAGATTAACCTGCATTTTGCTCTTTATACTTTGAGTGGCCCCTATCTCCCATGGCTTGCATCAGAAAAGGATGAAAGAAAGTATTTGCTGAGTAAGCATGTGGATTGGAGTTCTCATCCCTGGCGCCTGCATAGAATCCTGCCAGAGGCAGCAGCCTGAAATATCAGCACTAGGGAGGCACTGACAAGTGATCCCTGGGGCGAACTAGCTAGCTATATTATCTCGAATTGGCAACCTCTGGCTTGAAGGAGGGGTACTGCCTCAATAGAAATAAGTAAAAAAAAAAAAAAAAAAAAAGTAGAATTCAATTTAGAAGAACCTGAGAACAACGTTGGGCCTTAACACACATATGTACCCACACACATTTAAACACATGTATGCCCACATGCACGCCACACACATAGTAAACAAAATTTAATTAGTTTTAAAGAAGAACCAAGCCTACAGAAAGCATAATTTAGGCATGATTACTTGCATCTCATTAACTATTTTAATGAAATATGGGATGAATTATAACTTTTAAGGTAAAAACTTTGTTCTGATATTTGGAAGAATTGGGTATTTTCATAATTGCAGGGATTTTATGCACAAAAATTAAAATCTAAAAATAACAGAACTGTTAGTGAATAGATGCCTAGTTTAATATAGCCAATTCTTACCTTCATAGATCATCTCTAATGTAGGTAGTTCATACAGACATACTTTATGTCTCTCAAAACAATTTACAATGATAAATTTATTTAACATTCCCTGTCACTCCTACAACTGCCACTGAAAAGATTATTAGTACAACTGTCATTACAGGTGAGTTCTATAATGTTACTTGTAGTCTATTTTAGAAGATACTGAGAACCTTGGGGGAGATGATGACTATACTAAATACCATATTTAAACTGTAATAATCTTCTCTGTCATTTCTCTCTCTCTTCTCTCACTTTATGTTCTTTCCTTTTCTACTCCTTCAATATTTATTTATTTATTTATTTATTTATTTATTTATTTATTTATTTATTTTTGCTTAAAGGAAAATAAGGGCTTGTTTCTGTAGACGAATTTCTAAATGGTCTTATTAAATAAAAAACACAGAGCCAAATATAGGGGTGAAAGCCTTAGAGATCAGGGAAATAGTGAGAGCCACCAGCCAACCTTACCTCACCATCTCTGCAGCTTTCAAAAGTGAGCTACTTCCTGTTTTACCAACGCCTTTATTGCCTTGCTGTTCTGCCCACTCATTGGCTGTCTTAGCCCAGCTACCTCACTTCCTTGTCACTGGCTGTCTGTACAGACCTCCAGGTCTCTATGGTTGGTACTGGGATTAAAGGCATGTGTCACCACACTTGGCTCTGTTCCCTAGTGTGGCCTTGAACACACAGAGACCTTGCCTACTAAGCGATTGGATTAAGGATGTGTGCTGCCTGACTTTGCTTACTTAAAATGGCTTGCTATTTCCTGATCTCCAGGCAAACTTCATCAAAGCACAAATAAAATATCACCACATTTCCACTTTCAAATGTATGTGTGAGTACCCACACCTAGTCCCTGCTGATGGAGGTGCTAAAGTATCTGAGGTAACACATCCAGAAACTTTTGCACAGGGTTCTCCTCCTTTCCTTACCAATGGGTGGGCTGAAAGAGGACTGCCTCCTTCATTTCCATTGCTCATTCTCTCTCATACTATCACGGCTCCTAATTTTCCCACTATCTCCTTGTACAGTTTTTAAGTCTGACTTTTCCTCTCTTCTTGGACAAGCTCAACTATGTCTAAATTAATGCAATGACCTATGAAACTCATGTCTGAATTCTGACTTTTACCTGACCTTAGACCTGATTTTCTAATGGGTAGAAACATAGACATCTTACATCCCCTGAGCCACAACTACTTCTAATCCAGTTTGTTGTCCAACCTGGCCTTAGATACCACATTCTAAAGAAGCAAGTCATGGCATCTTAGAACCATCGAAACACAGAGTTCAGTGAGGAAGAGAAGAGCTTGCCCAAGACGCTGGTTTTCCATGCATGTGTTTGTGTGAGTGTGAAAACAGGAATCAGAACATATGTGTAAAGAGAATCTTGCACACAAATCCTATACATAAAGGAGACCTGTTTTGTTCTGATTCAGGTTGGAAAAAGGAAGAAGGGTTAAAGTTCTTACCTGCTTAGCTTCCTCCTCCCTAAAGTTTAGTCACTCCTGAGAATGCTGCAAATAATGTGCAGCTGCCATCAAAACAGTTTGGAAATGAGGTATCCACTTAACCCTTTTACTCTGTAGATAAATAGTTTTGAGACACAGTACACTAAAGGTCTTAAAACTATCTGTAGTAAATTTGTCCCAGAGTCCAGTATGGGATCTACAACCCTATACCTGGCCTGATGTCCATGAGAGTCATTCTTGAATTGCTTTGTCAGCATTGGTCATTGGTTCCACTGACCTTCAGAGAGACTGCGAGTTCTTCAGCACCTCATGGATTATTATCAATCTCTCCAGCTAAGTCAGGCCTACCAGCCATGTGTAAACCACATCTGTAGTATTTTTTTTATTCACTTTTGTTCTGTTTCCTCAGACTCTACCTGGAAATGATTCCAATGATTTTGTGGAGACAGAAGGTATCTGAGACGTAAAAAAGTTACCTGACTAACATGTAGTTCTTGAGTCTTCTAAGGGTTGAGTTGCATTTTCTGAAGATATGGCTCTCTCGTGCAAACCATCCCACTGGGAACTGCTGGTCTGCACTGTCTTCATTTCCCTCTTAGTAACTTTTCATTCTTTCTCCCAGGATCTGTTAGAACATGGCCTATCTCTCTCAGAGTGCAGATTCTACAGACTGAAGAAACTTGACCACACTCTCCCATGGTTCTCTCTACAACAGCTAAGAACCTTGTGTTGTGGCACAAGAGCAGCCCCTGATTTAAGGTCCTGATCTTACTTTGTTCCTGCATGTTTCGTTCTGTCAGTAGGTTTTGTTGAACTCAACCATGCAGCATAAACCTTCCCACAACCACCGCCCCCCTCAAAGACTGTAATAAAGTCAGGAATTCCCCTTTATCCCTGAGATTTTCCTGAAGGATCTTTTCTCTGTTCCTTTCCCCAGCCTTCTCACTAATGGGCTCTCGTAACCTTCCTTTAAGCTATCTTTCTTAATGAAGCTCCTCTCCAGGTTTCAGAGTCAAGTGTCTCCCTCCCTTTAAGGCCCCATTACACTGTTTTTAATGCAATAATCCTTTTTTCTAATGCTCACCCACCTAAAAAAAAAACCAAAACCAAAACCAAACAAACAAAAACCCACTAATTCTGGAAGGGCAATGGTTCATCAGCTCCTTTGCAGAGCTGACCACTGTGGCTCACTCTATCTACATCTGTAGCTGTATCTATACCCCTCCCTGAACACTGCCTCATAATACAAAAGTAGTTTTCACTCTTGAGGGAATAACAGAAACATTGTCATTGCCCAATTCATTCATTATAAAAGCATTGACTGTATTTGAGCCTTATGTTTCCCACCAATTTTCTTACAATTGTGTTAGAATGAAACACCTCTGATGAAGTGTATACAGTCTCAGGCTTGGGTGGAGACCTCACGGTCCAGATGGGCTGGTTCAGTCACTTGGACCAATTATCAACCCTTGGAAGGTGGGCACTAAGCCATGCTAGAAATAGGCACAATAGCTGTTTTTTTTTTTTTCTGTTGTTGTTTTTAATGAAATGCTGCAGTGCTGTGTTTTTCTTCCCAGAATCTCCACCTCTAGTGTAGTACCTTACTGGGCCTCCCTCCCTAACATGTGACCACTGGTCAGCCGTGTGTCTAACTTCCATGAGAGCTTGAACGGTACATACAGCCTTTACTTCCCTTTTTCTTCCTCTAAGCAGTTGTGGTTTACATCTTGCCGGTCCTTTAGATTTTTCTTTTCATCTAATAAAATTGTTTTTTTAACTCCTGCTTTAGTCCATTCTTAAGATATGTTATTAATGAGACTAAGAACCCTAATGGGACTTTAATTTGCCCTTATTAATTGTTTCTTTTTAAACCTCTGAATTGCCATCCAATGATTAGGCCCTTGAAGCACCCGGCATACCTCCTCCCTCCCCGTCTCTCTCCTTTCCTTCCTCTCTTTCTCTGTCTTTTGAAAATTGTGTAAATATGTGTTAATAAGGTCTAATGATACATTTCTTCCTTAGGTTCTGTGCCTCATTCCTAGTCCGGCTCAGTTGCCGTTTGTCTTAGGATTCTGGCTGATCAGGGTCAGTGACATCCTCCTGTGTGTTTTCATATTACTTTGGTAACACATTAAAGCAAATGTCAGACTATGTCAGGTATTAAAGTTACTCAGTGTCATAACACTTGAATATTATGAATTAGGCTCTATGCACTTCTCTTTCTTCCCAAAGCCACTTTGCCATCATAATTATTTAGCAAATATTTTCATTGACTGTGCACCGTATCCATTAATTATTTCTACAATTGTCACACACTTGCTATTTCTTTGTGTAGTATGTGCCCTTTGCCGTCACTTTCATTTTGTTAGCCTTGCCCCTCACAATTGAATTTCCAAGGCACATACACTGTGTTCAATATTGTGGCAGGTTTTTCTCTCTTAGGTCAGACAATTCCAAAACTTTAGTGGGTTTTCAACTAAAGTATTTTCACCTGCCATGTCCAACATTTATTTTGTGTTGTTTAGCAACATCTTTTAAAGTATTCAGCACATTTTAACATGGCACTTAGTAAGTCTTTTGAAGGCACTTTTATCCTAAAATACTCAAAGGTTTCTTGACCATTTGAAAGTTGGATATTAATAACAGGAAAGGGAACAACAGCTCCAGAGGCCACAGTTTCCATCAGACCCACAATAAGAGAATCCGTGGCTAATATGTAAAGTTAAATTAAATTATAAAATACAAAAAATGATTAAATAAAATATTTTATGTGAAAAACTAACATGAAACTAAAATATTAAGAAAAAAATTGCTATTTTATTTAACATGCAGTGTTAGCCAACTATATTATCTATTCAAACACGGGTAAGTCACCTAGAATTCCCTTGCTGACTTGTTTCTGTACCACACAGTAAACTGTACAGGACTAATGCAAGTCAGCAGAACTCCAATAAATGTTTAATAATTCTTGAGAGCATTTTAAATTTTAATACAGAGCTTTCAGAGTTTTAATAAAACACATTTATGGAACAAAACCTTTTCCTCAAATAAACAATGCTAACAGTAGAACATTCTTCTTGGTGAGATTTAGGTACACCGGTATGAATTATGTAACGATTCTCTGTAACTCTGACTGACATGCATACTGGTCTTCCCAAAGGACAGATGAAAACAACATATCTTTGTGTGTACTCTGAGTCTAAAATTTTCTTGGTCTGTGCACATACTTAAGGAAATGTAGACACTGTGTAAGAGTAGAGTTGTGGTCTAGTGTCTCCCTGGGAAATTTGCTGAACACAATGGCCTCTTAACTCTAACAGTAGTAGGTAGAGTCCAGTCAGGCTGCTGTTCAGGTCCTACCCTCTGCAGCTGTGCCTCTCTCCATCCTGGAGAAGAGGACAGTCTGTAAAGAAGAGGACGACGGGAAAGGCCACAGAAGAAGCACTACTGTTTGCAGGAGACAATCACCCCACTGTTACCATGGCCAAACACTATGTTTCACCTTGGCCTATGACCGGGGTGATAAACTGTCATGAGTCTGTCTAATAGGAATTAAAATGCTTGAACGGCACTGTAGTGGGTAGCCATTCCAGCTTGGTTCTGGAAGTTCCAACCCCCATTGAGACTCTGGCAACTGTCATGCCTACGAGGCGGGGTGAGGGGAGGCGCCGGGGGACCCGAGAGCTGGATGGGTCAGCGCTCTCTCTGGGCGCTCTCTCGGTGCCGGGACGCTGACTGGTGCAGATTGACTGTGCAGAGCTCCGGAGAACACCGCTGGACCCTGCGACCTACCCATTACTTAATTTGTGAGTTACGCCATTAAATAAATATCCTTTTAACTACGTGGAGTGGCCAAAATAATTTCTCCAATACGGCACACTTAGTGCTCACTTCCTTGACTATCACACTATTGAGAGAATGAACCCCCCAAAATTAGTATTTTCTCAGAAATCTCCTACTGGGAGAGGAAACAGCTGAAGCCTTCAGGACATCCAGAGGAGGAAACTGCCTCCTGGACAAAGATGTACAACTTGTCAGATGACCCTCTAAGAAAGACTTGGAGTTACAACAACATGGAAGACTGCTTCGTGGTACATTCTACAGCCATTCTCTAGAAATACACTTTTAATCAGCAAATTTCCCCAGGTCTCTTCCTTTCCTTTGGAAATAGAAAAGAACAAAGCAGAAAATCCAAGGAGATGGGCTTCATCCGTTTTTTCCTCTGTTCTCGTGCTCACTTCTGTCTCTCATTCATTGTGCACCATAGTCTCGAGCTCACAAGCACTATCATTGCACCTGTGCGGACGCTTGCTGTCTTCCACAGTTACAGTAACCAGATGGCCAGCAGCAACCTGAATTGTGAAGTCATTTCCAGGTGGTCATCGTTAGGCTTACGCACTAACGTCTCTGCAACTCGCTTAACCCACAAAGTCTTGTTCTTTTCCCTGTCTTATAAAATCCTCTTGCACACTTAACAAGAGAGAAACACAACCCTCCAATCCCATGTTGAGGCTTTCGCTGTATTTGCTCATCAGATGTCTCACCATGAATTCCAAGGAAACCTGATTCTGCTTTCCTTTTCAAGGCCTGATGTACATATTTCTGAGTTTACTATAAACACACATGTTTGTCATGTCATGTGCAGGAATCCATGCAAGCTGATGAGCACCGGAGACTTCACTATGGAGTGAGGGGAGAAAGCAGTAGAATGTTTTAAAGAAAAAAAAACCCTATGGAAATGAAAACTATACTCTACCAATTATGTTCATATAAAGGAAGAACAGCCCTGTGAGGATATTCTAAGAATTTTATTTTAACGGCTGATAATTTATGCTTCAATTTGCATGCATTTTCTTTAGGAGGCACACAAAGAATCTATATTTCACAAAACTGAATAATGACATTTAGAGTCTGATACAGTTAAATTTGTAACTGAGACCTTTACAGTGATGCACAGGAAGTACTTTAGGTGACCCGGAGTCTAGCCTAAAATACAGTTTCAGCAGTGAAATATTAAGACAAGGATAAACTAACATGATTTTCTCAGATTAAAATCAATATCATAAACGTGACATAAGTATTTCTGAGACTTTCCCCATCCCCTGTTTGCTTCTTCTTCTTCCTTTAAGGTTCATATCTAATCTCAACTCTCTGGGCAACTGTCCTGTATCTACACTGCAGAAGCACTTACAGCATCCACAGAAGCATGATCAAAGTTCAAGTCAAGTGTCTGCCTTCTACAGACTGTATCAGGCTGCCGGGTACTGACCTCAGAGCAATGTCCGTCCAAACTGTCTCCATATGGTATAGAGCCCAGCATGTAAAGAATTTAGTAGGGGAATTGAAAATGAATGGCTATTTAAACACAGAAAACAGCTAATGGTTACAATAAGGACAATTTCCAAACTTGCAGAACTCTGTGTGTGTTTGTTAATATTGAACTAATTAGAAAATAATATATAATTTATGTCATGTACATTGTAGTTTTCAGTATCCTATAAACGCATGAATAAACCCTGAAACAGACATAGCCTATCTAAAGTTTTCCTAAATATAACTTGCCACTTTCCTAAATCATTGTTTTTTAAAACTGTTACTAATTCTGCAAACTACAAGTTTCCTTCAGGGATATTTCCCATTTTAATCAGTCTTAAGTATCATTAACACATGTGCTGACTATGGGGCTGTGATTTAAGGAAGATTTCTGTGCTATGCAGAAAGGTCTCATGGCAACAAAGCCTCATCTTATTGTCCTGTACATATCCCTTCAAACAGAGTAACAACTGAGAATTAATGTTAGATTCCTGTGCAACACTAGGCTCAAAAAGTTTAGAAAGAATTAAAAAGTATCACCCTAAAACAGTGTAAATTTAATGTAAAAAAATGCTTAAATATAAAAAATCCACTGACCACCTGGCCATTGCTAAATTTCTTCAAATAGTAACAATTACAAAAACCCAAAATTGAGAAGGCATTCACATTTCTGTAGTATAGGCTTTTTTTCCCCTCTCTTTTCTTGCTACTTTTTAAAATATTTTTTGATTATATAATTTAATTTAATTTTACATATCAGCCATGGATTCCCTTGTTCTCCCCGCCTCCTGTCCCTCCCCCACCTTCCCCCCCAGCCTACCCCCCATTCCCATCTCCTCCAGGGCAAAGACTCCCCTGGGGATTGAGTTCATCCTGGTAGATTCAGTCCAGGCAGGTCCAGTCCCCTCCTCCCAGGCTGAGTCAAGTGTCCCTGCATAAGCCCCAGGTTCCAAACAGCCAGCTCATGCACTGAGGACATCTCCTGGTCCCACTGCCTGGATGCCTCCCAAACAGATCAAGCTAATTAACTGTCTCACTTATCCAGAGGGCCTGATCCAGTTGGGGGCTCCTCAGTTATTGGTTCATAGTTCATGTGTTTCCATTCATTTGGCTATTTGTCCCTGTGCTTTTTCCAATCTTGGTCTCAACAATTCTCGCTCATACAAACCCTCCTCTTTCCCGCCAATTGGACTCCTGGAGCTCCACCTGGGGTCTGGTCATGGATCTCTGCATCTTGTTCCCTCAGTCGTTGGATGGGGTTTCTAGCACGACAATTAGGATGTTTGGCCATCCTATCACCAGAGTAGGTCAGTTTGGGCTTTCTCTCAACCATTGCCAGTAGTCTATTGTGGAGGTATCTTTGTGCATTTCTGTGGACCTCTCTAGCACTTTGCTTCTTCCTATTCTCATGGGGTCTTCATTTATCATGGTCTCTTGTTCCTTGTTCTCCCTCTCTGTTCTTGATCCAGCTGGGATCCCCCGCTCCCCTAAACTCTCTTTCCCTCGACCCTTGCCCTTCATTACCCCTCCTCACGTCCAGGTTGTTTCTATAATGGACCACATGTCCAGTTATTTATACGTACTTATTAACAATTGTTCCATTTTTTTATTTGCTCACTCAACCAATTCATCTAAATTTCCTCTCTATTCTCAGGGGTTTTATTATATTGACGCAGTCTGAGACTTTCTTCTATGGCACAGCTTGTGCTTGTAACATATCTGTTTTCATATTGAAGTGCTACTTTGAGCATAGAATTCTATGATGTAGAGATAAATTGTTTAATGGTATGTACAGAATTCCCAAATTTCAGCCACGAGAACTGTACAGACTACTCCATTGCACCATAGGTAACATGAAACACAAGCCAGATTCAGAATGAAGAGAGACACACTTGTGAGTTTAAGAATTATCTTCTCTAGTCCTTCTCTCAAAATACAATTTACTGGGGGTCCAGACTCATGACCATAACAGTTCTGTGTTCAAATAAAACCCGTTGTTCCTGAACTTGACTTAATGCTATGATTTTGTCACATGGATACCTCAACAGTTTTTGTTAAAACCTACATTTTTTTAGTCTTATTAGACAAATTACAACATCCATCTTGTTTTATCTTGTCCTGAGACTGAAACATCCAATCAAATAGTATGTCTATCTACTGAAGAACTTTCTGTCATGTCAGTAGAAAATTGTGAAAATGCGGTGGGGGGGCAATGATGCTTGTACTCCCAAGGTAGAATAATAAAAACAAACAACAACAACAACAACAACAAAACCCAGCCCAGTAGAGTGTCAGGTTCATAAATTAGATCATAGCTGTATTAAACAACTATCTGTTTTGTTCTGACTACGTGCCATGAACTTTTTCCTAATGCTGACCTACACTGAACAATGCTGACAAGTCTTCACAGACTTACCCCTTGGAAAGCATCAGATCTGTGTGTAGAAAGAAGGAGAAGGCATAGATTATGTTTCTAAAAATCTTAATACAGCATTTTATTTCTAGGGTTGTGGTCTTTAGAAACCAAACGAATAGTTAGGATAACTTACTACAACTATTCTAATGTCTGTTAGGCTCTTCTTGAACAAATTCTGTTCTTTGGCCAACTAGAATTTTCCTTTTAGGGCCTCTGGCGATTTCATGAATTAAGGTTGGAAATTTCTACTTTGTCATCCATGATACCTAGTTCCGAACAGTCAAATGTAATTACCATATTTAAATTAATATCAGAACACAGTCTAGTAATAATTTCACAATTCTCCTTTTATTTTTCTGTGATCTATTCTAAGTTGAACAGTCAGTGAGGCATGTTTCCCTAAAATGAATCTGCTAAATAAAAGCTGTGATTCCAGTGTGTGTGTGTGTGTGTGTGTGTGTGTGTGCGCGCGCGCGCGCGTGCGCGTGCGTTTTTGTTGATTAGTTCTCAAACAAGAAATAAGTGAACAAAATAGGAGAAGCAAACTAAGTAGGGTGATGTATATGGGTAGAAAATTCTGGAAAGTTACCCTTCAAAAATAAAGGCAAATGACCCTGGGATTTTTTTTAACGCTTACAAGGAACTCTTACATGGATGTCACTTGGTAAAATGTTGCCTATGATACTAATGTAGGTAGTCCATGGATAACTGCTGATTGAATAAATATGTATCATCAGTTCCATCAAAACCATAAATAAATCTGTCTGATCATGCTAGTTCAAATATTTAGAGATCAGATAGATATAAAGAAGCTTTGCCTAAGCTAGGGTAGGAGCCATATCCAAATACAATTACTTTTAATATTCCAACTTCCTTTCACATAGATTATGTATCAGATAAAACCTGAGTATATTTTAGAACAAAGAATCACAAAAAGCAAGAACATTTTTGTCAGCCTTTCATATAGACTGTAAGTAATAAAAATCAATCCAGCGTGAACTGCACTTGGGAACCAAGAGATGGCCCAAAGCTGCATGTGCATCAAATGTGTCTAAGGGTCAAAATGCTGCCTGACTGGAAGAGTCAAGCTGTCTGTAAGCACCTGCAACAGGGTGCTTTTCTCCCCTACCCAAGCTCTATGAGTTCAATGTATAGTTCTCACCCAGCACTGTGTGAGAATCTTCATTTCAAACAATCTGGTACCTGATGATTGGCAAAGCAACAGACTGGCAAAGTACACACAGGTCTTTCAAACATTCTGAGAGTTAACCTAGCACATTCTCTCAGAAAAGCACTGGCCTTTTCCTCTTCTAGAGGTACACTTTAGACAAGAGAAAAGGATAACACATTTTCATTTTTTAACTTTAAGAATTCCCCTCCAATATATGTTTTGTATTTATTTTCATTGTGAGGACACAGTACCATGGTATTCTCCCAGAAGTCACACCTGACAATTTTAAGAAAAGGTCTCTATTAGCAGAAAAAAACTTTGCTTATGTACTTTTTTTTAAATTTAAGTGCTCTTAAATTATCTGTCAGGGTTTATGTCTTAGATATGAACCATTTTGTTGAATTTTAAATTTAGAAACATGCTTCAGCCTTAGTCAGGGGTTCAACTTTATTAATGTGATTTTTTTTTTTTTTTTGGTTTTTCGAGACAGGGTTTCTCTGTAGCTTTGTGCCTTTCCTGGAACTCACTTGGTAGCCCAGGCTGGCCTCGAACTCACAGAGATCCAACTGGCTCTGCCTCGCAAGTGCTGGGATTAAAGGCGTGTGATTTTTAGTGCTACAAGCACTGTGGAGAATGTAAAAATGCTGGCACAATTTTACTTAAAGCTTAACTTTGTAACTGCTACTGATTTTGTTTACACAGTTTTTATAAAACCTCATGTAAATCTAAATAAAAGTAAAAGCAACAATGTCTCGATTCAAATACTTACTAGATATTTAGGGTTGTAAGATTTAGACTTAATTTCAAAAGCAATGAATGCTTAGCTTCAGTGACTTCATGAAAATCAAATCATTTTAAAGGCGTTTTGCACCATGAGTGAGCCTCTTACCTGTACTGCTGGAAATATTAACGTCAATACTGATATCAGATATTCCTCCTCCTTTCAGAGAGGCCACACATGTGTAAGTCCCAAAGTCCGTGAATTTTAAATCAATGATATCCAAGTTTGTTGTTCCAGGGGATACATCCGGGTCAGTCTGTGTAATAACCATCCTCTCAGAACTTCTTAATGGACGACCATTTTTAAACCAACTAAATGTTAACTCCTCAGAAGGAACAGCTTCTACTTGGCAAGATATTTTCACCTCACGCCCAATCTGGATGTTGTCATCTTTGTGATAAGGATCAGGAGTGATCCAAAATCGTCCTTTTTTTAATGCTAAAACATAAAAATTTCACAAGGAGTTAGTGTTACCTTCATATTTGTGGTGGTTCCGTCACTCTAGGTGATCATGTCTGGGCTGAAACAATAAAGCAAAGCAAAATAGAATGAGCATATGTTTTGTTGCTAATTTTTTGTCATGTACACTATAAATCTTAACAGTTACTCCAGAAAAAGAAAATCTGAACAAGAACCCGTTTAAAGATTCTCAACACTGGATTTTTATGCATTAGGCAATGCGTGACTGTAATAGAAAAAATAACACTTGAACTCTACTCACAGTTGTTGCTCTAGTTAGGTCTTGGTTGCTGTGGGTAAAACACTTACCAAAATCTATTCGGGGAAGGAATGGTTTTATTTCCACTTACACTTACAGTCTGCTAGTTATTGAGGAAAGTAGGAACTGAAGCAAAGACCATGGAAAACAGAATTGCTTACTGGCTTGCTCACTCCCTGTGGCTTGCTTGGCATCTCTCATTATGTCGTCCCAGCCCACTTGCCTGGGGATGACATTGCACAGTCGACTGGGCCCCCTACATCAAGTACCATTTAAGAAAGTGTCCCATAGTTATGCCCACAAGCCAATCCAATGTAGGAAACACTTCAACTCTACATCCCTCTTTCCAGGTAGGTCACATTGGCAACATTAGCTAACTATGACAATGGTATTTAACTATGCCATGCCATGAACATGCCTGGGGTGGAGGTTATGGATTCCTAGGGGCCTGAACTCAGCTTGAAAGTGTAGAAACAATAGGGAATAAATTATTCCTATTATGGCTGCTTTTCTTATGAACACTTTTCTGTTTTACACTATTGTCTCTACTTCCCTTCACCTCAACATTGGCCTCCATGCATATGAAATGTAACTTATACAGTGGAGCTGTATCAGAATAAAATATTGGACACCAACTTTTGACTTCAAAGCTACAACCACAGGGATAGTATCAGAAGTCAAGTGTCCGTACTGGACCTGCAGACATAAGAGGCTACAGAACAGCATTTGCTGGCATCTCTGAACCTAACACAAGTTCCCTCAGTTAGTCCTGGGGAGATCAAGGACTGTACATGCGCACAGAATGAATAAGAGATAACTAAGTTTTGAATCTGAAAACACATGTTATCTAAGTTTCCTTACTTGTTAGTCTTAAGAGTTTTGTCTGCTTTATGCATTGTGTCTCAGGAGAAGTAAAAAACCATGAAAAACAACAATTGCATGCCTCTTTGTATTCAAGACATTGTTGTAAGTTCCTTCTCCAAGACCAAGACACTCAGTTCAGCCCTAATTATTTGAGATGAACAACACAGAAATCACCTTTGGCAATGCATGAGGTCATCATTTCCAATAATTTGTAATTGCAATTTATTTATCAAGTTCTTATGATACATAAATCTAGGGAAACTAGGCAATGTACATCTGAAATATTTTACAAACTTCAGGAAATCTTAATCACAAAAAAGAACATCACTAATTAGTATTTTGAAAATGCAGTTTTGATGATAATGAAAACTCTGAAGACAAATAATTACAGCACATTTAATACTATTCTTTATTGAATTTTTCATAATAATAACATGCAATCTTTGAATCTTATTTTTGTGGAAACATATCTTTATAAGTAAGTTACTGTAGGGCAAAATGATGATACATTGAGTTATTCTACTATGTAGAGTGATGTGTTATGTTCTCAGAAGCACTGAAGCTAAATCCACTCTCCCCAGAAAGGAAAGGTCATTTAAAAAGTGGTCACATCTGGCTACTATATTTGCTATAAGATATTGTGTACATATAATTTAAATGTAATAATAGTTCTACTGCACAAAACAGTTTAGGAGGTCACAGAATAGTCCTTCTTTAAAAAATATTAAAAGTACCAACATTTTGTTTTTAGTATAATAACACATAAATCAGTTTAATTTCTAAACATATCCTTACCTCATTTCACAAGTAAATAGAAACTTAAATGGAATTATTATTCATTGCCATTATTGTGAAAAAATAAATTATATGTATCAGCTTAACAAATATAACTTCATACTAATATGAGAGTACATTTGGGTACTATTAAAAATAATTTTAATAAAGTGATTTGTTGATTGACATATATAAACAAATGTAACAAACACTTGGATGTTCATGTGATTGAGATCCATTAACACACAGTACTTTTGTGCAGTTCAGCATTTTGCACGGAAAACAATTAATGCATTATTGACACCAGAAGCACTTCACATTAATCAGCCAAATTGGATTGAAACTGCTAAAGTAAAAAAAAAAAAACCCTGATAAAACATGTGAAATCAATATTCACATTATATGTTACAGGCTGTTTTACTCACAGAAAAGTGATTTGTAAAATCCTAAGTAAAAAGACTAAAGATTAAATAGCTACAATCAATGATATTAAATGTCATACATAATTGCAGTATTTTATAACAATACAATCAAACATATTTTAATGAACTACAAAAACAATAGAATAAATTTAATGCCAAAGATATTTGATCTCAGTCTAAAATCATTCAATGAGTTAAGCCAATCATACTAGACTTCCAAAGGATACAAAAGTTAAAGAGAAAAAGAAGGACAAACAGGTCTCTTTACTCAACTACAGGTAAAGACTATCAGAATAAGGAGTCTGAGTCTCTCAGCTGGACAGCGATCTTTTTATGTTTGTTTATGTTTTTCCCTTTGTCTAAACAACTGATTATGGACACAGAAGAGAAATAGTCTAAACAAAATAAAATATAATTGTGTGTACAGGAGGTATGTTTATCTACACTAGCAGGGGAGTAAAATTTATTAGATTTTCTAACTCAATTTGTTCAGAAATCTAAAAGACTAGCTCTGTAAACTAGCATGTGTAAACAGCAGCTTGTGACTATCTTCTCATTTCTATGAGGTCCTCAATGGGTTATCTAATTTTTATGGTCAAGTTTGTCCTTCATAAAAATAGGAGGTGATAGTACTAGGCTCTCTCAGAGACACACTGTGAGAAATAACTCATTAGCAATTGTGTTTGAGCTTTGAAAATATAAAGTGTTTAATATAGTTAATAAGCTGTGAGGCAGGTCCCTTCATTTATAATTGAACACTCTCCTTTTCAGTGAACAATTTCTGATTAAACAATGCTAATTTAAAGTCATTTCTTGCCACCATTCAAGATTTCAACCTCTTCAAATCAATCAGAGATAAGTGCTGAAGTATAATAGGTGTCCAACAGACTTAAGAGACAGTAGAGCACTAAAGCATTCTTTAAAAAAGAGAGGAGAAATCCCTTTCTCCAGATGTAATTTATTAGCCCAATATTGAAAATCCCCTAACACCACCCTAAAAGAACATTATATTTAGCTTAATGTATCATTGAGTGTAATGGACAGACCTCAGAAGGTATTTATTTAGTCTGGCAGCGCTTGTAAAATTTTGGCGTGAATCTAACCTATGTTCTGAATAGCCAGTTTGGAAATGTAATACACACACAATAGATTACGTCTTTGTCTTAGGCTTGAGACAAGCACAAGCTTGAAAGAAGTCTAGATTGTGGATTCCACAGAAGGAGACCGTAGGATTGTATCTTGATCATAGATATAAATTTAATATTATAAAATACATTTCTTTTAGACTGAAGAAACGCAGCCTTCAATGGAATATATATGCCCCACCCTCTCCTCCCAGCCTCAGGAATCAATGTGCAAGGGGAAGCATAACGAGTGTATGATCCAGAGGCAGTAGATGAGTACAAAAAAGCCGTAGCTCTTGGAAACAGCAGGACAGCTGCACACACGATCCCACAGTGGTTATGACAGCATGCAAAAGATGTGTGCAAGCCCAAGCCACACCAAATTCCAGCATGAAGAGGGGAGCTGAGCACTAAGTCCTACCCCTACTTAGGAGTTATTGGAAGTTGTCAACTGTTGGCAAAGGTGGAGTCATTTTTTTATATGAGGTAGACCTTGATAAGTCTGCCACACTCTAATATAAGGTCACATATCCAAAAATATATGGGCATCACAAAGTGCTCTTGTAAAAGAAAAAGACACAAAGTTGAATGGGTAAGGAAGGAGTGAATCTGGAAAGAGTTTAGGGATGGTGAGTGTTTATGATCAAAACACATGTACCAAAGTCTAGAAGAACTAATAAAACATTAAAATGTCGATTTCATTTTGTTAAAATATAAGTTAGACAATAAGTAGCAGTATGACAATTGAAACAATTGATGGAGAAAACACAATAAACATAGCAACTGAGAAAGCATCTCTTTGGAAATGAGAAGTTTTTGTCAGCTTTTGAACTTCTGATAAGAATTTGTTTCCTGAAGACAATGAGACAGAGAGGACTCCAATTGCCAATCCAAATTGCTGAATTAGTAAAAACATGGACTACAGGAATAGTTCAGTGGTTCAGAGAACTGGCTGCTCTTCAAGAGGTCCAAGGTTTGATTCCCAGCATCCACATGGCAGCTCACAATCATCTCCAACATCAGTTCCAGGAGGGCTGCTGCCTCTTCTGGCCTCTGTGTGCATACATGCGGTGCACAGATATGCATGAAAGCAAAACACCCAATACATAAATATAAATAGTGAAAAGACCCTCCAGATACACCTCAGCTTCAGTTAGATAGAATTCTGGATGAAAAACTTTATAAACTGTTACTGAGAGAAATGGACACAGAAATCATTAACGGTACAATCAAATGAATAAGGCATTGATTTTTTCTTATTCTCTGCTAAAGAGAATTAAATATTTGTTTGAGAAATGAGGTGTTTTCCAGCCCCACCAGTTGCCAATTGAATACGCAGTTGGAAATAAGATTACATCAGCAATGATATGAAATAGAATTAACATTGGTATATTTTATCTCTTCCTTTATAATTAGGCACCCACTGCCTTAGGGGAATATGAGCAGCTTCAGAGCAATGCCACATCTCATTCTTCTGTATTGCTCCCAATACAAACATGATACCTTTTTATATATTATTTTATATATTTAGTCAACAATTTCCATTAAACTTAATATAAATGAGCATTTCAAAGCATTTGCTTTGCAAATACTAATTGCTTGCATTCACTTGTTGTGAAATAATCCTTCTGTACACTGTGGAAATGTGTTGCTGTCATTGTTAATAAAAATCTGATTAGCTGATAGCTGATAGCTAGGCAGGATTTTGAGGGCAGAAATAATTCTGGGAAGAAGGGTGTAGTCAGAAGAATCGCCAGGAGATGCAGAGGGAGCAAGACATGATGGAAGACAGGTAACACCACAAGCTATTCTGGCAACACATAGATTAATAGAAATGGGTTAATTTAAGTTTTAAGATCTAGTTAGTAATAAGCCTGAGCTATCAACCAGGCATTTATAATTAATATCAAGTCTCTGTACTGTTTATTTGGGAACTGGCAGATGGGAAAGAAAAGTCCACCTACATTCAGTGTGCAATGTCTGTGTTCCCTTTTATTTTATTTTACTGTCTTATACTCTTGAGGTTCACTGGGTGTGGGGAATGAGACAGAAGAAGAGATTGATGAATACACAGAGGCAAGGATCCAACAATACATGATAGTTAGCCTATACTAATCTAAGGACATTGGTGAGAAAAAAGACTAACACAGAAGTTCTAATTCCAGTGTAGCATCTGATTGTGTGAATACCATGGGTCATCAGTGTATATCATGATCATGAGATATCAGTGTCAAATATGCCATTCTCAAAAGGGGACCTAATTTCAGGTTAGAGTACTCTTTACTTGTATGAGAGCTCAAGAGATAATCAATTCTGATGAAAGATGGAAGATTGAGGGAAAGAGACACTTAGAAACTCTGCTTCAGAAAGTTAACAAGGCTTGTGTTAAAACAAAGTAGATTAAGGTATGATAATTGAGTGTCAGTAGAGTTCGCTTTTGAAGAGAAGTGTTCAGAGCTCTGAATATGCTTGCATGCATGTTGCCACATTCCTGGAGACTGGTTGTACCTGCTTCTTTGTGAAAAATTTCCTATGTCTTATGCCCCAGAAAACCAAGTGAGGAAATTGGGTGCTACAGGATGAGTCATTGAAGCATTTTGAAAATGTATTATATTCCTGATATCTCAAGATTTCCATTGAAAGCATCACAAAATAACCAACAATATAGATTCTCCAGGAGAAATAAAATTTCTGATAAAAAAGCCAGAACACAAGAGGTAGATCTTGACTTTTTATGTCAAGTACCAAATGATACACTGAAGTTGTCAAAAGGTTCAGAGCTATCTAAGAAACTTGTTAGCACTAAGGTAGTCAGTGTACTTGTAATATTTTAACAAAATATTAAATTTTCAGTTTGCTCATATCTTGGAAACAGAGACTTTCATATATGTAAGTAGCTTTAAAAAGAAATTACTATATTATGATTAGTTGTGAAGTTACGAGAGTTGATACAAATGGTAAATCTTAATTTTTTTGAGGAAGAAGTAATCTAAGTTTATTTACATTGCATATTATAAAATCTATGATTTAAGAGTAGAAAAGGATGGATGTTGTAGGATAGTTGGAAATTGGGAGAACTTTTTTGTTTTTCTTTCATTTTCTTTATGCACTACCAGTCATTATATATCCATTTCCTTATTGACACTCAAATTGCCCATCAATGGTCACTGAAGTGGGAGTTCATTAGCAGTGTAACAACAACAAATGACATCACTTCCTAGAGCACCCTTAATAATTTGAATGAAGAACTAGATGCTGAAAGGTAGTTGGAGTTCTATTTCATTGTAAAGTATCCATGCTCCACTTATTCTGTCAGTTTACTTGAAGTTAATCACCATACTAGTCATTCAAATGGTTTAATTCCAGTGTAGCTAAATTGTAGTGCTCATTTGAATGTTCTTACTCAATAAAACAACTGTATGTAGATCCAACTTAAAGGGGGCGGTACATCAGGCAGGCACACAATATGCTTTTTGAAGTAAGCCCTTCCTTGAAAAGACAGAAAAGTAGATGTATCTATCATCACTGTCATCATCATTTTGTTATTCCTTTTACTTCATCTTGATCTTAAGAGGAAACATAGAATGTTCATAAATTATCAAAATAGCCTCATAAGTGTCATATGTAAGAATATTTTCTCAGTATGGCTACCATGTAAGTGATATTATACATAGCCTAATGACTTATCACTAGCTATTTAAATAGGAACATATGAATCAGCACCATTTGCCGGCTGTCTGATGTTCAAAATTGGTATTATAAATTCACATTTCCATCAAATCTTAAAATACCTCTAAATTATTAGAAGCAAAACTATGTCCAAGGTTAAGTCTATGTCTTACTAAGTTTTTTTTTTTTCTTAAGTAAGATTAGAAACAGCCATTCAATGTTCTGGAGGTAGAAATTCCTGGGATAGCACAAATCTTTTGAAATTCTTTTTAAAATAATAGATCCTTAATATTTATTGAAGTGATTATGAGGCATTGGAAAACCAGCCTGACTAGTGAGACTGAAAGGAAATATGTAGTGCTGTCACCTAACTGTCTCCTTGTAGTATACTTAACAAATTATTTTTGACATGGGGGCAAAAACAATAAAAGGAAAGAGAAAAAGGAAATAGTGAGAGTAATTCTACTTAAAACACTTTCATTGTATTAGATGTCTTGTTCTAGTTTTGTTTTTTTTGGTTTCTTGTCTCTGGAGTTATGGTCTTTCCTTTTTCAAATGATTTATTCCTTCTGCCAACCTCTCTCACTGTACCCTACATCCAATTCTCCTCCAGTTATCCGCTTCCAAAGTTTCAGTAGTTTTCTTCCTAAGCTATTTCTTCAGACAAGGAACTTGTTTAGCTCACACTTAAATATTTCTCTTTACTGAGCTCATTCTTCAACCTGTCTGTGGCCCATTTCTTGATAAAATGGTGAGACACCAGTTGCCTCCAGTATACTATCATGTATTCATTCACTTAGGTAGGTTACACACAGTTGCTCTTTGAACTACTTCAGCCTTAAAGCCTCCAAGGCTAGCACTGGCCTTTTAACTAGTTAACATGATAAAATATTTTTAGTCCTTTCACAGTATTGTATTCTTTACATCTTTCATTTCACATTTCTTCATTGTCAGATAAAATTTAAGAAAATAAACAAGTTAGAGTCCCTCAGGGCTCATCGTACCTCTATCCCACTCTACCTCATTGGGGTTTTGTTGTTGGGATCCTAACATTGCAAGTGGGGTGTTTTCTGCCTCTTTTGTCTGTTTTGGGACCCCTTTCCTCCTCCTGAGTTACCTTGTCCAGACTTGATATGAGGGTTTGTGCCTAGGCTTGTTGCAGCTTGTTATTCTGTTTTTGGTTAATATCCCTGGGAGGCCTGCTCTTTTATGAAGGGAAATGAAATATCAGTGGATATGGGGAAGAGGGGTCTATGGGTAGGGGAACTGAGAGGAATGGAGGGAGGGGAGACTGGGGTCAGGATGTACTGTATGAGAGAAGAATACATAAAAATTAAACATTAAAATATAAAGAAATAAAAACTATAAACAAGTGGATTTTGCTCATTTGCCTCACAATTGTCATGTCAAGCTCCCTCATTCAGATTCCCAAACTGTAAATGCAAAGCAAGTCTTGTTGAAGGGGGAACTTTTTTTCTGAATTATTTTGACACAACTGCAAGCCACACAGATTTTTCTTAATAGTCTATGTTGTGTTTGGTACTTAGGTTTCAGGAACATGGAATTACTGTTTGTTTGTTTTGTTTCATTTCCTAAGATGATAAAAAATGTTGTAATCATATTTATATCCATTTCAATATAAGGGAAATAGGATTAAATAATTTAAACCTATTGTTTCATTTAGCAATGTAAACAAAACAAGAATAACATCAATGTACTAAGTAAATAAGCATAAAATACCTCTATTGTTTAGGAACTGGTGGAAATTATATTATCTGCTACTTGGTAAATAGATGAAATGTTAGTGCCACTTAGTCAACACCACAGAACCCTCCTCAGGATGACTAACATTTGTTTGACAGTTTTTTTCTGACTATAGGTTCCTGGCCTTATTTCCTAGTATCTGCGTAGAGTTTAGCCCTAACTTTGAAAGAGAAATAAGACAAATAATGATGGCTTAATAATAGTATGCAGCAACCTTCTCTCTAATTTTCTATCTGCTATCCTACCACTTAATTTTTTCACCATTTTTGCTTCATTGTCATTGAGTTCTATGTCTGTCCTTCATCACAGTATTATTAATGAAATCATACATTGGCAATTATTAAGTGTAACTTTATTTACTACTAAATTAAGTCCTGTGAAATGTCCAAGTGAAAGATATAGGATGAAGCTAGGAAATTCATTATGAGAAAGTTTTAAATACTAAAGAAAATGCTTATGGTTGCAATGCACACATACTCATATGCAAACCAGCCATACCATACATGCTGTAGTAAGTGGCTCAATGATGGAAAATCATGAGCAAAGAATATTTGAGAGATTAAAAGTTTAAATTTTCTCCTGTTATGCTTTTTCAAAATGATATACCTTGTTTATTATTTAATGCTCTAATGCTCTTGAGTTTCTGATACTATACCACAGAATAGTTATTTGCATTTGTTGATTACTAACATTGGAAAGAAGTGCCAAAATGAGGGATAAAGAAATTCTAGAGTGAACTAAATACAATGCTCAACACATATATTACTTAACATGTACAATATTTTCTTTTTATAGAACACATAATCCTTATTCTGAAAACTTTAAAGAAGATTGTAGCAATACAATTGTAGGATTGTTCTTTCTTTTCACTGAGGAACTCATGGCAAGTGAGATAATTCAGAGTCATAATAGGAAGAGAAAAATAGAAACTGGCCAAATAGGATAAAGACAGGAGTTATGACACTAAAGTTTTCCCTTAGCTACAAGCCAAAATGTCACCAGATACATGATCAATTTTGTCTTAGCCTGAGGCCAGATGTGCAAGAAGTGTTTAAGCCAAAAGATCTTTCCTTCAGGGATGCTAGAAGGAGGTCTGACTTCTTTCTGTTTTCTACAGAAGAACCTCTGCCTGGAGCCTATATTGTGAGGACATGACTGAACTGAGAGAAATCATTGGACAACCTGAAATTGGGTCAACTAAACTGACTACCTCTTCTTCTGCCATGCCTCATCCCAATTGCTGCCATGAATCCTATAAAAGAAAAACAAACAAACAAACTAAACAAATTCTTGACTCTTAGACTAGATGTCTGGTTCTATACCATTTCAGGGGAGCCAATCTGCTGCACAGGAGCTCTGTTTGCTTTCTTGACTATTATGTTTGATTCTATAACAAAATTCCTCCACTCTCATGCTTCTGTGGTCCACAAAGCTCATTATTTAAACTTCCTAAAACCCATGATTCCGCTGCAGTAGAAGTTTTGTGTGACTATGAGTGTCTGGTACACTAACAGCTGAATTAAAGTCCATCTGATGGAAGAAAAACCTCCATCAAACTCAAAACATATCCTATTTTTTCTATATCGGCACTAGTAGTGAATTTGTCAATCAAGGTGAACAAATAGCACCAGTTTTACTGAGGAAGCAAATGTGTATAGTCTAAGCTCAGACTGGTTCAGGCTAACTCAAGCATAAATCCAAAAACTGTGTTTTCTTAAGCAATGGGGAAGTAAATATGGATTTACTTTTTATGAAACTAATCTTAAAAGGCAGTTGTTGATAGTATCAATACATGTTGTAGCATATTGCTGATATTATTCTTTAGAGATTGTGTCAAAATATGTGCTTTAAGAAATTATGGGACTAGAACTGAGAAGTAGAGAGGGAGATGAAAGAGAAGGATAAAGGGAGAGACAAACGATCCTAAAGGTCATTCAGAAATCATATTGAAACCTAATACTGTAGAAGCTTCCTAAATATAAATGGAGTCGCCAAATAATAGGAGAGACATTATACCAACTAGACATCTCCAGGAATGGGCTACATCATATTGAGTTATTGGCTTAAATAGCCTATGGAAACCTCCAAACATCACAAATTATTGCCAAGTCTATTGGTTACTCTCCGTAACCTGATGGTAAGGCCCTATTGCTAAAGATAACACTTACATGTATCATCAATGAGAAGTAGAAAGGATGCCTAACTAGAAACTTCACCCCTACTGACTAGTGTTTGAGGTTTTGGTCTGTACTGAGCATTCTATTGTAGGAAATCATCAACATTTCCCAGTTATAATCACTACGACCTACAACAGTCACTTGCCTATAAGACAATAGTGATGTAATAGTGGCTCAAATGCTATGGAAGTAACCAGCCAAGAACCTGAGAATTGATAGGTAATAGGCCTGTGGGGAAGCCTAATATATTATTCTGTTAAATAGACATAGAAATAATGATGCTTAATGACATACTGCTATATGCATAGATCAGTGCTTTGCTCAGATATCATCAAAGATGCTTCTTCTTGCAGTAGGTTGGAATTAAGAAGGAGAACTCCAATTGGAAAATATGCCGAGGGTGAGAGACTTTGATGTACTCAATTCTAACTGGAATGAATATCTTCCTTTAAGGCCTCTCCTCAGGGCTCAGGTATCTCTTCAGAAGAGGAAGCATGAAGATTTTAAATGCAGGAGGTGATCGGTGACCTTAAGGAAAACAGTGTCTTCCAGACACAACAAGACTGATGCACATGTGAACTCACAGAGACTGTGGCAGCATGCAAACAGCATGCACAGGTTCAATTCAGATGGGGTCACAGCACTGCTGGTGGCCATGTCAAAGGAGCAGCAGGTGACATTTGAAGTTTGGGAGGTCAGACCAACAGGAAGCAAAGCACTGACAGGTGAATCTCCAGAATGTCTCTTGCTGCTGCTGTGCCCTTTCATGTTTGATGCTGCGATTTTTCTCTGGTATCTGGCAAGGTGTGAATGGATATGGGGAGATTCCCCACTATCTTTAATGTAGTGTGATTATCTCACAGACATATCCTATTCTACTGGGCATTTTTACCTGTGGATTATTATAAAGATGATTTCCTCTTAAGCTGCACTGTTTAACTGAGCAATGATTTTATACAATAACAGTGTTAGTTTAAATAGAAATTTGATGGTTGAGGGTTTTTAATAAATATAGTAAGGGATTATGATTGGGGTTAGTTTAATGTGAAATCTAATATAGGTAAAAGCAAAAACTGGTGCTGCCCCAAGCCATGATGAAGCAGAAGCTGCAGAGGATAGAAAAGAATAACAAGGAAATGTCACAAAGCTGAGACTCATGAATTTCTCTTGAGGACCATATAGACTGTGGCTTAGGTTAGTGATTAAGGAAAACAATTGAGCCCTAAAAGCCAAACTAGCTCAAGTTCCTTTAAATTTTAATGTTATGAGATGTGTGCATGGGTTTTGGTGCTCATCATAGCTAGAACAAAGCTTTGAATATGACTTCAAGTTAGGTTAAATTGTTTTCGTTAATAGCTTTGTGGTGAAAAAAAACCTTGAGAAACAATCTAGGATTAGAAAGACTCATAGTTGAGTGTGAAGGACTCACTGCAAGAAATAAGAACAATGACAGCCTGGCTATTGCCGGCTGACATATCTTTCTTGTTCGGATGGGTTGGTGATCCAGGGTGATAATCAATTTCTTATACTCATTTCTGCCCTCAGCCTCCTGATATAAAAAGCTGTTGATGAGTGGGTATGCACCCTGAGGATTTAAAATAAAGCTGACTGGTTGCTTTTCATATATAAAGGTTTAGATTTGTGATTCTTTTAAGATTTCTTATAAGATTACCTTTTGAGATAAATAATAAAGTGATCGGTCCATTCTTTGTAACTGCAAATTGCAGCCAGCCAGTAAAAGAACTGGCTGAGAAAAATATCTTGCTTGCTTATGCTTTGTAAATCTATAACAAATTGTTTAGGTATGAATCTATGTGGGTTCTTGGGACAACTTGCTTTTCATCCATAATACATAAAATGTTTAATCATGTAAGGGATATGGAAAACATGCTGTTTTTTACTTGCATTCATTGTAATCACTCACTTAAAAAATAGGATGTAACCACATTGTCATTTTTCATAATGCTTGAAAGATTGTGTTAGGGTATATAAGTTGTAAAGGAAAGATTAATGATAGATAGAAAGGATACATCTGGACAGAAGAAAGAAAAAAATAGATGAAAGAGAAAATGATAGAGAGACCCTGAAGGTGTATGTGTATTTTTTCCATTTTTGGCCAGCCCCAGAGAGTTAAGTTTAGTCTCCTTTGCCAGCCCCAGAGAACTAAGTTTTACTCCCTCAGATTAAAAAAGTCAAGTTGAGTGATTAGTTCGCTGACTCCATGGGTCCCCTTCAGTCTCTGAGCTGTTGAAGGCTGGTCCTCATGGTAGCAATACAGAACTGAAAGGAGGAAGTAAATACAGTTCCCAACCATGACCAAGAAGTTATTTGCAATTGATACATACTAACAAAGAAAAAAATCAATTTTATTTAATGGCGTTGCACTGGGTATATTATCCACACTCTAGGCCAGGCCCCATAATTAGGAGTAGTTGATCAATACAATACTAATTCATTGGTATTTTTGTAGAATTTTTGTTTCAGTGTGCTTTGTTTGGGCATTTTTATTGGTATTACCTGACCTTATTAATTTTGATTTTGTTTTGTGGTTTTCTGTGTATTTCTTGCTCTTCTAGAGGGAGAGAGAGGATAAAAATGAATTTAAGTAGACAGAGAGGATCTAGGAGCAATTCAAGATAGGAAAATATGATCAAAACATATTATTTGAAAAATTCTTTCACTAAAAAGTTTAATTTAAAAAAAGAGGACACAGTTGGGTGGGTAAGGAAAGAAGTTCAATCTGGGAGGAATTGAGTGAAATTCTCACCAAATTAATAAAAGCAAAGGTACATAAAGATGAAGTAGATGATATTCATATACTGTTACCAAGAAAACAAATTAATGGATCAGAACTCAGACTCTAAAGCGGTGGCTAGAAGAACATACTTAAACAAGGACAGAAGAGGTTCCCATGGTACCTAAATCCTATTTAGGTACCAAACAAGCCAGTTTTACAAATAGAAGTGGCATGTGTTTTCTCCCATATGTGCAATCTAGGGAGAGCCCTCAAAGTAAACAGGGGAGAGGGGTTAACACTGTAGATGGGGAAAGAGTAAGGAAGAAGGGGACAAATTGGGCAACAGAGAGACGACTGGGGTGAAAGAACACTAGATGCAAGTTTGTAAACCTTATTATAAAATTCATTACTATGTGAAATTAATATGTACTAATTAAAGTATTTTGGCATCTCTATATATAGACTTCACAGTCTGAAAACTGTGAGAACATCAAGAAGAAATGTTTTTACAAATGTTCCATGATAAATCAAATATTTTCATTATTTAGAGTGTTGTTAAGTATGTCTTTTCTTAGTAACTTGTAAATACTGGAATCAATGACTTGTGTTGGAAGATATGGACTCATTCTCACAAAGATTAGGTGATTAGATTCTATTGTCGGTCACATATTAGATTACTGCTACTTTAAGAAAACAAAGTAACGATGGCTATATTTCAGAGTAGTGGTTCTCAAATGTGGGCCAGCATCAGCCGCAGAGGCAGCAACATTACTAGGCATCTTATTGGAGACATTTAGATCGTTCTCCAGAACAGATCTTTGGTTGAACTTTTCATGATTTTGATATTTTGCTGTTTGAGAACCTTTGCCTTAGCAGTTAGCTGCCATTCTTTAACACCTCAAGGGCCACTGGAGAAGGAGGCAGGACATCACCACGCTCAGAAAGATTATCAGGTTGTTAAGGCATATGCTGAAAAAGTACCCAGAACATGGTGGTGCACACTTTTAATCCCAGCACTTGAGAGGCAGTAATAGGCAGATCGCTGTGATTGGAGGCCACCCTAGTCTACACAGCAAGTCCTAGGCAAATCAAGGCTACATAGTGGTTCCTTGTTTAATGTGGAAAAAACACACACACACACACACACACACATTGACACAAAAAAGAAAAAAAGCAAATGAACAAACCTGTGTCCAGAATGTATATATATTTTTGCTCCTCAAGGCCCTCAAGAATATACTGTCTAGATGATAACACATGAAATAGTATCAAGAAATAGCTTCTAGAAATATTAGTGTTAAAGTGGTCTAAACTGAACATAGAAATATTAATGTCTAATATTTTCTTTGTTGATAGCCAAAACTTGAGATTGAGGCAAAACTTTCATTTCTAGTTATTTTTCACCAAATATAATAAGGTTGTGTGGTCATCTGAAGATAACAATTTACAATTTGTTTTTGGTCACATTCTTGATCAAGACTGAAAATCTCAGGGCTGATTATCTATTTATTTATGCGAGCTACTTATAATGACAGACAAATAAATATTGTCCAAGTGGGGAGTGGTTCAGACTTAATTTTCATTTAAGGAGAAACCCCCAACTAGTGCCTTGTTTCATATTGTAGAAAGAGTGCAAGTTGCATTCATTCCATGAAAATTATCTAGAAAAGTTGTTCATGCTGCTGATAATGGTGGCACCTGGTTGGAGTTGTTGCTTAAACTAGAAATGGCAGAGATAGTAAAGTGTGACATTGATCCATGAAGTTCTGAGTTTGTGGAAATAAAATAAACAAGTAGTGCATGTCAACTAATTTCTACTCAGTGTATCTTGAGTGCTCACATGTCTATCAGTATTCTTGCTGCCAAACATATAAATCAGAGGCAAAGGGTGGATGAGTGATTATACAAAGGCAGGGACTGAGGGTAATTACTATTATGAAAGGAAAATATTAAAATGAGGAAAATCTAAAATTATCTGAGGATCAGAGAAATCTCCTGCACTTGACAGTATCTGAGAGTTAAGGTGTTTAGAAGATACCCAGTTACTTGAAGGTGTTCCAGGTGTGATAACCTCATGTGAATTGGGAAAACCTCCCACCGTCCAAACAGTTGCTTCTACAAAGCAGCAAATTCCCTTATTTTCCCACAAGACTTTTTTGTCTGTAATTTCAAACATTTACTTCTGCTTCCCCCATCTCCAAGGATGTTCTGTCTTCTAGGGCTGACTCTTTGAATTGTGCTCATGAATTCAAATCCAGGTCCGCATACAACACCATTAATTTTATAAGATTCTTAACTTTTAAGTAAAATCCCTTACAACAATGTCCCTCAAACAATGTTAATTAGTGTCTCACCAATTTAAACAAACAAACAAATCTACCACTCAAAATAATACAGAAAGCTTTCCCTCAAATTCTCCATCTGCTGAAGCTCTTTATTTACTCTCTTTCCCTAGCCTAGTATCATAACATAACAAACCACATGCTTTGAAGCTCTTTCCCATGGCTTGGTTGCCATCATAATAGAACTTTACTCATAACGACTGTCAGTGAGGACACGTTCCAAGGAGTTCAGTCTCTCCCACACAAGTGCTAGGGACAATTTGTCCTGACCTTTAATTTCTGTTCTGACCCTGTTTCTATTTCTACTTTCTTTGTCCTGAAGCCGGGTTCCCCTTGCCTACCGTCTACTTTCACAACCCATTTCACATCCATTATTTCTCTTTCAGAACAGATGCCGCTTTAGTAAAGCTGCAGGTCTGAGCTCTGTGCTACAGTTGCTTGTTTCCAGACACCTGTGTGGGCTTTTGTGCAATACAGTGCTTCAGAACATATGTACTATTAAACCACGAAATCGCCACTTTTAGGACATGACTAAACTCCTTTTCTTTCTTCCCTGTCTCTCTGTCTCCCTCCCTTCCTTCTTTTCATCATCTTCTTCCACATATTCTGTCTCATTCTGCCCTGTTCTTTACTTGTTCGAGTCCTGCACTATTCTCCATTCCTGCTTCATTTACTTAGAATGATGTGTTTGCTGTGTATCCAAGTCGGATCCAATGAAAAACTGAAATCCCACTTTAAGCAATTCCATGGACACAATTCCACTATTTGTTTTGTGTCAGAAAACTCTTTTCCATGTAACTAATTTTCCACATATTTTGTGTTAGCTGAACTCTCAAGCTTAACACAAACCCAGTCCACCTTTCTGTCTTGCTGAGAGTACACTCACTTCCAAAAATGAGTTGTAACAGCACGTAGGTTCATGATAAGAGACAACAGGGAAAATATCTGGGAAGACTCTGTTCACTGGGGACACAGTGGTAGCCATTTCCAAGTAGCTGTGCCATCAATGGCCATAACCTGAGCATTAACAACAAGTTTGGTCAATTCTGTCGATTACAAGGCAAAAGGCAAAATCTGAATATGAGTAACAGGTGAAATAGTACTGTGTGGAAGTACAATTTAGTAACTATAATGGTGAGTACATTTGGAATGTTTACTGAAAGATTTCATATAAAAGGACAGTATATAACCAATATATGCTCATTTTTCTCATAAAATGCATCAAGCATACATGCGCATGCATATATATGCATATATATATGCAGATAGAATACAAAGCCTATATATGGGGATTCCTTATCCTGGTCTTATTTTTAAAGAATTTGGTGTTTCATATCTCAGTTGATGTCCACATATGCAGTATGCAGGCAACACCTGTAGGATTCAATAGATTTTTAAAAATTAAGACAGGAAACTGGGTGAGTATGGATATTAGAAAAGATGGGTAAGAAATTAAAATACAAAGTATGAAATTCTTGAATAAAAATATTTCTTCATAAAAATCCAGATAGTTCCAGAAAGAAGGCTCAGTGAATAAAAGTACAAGCCTGATGGTCCAAGATTGATCCCTGGGACCCACATATTTAAAAAAAAAAAAACGATGTAGTGGCAAGCTTCTGTCATCCCAAAACTCCTGTGTTGTGGGAGGTGGAGATAGGCAAATTGATGAGAGGCTCATATGTGCAGTGCTGTACCAGAAATAAGACAGATCCTGCCTCAAAGCTGAGGTAGGAGAGAACCAATTCCCAAAATAGTTGTCCTCTGACCACCAGACACACAGGAAAAAAATAATAAATCTTTTATAACAATTCAGGTAACTTAACTTTGCAATTTCCATGATGTATTCATCAAAACTAAAAGACCAACATAGGAACACCACTAGTCATTAAAATCTTTATGCACCCACCTCACCTTTGAACTGTGGGGGCATGTGAAGAGGACAAACCTACAGATCCAAAACTGCATGATCTCCATGACACAGGACAACAACAGGATATCCCAGTGAGGAGTCCCAGTGAGAGCCCATCATTGATGGTGTAACAGAGGCCAGAGGCCTCCAGTCAGACCAATGGCTCATAGTAATGAACACTTGCAAGTAAAGATGAATGGACTAAAGGGTACACTGTGTGACTCAACGGGCAACACTACAGCTTCCATGACAAGATTCTCCTCTTCCTCTCTCTCTCTCTCTCTCTCTCTCTCTCTCTCTCTCTCTCTCTCTCTCTCTCTCTCTCTCTCTATCTCTCTCTCTCTCTCTCTCTCTTTGGTTTTTAGATTGTATTTTTTGTTTTGTTCTAGGAGATAGGTTGCGTGGGCAGAGGGTGGATTTGAGGGATAGGGAGATAAGTGGGACTGGGATGCATGATGTGAAATCCACAAAGAATCAATAAAAGTTAAATTAAAAATTAAAAAAAAAGAATCTAGTGTTTCATGAGTTAATAAAAACAGCAACAGGTTGACTTAATTTATACACACAGATTTGAAATCTGTTCTCTTGGTGAAAGCATAAAAGCTAATGTTTTACATCTCTAGAAGGTTGTTCTCATATTAAGCTAAAAAGACGTTTTATGACCTTTTGAAAATTATCAAGAGGAAAAAAAATCATTATCAAACACTGACATAAGCCCCACAAAACTGCAAATAAAAATTAGTTTGGGAAACTGACTTTCTCAATAAAATATTTGTCAAGTAAATAGATTAATCCTCCATGCACAGTGGAAGCCAATTAGTGTAGGAACATGATAAATGTTAGGTGCCTTTTGTGAACTACTTCATAGTCTTATAGAATCTTATTGTCGAATATTTTTCTTAGTCAAATTAAAACACATGATCAGTCATTTTGAAAGATATTTTAGAAGGAGAAAAACCTTGCAATGCTCTGAATTAATAATTTTGCAGGTATTTCAAAGGGAGAACCACAAATATGGGGTCATCTAATATTTATCACCTATAATTTACCACTGATATCTATAACTTCATGTGGTTTAAAATAAGATGAGATACATCAGATTCCATTTAACTAAAAAAAAATATGGCCACATATAAACCTATGAGATCTCAGACCACATGAAGTATTGGAAGTAATATGAGATGTCTCATTAAGGGATCACATATTTCAACACATGCATTTATGTAAGTGTAGATATATGAGTGTGCGTGTACCCCAGAAAGAATTAGCTTTCTAGACATCTTGAACCTAAACTCCTTCTTTTACCACCAGTTTTACCTATAAATATAACATAACATGAGAAATTATATTAGAGGTCATACTATGTGGAAAGGTGATCTACATGAAATTTGAGGCCAAACCAATTAGAATTCATAAAGCCATTATTTCAAAGAGTGTCTCAGAATTAATTCTCTAGATCCACCCCTTTGACCTGGGTTATAAATATTAATTTAACATAGTAGTTTTTTATGTTTCATTCTTATTATTCATGGTAACAATACAGAAGATCAGTTGGAATTTAGCTGGGCCAGTATAGTGGTTTGAATGAAAAAGGTTCTGCACAGGCATAGGTATTTGAATAGGCTCCTCATTTGTGGTGCTGTCTGGGGAGATTAAGCCCTGATGGAGAAAATGCATCACTAGGAGTAGGATTTGAGAGTTTATAGCCTCACCCGCATCCAGTTTGCTTCCTGTTTCTTGGGTGTCTTCTTGAGATGTGACACCTCAGCTTGAAGCTCCAGGCCACCTGATGCTATAGCTTCCTTGTTGTTATTCAGTCTCCCTTTGGAACCATGAGCCAAAACAAAAGCTTTCTTCTATAAACTGCCTTCAGTATTTAACACAGAAAGGTAACTAATATACCTAGAGACTATAGTGTTTCTTTTTTCCCTCTTTCTAGGATTTCTTATTTTTATATATACAAGTGTTTTGTCTGTATATGTAAGCATACTGTATGCATGCCTTGTGACTGTAGAAGTCTGAAAAGCATTCCAGATCAGCTGAAATAGGAGTTATAGACAGCTGTTTTGTGTGAATGTTGGGAACTAAACCAAGTCATCTGTAGGAACAGCCAGTGCTCTTAACTGCTGAATTATCTCTCTATCCTTCAGACACTATTTTCTTAATTTCCCATATAAATAGTATTCTATACACTTCTATATACCCATTTGTACAAATAAATGTCACTAACTTAATATGACTTTACAACAAAATTTTAAAATATATAGTTGGCAAGCATTACATATAATTTTAAAACTACAAATTTAAATGGTCAAGCATTTAGAGGTAGTATCTTATACTGAACTGCACAGCTTAGCACTAAGCATCCTTTTCATTGGAACTGAAAAAAACCTTTTTTTTTTTTTCAATGAATGACATATTTATTTTTAGTTTGTGGCAGTTGCTTTTTATTTTGTACTACTTTGTCAGTTATCTACTAACTTTTATATCTCACCATCATGGTAGGACTGGGACAAATATTTTCATTTTCCAAATCTGTTCCCCTTTTCCTTTTATGAGAAAAACACATGCATTTCACGATAAGCACTCACATACCTGCTCATAGCCACACTGCCAGCTTTCGTTTTCATTTCATTTCATTTTCAGTCTGTTCCCTTTGGGTTTTTAATAATGTTTCTTTGCAAGGTCTGGAGCAGGATTTAACCTGTGTCAGAAGTAGGAGTTCATCTCTTTGTGCTTCCCTATAGCCTAATAAGGATTTAATACCCTTTCTTCAATAATGTTCACATATTATAGAGTAAAAATTTCCAAAGAAGTCTGACTTCTACTTCCTCTGTGACTCCTGCTGCCTGAGAACAGGGTCCCGAATAAGCTACCTCAGGTAGAAACCCCCAGGTCTATCACTTGAGGACTTGTGTGTTTGGTGTGCTACCCCAAGGTAGGAGATTTCCTCCCCCCGCTGTGACTCTACTCTGACATCTGGGAGGTTTCTAAATCCTTCACAACTCCCCCAGGTAGTACTTCTCAGTTCTGCTCGAATCCCAGTGAAGAGGCACCTTAAAACACTGTGAGCCTTCCAGAGAGTTCTGAGGATTGTTGTGAGAACCTTAAAACTCTACACAAGTTTGAATCCTGTTCTTCCAAAAAGCATCTAGACCTATCTGAGCTGGGACCAATCTGATGTCCTACAAGACTGAATTTCAAGCATAATTTGGCAGGTCTACAACCAGACAATTTGGGGTAGCAGTAAACAGTGATCCAAATACTCATCAAACAAAGGTGAAAAAGATACTTATACTAAGTAATAAAAACAAGGGCCTAACTCCATATGGTTGCTCCCACCATAAAAGTATAAACAACATGAAAAACCAAGACAATACGTCTGCAAAATTCATGTTCCCATCTGTCTTAGAGGTTTTTATTGCTGTGACAAAATACCATGACCAAGTAAACAAGTTGTGAAGGAAAGGATTTATTTGGCTTACACTTCAGCATTGCTGTTCATCACTGAAGGAAATCAGGACAGGAACTCAAACATGGTAGGATCCCAGAGGAAGGAACTGGTACAGAGGCCATGGAGGGGTGCTGCTTACTGGCTTACTTACTATGGCTTGCTCAGGCTACCTTCTTATAGAGCCCAGGATCACCTGCTCAGGGATGACCCTGCCCACCATGGGCTGGACCCTCCCTCATTGATCACTAAATGAGAAAATGCCTTACAGCTAGATCTCAACAAGACATTTCCTCCACTAAGGCTCCTTCCTCTTTGATGACTTTAGCTTGTGTCAAGTTGACATACATAACCAGCCAGTACAACCAACCCCTTGTCAACTTAACACACAAACACATCACTATTAAGCTAAAACCCTTCCTTTCTTATTCATCCCAAGACCTCACATTAAAAGCATAAATAACTTTAAAAGTCCCACTGTCTTTACAAATTCAAACACATTAAAATTTTAGTAACCAATCTTTGAATTTTTAAAATCCAAAGTCTTTCAAAATTCCAAGTCTCTCAACTGTTGACTCCTGTGGAATAATCCTTTTGTACAGTATAAAGATTTGTCACTGGAACTGGTTTAATAAAAAGCTGACCATCCAGTAAACAGGCAGGAAGTATGAGTGGAAAAACCACACTAAGGATGCTGGGAAGAAGAAAGGTGGAGTCATGAGTAACGGGAGATGCAGAGGAAGCAAAACATGCTGGAGGGGAGGTAAAGTCACAGACCACCTGGAAATACATAGTTTGATATAAATGGGTTTATTTAATTGTAAGAGCTAGTTAGTAATAAGCCCAAGTTATTGGCCAAATATTTATAATTTATACTAGGACTCCATGTTGGTTATTTAGGAACTGGTGGGTGGGAAAGAATAGTCAGTCTACAAATGGAGTTCCAATGTGGGGCCAGAATTTCCACATAAGACCTGACAAAGCTTAAAAAGGATTCTAAACACACAAAAGTGGAATCAAACATGGTTTCTTGGTAACCATATTTTAAAAGGTAGACTCTGTTTACTAGCAACAGAGACAGGGCTCCTTTAAGAGATGGCTTCCTACCTCAGTGCTAGTGACAAAAAAATGGGCAAGACTCTTTTAAGAGGCCCTGCTACCAAACACTTAAATGGGGCTTAAAAACAGCTGGAGGTGCACTACTCAGTGGCAGTATGGATCCAAAAATCTCCCCAGAGTTGGGGTGGTAAATATGGCTCGCTGGAACTTCTGCAATGAAGCTAGGCTCTCAGAGAACCAAGTATGTTGGAGGCAGCTACTAAAGCAGAGGCAGAAGTCCTACCTCTGTCACTTAGCTGTTTCAAAGCTCATTTTATCAAAAGAAAAAAAAACAGATTACAGATACACAGTAAAGACAGATTCATATGGAACAAACCTCTAAATGAGTTACAGTGTGTTTTAAGATGTACAAAGGCTTGGGAGAGAAAAGAAAAAAGAAATAGTCATAAAAAGGAAAAAGACAATTATACATAGTTTTAAATAATAAAGTAAAGTCCTTTAAAAAGGAGTAAAGTAATATAAAAGGAAAAAGCCACATAAAGAGGAAAAATACACAGAGTCTGGATCTTATATGTTATTGTATTTTTTTAAATTTTTTGATGGCTGTGCTTATAGATTGGAAGATTAATATTCTGAAAATGGTCATCAAAATTAGTAGCTATACTTTGGACAGAATATATGTGTCTAGAATACCCAAAGAACTTCAAAAAACTACACAAATAAAAATTCTAGACATTAGAAAACAAACATCTTCATTAAAAATCATGGCATTGAACTAAACAGAGATTTCTCAAAATATTAAATGTCAATGTTTGAGCAACATTTTTAAAAGCATTTAACATCCTTGACCATCAGGGAAATGCAGATTAAAACTGTTTTGAGGTTTCTTTTTATCCCACTGAAAATGGCTAATATATATATATATTTATATATATATATATATATATTTATATATATATATATATATATTGGTATGAATTTGGAGAGAAAGGAAGCATTCATTCATTGTTTCTTGGAGTGGAACTGGTAAAACCATATATAAATTAGTTTGGAGGTTCCTCAAAGAGATAGAAATAGACCTATTACATGATCCAGTTCTACCCTTGGGCATATAACTAAAGGATTCCTCATCCTAACACAAAGATACTTTATAATCCATGCTTACTGCTGCTCTATTCTTAATAGCCAGAAAATGGAAATGGTCCAGAAGCCCATCAAGTGATAACTAAATGAAGAAAATGTGGTATATTTGGAGAAGTGAATACGATTCAGCCATCAAGAAATGTAAAATTATAAAACATGCTAGTTAACGGATGGAACTTGACAATACTACACTGATTAAAGTAATCCTGATGCAGAAAACAAATGCCATGTGTTGAGGTTTCTCTCTTATCAGTGTATGCTGCTGTGAATCTTTAGATATGTGTTTAAATTGGAATAGCACTTCAAGTTGGGAAAATAGTAAGGGATTGTGGAAGACGGGGCTTTCATAAGAGGAGAGACAGATTGGAAGTGGTATGAAGGGGACTGGGAAATAATAGGACTAGAATGATTAAGTGGGGCTGGGGAAGGAGGGAGAGGCAGAGAGGTAGTGGGAAGCATGAAGTGATAAGTAAAACTAAAAACCTTTGAAAAGGTGATCTTGACCCCCACTGCTATTGAAACTTTATCTTTTTTTTTTGTATTGTTTTTGTTTTTGTTTTTTTTGAGACAGGGTTTCTCTGTGTAGCTTTGTGCCTTTCCTGGATCTCACTCTGTAGACCAGGCTGGCCTCAAATTCACAGAGATCCGCCTGGCTCTGCCTCCCGAGTGCTGGGATTAAAGGCCTGCGCCACCACCACCTGGCGAAACTTTATCTTAAATACATACATAAACATATATAAGAAGTTCAAATGGAGCTTCCCTGTAATGGGGGAACAATGCCTCTCCCAGAGAACATAAGCTACCAAATAAAAATTCCAGTGGCAAGTAGGGGCTACCTGATTTTGAGTTTGATAATGAGACCTTGTAAACCCTGAAACATTGCAGGCTATTGCTGATGTTCTTGGTCACCTTCTGGAACTTTGAATGAGACCCTGTTGATGAAGACACTACTTTCTTCTGTCACAGAACATGGAGATGACCTGGAAGTTTCATCCATACTGACTAGCTTTTTTATTCTTGGAAGATGTTATGGGTACCATGGAAAAAGAAAATAATCACCAATGTCACCCTTCTGTGGACCTGTGGTCTACAATAGAGAACTGGTGAGATACAGCAGAGATACACTTATGACACTTATAATATTAGAGTGATAACAACTTTCTGATGGAATTTGAGGCCTGATCCACAAGGTGGAACTCTGACACCCACCACTATTCCACATGTAGAGACTAAGAGAATATAGGGTGTTCTGCTCTAATTGGGACATCTATCTATATCACACCCCCCAATCAAGGCTCAGGGGTTATTGTAGAATAGAGGTGGAGGATTATAGGGGAAGAATTTGAGAATTCATAATGGGAAATTGGCCTGATCAAAACATATATGAATGTGTGGAATTCTCAAACAATAAAAAATTACCCAAAAAGCAATGATAATATTAAGTTAAGAAAACAAACCAGAAATGAAATTAATTCATTCAAATAAATATAGTAGATATAATAAGCTCCTGTACATTCATTTATAAGAGAAATAAGCTGAAAACATTTTTTGCAAAGCATTTTTTAAAACTAAATAGGAAGTTTAGTTATAAAAGTTATTATAGTTATACAGTACAAGCAAAACAGCTATGTAAAGGAATACAGACATTTCTAGGGACCTCATAAGGATGCTGTAGTAAAAAACAAAAAACAGTTAAAGTATCAGTTTTAACAACAAATAAGTAGTAATTTGGGAAGACTATTTATCAAAATGTGTTTACCAGAGGCTAAAATGTTAGGCCAAGGGAAATTCCCCAGAGAAGGAGAAAGCAGGATCGGATAGGCTAGGTTGTGCCAACTGAACATGGAGGCTGGAGCTTTTCCAGGAAAAGTCAAGGAACATGAGGATACAGTCATTACATGCACCATAGTTCTAAGTAAGTTCCATTTAAGTTTGGTCATCTTTGGTTTTTATGGTACAGCAAAGACTGTAAATCATGTCTCAGCATGAGAAACATTGAGTAAAAGGAAGAGTTGAAAGCATATCCTGCATGTATTCTCCCCTCCTCTGGTTCCTATTTTGAAACAAGGCTCTGAAAGACACTGAGTAGCAGGACCTCACTTGCTCTTCCCTGTGGGTTGAATATAGAACTATTCCTATCAAATGGCAGTTGTATGCAGGCATCTGACAGAGCTGCCACAGCCTCCCCAAAGCAAGGCAGGTGTAACCGCACTGTCAAAGGTCCTCCAAAATGCTTCAGAGTGGTGATTAAATAGCTACTCCTCTGAATGGGAACACATTAAAAAGTAGCTATACCAACATTTAAATGTATAAATCCAAGCTGATTGAGGAGGCTCACACCTTTAAACCCAGCACTCAAGAGGCAGAGGCATGCACATCTCCATGACTTCAAGGCCAGCCTATTTACATAGTGAATTCCAGGACAGCCAAGACTGTGCATAGAAAAAACAAAAGTACGCGCCGCGCACGCGCACGCGCGCGCGTGTGTGTGTGTGTGTGTGTGTGTGTGTGTGTGTCTGTCCAATTTTGTTTTATAATTTCTGAAATTATTTTATAAATTAATTAAGTTAAAATATGACCTAACATCAGTTTTATTGCATTCCATTTTGGAAGGTTAAAAAAAACAAAACAAACAAACAAACAAAAAACAAGCAACAACAAAACTATTATTTTGTTAAACACAACCATATCTAACATATCACATATGTTAAATGTGAATTTTGTTTTCTTGTGTAGCCCTTATCATAAATGAATCTCTGGAGTCCTTCCTACTCAGGTTTAGCAACCCATGAAATTTCGACCATCATGTCCAAGATACAGTACCCAGACCAAAAACAAAAAAAAACAAAAAAAAAAAAACAGGCAAATGAAAATAATGAAAAGTTGGGCACAGTCCATCTCTTTGCTATCCCTAATGTTCGATAAGCATGTGATATGTATCAAGACACTTCTCTGAACCCATTTGTCTTGTTTATCTCACTTTACATTTTAGACTTCAAAAAACCCAAACTGTTCTTTTTTTTTTTTTTTTTTAAGTAACCATGAATAACTTAGAAAACTGGGTGTTGATATTCAAGGGAAACCAAAAGAAATTTTGTGTTAGCTGAATGACTTCAGTGATCATCTTCTAGCTGACCCTGGTAAACACCAATCTGTAATTGAGATCTACAAGTTCATCTTCTTCACATTCATTTACAAGCAGAAGAAAGAAGGGAGGGAAATGAGAAAAGTTGGAAGGCATCTGAAGTTCAACAGTTACTAGGTCTTTACTGAAAATGCCTCCTTCCTGAAGTCCCTAATGTGATTTCTAAACGGTTTGCGTAGGTTTTGTACAATATTAATGTGTAAGTTAAGATATTTAATGTTTGGAAAATTATGGACTAAAATGCCTTAACAAATTAAAAAGTATAGACACTACTGCTCAAAGTAAAACATGTTTAATTGTGCTCAGCCTTCTAATGTGCCTCTTTGATAAAATGAGAACTCAAGTGCTGATGTGATTTCATGAACCCAATATTTTAGAAAATAGAGTAGATCATCACAAAATTATGTTTTTATTATGTATTTCTCCTTTCTACATCATATAGAGTAATGAAATGCAGGTGAGAAAATAATTATATAACTATATGTGCAAAATTTTGATAGTTATTTAAAATTTGCTAATAAAATCTTAGTGACAAGGACAGACAAAATATCCCTTTGAATGGAGTTTCACTATGGAAAAACATTTATTAAAAATCTGTGACAATGCCAATAATAAGTGGTTTTAGGCCATATTGAGAAAAGATGAATTGTCAAATGTTCTATGTTATTTGGGTCAACTGTTGTTTTTCCCTGATTTCTATTTGCAATTCACCTAGAATTCAATCAAATGCAGTGAGGGAAGGATAGGAAGGTGAAGGTTTATGGGCTTCCTGATTCAATTAAATTGACACTTAGTGAGTATCAATTATTAATGGAAGCATTTGCAGGGCAGAGTCTTTGTCATTTCAGACAGAGAAGGAAAATAATTCTAAACCAAAGTTTGAATATCTTAGACACCAGGAGAAGCAAAAACAAACCAAATTGTATTCATGCTTAATTCAATAATTTCTGTCTGAAAATATATCTATTCTCTTAGTTTGTAGGAAAACACAGACCAAGTTAATTTTCTTCCACAAGAGATTTAGAAGACTAACTTTAATGAGGAAGTGTACATTTTGATGGACAATTTAAAAATACATTTTATGAGGAAAATTTTGAGATATCCAATCTTTTTTATATTATTTATTTTTTATTTCTGCCCAAGGATTACTGAATTTTGCTACAGTATGTTGCAATTTGCTGTTATTTACTTTCTGGTTTGGAAATAAGATACAAACAGAACAGTTAAAAGGTAGAACCATTGGTCTATTCAAATAGGAAGTAGTTAATCATGAATTGCAATTAAAATATAATAAATACTGTAAAAATATATTGGTCAATTTTTTTCAAGAGAGAATAGTGCTGTGTACTGCCATGATATGTTAAGTAAAGTTCAGTTTGAAGTTGTCTTGTGTTTGCTAGAAAGGCAGAAAGACAACACACCTGCTTAAAATGCTGTGATGGCATTTGCTCTTCAGTGCTTCATGTTTCCTTCCCAATGTCCTTAACCTTCAGAATCTAATGTTATGCTCCTCAAAGCTACATGCTCAAGCTGGATGCTAGTCATGTCAAAACCATTCTAATCTACTTCAGTGAGAGAAACAACTTCATGTATAAGAGCCCAAAGTGAATTCCATACCAAGTGCAACAGATTAATACCCATATCCTTCTCTTCTTTCCTCTGTTCAGTCTATGTTGTGCTGCTATGGGTCCAGGCAGGCCTGGATGAATCTTGTTCTGGCACTCTCTCTGTTTGTTTCCATTTAGTTTGACATAATGATTCCCCTAGACCTCCAAACATGACAGTCTATTCCCAATGCTCTTAGAGCTATCCTGATCTTGATGGTAAGATCCTGAAGACACTACATAGTGCAGTCATAGAAAGTGGAGAAATTAAGTTGGTATTCACCTGGAAAATTCATCCCTACTGGCTAACTTTCATAGTGCTGGAAGATGCTATGCATGTTACTGGAATTAAAAGTAATTATCAATTGTAAGGAGTGAGTGAAGTCCTGAGCAAGCGAAGTTCTGAGTGAATGTATATTGTTTGATATGAGACAGTTATATCAAGGACCAAAGAATATGATCCATACAAAACTGACAAAGCCTTTCCCTGGGTCTGGTTCAGAAAGGCAAGCCTTCCTCTGTCCAAGCACAAGTGTTTACAAATGATTGAATATATATATGAACAAACGAACAAAAAAACAAAACAAAACAAAAAACACTAGGAACTTCAGCTTCCTCCTCCTGGGTGTTTGCACAGTGACACTGCTCCTCCATAGAAACCTACTGAGACTAGATAACTCCTTCCCATCCATGTACTGCACATAATAAACAAGATGCTCTTCTGGGTTGTTGCAGTAAGCAGTATGGATCCATCAGAGCATGCATAGACAACCACCCTGGGTTTTCTGTCTATTTGTGCTGATCATTTACTTAGTGTCACTGTTCTTTCACTACCTCACTGCCCCTAGTCAGATCCAGTCCCAGCCATGCTGGGTTTGGCAAGCAATCTCACCCAGCTGTGAATTCTGAGAACTATAATAATGACCACTCTGACAAGCTGTGTCCATTGTTGTAACAGAAACATGGATGTTATGGGAGTAACCGATTGCTTTCTGATTGGATTGAAAGCTCACTGCACAAAATTAATTCATACCTGAGACTGTTTATAGGGCCAAACATCTGTTGTTCCAGAGGCCCTAGCCCCTAGGGGAGAATACACTGCTATTATTCTGCTAAATGAATGTAGTACTAAAATACTCCTAATGATTCATTGCTATGTTCAATGCATCTTCCAATTCTCATTGGAGAAGCTTCTTCCAGTAGACAGCAATGAACACAAAGACCCTCAAAGGCTCAACTCACACAGAATAAAAGACTGTCAGTGTTAGTGCCTGAATGGGAAGTACCTATCAACACTCCTTCACTCAAGGCTCAGAAACTTTCCTGGAAGAGGGGGCAGTATATTGTAAGAATTAGAAGTGGTAGATTATTTCAGGGAAACTGTTTTGCAGATAAACAGGGAAGTTTCACAAATGATCTCATAGTGATTGTGGTAGCATGCTCAACACCTGTGCCACTTCGGGCCAGACAAAACTTCAGCACAGAGGGGGGAAGTTGGGCACAAATGCCCACCCTTAGCAGAGGAGTTATTGGCATTTGACAGCGTGAATAGTTGGGAAGCACAAATTGGATTGGATGAATTAATAATAATAATAATAATAATAATAATAATAATAATAATAATAAAATTAAAACAACAGGAAAATAACTTGAAGTTGAGTGTATAGGGAAGTAGAGTGCACCTGGGAGGGGTTGAGAAGGGGACGTGAATGTCAAAACATATAGACTCATGAAAGAATTAATAAAAATATGGTTTTTTCCTCTCTATTTTTCATTGTTTGCTTGACTCACACTTTTACCAGTACTCAAGTCTCGATTATGTTAAAAGCAATCTTTCCTATACTCCTACATTTTTCTTGCATGTTTATTTCAATTTCCCAAAGAGTTCAGTGCTTCGTGGGTGCCTGTCACTCACGATCGGCTGAAGTTTGCTTTCAGAGTTGCCTTCTTCTGACCTCTCAGAAGAAAATGCTGGCCTTACCTTTCAAATTCAGAAACTTCCTCATCTGAACTCTTTCTGGCAGGTTATGTCATTCGCCATGTCTTCATGTTGAAAGTGGGTTTTAAAATTCTCTGAGACACAGTTAGTTCTCAGCTCCCTTTTAAGGCTCACAAAAATGATTTCTTCTTCACAAATTGTTTTATCCTTCAATGCAGACATGAATGAAAACCTCATTTCTACTTTGTTTATGCCATATTGCCTTTAGTTTATAAGTGATGAAACACTGGCATAGGACAACTTATTGAAATCAAATCATAAAAGTCAAATTGTTCTATTCAATTACTATTTTAAATACTGTCATAGAACAAATTTTACAAAATAATACGGTTTTTATATTCATGAAACTTCCGAACTTATTTGTGTCTTTGGGTTAGGGTCAGAAAAACTAGGAGAATTTGGACACAATGTGCTTTAGAAAGATAACAATAGATAAAAAACAAACAAAACCCTACTTATAGTTTAGTCAGGAAAGGGGTATCCTCTTCATTTATTTTTGGAAACAACATGTCTCTTAAATGACATGATTGAATTATGCACAAAGTTATATCACATATTAGCTAGTAACTATGAATAGTTTCTAAATTATAACTGGGGAAATACACATCAATTACCATATTCTTTTCTGTGCACACAATACCTGAAATCAAGACATGCTGAATTATAAAAGAAAAGAATATAAATTTATTGCTCAATTTACACTTTCATTGTTTGATGATTGAGCTATTTGCCAATTATTGTTTATATGTTGTTGATTACTATAACATAAAATTATGCTACTGTTTGTGAGTTTAACATGAAAATGCAATGGGTTTTCAATTTTTTTATATTCTATCATATTTTTGGTGTTGAAAAAAATTATCCTGCTAAATAAACACAATATTAAACTGTCTACTAATGACATATTATTACACCAATGACGTGTGTATTTCTAAACCCTCATCAGAAATGATTCTTTAGTCCCCTCCTCCCAGATTGAGCCAAGCGTCCCTGCATAAGTCCCAGGTTTCAAACAGCTAACTCATGCAACGAGCCCAGGACCTGGTACCACTGCCTAGATGCCTCCCAAACAGATCAAGCCAATCAACTGTCTCACCTATTCAGAGGGCCTGATCCAGTTGGGGGCCCCTCAGCCTTTGGTTCATAGTTCATGTGTTTCCATTCATTTGGTTATTTGTCCCTGTGCTTTATCCAACCTTGGTTTCAACAATTCTCGCTCATATACACCCTCCTCTTTCTCACTAATTAGACTCCCAGCGCTCCACCAGGGGCCTGGCCGTGGATGTCTGCATCCAGATTCCTCAGTCCTTGGACCTGCCTGGACTGAGTCTATCAGGTCGATCCCAGTCCTCGGGGGGAGATTTTGATCTGGAGGAGGTGAGAATGGGGGGTAGGCTGGGGGGAAGGGGAGGGGGCCAGGAAGGGGGAGAACAAGGGAATCTGTGGCTATTATGTAGAACAGAATAGTATTGTAAAAAAATAAATAAATAAAATACTTCTGAAAAAAAAAGAAATGATTCTTTATGCAGTAGATAGAAATTAGCCATGAAACACACAACTAGTCATGGGACACAGAATGAGTGACTGCAGTATGCTTGGCCCTAAAAGGGACATGTATATTACACCGCCGCCACCGACCCCCTCTCCATCCTGCTGCCGCCACAAGGTTCAGGCATCATTGTGTATGAGTGGAGAGAAAGATTGTAAGAGCCAGAGGCAGTGAATGACTACAAGAAAACAGTCTTTTTTTTTTCCAGACACAGTGGGGCATTCAGGTTCAAGCCAGACAGAATCACAGCATGCGGAGTGGAGGTGGGCATGAAGTCCCTCTTCTAGCTGGCAATTGAGAGCTGTTAAGAATGGGAGAGTCGGCTTTCTTGGATGGTGCCAACCCTGGTAGGTTAGCTATGATCTAGAGGATGGTTACCTACCCGAGGGTAAATGGAAGTGGGAACTGTACTCGGTGGGTTTTCAAAGTCAACAACAACAAAAAAGACAACGGACAGTTGAGTGGGTTGGGGAAGTGGGGTGTGGATCCGGGAGGAGTTGTGTGGTGAATATGATCAAAGTATGTTTTTGAGAAACTCAAAGAATTTATAACAAAAAATGTCCTTTACCTATGATAGTTTTGTGTAAAAAAACTTATGATAGGAAAAAAAAATGAACCAACCTACTCATTTATTTTATATTTCCTTTGCTTATAAGGTATGTATCTTATCTGCTGCACTCTCATCTTTCAAATACTTAAATGTAAAGTAAAAATGATACTTCAAATATATTATTATTTAAAAATATTCAATCAAGTTTCTCTGATTTTGACTACTTTTATCTCAAAAAACTTTTCTTTATACTTTTTAAAAGTCACTTTTAAACAAAGTGTTCTCTCTCTCTCTCTCTCTCTCTCTCTCTCTCTCTCTCTCTCTCTCTCTTTCTCTCTTTTTGTTTTTTGAGACAGGGTTTCTCTGTGTAGTTTTGGAGCCTGTCATGGAACTCACTGATTTTCACTCTTAATCTGGTTCTCTTCATTGGCTTATAGAGAACAGGTGGCTCAGACTGACTCAGGGCTCAGACTGTGACACCCAAATTCAATAATACTTTTAGTAGGTAGTAAGTAAGTAGGTAAGTGTTTTTCCTCATCATTCATTAATTATTGGTTGGATTCATTAAGATGGATTTCAATTATGAATCTCATGGTTTCTTTGACTATCAAAATTTCAGAGAAGTGAACTGTGGAGAAGAGAGAGAAGGAGGAAGAAGAGGAGGGGAAAGGGGAGGAGATGAGCAAGACCCTCTCAAAAGATAAAATTAAGAAATTAAGTCTATAAGAGAATCTGTTTTAGTATTATCTCTGATGGACTCTGGGAATCAGTGTTGGAGAAATAATACCACATATAGAGAAATATAGAAATAGAGGTAATACTATATTTATTAGCAAACTTCTAATCAATTAATTTTTTAAATAAATTATTGTGCAATTCAGAATTTCAAAAGAATAAAGTTAAGTGATTACACTCACAGGACTAAATGTATTAATTACACAGTTGCTGGAAAGATTGCAGCATGAAAGTTCAAATTTAAAGGTTGAATTTGTCTTTTAAGAACTGTGGACTGTTTCTAATCCTTCATAAAAAGAAAATGGAGCAATTTTAAAAAGCTACTTAATTGTATCCCTTGGCCACAAATAAAGATACTCCCTTCCTGAATTTCATGAACTCTTGTTTGCCAAAATCCAACTCAAGGGAACCTTCTGTCAAGTAAGTTACCTTGATTTTTTGTCTTGTTGTTTGGTTGGTTTTTCCTTTCTTCTTTCTTTTTCTTTTTTTTAAAACAGGGTTTCTCTGTGTAGTCCTGGCTGTCCTGGAACTCACCTATAGATCAGGCTGGCCTCAAACTCACAGAGATTTATTGGCCTGCCTCTGTCTCTGGAGTGCTGGAATTAAAGGTGTGCAACACCACTGACTAGCCATTCTCACCTCGTACTAGTCAGAAAAGAACTTTATTTTAAACTTGATTTCTTTAATAACTCTATGTGAATAAATTCAAAACTATGGCCCCATGTGCCTCATGCTTTTGTTTGCGTGAGTCTGTAAGAAAACAAAGCAGAATGCAGAAGTCCCGAAACTGCGGAAATAAGAATGATCCAGAGCTACAGTGATAGTTTAGCATACATGCTTAGAAGGTCATGTATTAGAGTTTATACAGTGAAATTGCCAAGCTGGACAGAAAATTAAACAAAAGACTAATATGTAATCAGGATGTAAGAGCTAATTTAAGGAAAGGCATATGGGATGACACAGGCATCTTGCCTATAAGACCTCTCTGTCTATAGACTGTTAAACCGCTATTATAAACTAAGTTGGCTGAGTCTGTGGGTTTGGAAAAACAGACCTGATGAATCAAAAAACAAAAGATGCTATATTGACTTTTCAAAGAATCCATTGCTTCAACATCATTTTACAGCTATGGGGCATCCAAAGATGGCCATGCCCTCAAATAATTAATTAAAGAATTAAATAAAAATTGATTAAGTATGTTTTTATTTGCTAGATATTTAGCAGTGTTGATTTTTAGAACATTAGTAAAAACTGAAATATTTCCTTTTGTTCAGTATAAATATAAGAGAGGTTCTATCTGTAAGCAGGACATACTAGGTTTTTGTTGTTCTTATTTCCAGACAGGGTTTCTCTGTGTAGCCCTGGTTGTCCTGGAACTTGCTCTATAGACCAGGCTGGCCTGGAACTCACAGAGATCCACCTGCCTCTGCCTCCCTAGTGCTGGGATAAAAGTTGTACGCAACCGCAGGCCAGGGGCTAAGTTTTAATAATACAAACAAATATATGTAACTATGCTATTTAAGAATCACAATAGCAATACAAAAGTATGTGTGAGATTATACAATAACTAAATGAAACGTTTTAAGAACATAGTTTATGAGACTCTTCATATACTATTTCAATGAAGAAAGAAAAAAATATTTTAGATCCTAAAACCCAGCTACCTCTAATCAGCTGACAGCAAATAAAATTGCTTATTTTTAGAATTGATATGGTCTGGTCAATCATCAAAAAAGAGAACACTAAAATCATTATAGAGCCACAGAACAATGTAATGAAATTCTCTCTGATATGTTTTCTTTTCGGTGATGAAGGCAGGAAAGGGTTCTATGTAGTACAGAATATTAAATAGAGAAAAGAGATTAAGTATTTGCTGTGTGTTGCCCTCTGGAAGGCTGGCACCCAATGGGCAATGCAACTTGGACACAGGAAAGGGCTGGTTTGCATCATTTTAGATGTTTTTTTTTAATTAATAAAGGATCATAAAATGAGGATAGTGGTGACTGAAACGTAATTTGATTTGTGTAGGATTATACTGACTACAACTGAAAAATTACAAATAATTACCATTAGAAATTCAATGAGCTTAAAATCTGATCAATTCTATCTGGGAAATTTCTAGTTAACGAGGGCTAACTTTTTGGTTGAGAGTTTGAATACACAGTCCTTTTACAATTAATGAATATTTAGAGCTCATTTTCTTTTGTGTTTATTCTTAATAATTTAATTGTACAAAAACTTTTTGTATCTTTATCTTAGTGATCCCATTGATCTAATTGTAAGAAATTCTTTAATTATTTTATACAATAACTTGCAAGAGCCAGAAAAAAATCATTGTAATGCCAAGTCCTTCTTCACAATGTATTCTTGTTCAGAAAATAATAAACTGTGTATTTCATGTGAGTTAGAACTAGAAATTCAATAAACATATGTTTGTGATTACTGAAGAAAGAACATGAACAACAACGAACCCCCAAAACAACAGTAACAAACCAAACAAAAGTGAAACCCAAAATATGTTCCAGTTTAAAGAGGTTATGTATTCCAAAGGGAGCTACCTTGGGAGTATTACTGTAGGTGACTGTTAACAAGTAAAAAGGTAATATGTTCCCAAACTCAGCTTGTTGCTAGTATGCCTCCAAGGGCTAAGTCTTCTGCAAAGGTAGGGGAGCCAGGAAAGGACTTTGAAACACCTAGGGTGTAATTCAGTGGGAGGGAGAGAGAGAGAGAGACAGAGACAGAATGAGAGAGAAAGAGAGACAAACACAGCGGGAGGGGGGTTGAGTTCACTGGATTCAAATATTTTAGAGAAAGTAAACTATTGCTGGAAATCTGGCTAAATTTTGAAAGTTACCTTTTTTTGTGTCAGTGGTCCTGAAGCCTAAGTCTGAATTTTGGCTTTATTGTTGAAATAAAGCTTGATTTGAGAAGTTGCTAAGTTTTGAGAAATCTGCTAAGTTTTTCTTCCTTAAGAATAAACATACTTCTATCTCATAATTTTTTTTCTGAGAAGTGTGTGTGTGTGTGTGTGTGTGTGTGTGTGTGTGTGTGAGTATATGAGCAGATGTCCGTGGAGGCTGGAAGAGGACATCAGATCCTCTGGAGCTGGATTAACTGTTGGTTTTGAATCACTTGCCCTGCATGCTGGGACTTGAACTCATGTCCTCTGCAAGAACACCAAGAGTCAACACACCAGGATGTAACATGAATCTTAAAAAGTCTTATTAATAAAAACAAACCCTGAGCCAGGTATTGGGGTGAACGCTGAAAGATCAGAGAAACAGAACAAGCCATATACAACCTCACCTTGCCAATTCCTCAGCTGATCTTGTTTCCTCAAACTGGAAGCCTCTGAATACTCATCTGAATAGATCTCAGCTGAACTGCTGCTTAAAGCTAAAAGCTTAAAAAGGCTCTAGTCTTGGTCCTCACGCCTTATATACCTTTCTGCTTCCTGCCATCCCTTCCTGGGATTAAAGGCATGTGTCACCATGCCTGGCTATTTCCAGTGGCTTTGAACTCACAGAGATCCAGAAAGCTCTCTGTCTCTTGAATGCTAGGATTAAAGGCATGTGCTATCACTGCCTAAACGTATGTTTAATATAGTGGCTGTTGTATTCTCTGACCTCCAGATAAGTTTATTGGGGTGCACAATACATCAACCATACCAGCCCTTAAACCATACATTAAAATGTTAATGTTTTTAGTGTGTGTATGCTAAATGGTATACAACAGGCACTTAACTGATACAGGTGGTTGTTATTACTTAGAACTTGTGAATTCTAAAGCTAATAGTTCTAGCCACAGAAGTTTACAATGATACATTTTCCCACCAATAAGTATAAAGAGGAATATTTTGAAATGTTTGCTGTGATAATAGATCTTTCAATGAAATTATTTCAGAATAAATATGTTTAAAATTAAAATTTGATAATTGAACAGCTCTTCTATGCATATAAACTGGAATTAGGAATATTATCACTTTTCAAAACAGAGGTTTATGATGTTTTGTGATGTTATACAATATTTCTGTGCAAGTAGGGAATTGTATATTCAGTCCCCAATGAGTACATATTGATTTTTTCTGAAAAGGTGAATTGTAGCTCAATATTGAAATTATTTAATTATGTTACCATAATAGATTATGGTCAACAAATTGTTGAAACAATTTTGAAATTGAAAGGGGGAAAATATGCTTACATTACTACTTTACAAAGGTTCAGAAAAAAGATTGATAAAAGATTAAGAGAGTAGGGGAAAAAAGGTAGAGACATAAAGTGAGTATTAAGGCATTCAGGGAACATGGTGTTTTGAAGCATACAGTTTACAGAGTTCACTGAATACAGTAGTGGCATTAAAGCCTGTCTGCACATTATTTGATACTTTGCCCATCAAAGGGCATCTACAGCATTTGCTGTCTTCTTAGCCTTGATTTATATTGACAATTCCCTCCAAATGCCATGTGCTTCATAGAGGCTTAAGCTGCTTTGGAGAAGTGCTTCAATCATGAAGGCTCTGAACCTGTCAATGAATTAATCCATTGATGGGATCATACTTTGATGAGCTGTTAGAAAGAGATGTAAACATAGAAGACAGAAATAGCTGACAGGAGTGAGTCCCTGCAGTCATGTCCTTAAAGGTTTTGCTTTATCTCTAGTTCTGTCATTTTGCTCTCTGTCTTCCATCCAACATAAGGTAAGGTGGTATGGCTCCATAAATGCTCCCTGCCCTGATGCTAACCAGAGACCCAAAGGCAGTACAGCCAAGTGACCATAGATCCTCTGAAACTCTCAGCCAGCATAAAACTTTTCTACCTTTGAGGTTATTTTCTCATACTTGAATAACATACTCCTTTTATAAGAACAATCTAGCAAGTATTACCAATGCAGTTATCTGAGGATTACAACATGGCAACTAACAATTATCTAAGGAACTCCCAGTATGCCCCATTCTAAAAGTGACTGATCCATTAATGACAAAGAGCCTTTTGAGATTAAAAATTCTTCTCAAGGTCATAGCCCTAAGTTATTATTTTCCTTCTTTTCTTAAATAACACATATGAACCAATGGACTCAGCATAGTCTGTTTTGCCCAATTTGGTAGGAAAGTGTTTACAAGGAGAGACAGAGTGGAAGAAATATTGTGAACATTAGTTTAACCAAGCAAGGGAGATGTGTCAATGGAAAGACAATGGTGGTATCATCAAATGTGGGAGGAGAGGGTCAAATAATGTTCTAAGATAGAGGTAGGGAGAGATTTTGTAGGTCACAATCAAGAGTACTAACACCTTTATTTTCCTAATCTTTTATTTTTTCATGAGTCGAAATAATAGAATGTTCCTGACTCATTTTACTTAAGAATATAATCTAGAAAATTCCATGAAAAGTGCTTCATCTACTTATCAAAAGAAGTAGAAGACACCTCACTCTTCAGGTCTTAGATTGAATGCATGATTAAGAGTGGAAGAAGGTCAGAGAACAGATTTAATTACAGATATAACAATGGGAAGTACTGAGATGTAAGCTTTTACAAAACTCAGGATGGTAAAAAGATACATCTATCTCACCCCAGTCCTGTGGAAGATCTCTTTATTCTCTATGGGGCCCATCAGACCTTGGAAATAATTGTTCTGCACTGTGTTTGACACATTTGATAATTTAAAACTATGTTTTAGTGAGGCCTGATGATAGACTCTGTTCAAAAACAATTCTTAGAGGGAATCTTACTCTCGTGATAGTAATACTCAAAGACTGGAGGTAGCACACTGAGGCTTATATGCTCTTACAAAATCTATATTACATGTTTCCACTAGATAGATGTGAATAGCTCATAAAATGACTTCATCTCAAACAGTGTTTAATTGGATGCCACTAGGAGAGAGAGAGAGAGAGAGAGAGAGAGAGAGAGAGAGAGAGAGAGAGAGAGACAGAGAGAGACAGAGAGAGAGAGAGACAGAGAGAGAGACAGAGAGAGAGAGACAGAGAGAGAGACAGAGAGAGAGAGACAGAGAGACAGAGAGAGAGATTTGAAATAATGGGATATTCAAGATCGTTGCATATTAATGGATTCTTTAAAGCTTCTCTTCAGAGGACACATTTTTCTTTCAATTTTATTGTCATGTATGAATTGTACAAATTGTTACATATGGTACATACTTATAACACTTTGGTCATATTTACACCTCTGTTTACCCTTTTGTATCCCTTCTTTCATCTTCCCCGTCTTTCCTTCCACATCCCTCACAGACTGAACAGTTCTCCATGCCCACAGATATATTATCTAAGAAAAATATCTCTTGAGATCACTCATGCTGCATAAGGACCAAAGAAATGTTCTTTGTAAAGATGGCCTCCATTAGGAAGGTATGAGAAAGGCATGGTAGAGAGGAGAGTAGAGAATTAACAAATGAAAAGAATAAAAGTTAACCATACTTCACCTTCTTTCCTCACTGCAAGTTTCCAGCCCCAAATGTACCTAAACTGGGTCAAAGGAAACACACCTAGAGTTCATGCTTTTTTTGGATCATATATGCATATGTGATTTGAATGCACTGTAGCACATTTAAAAATCCCACAATACACTAAAATATGCCAAGAATTTCTTGACTATGTTACTATCCATGCTCATTCAATAGTGACTTAATCATGACAGAAGAAGTGTGGATATTTCTAAACCTAGTGAATCACAACAGAAAACTTCAAATGGAAATAACACATTATCTAACAGCAGTATGGAATGCATTGAGCTCAGTCACCCAGGATGAGATTAGGAATCAACATAATTTTCTTTTCACACTTATCAGGCAACTGCTTCTTGCTTGACTTAGGAAAATGTGCCTCAATCACTGTAAAAATTTTAAAGTTCATATGAGAAGCATTTCTGCCTTGGTCATAAATCTCCTATTCAGACTGAAAACCATGAAATTCATATTCAGCTTGAGATTGCTGTATTTATGGAATGAGATATTGCATACAGAAAACAATATATGTGAATCACACATGTATTTTACTTTAAAAAGTTTTTATTTTTAAGGAAAGGTCTTGTTTCTGATTTTAGTTGAAATGGTAGAGTAATGGTGGCACAAACGTTATGGGAGGAGTTAATCACTTATTTATTGGATTTAAGGTCCACTTCATGAGCTGGAACATATACCTGACACTGATACTGCTAAAGAGAACAAGAACCTGAGACTAGAGAGATTATGAGCATAGGGGAAAACCTAATTCTATTATTCTGCTAAAGGAATATGGCAATAAAATGTCTCCTTAGGAAATATTGTTTTACCTATAGATAAGTGCTTTGTTCAGGTGCTTATCGTTGAAGCTTCTTCCTGTAGTAAGTGGAAATTAACAAAGAGACTCACAAGCAGATAATTTGTGGAGAGTGAAAGATATTGGAACACTCAGTTTTATGTAGGGTGTCTTCATCAAACCCCTGTGCTCAGGCTCAGGGATCTATGTAGAAAAGGAGGCAGAAGGTTCTTAGAGCCAAAGAAACAGTGTCTTCCAGACACAGCAGGGCTATAGTACACATGAACTCTCAGAATCTGTGGCAGCATCCATAGGGACTGCCCAAGATTAAGCTGGATGGGTCCAAACACTGAGAAGGGGAAGTGGACAGGGAGTTCCATGCTTAACCACGAAAATACTTTGCAATTGATACCCACCAGCAAAAGGAAAATCAATTTCACCAATGGAGTGTCACTGGATATTTCAATCACACTCAAGAGCAGGCCCATGCTAAGAAGTAGTTGGCCAACACAAAATGACCTATTTATTGATCTATCTATCTATCTATCTATCTATCTATCTATCTATCTATCTATCTATCTATCTCAGTGTTGTAGGCATTTGTTTCATTTTTATTTGTTTGGCATTTTAATTTTGTCTTACAGGTTTTTGATGTTTGATTTTCTTTTTTGTGATGGGGACATTAGGTTGGATCAGTAGGAATGTGGGGAGAAAGTGGAGGAGTTGGGGAAGGGGACACATATCATCAAAATATCCTGTATGAAACACTTTTAGATAAAAAAAGGAAAATATCAAAGAAAGAGTTCAGACATGTTTCCGAAGTTTCATTCCTCTTTGAACACTATTCTCTTCTTCTGTATGTAGACACTCACAGGCAGAAATGCCGATTTTTTTAAGAACAATACATCCTTGATCTACCTATGGATTCTCATGTAGACAGAATTAAATCCAGCATTCTGCATTTCTCCTCATCTGTGATACAGGGAGACTGGGGTCCTATAGACTGGAGAATAACTGAAAAGAAATAGCAAAATAAAATCTTGTTCTTTACGCTTGTTTTCTTGCCCTTGGACAGAAGACAGATATCTGGAATTATTGTAGTATCTCCCCAGATTAACTCGGCATCCATTAGGCTATCATTATATTCAGTAACATTATACAAAATCTCAATTTGCTGATTATTTTAATGTCACTCCTGAGAAGTCCTACTGGTAAGATAATATGATTATGCAAATATACATTTTAGAAAAATTAAAGGAAGAAAGAGAAATTGTACATCAGATAAATAATTTTTAAGTCTTTACTTCATTCATATTACTTGTGTAGGAGTTGTAAAGTTTCCTTTGGAGTGATGAAAACTGAAGGCAGAAAGCATTGCTGTGCATTTACCTTTCCAGAGGATGCCTGAAAACACAGACACTTTGGCTGCCCTTGGATTCAGTGTTATAAATTACTCTACTCTGTAAACTAGATGGAACTTGTCACTTTTTCTCAAGTGAACTTGTTTCTTTGATGAAACAATATAATAAGGTATTCACTATTGGATCTGTGACACTTCGGGCAATGCATTGTTGCAATGCTTTCTACAGCAAGATTTGACAGACTATTTCACATCTCTTTGATAATACAAGCATTTTAAAAGCAAACACAAACAAACAGAAAACAAATACTGCCTACTGTACACTTTTCCCCCATTTCTTTCATTTTTAAACAGTTGGTGTATGATGGATGATAGACTCTGGTTGTTCAATATAACAGCCCCTAAAAGAATCTCATTTTGACAATACTAAGAATCACCTCAGGATTATTGGGTCTAACCTTTTTAATCCCATGAAGAAGCATTATGATAGTTTTATTGGTTCTACTGCATTTTATCATGATGCATAAAGGGATGGTTTAACGCATCTCACAGTTACTGACTATACTATGGCCAACAATTATGCAGCTGAGGGCATGAGCCATAGTGTTTGGGTTTATACTATAATAATTTACATTCTTTTTTAAAAGTATAATTTGTCAAGAGTATATTTCTAATAATTTGTACATTGACACACTGAGCTGGGATCACTGAAATCACTACAATAATCCACAAAACAACCACACATTAATGTCAATGGACCCAATTATGTTTCACTCACACAATAATCTGCTTTGTGCAGAGGGTCTTCTTGGTTCTGTGGATGTCCCTATTAACCTGAAAGGCATCATTGTCCATTTCCACCCCTACCCAGTACCATGTTAGGTTACTATGACACAAAGAACATAAGTTCTCTTTGAAGTCCTTCTTAACTCCTTTATCTCCTCCAATAGTAGGGCTACATACACCATCAACATATTAGTTGGTAGCCACCACACTAGTCTCCCTGTTCCTGCTAGTTTAGGGACTCATGTTTTGCTCTAGTCCCTCAAAAAAACTTTGTTTTCTTTTTATGACTTTTCCAAGTCTGTTTCATTGAGGTCTCCTCAAACATTACTCAACTGAGTATGAATGTCTTTATAAATTTCTTAATAACCTCAGTGAAAAAGAAGTTGATAATAGTTTTTAAATATTTATATCTACCTTTTATGCTTTCCAAATCACATTCTGCAATTATCACTATATTTTATACTCAATGTATGTAAGTAGAATCATTTAAGTATGAGAACATATCTAAATCTCTATACATCAAAATGTAAAGTCTTCTTATAAATGGAGTTCTATAAATAATGACAAATCATAAATCTGATAAATTTATTAACTGTCTAAACTGACATATGCTCTATGTATATTTTATATTTATGTAACACTTTATTAATTATGTTTTACCGATAACATATTTTAAGTACAAGCCCATACTTCATTGTAAGTATGTTGTAAATTTCTTTCATGTAAATTAAATATCATTAGGATTTAAGATTTTCAGATTCTAGTTCTGATGACATATCTGATTTTTTATAAACATTTTCTCAATATTTTGCATATGAAGTCAATATTTGAGAAAATATTTTTAAATTAAACATGACAGTATTTATTTCCTCTGCAGATGAACTTACCTCTCACAATGATGTTGGTGGACTTTTTTGCAGGGTTTCCCACATTATTATTGGCAATGCAGCTATAAGTACCAGCATCATCTGAGGTGATGGCAGGTATGGTCAACGTCCCTCCATTCAAAACAATCTTTTCAGGCAGAGTCCCAAAGGATCTGACCCAGGTGAGAGAGGGTGTTGGCTCTCCTCCTGTCGTAACACACACTAATGTTATGGCCTCTCCAGGATTTACAACTATAGGATCATCCACCAAAAGCTTAATTGATGGGGATGCTGAAAGACAAAAGACATACATTTAGTGAGATAGGCTGCTACTGAGAACCAACAGCAGGTTTTATACTCATCTATTTGAGCAATTAAACTTAAATGTTTTTTTTTTAATTATTCTTTTCTTTCTTTCTTTTCTTTCTTTCTTTCTTTCTTTCTTTCTTTTTTTTTTAAGACAGGGCTTCTCTGTGTAGTTTTGGTGCCTGTCCTGGATCTGGCTCTGTAGACCAGGCTGGTCTCGAACTCATAGAGATCCGCCTGCCTCTGCCTCCCAAGTGCTGGGATTAACACCACGACCACCTGGCAAATGCTGTTCTTTTTATCAAAAACAAAGTGTACTGTTCAAACTTTAGCCAGATGTAATACTTCTATACTTCACGTAAGCAGTATAAATGTATAGAGTATTATTAAGTGTTTTAAATAATTGATTTAAATTAATTAAATAAATGAAGGTGTATTTTGAGGCGAATTCCTCAGAACTGAAACATTCCCCCATGGGATATCTCCAGACTTAGGAAAATAACCAAATCCATGAGGTTCAGAAAACTCATGAAATTGACAAGAATCTTGAAGCTTCTCCAGAAACATCACAAGGTCCCTTCCCATTCTCTTATGTCCTGGAATCTGTGTGCAACATTCCATCAATTTCAGCCTTTATTAGTGGTCACCTACACCAGGTGTTGCTCACAGTAGTGCAGCTGTTTTTGCACCACCTGGGCCTCTCTGTCAGTTACCCCAGAAAATACACGGCTTCTTAGCTAGACGAGTAATTTCTGTGGGCTGTTGTCAATGCTCTGAGGTGAGCACCCATGTGCTCATGGCACCCTAGGAAAAGTCACACAAGAATGTGCAAATAGTTACTTCCCTGAATTATTGTCCTGACACTAGAATAACAAAAGTGACTGAAGTTGTCAAGCATAGCATCCACTTCTCCTGAGTGTGAAGCTACTTTAGGTTCTGAGTTCTCACAAACACAGCTTTAAAATTCAGAAAGAAACAATCACAAACGGCCCAGCAAAAATACTGAGCCTACTACTTCTTTTATGGCTTAATGGTAAAATTCCCACAGTGAAAAGTAAGTCTTTTAAAATCCTCAAGTTAAAAAGTACAAAAATACATATTTATTCAATTGAAGATAATCACCTTTTCACCAAACACTCAAAATAGAAGCTATTTAAAGAACATAAAATATTATTTTCATACAGGGACTATCCTACTTATAGTGCATTGTAAGTATACACAACACTTTCATAAACCGAAGTAGGTATTTTATTGATGTTCAAGTTAATATGTTCAGTAATATTTTATGACAAAGTGAAAGCTGTATTATATGTAATATATATGTATATACACTTATATACAAAGAAAAATAACATTGTTCAATGTTATTATGTTAATTTAAAAATTATTAAGCTCAGAGATGCTTAGAGATGCAGTTTAGAATTAAAACTCATTCATGTGTGTTTTAATAAAATCTATCTTGCTTTAAAAAAGAAAGAAAGGGAAGAATAGGGCAATAAATCCATGTTAAGGATTCATGAGAGAGACAGGGAGTCTCTATGGCATTTTCAAACATCCTTGTTGCCTCCTGGTTCTTCTAACATCATTAAAATAGCATGGGAATTTTCAAAATGTCACAACATCAGCTCCTCTGATGTGCTGACATTAAAGTATAAAGATTTATTATTAAAAAGATGTTGGGAAATACACACAGAAAGGTGATATGACTAAGTCACCACAGTTGGGGGGAAAACAAAGTGTATCAAGGAATTATTAAATATTAAGCTAAAGAATGGATGATGTCACTAATTATATCTTCTAAAATATGAATTGTACTCAATTATTAATATATTACTATCAAGAGGCCAAAGGAATACTTACTGAGGTAAACAGCTTAAACCTAGAATGTTTTAGTTAAAATAAAATTATAGAAATCCTAACATTTGTATCATACTAGCAATGTTTAATGTGCTTTATATCACATTTTAATTAAACTAAAAGAAGCCAAGTCAAGTTTACTATGGTATATTAGGAATACAGAAACACTGAATTTACATTAAATAGAAGAATATTTGCCTATATAAAAGGATTATAGGAGGGCTAACAATTCTGAAGCCTTAATAATATTCAAATATATTTGTTATATAAATTTCAAGAAAATCACAGGGTGGAACTTTTGACCTATGTGCATTAGCATGTAAGATTTAGTGAACTATCTTGTTATAATTACAAGGCTTTGTTTAAGAATTGCATGTGATTCTTAGGGCACAAATGGAATCATGTTCAAGAGAGAGAAACCATAGCATAGAAAGTCATTTAATATAGGAAAATCAATTTTTTAATATCATATTTTAAAGACTTTCAGATGGAATGGCTCATTGGTTAATTAGAGATTATATACAAACATTCTGAGTGAGGTTCTGCCTTTCTTATTTTATTTTAGTTAGATACGACCTGACTATTTAACCCAGGAATTCACTATCTCACTGTGCAGCCAAATGGGCATTGAACTCATCAGCTTTATTCTTTTGAGGTCTGGGATTATATGGGATTATAAGGAACTATCACTATACCTGACTTTAGTTTCAAAAAACACATGTTAATGTGTGTGTGTGTGTGTGTGTGTGTGTGTGTGTGTGTGTGTGTGTGTATTTTGCAGGTCAGTTTGTGTGTATATGGACAATGGCACCAAGAAAATGCCCAGGACAACTCCATGTAGTTATTTCTCTCTCCTTTCACCATGTGGGACCTGAGAATTGAATTCAGGTTGTCAGGTGGGTGGCAAGTGCTTTTTCTTGCTAAACCATACAACTAGCCCTAGATTTCCATTTCTTCATCTTTCAAGTCACTTTTGTGGTTGAGGCCTGTGTGGCTTTAGGGATAGATCTAACTGGGGCAATGGAGAATGAAGAAACAATAGACAAACACACAGAAGAGAGGGATTGAATGAGCTGTACTCTCTGATAGAGATGCATTGATAGCAGCCTGGAAACCAAGTGTGTTTATTATATATGGCATGAAAGAAGAGAAGGCCAGGCCATCATCCAGAAGGAGAAAGCTGTGATTGATAGTTTCTGCATACAATGGTTTTAGTTAAAGGTCAAAAGTTCTGAATCAACACCCATACTTAGATCAGGGAAAGGCTTTGCCATTCCTCTGAGTAGGACCTGGGGAAGGATTTTCCATTCCAATGGGTCTGACACTGGGGTCCTTAACATGGCTGTGCTCATCAGTTTTGACACATTCAGTCAAAACTTCATTAGCTCTCCACACATTGCATGATATTTCTCAATGTACAAATGAAGTATTTCAACCATAATTCAGTCGTACCATTGACTTTTCTGGAGTATGATGTGATAGTTATGTAGAGACCTGACTGTGAACTTGGGCAAGTTCTCTCACTTCTGGGAGTCTCTTTCTTGACATTGTTATTTTTTGATGTGTCATTATATATATATATATATATACATATATATATATATGTGTGTGTGTGTGTGTGTGTGTGTCAATATATATATATATATATAATTTTAACACCTACTACTGTAAAAGATTAACTAAGGAGTGTTTTCTGTTGTCATTCATTCTATTATGAACTTGTAGGTTTAGCTGTAGCCACATACTATGTGTAGACACATAGTGTGGATGCTAATGAGACAAAATGTGATAAACTGTGATTGTCTTGGTCACATGTGGCAGGGATATTTTAGGATCATTTTGAGTTTTTGAAGATACTGTACCACAGCACACAAAACATATTAAAACTCACTCACTTTGAGAAACAAGAGCCTCCTATATTACTCTTATTTTTCCAATATTATTAGTGAATTAAACTCATTGTATTTCAATACTCATTTTCATTGGACTGTTCAAATCTCAGAGATAGTTAGTTCATGCTTGTCTTGCATACATTCACTGTTCTTCAGCACCATCCTGTACCTACCCTGCCACCCTGAGGTCATGTATCATGAGGGTTCTCTCCTGTGTTTATGTGAGTATCCAGGAAATGAAGACAGATAAAGCTCACTGAACCAAACCATGAACCTCGCTGAGTGTTAGGTATAAGTTACCACATGTATTGGCTGAGGCAACCACTGATACACACATCCGTAGCTAGCCAATGAAGGCAGAGCCTTGTAATTCTAGCAAGTCAGTGGTGGAAGTAAGAGAACCAGGAGTTCAAGGTCATTTTCAGCTACACAGAGAGTTGGAGGCTAGCCTGGGCTACAAGGGAACTTTTCTCAAAACAAACAAACAAACAAACAAACAAAATAAATGATGCCCTCTTTTGTAAAACAAGGGACATATATTTCATTTCTTCCTCTTAATATGTGATATAGATTACTTTGCCTCATTTTAAAGCAATAAATAAACACAAAAGTCTGAAGTAGAACAGAGAAAAACTGAATAGGACGTCATGGAATTATTCTTTGAGATATTAACAGAAGTGGAAGGTGGAAGTTATCATAAAGGAAAGAAATCAGACACAGAAAGGCATAAGGTATGTTCCCACTGGTCGAGAAGTGAAGAATTGACTTAATAGAATAAAAAGTCAACCAGTTATCATTAGAGGCTAGAAAGAATGAAGCGGATGGAAAGGAGTCGAATAGTATGCTCCCAAATACAATCAGGTAAGGACTGAATTCTAGGATCCTACAGTGCAGTGTGGTGACAGCACCTATAATGTATACATCACACTTGGCTATATACTTTTAGATGACCCAGATAGAGAGATCTGAAGCTTCCCAGCACAAAAATACAATAAATATTTAAGAAGACAGAAATAATAATTACTTTGATTTAATCATCACAGGCTGTAAAATGTGTAGGATTAAGTCTACTCCAAATAAATACATATTATTACTATACTTCAAACAAAGAAACATCAATGTGAAACACATAACCAAAGGAAATTCTTCAAATAAAGTGAAACATTTATATTAGCAAATACTGCCAACAGCCTTGTCTGAGAAAAAAAAAAGTTTGTGTCTAAGGGCACACTGATCCTCGGTACATTAAAGACAGAGGGAAATGACCTCTACAACAGACTCCCCACCTTAAGGATCAGGAACCTGCTATTTCTTACAACATAAAGGCTCATTTTGTTCCCTTAGATTTTTCTATCCACACTTTCTTGTTATCCCTGGTGATCTTAGAGCAAAATCTTCTATTCCTTATAAACATGGCTTACATGACTTTATAATATCTTGCTCCTGCTAAGCACTCTGGATCTTAGAGCTTCTCAGGTATTCACTGGGTTCCCCAGCCTTCTATGCTGACAATTAACATTGCAGAATCCGAGTTGTTTCAAAGACCAAGCTTCACTATCTGCAGCAAACAAATTTAAGCTATGCATTATAAATTGACAAAAGAGTGCTCCAATGCACATGAAAATAATTGCAACTTCACCATCATGTGTGAATATTCTTTCTGTACTCAGTGTTTATATCTGACTATGGGGCCAGTCGAGATGATAGGATGATAATATGTCAACACTTAATGATGGAAGGTAGTTACCACGGTTACAAAGACTTGAATCCTCTTTCAGGATGTGGATAACAGTATTGTAGCATACATTATGTGCTCCATGACAGACAGTATGGATGATATACAGATAGATGATATATAAATAATATGTATAGATAGATGCATAGATAGATAAAAATGGAGATAGATGCATAGATGGATGTATAGATAGATGCATAGATAGATAGATGATAGATAGATAGATAGATAGATAGATAGATAGATAGATAGATAGATGATAAATGTATGATAAATGTTACAGAGATTGATGAATAATACAGAGAACCATAGATGAATAATAGGTGATATGTAGAAAGATGATAGACAGATGATAAATAGTTCATCACAAAGAGCTTACCAATAGAAGAAAAAGAGACACAGACCAAGAGAAATGAGGAATGATAAGAATAACTGCAGAATGAAAGGCAGGAAGGGAAGAAAAAGAGGATAAGAAAAGTATGAGAAAGATAAAGAGGAAGAGAAGGGGGAAAAGATAATATGGTTTATATGATATGTCTCTCACAGAGTTATGTGGTGGTGAAGAGCTGAAGAAGAAGGTGACTTGGAAGTTGTAATAGGGATGGGGCTTTCTTGAGGTTTATCTTGGTTCTTATCTTGTCATAGATAATTTCTACCCTCTCCCTCCCCTTTCTCTTCCTGTTTGTCTTGATATGAGATGCTTTTCTCTGCTAGGCCCTTATTACCACAAAGGATTGAAACCTTGGAAACCGTGAGTTAAGATAAATCATCCCTCCCTTTGGGTGTTGGTTTCAGGAGTTACAATGATAAAAGTCTGACAAAAAAAAAATCTGACAGATGGATAACAGCTGACAGACATGTAGATAACAGAGTCAATCCTTGGAGAGTGGGAGAAGTTAAGAAGGTTAAGAAAGAAAGAGGAGTAAAGAGAGAAAAGGAAAAGGGAGGGGATGAGCAGAGAGATGAGGCCACAAAAGCTATAGTTCAATTTTCCAACATTCTAGACTGCTCTGTTCGACACAGAGTTTTATAAACCTTAAGCCTGTTTTCTAATTCAGTAACTTGTTATGTTGCTCAGGGTTGTCTCTAAACTTTTGACTTTCCTGCTTCCACCTCCCAAGCACTAGGGTTACAGATGTCCACCACCATGGCCAACCAACATTTTAATCAAACTTCAGTATAGCATATCTGAGGATAGAAATTCTTCCCATATTCTTTTCAGCAATTTTTTCTGACTAAAAAGAAGTAATTCTTTCCCATGCAATGATTAGGTGTTACTTAAGAAGTCCATGGAAGCATGACTGGCCTATTGACTGTCATATGCAAATCTTCTAACACTGGAAATTGCACAGCAAATGAGACTTTGTGTCCTTTCTCACATTTGACAGTACTGAGTGTGGCCAATTAGAAGTCAAGAACACAGTATCCTCATGGCCCTGGGAAAGAACTCAAAGCTCTAAAATGACAAGTGCGAAAGAGAGAGACCAGGTAGAACTGAAATGTCCTAGAAAGTATGAAGGAAAGCACTCTCAGGTAGATACATCTATCACAATTTTCAGATTGGGCTGAAAGTGTGGCTTCGTGGAAAAGTGCTTGCCTAGCATTTTTGAGGACTTGAGTTCAATCCCCAATCATAAAAAAATAAAACAAAAATATCTTTAGAACACTCTTGCACTATAGTTTGTGGTAAGTTGGCTGAGATAAACTGCTAAAATCATGGCACTATAGATAGTTGAATAAAAAATTGAATTGTGAATAATAAAAAATATTTATTAACTCTGGGATTATAATGTGATTTATGTCCATTCCTAATTTTAGCAACTCTGTCACTAGTAAGATTGTCTGCCTAGATTAAACAAAGGTTTCGAACAAAATCTCAGCAACTTATTTTCAGTTGAATTAAAGTAGAATGAGTGAGGAAGAGAAAATATCTTCTTGGGTGTATTGTTTGTATTGCACCTATCAGTGGAGGAAAGCATTAAGGTAAACATTCTTTTAAAATCTGAAACTAGCACATAGTGTGACTCATATCTATATTCTCATAGGCTTTGGACTTCCATGCACCTGGGGTATTCAATTATAAAAATAGAGCCTAGTTTGGACCAGCCTAGCACCTGGACCACGATTTAAAGGCCACAAGCTGTTTCTTATTACATACACTTATCCAATGTTTCAAGAGCAAAGTGTGTTTCCTTGGACAGAAATAATTCAAGAGTTAGAAAGTGAATTGATTCATAAGAAAACTGACAAGGAAGGAGAAAACAAGTAAGAATTACTTGATAGAAATGTTCTCCCTGTTAGTATCTGCCTAACTTGAATCCTTTGAAATGGGTCCTGACAGTCATTCTTGAGTGAGAATTGCAGGGAGTGTTGAGGAAGAAGAGAGAAACATTTACCAATCACATTTCACACTGTGAACTTGCTTATCAAAGTTCATGTAAGTACACATAAAGGATGGATAAGGCATTCTACGTGGATGGGCAATATGAACAAACGAATGCGTTTGGAATTACAGCAACTTTGAAAACCAGAAAGTAGTGTTGCTATGTGGCAACCCTGAAGGATTTATGAACAAAACCAAAATTATCTTTCCTGTTCTCAGAAAGAGTGGATGGCAGCCATATTGTTTATGGAATGGTTTCACCAATGCTTCTTCCAAGAAGGGAAGAAACACATAGAAGAGGAAGGAACAGAGTAAATTCCTGTGCATGATAAACAGTGGGTCTAGGCATTCTGAGTCTGTTTACTGTAAGTGAAAATGTTGATATGATATCTTATGATTAATGAAAACACATTGCTTCTTAACCAAGTTTACTCAGTTTGTAGATGCCACATACATCTCCTCCTGCTATCAGATCTCATTTGTTCAACAGTTAATGTAGACTTCAATCTGGAATGCTGGAAATTATTCCCTACAGCTAAGACACCAAAGCTACAATAGGTGAATTAAAACCAAGCACTGTAAATTCACACTGTAACTCTGATGTGATGTTTTCAATGATGTTCAAAACTTCTGGGAGACTGATAGAAAGGTTAGGGAAGCCATTCAGATAGAGACAAGTTGGTGAAGAAGGGCATAGTGATATACTTGATGGTCAAGTGCAAGGACATACTACTGTAGGATATTGAGAAATGTTAATGAAGAAGTAATTGGACACATGGTGGCTCTTCTGAACAAGTGGGAGATGAAAAAGAAGAAACAACAGATATGGGCATACATCCAGGAAGTAGTCTGTAAAAAGTTACTTGGGGCATATGTAAGTAAAATATCAAGATTCTTATGAACTTGTTAAGGACAGGGGCCAGCTGCATCTCACTGGTTGTCTTTCAGGGTCTAGCACAGATCCAAAAATGAGAGCTTTAATGTCTTAAGATAAAGCTATATTTGAACTTCAGTTACTACAATCCAAAGCTTAATTCTTTCCAAGTAAACAAAACTTAAAAGACACTCAGGATTTGTGTGTGATAGTGAGACATACTATTCTGGAGAAAATGTGGACACAAACGCATGTGCTATACATGTCTTTTTAAAAATATATTTGACATACACTTATTAATAAAAAGAAATGTGACTTGAATTTAAGTCTTCAAGGACTGCCATGTATTTTCTAGTATGGTAGTATGTAACAGGCTTAACAATGGAAACGTGTTTCATTTTATTAAAGTGGGAAAAGAATAAAAAATGCTTCCTTCTTGCAAAAAAAAAAAGAAATCTGGGTGAATATGATCATAGTTAAGTATACACACAGGAAATCATTAAGTTATGTTTTTAAAAACAAGGAAAATAAAAAAAAATCTGCCCACAGAAAGTACATCAATCCTCAGGAGAGTTTAAGAACAGAAGGCAGCAGACTTGCTGTCTGTGGGTCACTGTTTCCATGTACATTCAAAATCAATTACTAGCTCCATGAAGATTCTGTGGAAAGGATAAATAAAGAACACAGAGGGAGGCTCTGCTATCAATCAAGAAATAGGTGTCAGGAGTGAATGAGAATACAGTATGAAGGAGCAAACCATAATAAATGTAGTCAGTTAACTTCCCCTTTTTGTTCTGTAACCTGATGTTTTTAAAGTGGTTTGAAAATATATAAGATGCTGACATCTGAGGCAAGCTTGTGTGTGGAGAGACACGGCTAGAAACAATGGTTTTCTTGAATCCACTCAATGTAGCAAAATGTCTACAGCCAATTAGTGATGTCAATATTAACACCTAATGCCCTGAGAGGTCTTCATAAATACAGAAGGGCATTATAAAGACAAACTTAAGTATTGCAAGTAGTTTCCTCTGTTGGTTCACAGTTTTTTCATGTCCTTGTCAGCAGATAAGGTCTTGGTAGGCCTGGTCTCGTTCAAGTTCAAAAGACAATCAAAAATCTTATGACAGCTATCACTCACTGAGAGAAAGCTGAAGTTAAATATTTCCAGCTAAGACATTGGTGATGCTTCAAAATAATTTGTTGTGCACAGGAGACATTGGGAATATCAGAGTAAGACTATATTGCAAGAGTACATTCATCACAAGCAGATCAAAAACTCGCTGTTTGTGCTGCGTGGAGTTCAAATCCACTGTTGACCCATTTAGTAATTAAGCCATTAACTTATCGATTCATCATAATCTGCAGCTTTTACCCAGCTGACTGGTTTGATTCATTCTTTTCAGGAGCAAGAAGGATTATAACAGTCTCCCACTAAGATACACACTGTTATCTTTTTACTGTGGCATCTTTAGGAACAGACATCAAGGTGACAAGAATAAGGCATGTTTGTTATTTATTGATATTTGTATTATAAGCACTCAAAAGAGGACATAACAAAGAATTAAGTGGTTAATGATGTTATCATAAATAAAAGAATTAGAGACCTGAGTCAGGTGTGGAAGCACACACTTGTATTCATGACACTTGTTGAGTCTAAGGCAGGAGAGGGACTACCAATTCGAAGCCAAACTGGGCCAATTGTCTACAAATAAACCAACCAGCAAGCAACATGAGCTATTTACTTTAAAACAAAATACAGGAACAATGAAGATTGTCCAGTTCTCTTATTTTGAAATCACATCTATTATATTGCTAACAGTGATGACAAAGAATTATTTTAACATAATTCGTTACATTTTGATCAACAAATGAATGTCTTATCCTCTTTTTTATTTAGCTTTTTGTTCAGTTGTAATACTGAATATTACTGTTTGTAAATAAAATAATTAAGCTAAGCTGTGTTCCTGAAACCAATAAGGGGCACATGGTGATTTTTGGAGAACCAGTATGTAGGTAATTACAAGGAGATGCCAAGACTTCAGTCAATATCAGTCAAGATTGAAAACTCTTCTAAGTGTAAAAAAATCAGGAAGAGGATAAAACAAATGAAGATCATCTGGTATTGATCTTCCAGGTAGCTATATTTTGTTTTTTAATTGTGTACATTGTTAAAAAATACTCTCATAGTACTTAAAGTATTTGTCTGATAAAGATGTTTTTAGCTTTTATTACCTATTTTGGGATTAATTTATTTCACTGTTATATTTTGAATACTGTATAATTGTATAACTTCAATTCATAAGATGCTGATTGTGGTTTGTTCATAATTTTTTGGAGCCCTGGGTTTTTCTCTAATCAAGAGTAAAATTAGAGAGTTTCTAAGGAGGCCTGCCTGGAGCATACTCTGCCATGATAAGGAAAACCCTGGGGCATAAAGCCACTTCTTAGGACATAATTATTCTTACAGTACACAAATATCTAAATGGGCTCATGATGTTGCAAGTATTAAAAGTCTCACTAGGAGCCTAAGCAACCTTGTTAGTGATAGCAACAGGATAAACTGAGTTCAAGGAGAAATGAGTACATACATCTTCTTTTGTATTAGTGATTATTAATTTGACAAAGTAAGAGGTTTACTTATAATTCCACTATCTATGCATAAAGTGCTCTTTGGTCAAGTTTTAATCTTTCTTTGCTATTACTATTCTTCATGTACATTCTAGATATTAACTCCTTTTTTAATAAGTACTCCACAAAGGTTCCTCTCCATTTTATAGGCTTTCTCTTCATGCTTTTGTTGTCCAGAGACTTTTTAATTTGATGTAGTTCTTTGCTTATAAATTATTTTAAGAAAAAATGCCAAGTTGATATAGATTCACTAAGTATCAATTGTGTACTAGGATTTGGCCTGGATTTTGAAAAATGTCATAACAAATCAAATCGAAATCCTGTCCTCCTGGAGTGTGTCAATAGATAAATCTGATTAGAGTTGTTACAATATCTGAGGCAATGACCAAAAAGCTTTACATATGTAAACTTATTACTTTGTAAAAAGAAAGGAAAAAGTAAACACCAGGGATTGTATCAGACTGAAATATTTCTGCATAGCAAAGAGAACAATCACCAGGGAGAAAATGCAATTCACAGAAAGGAAGAAAATATTGGTACTCCATATGCAATTAGGAGTTATTCTCTAAAACATATAAGAATCTCATATTATAAACATATATATCCCAATAAAATATTCAAAAAAATGGCTAACATATTTCCAAAGAGGATACACAAAAGGCTAATGGATATTGGCAAAATACTCTCATTGTTATCAATCATTAGAGAATTAAAAATAAAAACAACAATATGGCATCACTCATACATGTCAGGATAACAATTATATGTTAATATATAGTAGTATGGTGATATTTTAGAGAAATAGGGTTTATCATTGAGAATGGTACAAAACAAGCACAGTAAGCATCAGATAACATCAATAAAAAATGTAACTTTCAGGTTACTTTGCAATGATTTTTTAAGATCATGAATAGTATTTAAAAAAATGAAATCAAGAATCAGAGATAATTTGACTCCTCCATTTACTACAGCATGATAGTCAAAAATCAGAAGAAATCTAAATGATATAGAATGAATGGATACAGTAAATGTAAACTTTGCATATGACACAATAAATTACATCATTCAAAATGAAAAATTCTGTAACATGTGAAAACATGGATGAATTCTGAGAACATTTTGATAAGAAATATAAGCAGGTAATAGACATGTATTATATAATTTTCCATATATATAATATCTTACACATTTAATCAAATTCACAGACTCATGGTGTGGAACAGTGGTTGCCAGGGCTTGAGCAAGAATGAAGTGGGGCATTATTAATCATAGGCATAAAATATTAGCCTAGCAAAAAGAATTACCTCTACAGATCTGAGTGCATCACTGTACTTATATTAATCAATAATATATTATAATATATACACACATACATACATAAATGTAAGTGTACAGTTATCATCTTTATGTTTTGCCCCCCCCACTAAATAAAACATATTTACAAGTGGTATTAAAAAAATAAAACTACCAAAGAGAAGACTGTAATTCCAAGTTTTATATTTAGGTAGAGACACTTTAATGGATTGGATTACAAAGTCACAAAATTGTGCTTTTCACTGGACAAGGTGGCAGCTTTAAACTATGGACCTTGTAGTCCATATCACTAAAGCCTCATGTTGACTTGAGGACAATACTAACTGCTGCCTGATTCTGTTGTTACAGGTCTAGTTCAAATGAGTCTATTCAAGTCTAACACTTAAATAGCCCTTATCTTGGGGCTTCAGACAGAATATTTATATATATTGCTCTGTGTTTTTGGACAGTGCTGTTATGTGATAAGGAAGGTAGGTAGTTTTCCAATAAATGAGAGAGCAGTGTCTTCACACAGAGGGAAAATATAAGCTGCACAAAAGGCAATGTTGCTTAAGGAAAAAGTAAAGAGCAATAAAATCATCTCAATACTTTTACCCAATGAAAGATCAAACATTTAATCACTTCTTAATTCACGTCCTCTCTACATGGAAAAGCATGTATACACTATTCTGTCATTATTTCATTTCCCAAAGTTATTAGTTACAGCACATTTAGTATTAATTTTTGTCAAATTACATTCCCATTCTTATCAGATTAATTAGCTACTGAAATATCTTTGTAAAGCTGCTGTGGATGATCGATTGATAAATAAAACACTAATTTGCCAGTAGCCAGGCAGGAAGTATAGGTGGGACTAACAGAGAGGAGAATGATGGGAAATGGAAGGCTGAGGGAGAGAGACACTGCCAGCCGCTGCCATGAGAAAATGTTAAGATATCAGTAAGCCACGAGCCATGTGGCAACTTATAGATTAATAGAAATGGGTTAATTTAAGATATAAGAACTAGATAACAAAGAAGCCTGCTGTGGCCATACAGTTTGTAAGCAATATAAGTCTCTGTGTTTGCTTGGTTGTGCCTGAACAAGTTGGGGACTGGCAGGTGAGAGAGATTTGTCCTGACCGTGGGCCAGGCAGGACTGGGAAAAACTCCAGCTACACAAAGCAAATATATTTTAATTGTTTTTAATACAGAAGTTTTTTTCAGATTTTTAATACTCATGTATATGGATTTACATATATATGCATATGATATATATTATAATATATATTGATCTACATAGTTACCACACAAATACATTGGAAATCAACTTTGGATTAATATGTATTATATGTAATATATATGTATTAATATGTATTATATATAGTATATATGTATTATATATTGTGTGTGTGCTTATGGCTTATGGTACTTTATTAACCTATATTATATTTAATGTCTTCTTTTACCCAATCAAAGTAGCATTTTGCTCAGGGTTTCTAAAGTAGAAACCTAAGGAGTAATTTCAAGCCAAATGTCACATCTATATGTGTTAAACTTTCTATGCCTAGTTGTCTTGATAATTTTTCTAATCTGATATCAAGCCCCATTAAAAGAGCAATAAGGTAAGGTGACAATGAACAAATTGCCATTGCACTGTGTGTCTATCGGTAATCAATATACTGATGACTTCATTGGAGATTCATGTCACTGAATCACCAGTCAATAGCATGCCCAAGTAGCACAATACAGCAACTCAAGCAGAGTAACTGAAAAGAATCGGCAGAAAGTGTTGTCATCCAATACACGAACTAAAGTGTATTACTGAGCAATTGGACAAGCCTATTTTCTACAGCAATAGAGCAGCAACAGGAAGAACATGCTTTTATTTTCCCCCAATAAATAAAAGTGTACCCTTAAGATTTTGTCCAAACCAGGAATTAAGGGAATAGCTGAAAAAATTGTCATGCTTTGAGAAATAGGTGCCACACTATGAAATAAAAAGGGTACCCTGACTTACAATCAAAGAAATGATGTGCAGGAGTCTGATGCTCTGCCTGGCCATTATCTTCCAGCCTTCCAATCTATCCCTCTCCTTATATCCTGTGTATACTGGGCATATCATGTCTTTAATATGTGGTCTTCTCAATTTACTTAAAATATTCACAGAAACCAAGCACACACACACATACACACACACACACACACACACACACACACACACACACACCAATAAACATCGAGTTTTCATAGGTACATGTGTGTGTTTACCAGAGATTCTATAACCACAGAAAGCCATATTAGCAGTAAATCTTATGAGTTAACACAGGGGAGACAAAGTCTGGAAAACATAAATCTTTACCATAAAGACAATAAAGGTATATAAATTTGATCATGCCAGAGTATGAAGGAAGAAAATATCTTCATAGCTCACTAGAAGGAAAGCTGTTTGAGTATTGCCTCATCTTTTTTTTGGAAAATGTACTTTATAAATATTCTTTGGTGAAATATTAATGCCTATTTTGACAAGAAATTAATCTGACAAATTTATATATAATTGTCTGATTAGGGTTGCTGACTACAAGACACTCTGAGAACATGCTTGGCTTTCTCTATTACAGATATCTAACACAGTAGAAATAAGGCATCAATTAAGAAATTAAGCATACTTGGCCGGGCGGTGGTGGCGCACGCCTTTAATCCCAGCACTCGGGAGGCAGAGCCAGATGGATCTCTGTGAGTTCGAGGCCAGCCTGGGCTACCAAGTGAGTCCCAGGAAAGGCGCAAAGCTACACAGAGAAACCCTGTCTCGAAAAAGCAAAAAAAAAAAAAAAAAAAAAAAGAAATTAAGCATACTTCACATAACTATAGGGAGTTTGCATTTAATGAACATACAATATTTAACATTTTTCTTATTTTTCCAGTTATGTACAAAAGTAGCTAAAACAAAATAGCTGACATGTTATATTTCTGCTGGAAGTACAGGTTAGTAGGTTGAATCATTGATACTTTTCACAAACAAACAACTGAATAAAGAGAAGAAAGGAGTCTTTGGCAGGACAGCATTCCAGATGACATTGTTTTTCCTCCCATCATCACGGTCCACCATTTTCCTGCACAGTTTACACGTAATCTCAATCATCTGCACAATATCTGTAATGACATACAATTCCTCAGGAAAATTGATGCTCTGAATGCTTTATGGGTAGAAAAGAACAGTGGGCAGATGCATATCTTCTCTGTAGGAGTAACACTTCCCTGATAGAGAGTTCTGACTGAGAGTCACTGAGAAAACACTATTTACAAAGATTCCTTCAAAAAACACATTTAATTCAAAAGTGATTTGTTGGCCATTTTTTCTTTTGAAGGGCAATATAAATCCCTTGTATAATAGGACAAAAAATCAGGTATTAATATTCTGAAACTAAGCTTTGACTGTGCATGCTAGGATTTTAAGGCTCAAGGGTGACTAGGCAGTTATGCACCATTTCTTGACATTTATCTCATTTCCTCTGAATTTTGTTGTTGCTACTGTTACCTTGATAAATAAAAGTGAAATATAGTCCATGTTTTTCATCAATCTTTAGTCTACTGATCACAGTAGAATATAATTTAGCAGCAAAGCAAGTCCAAAGAGTTGAAGAAACTGATGAAAATCACCACACTATAGGGATGGATAGACTCCACAACAGCTCTTTCAAATAGATGATTTGTTGTGCAGAGTTTATTAATTCTTGATATGAGCCAACATTGGCAATGGTGGTCTATATAGTGAATTGCAAATTACATACCAGTCAGGACTACACAGAGAGATTGTATATTCAAAAAATAAAAACAAAACCCAAAAAAAGCCCACAAAACCCCAACAACAAAAACAGAAAGAAAGAAGGAAGGAAAGAACAAAAGGAGGAAGGAAGGAGAAAGGAAAAAGGAAGGAAGGGAGGGAAGAGGGAGGGGGAGGGAGGGAGGGAGGGAGGGAGGGAGGGAGGAAGGAAGGAAGGAAGGAAGGAAGGAAGGAAGGAAGGAAGGAAGGAAGGAAGGAAGGAAGGAGAAAAAAGAAAATGACAAAACATAGAAAGTATTCATACAGAGATATCTGGGTAGTGGATTAAATTACTTGGAGAATATAGTGTTCTGGTTTGATCAGAACTACAAGATGTTAAGAAATCTGGGACTTTCAGAGTCCCAAACATTGAAAGAACAGGCACCAAGACCAGCTATATGTAATTATGGGAAGTTTTGCATCTTCCTCATCAGAGTCAGTAATTTACAAGATTCTAAACTCCTCAGGAAACCAGAATTTGCCACAGAAGTCTTAAATCAACTGCTTTTTAAAAAATACAGCATCCCAGCATTTCAGAAATTTTCCATTTGGGGCTAAAAGCATCCAGGTCTTCAACAAACAGAAAAAAAAAAAAATCCATGCAAATTGAGATATGGAAAGAGGATTGTAAAACTGGGAGTTTCTTTCTACTCCAAAAACAGAATTTTCTGTGGCAACTTCTGATTTTCTGAAGGTTCCCAGTGACAGTAATTCTGACAGTAGACTGAGGGTCACTGGGATTGTCTCTATGAAGGTTGGCATGAAGTGAAAAAGATTATTGCAGCTTCAGCACAGTGGAGCTGTGTGTCAGCATGTAAATTATTGCTCTTGACTACTGTAACTGATTATAAGGGCTGAAGGGGGGAGCCAAAGAATTTGACAGGTTGTATTCATTCTCCTGTTGAAGCTAAAAAAATAAATATCAATGGTACTGAATTGCATGACTTCAATATATTTTTGACTTTGTATTTTTTAACTTTAACATGTGAGTTTAATATATTTGTTTTCTTTAGAAAAATAGCAACATTTGGGAAAAACAACAACAACCTGGTGTTACGAAGAACTTAAATATGCTGTCCTTATTTTTATTTCATATAATTTAAATTGATGTTTCCCCACTGTCTTTGAGTTGAGAATGTTAAGCTGAATAAAGATTTGAATGTGCAGCGTACATTTATAGTATAGAACCCATGCCATCTCAGAGCTTAGGCGTACGTATGTATGCAGCAGAGCATTTTCAGAATAACTATTGCACAAATTGACAATAACTCATTGGTCAATCTGGTTTTTTTTTCCTTCTCTTTTCCTTTCCCCGATATTTTCTTTTCCTCTCTCCATCCCCCAACTAATGAAAAGATTCTATGAATTGAAAAAGCTCAGGCTGAAAGTCCTGGACCGCCTTGACTGACATGGGGACAGCGGTTAGTAGACTATGTGTCTCGGTAGCAGAAGCTGCACCCTAATGTGTGCTTTGATGACCAGCAGGCAGGGCACAAGCAGAACGTGACTTTTAAGGGTTGTGCTAGAAAATGGAAACTAACTTGGAAAGAACCACACCATCTGCTAAAAATTTCAGTTTTAAGATATAAGTTAATGTTCTTAGGATTAAAAAAAGGGTGCTTAATTTACCTTACTAACTCAGTAAAACAATTATTAAACAGAATGGTATAAGCTCCTAAAGGCTTTTCTTATGAGTAATGCTTTGTGGCCGAGTGGATGGCTCAGCATTTAAAGGCACTTTCTGCAAAGCCTGAGAAGTAGTTTTATGCCCAGATCCCAAATGGTGGAAGAAGAGAACCAACTCCTACAGGTTATTGTCTGACTCATACATGTGCACTGAGGAACACAAGCACTCCCCAACCCAAGTAAGTAAGGTTTTGTTATAAATTCAAGTAGCATACCAAATTAAAGACAGTTACACTGGTAACGTAAGTGACCATTTTAGATGTCCTTATAAAACAGACTATTTGATGATGTTTCAAAATATTCATATCGCTTTGAAAGAACATTCGTATCATTAGTTTCTATGCCAAAATGTATAGTACTACTGTCTTTCATTTGATTAATAAAGTTTCTTTGACCTTGTAATGTTTTTTACTATTCATTTTTTTGAATTATTGTATCTTCTGGAAAAGTTACTAGTTGATGAGGGATGCTCTACATAAGAATTAACAGTCTCAAAATAAACTTGGATACCAGGAATGTAAAAAATTCATTGGTAGGACAACAAGATACACAGGTAGAGGGAGAGCCCAGCAACTCGCAAACTTTCGGTTACTATGGTAATAGAATTTTGGAAAATCTGGGTCATCTTGTTGCTGTGGAAACCCAGGAAGAGCAAAGTTGAAACCCCATAATGACCATTACTTTTTCTCCCCAATTGACAGTGAAGCCATCATCTATATTTTTCTATATCTGAAGTTGCATTAGTGAGTCTGGAGCACATTTAAGTTTGATTACCTTAGGAAATGAGAAAGCACTTAGATGGATAATCTAGTGTATATGGACAACCTTATGAGTTTCCTGTATTTTTTTTTACAAACTCTCTTTTTAAAAACTCTTTTTATGCAATTAGATATTTTTTCTCACATAATATATCCTGATTACAGTTTCCCCTCCTGCTACTCCACCTAGTTCCTCCCCACGCCCCCTCCCATCCTAGGCCACCCCCTTTCCATGTCTCAGAAAACAAACAGGCTTCTGATGGATAATAATAAAATAAAACATAATAAGACAGAAAAAATACTAACATTGAGAGGGGACAAAACAAACCAATAGAAGAAAAAGAGCCCCCCAAAAAGGCACAAAAAATAGATATAGATTCAGAGACTTACTCAATTTCACACTCAGGAATAAACAGCAACACTAAACTGAAGCTGGGTGGTGGTGGTGCACACCTTTAATCTCAGGACTCGGGAGGCAGACACAAGTGGATCTCTCTGAGTTCAAGGCCAGCCTGGTGTACAGAGCGAGTTCCAGGACAGCAAGGAAAATATAGCAAAACTCTGTTTTGGAAAAAAAAAAAAAACAACTCTAAAAAACAAAACAAACAAACAAAAAAAACTAAGCTGAAAGCCATTGTGTGTGTGTGTGTGTGTGTGTGTGTGTGTGTGTGTGTATGCAAAGGACCTGTGGGATAAAAAAAGGGAAAATATATAAATAAAATAATAATAATAAATAATAATAATAATAATAATAAAAAGTAAGATAAAATTAAAAAAAGTAGGAAAAGTCTGGTACACCACTATGTGACAGAGAATATCCAAAGACTGCCTTGAGTTTGCTTTCTGTTGGCCCTACAAACTAAACTATTTCAAGATGTCATATTTTATATTTTTATTAGTGCTTCCAGTCATGTACAAATACATCTATCATAAGCATTAATGTCTATAGATTTTGCTGGGAAATAAATTTATTTGTAAGAGAGAAGTCTATTGATAATGAACACAAAGCATGATGATGAACTTTTTCTAAACTAGTCATAGGTGACTGAAAGAAGCACCCCACCGAATTCTGATGCTTTCTTCATCATCTAAGCTTGAATGGTTATTGTAAGCATATCTTCCCTTCTATTCTTTAGATTATTAATCCTATTATAAACAGTATTTACTGAATACTTTCCATGTGTCAAATAGTTTTATGTTTTTTATATCTAGATTTATTGCTTATAAAAGCAAACAATGGGGTTACTTTTTTGTTTTTGTTATCCCTAATTTTAAGAAGTTTTGAAACAGAAGCTAATTAATGACCATAAACTTACAGAACCAGAATATGTACCCTAAATTTCTGAATCAAAACACTTTAAAAAAAAAAGCACTTTGGACAACACCCTGCCCCATGGGACCCTGTTGAGGGAGACAGGCTTTATCATTTAACCTTCCATGGCTTGGTACTCACTACATAGTTCAGACTGGCTTCAAACTCTTCATAATCCACCTGCCTCAGCCTCTTGAACACTGAGACTGCAGGTGTGAAACACCATGCCTGACCAGGAAAACATGTTATTGTCAACAACAGTCTAACAACATTTACTGTTAAAAGTTGGCTTCTAGACCAATGAAACATTTTTGTTCTAGGTAGCATTGATTATTTGCTTCTAGTATCTTAAGGTGTTCAATGGTTAAAAAACAAAAGTCAAAAGTTTCCCTAGTATTTCATATACTAAATTTAGAAATATGAAAAATTATAGCCAGAAAAAATGCATACTTCACGGTCATTTAACAGTGTCATTAGCTTCTTGACCCTGCTTTTAAAAAAAAATGATGACATTAACAAAACAAAATAGTGTCTATTTCTCTTAAGGTTCAACCCTCCTTCTGCCCTTAGAATTCTTTCTTCCTATTTTCCCCCCCAAAAAAGTATATAGGGCTATAAAGAATCAGAATAGCAATCTATTTTTAAATGAACCAATAGGAACAAGTCTTAAGTTAGCTAATGTACAATAGGTGTGATGCTGGTCTAAGGAAGAATGTCTTTACATGAATAAGAAGGTGTACAGGTCTTTCATTTCACATAGCACAGAGGAAAAGCCATGTAGCTACACAGTGATCAGGAGGCCATGACAACTCCAGAAGACAGCTCCTACTAGAAACCAATTGTGACGGCATTTTGATCCTGCAATCTGTAGCCTCCAGAACCAAAAGAATATGCATTTCTGTTGTTTGTGCTTTCCAGTCTGTGGCATAGTGCTAATGCAGCCCATTTAGGTTGGTACAGGGCAGCATCATATCTGCTCTAGGTACATCTTACAAAACCAGTCTTTCTAATAAAAATGATTGTTGGTAGGATAGCATGTCTAGATTCTAATCAGCAATAATTATCAGTTAGATTCTGAGATGACTAGATGAATACAGTAACTTTGAAAAAAAAAACATGGCTAAGGACAGTGGCTACAGTCAGTGTTTACCTGTGAGAGCAAAATTCCCCAAATTCATTTCTCTTGACCTTAAACCCCCATCTTTGATAATGTGTGTATTATACAAAGAACTGTTTGTTACATGAATCCTAAAAAGGTCTTATTAATAAAAACAAACCCAGAACCAGGTATTGTGGTGAATGCTGGAAGATCATAGAAGCAGAACAAGCCACAGCTTCCTCACCTCACCAATTCCTCAGCTGATCCTGTTTCCTCAGAATGGAAACCTTCACCCAAATGGATCTCAGCTGAACTGCTGCTAAGAGCCTAAAAGCTTAACCAGGCTCTAGTTCCTTGTCCTCATGCCTTAAATACCTTTCTGCTTTCCTGCCATCAGTTCCTGGGATTAAAGGCTCTTGTTACCATGCCTAGCTGTTTCCAGTGTGGCTTTGAACTCACAGAGATCCAGATGGATCTCTGCCTCTGCAATGCTAGGATTAAAGGTGTGAGTGTTACCATTTTCCAGCCTCTATATCTATCTAGTGGCTGTTCTGTTCTCTGACCCCAGATAAGTTTATTAGGGTGCACAATATTTTGGGAAACACAATATCACCACAAGCGTTTATATATTTTGCTTCATAACTTTGACTATCAAATTGCTACAACTAAAGCATTTTATGCCTTATAACATGTAGGCTGCATTCCACTAAACTTAGGAGACCACTATGAAAAGAGCAGAACATGCTAAGTTTTATTTTGCAGGCCACAGCAGTGGCTGAATGTGACTGTGCTCCAACTTCCACTAAATAATAATAATAGCAGAAAACAATTGCCAGGGAGCTTTTCTTCGATCCGTTTCCTCTGTGAAATTGATGAAGACAGATTGAAGAGTATGAAAGAGAGAAGAGAGAGACAAGAGAGCAAGAGATGAAAAGAGGTGGGTAAGGTGGTACAAGGAAGAAGGAGGTGAGGGAGGAGGAGGAGGAAGAGACCCAGCGGAGGTATGGGAGCTCACTACTTGTTTACTCAGTTACACTTTTGTAACGTGTTCCTCTCTGGATGTAACCCACATTTAAGGGAGGCATCTTAATTAGGTAATTTTTATAAATGCTGAGGCTGTGTAGACTAAATCAAGGGATCTATATAATTAAGTAAAATTAGCCCCACCTGCCTTGTTTCTTTATAGGCTTCATCTTCACCTCTCAGGCAGGTACAAAACATGTTTTCCATCCTAATATAGGTAACCTACTTAATTCTTATTTGCCATTGAAATCATGAGACATCAACATATAAGTGGCTGAAATACATTAAAATAAATGAAAATTTTATCATAATTCCTATGTACCCTTATGTTGTAGGTATAGTAGGTACATATTTTAAATAATTTCTTAGTTACCATAATTATGCTCATTTCAAAATACACATATTTATTGAGATTACAAATTTACAAATCTAAGTGAACTTACTCTAATCAACTATGAGAAATAAAACTACATCAATAGTTTACCAGTGTAGCATGAATCTTAAGGAGTCTTTATTAATAAAACAAACCCAGAGCCAAGTATTGGGGTGAACACTGGAAGATCAGAGAGACAGAACAAGCCACAGCTAACCTCACCTGGCCAACTTTTCAGCCGATCTTGTTTCCTCAGACTGGAGGCCTCTGAGTCCTCATCCAGAATGAGTCTCAGATGAACTGCTGCTCGAACGCCTGAAAGCTTAACCAGCCAAATGCTGCTAGTTTCTGGTCCTCACGCCTTCTATACCTTTCTGCTTTCTACCATCACTCTCTGGGATTAAAGGCGTGAGTCACCATGCTTGGCTGTATCCTTGAACACATGGATTTCTGTCTCTGGAATGCTAGGATTAAAGGCATGTGCAACCACTGCCTAACTTCTATGTTTAATATAGTGGCTCTTCTGTCTCTGACCCCAGATAAGTTTATTAGGGTGCAGAATATTTTGGGGAACACAATACCACCACATACCAGAAAAGGATAAAACCATCAGTCTTTGGACTCGGCCACAGGACTGTGTTACTTGGTCAGTGTGAATGACAGGAATAAATAAATATGTTACTTTATAATTTTATATAAAGTGTTATGAATGATCATAACAGGGTTAGGAAAATTGGTCTAAATGTAATATATACTGTGACAAGACGAGTATGTCATCACTGAGGATCAAAAAATATTGAATAATTTCCTTAACTTGATACAGAATTAAACTGCAACTCTAATTCATTCTGGAAAAGCCAAGACAACCCATTGTTGGGTAATGTGTAGATGATTCTGACATTTAAAATGATTCCTGGACACGGCACTAGCAACTTGATTTCTTTAAAAAGCTCATATGCACAGAGTGGAATGAGTTCATTTAAATACTATGATAACAAAGACATTATCTTGTTATCCAAAACAACCACTTAAGCTTATTTTCAATGTCTATATTCCTAGGTCTCACATCAAAATCCTGCTTCAGCAGGTATAGAATGGACCCAGTAATCTACTCACAGTGAAACTGCTTTGATATAAGAACTTGGAAGAACAATTATCAATGAAGCTATTGTTTCTATATTAGCTCATTGTGTCATTTGAGCATTGTGCAGACGGGGCTTTAGATTGATCCTCATTAACACATTTAAATGACCACAGAGATTTTGTCATTGCAAGTGTGTTCATAGTAAAATTACACTTGTCTATTATTTGTCCTTTTTCAGGACTAAAATCTCCAAATTTCCATTTTATAAACATATTTGTTACAGAGGACACTAACCAAACCTATTGCAACATTTACAATATACCTTTTATCTTTGTATACTGTACATGTTTTCCATAATATGTTGCCAAAGAGAGGTTTGATATTTTGTGTGTATCCTGCAGCTTCTAACAGAACACCTGATGTCACGGTGATTATGTTCCTGATTTTCATGCTTTTCTTTCATGTCAGAAGAACAATAAATGGAGCTTATAGGTACCTATTGTTTTACTCAAAAACCCAGCTGCTTCAACAGGCTTTAGGAATTCTGTCACTTTCCACTCTAATATTGCTGATGAAGTAAGACATCTTTATGTCTAATAAAACAGTCTGGCTTCAGCTTGAATTTCTTTTCAGTAATTCCAAGAAAGCTAAAGTGCTTCTCATTCTCCAGTCGAAATAACTCTTCAAGCATAAGAGCCAATCAGTAATCCCTAACCCCATTTGAATTGTGAAATAACAAAACTATAGACTTCTGCAACATAAAATGTTAAGTAAGTGGTCTTGAAACAGTTCATGTGTCCATTGATTTAGTCCAGTCTCAGATTAATTTACATGAGACAATTTTAATCACTATGAGCCAGTTTCCTACATGTCAGACAGAGGAAAAGACATGACCAAGCAAACATACAGATAAAAAGCCACAACTGGCTTGTCAGAGGACATTAAGAATTAATAAAGCCCTGTTCAAATGTAAGGAGAAACATAAGCAATATGCTTACTGAATTGTTCTTTTTCACTCAATTGTGTTACCTTTACACATTGAATAGGAAGTAGTTCCATTTTATTTTGTTTTTCCACCTTGGATCATCTGACTTCTAACACACACACACACACACACACACACACACGTTAAGGGTTGGGGAGATGGTTTCTCAGGTAACTACTCTTGCCGCACAAGCCTGACACCCAGAGTTCAGGGTTGAACCCACACAGAAAGCCCATCTGTTCATGTGCTTATGTAATCCTAGCACTCTTATGATGAGATAGAAAGAGGAGACAGAAGAATTGACCACAAACCCACATTTTCAACAGCAGAACCAAGAGAATGTGCCCTGAAATGATGTGGAAGGAGAGAAGAGACTCCCCCAAAGCTGCCTCTTGTCCTCTAAATGTGCAATGCACACATGTACTCACACTCACACTCTCACTGTCCTACACAGACACTAATAAGTTAATATATTTAAAAAATATTAAAAAATAGATTAAAGGGAAGGATAATCACTAAAACACACATAGCTTAAAATGACCATAATAATAGCAATACCTTGCATGCTAGTTTTAGAAACTAAAAACTAAATTTATATTAAAATTTTGAATAATTCATAATATTTTCATGTCAAGCATAAAAATGATTATAGTGTTTATATGTTACTATTTTATTTTTTCAATATGCTGTTTTCTTTCTTAAAAAATGGTAAAAGTTCACTAACTTAATTAATGTCTTAAGACCATTAGGATTTTACTTTTTTTTTTCTGAAACATACTTTCTACAAAATATTTTATAACCTCTCTAGTAAAGCTTGCTTTTTCCTCCCACATTATTTTTATATTTGCTTTGTCTGACTTTCACACAGTGTTTAATACAGCAGTTTCTACTGTAAAGCCATTTGGCCAATATCCCTATCCATAAATTCTGACACACAATAGGATATGAAGAAATCATTGAATAATAAATAAATGAATAAAAGAGTAGACATTTCAATTTTTAACAACTTGTTGGCACAGATAGAAATCAATGAAACAGATACAAAACAAAAGTAGAAACATAGTCTGAAAACTATTTCTATAAAGTCTTTTCACTAAGTAAGTTAGTTAGAATTTGCTGATCAGTTCTTGGCTGGGAGAAGAAATAATGTGTGTTCTAAGTGTTTCAGACGTATGAACACATTAATTCTTTCTTGTACAAAAATATTGCTAAAACTGATAAAAACTGCTTGAATTTACCCATTACATTTTTTAAATTTGTAAATATAGCATACAAAAGAGTCTTATTTAGCTTTGTAACCATAAGACATTTGCAGCAAATTAGATGGTAAAGTTTTATATGAAGAATCCAATACTTGTCAAAATTCCCTTTAAATGATATATAGGCTAATTTGTAAAATTTATGACTACAATATTTTAAGAAACTAGAATTTTCTACATTGCACACACAGTAACATCACACAGCCTCTTTCTGTTATTTTTCCTGTTTAGAGGTATCCCAAACATTTCTGAGAAAAAAAAAAATGATGACTCTCTTCATCTGTAGCTATCAACTGCCCAGAAAGATTAAAGGGCTTTCTAAAAACTAGCTGCACGAAACACTTATATAAAATACACTGGCAGTTCTGTACCTGTTTTATTGGAAAGTCTAAATGACACCATCTTGTCTGGAATATTACACACGTTCCTCACTGAAGCAATGCAGCTGTAGTTAGCGTAGTCCTGAGGTCTAAGATTCTTTAGCTTTAAGATCTTTGTTTCACCCTGAAATGGGAGAAGAGGTCATTAGCAGAGGCCCGTGGTAACCAGAAGGAATAAACTGACACACAGCATTGCAAAGCATTCAATCATATGATTAGCAGAATGTGTCCTAAATGAAAAAAGAAACACCGCACTTGAGCATCATACTGGAATATGCCTAGAGGTAAAAACAAACAGACAACAATGAAAATTCATAATGTTTTCTTTGCACACTTGCCTCCTAGGGGAGGAAAGCCTACTTCTGGCAGTAGTTATGCAAATTATCATGCAAAGTTCTGAACAGTACACTTAATAATCGAGTTTATTCAACAAACACGGCAGTCTATGCAGACTTGAACAGGAAACACTATTATAAAAAGGGCTTCTGAAGAAGAGCCAAGAAATGAAATGCAGGCTTTACAGCAAATTAGAGAAGAAAATTTAATGATCGATCATTATGCTGATATACATAAATATTTGGTGTAGATGGAGCAAAGGCAGATATCAGACTGAACTCTGACTGGAGTAAGTTTCCTGATATTTCTGAATTGTTATTGTCCTTGCTGTTTGAACTCGGGAAGCTCAGGGGTAGGTCTTCCATGCAAATGTGGAGTGTTGCAAACAGCTCTAACTCAGAAGTGATTAGAATACTTTAGGAATTCCTGCTGAGCGGGACTGTAGAAGCATTGGATGTAACTGTTGCAAGTGTTTAAAGAGAGCAAACCCCCACAATGGAAAGATCCTCCTGCTCAGTGCAGGCTAGAATCCTTGGAATTATTTTATTTCATGAAATCTTCCCTGCCTCCTCTGAGAACGGTTCCTCTGCTAAGGAACATACTTTTCATGACAAAATAACATTTTAATGACTTCCTATATGGTAGAACTTTCACAATATCAATTTTCTTATTTCAGACATTAAGTTGTAAAGGGCAACATGTTTTTTTTTCTTTGCTTTGCTTAAATAACATTATTTGATTCTTAAAAATCACCATGCACCTAATATGCCAGTGTGAATTGAAGTACTCAGTGGCTTAACACAGAAAGCTTAAGTCCATGTCTTCCACAGATACAGCTGTACAGCCTGGCTCTCCTCAAATGGGATACAACCCTACAGCAGTGCACGTGGCATCATGCTAACAATCTTCCATTCATGTCGAATTTCAATTCTAAACCGGTTACACATAAAACCTTTTTCCTCGGCTAAATAAGCAAAACGCTGATGATTCATATTGTGAAATAATCATGGCAATAATGAACACCCCTATCACCTCACATAGTTACCACATTTTTCACTTTTCTGAAAATATGAAGCCTGATCACTCAGTCTCCCTGCTAAATCATGTGAATTATTGGCCTTGTTTTAGGAAAGACTTTGCATTGCATTTTTTAAAACAAAGATCCCACACAAACACATACAGAAATCAATATAGTTTTATAGTATAGTTAAACGTGTTCACTTGTGACACAGAGCTATCATAAATCAAACATAAAATGCCTCAATAAACGTGTTTAGCTGTGCAGAAAGAAAATTTTACACTTGAATTAGTTAACCCAAGTTATTTTTTAAAATTTCTATTTTTTTTTTGTGTGTGTGTGTTTACATGTGTGCTTATGTGTGTATATGCAGGTCACAGGACAAGTAGCAAGAATCTGGTTCTCACCGATCACCACGTAAAACTTGGGCCTCAAACATAGATCATCACGCTTGGCAGCAAATGCTTTTCAGCGATCTCATCAGCCCTCAGTTCATTTTCCTAAGATGTTCACTGATCAGATGTTTTGACTTTTCTTGGAAAACAGGTAAATATTGGTATCCCCCAGAACTATAGCTCCAATGCTAATCTCGCTTTGTCCAAGTTCCTCTAGGTGGCATTTCGTGCTTCCGAGTTTCTGCTGAAGCTCTGTTGTTCTACCCATCTCATTATTTCAGAAACTCCTTCAGCTCCAGGTGAACACTTGTCTTCTACTTTCCAAAATTTCGCCTCAACATGTGCTTTTGATGCTTCATAGACTTTGAAAGTTTAACATGTCCTAAAATAAACTTGACACACCTCCAAACCAATGCTTTTTCCCTTAATAACATATCTTAGACTTTACTATAACTTTTCATGCACATATTCAGAATCTCCTCCAGCTACCTTTTTGTTGGCATTTAAATTTTTGATCTCAAATTATCTTTTTTTCACTTATTTTTAATTATAATGTAGTGACTATACATTCAGCTGACAAACTCCTAAATGTATGTAGCAGAGTTGGAGGATGCATTGAAACAAATAGGACAATATTTCAACCATTGTCTCAGCATTAGTAATGGATACTTGAGAAATAACAATTATATGTTTCTATGGTGTACAATGGTTTGTTTTCTTAGACCTTTTCCTTATGATATAATGACAAGACCAAAGTGAATGTCCATCACCTTACAAAATTATTTTCATTGTTTTTAATCTCTTAGATATAAATATAATCTATTATCCATTATCTATAATCTATACTGTCTATTATAATCTCTACTACCTATTATCTATAAATCTATCTATCTGTCTGTCTATCTATCTATCTATCTATCTATCTATCTATCTATCTATCTATCTATCTATCATTTACCAATCTATCAAGAGAGGAGCAGAGTCTAGCTATATAGCCCAAGCGAGTCTGGAACAATCTTCCTGATCAAGGTTTCACTATAGGTATGTACCATCATAGTTGGGGACTTACTGTTTTTAAATATAAAATCAGTTCATTCTATTTCCATGCTAAATCACATGAATAATTTAGTGTTGTTTTAACAAATAAACACATCATGTTTCTGCCCATCTCATCGTCTCATACCCTAGACTACATCCAGTGTTCATTTTCACAGTTCTATTTACCTCCATGCTTATTCAATTCCACCTATTTCTTGGATGCCAACACTGCTTACCTCTCCACAAGTAATTCTATGTTTACTTCCTCCAAATAGAAAAATCCTTCCAAAAGAGCTGTTTCTGTTTCATAGTATCATTTTTTACGTTTATTTGGGCAATGGATTTATCTTTCCCAGATTCCTTGCCTTTCCAGTAAGGACCTAAGGGCAACAATCATGTCAGACTCTCTCTGTCTCTCACTACTGTACTATGAGGGCAATCACAGAATTAGCCCAGAAAATATACTTTTAGAATTAATAATTCTTTTTCAGTTTAAACTGCCATATCCATCCACCTTTCAGTTCATTTAGCTTTGCTTGGTATTCATTGTGGATGCAGAATTTCCTGCTTGGCTGGCACCTGTTATGAATTCAATAGATGTTAATGAAATATCACTTATCCACCAAACACATGTTAAGAAAAGACTTTCACTCAGTTCCACACAATCAGATCATATTTGTGTGTGCAATAAAAAGTATTATTTTCTTGTAAAAACTTATCTAGATTACATCGATTGAAAACCAGAAAGGAAAGAAAACTGCATTAAAGACAAAAATATCAAAATCAAGTGAAACTTTAGCAAAAGAAATAAATGTAAATCCACTGAAATGTAAGTGGCATTTCTGTATCTCCTATGACATACAGGGTTTTTAATATTAATTATTTAAAAGATCTGTTGCTTAAAATTTGGACTTTACAATACAAAAATATATTTCTCAAGAAATATAGCTCTAATAACAAAATATTTGCAAATTTAAATCTTAAGGGGATGGATATATATTATAAAAGGTGTACAAAAGGTAAATAGTAAAATAGATTAACAACCCCTCCTAAATAAAACCCACAAATAATTTCATTTAAAAATGATCTGTATAGTAAAACAGGTATCTTTCAAAAGAAGACACACAAATGGATAAGAGACATACAAAAGGATACTCATTATCATTAGTCATTTTAGAAATATAAATCAATCTAAATTAAGATATCATTTCATTTCAAAAAGAAAATAAAGAAAAAACATATTAGAAGAAAAAAATTAACTACAACTTAACTCTAGAAAAAATGTAGAGAGAATGGAAGACAAGCAAGGAGGAAGACATAAAGCAACTGAAACTCTTCACAGTTAGAAAGAATATTAATTAATACAATAATTAAAAAGGGGGAATGAAGGTTCTGCTAAACATCAAGAACAACTTCCTGAGTCTTCAATTCAATTCCATCGACCCACCTGTCTGTTTTTATACTAGCAACATGCTCTTTTTATTACTATAGCTCTGTAGTAGAGCTTGAAATAGGGAAGTTCCTCTATTGTACAGGATTGTTTTATCTATCCTGGGTTTTTTGTTTTTCCATATGAAGTTGAATATTGTTCTTTTGAGGTCTGTAAAGAATTGTGTTGGAAATTTTATGGGGATTGCATGGAATCTGTAGATTGCTTTTGGTAAGATGGCCATTTTTACTATGTTAATTGGTAGATCCATGAACATAGGAGATCTTCCCATCTTCTGATATCTTCTCCAATTTCTTTCTTCAGACTTAAAGTTCTTGTCATACAGGTCTTTCACCTGCTTGGTTAGAGTTACCCGAAGATATTTTATGTTATTTGTGGCTATTATGAAGGACATTGTTTCCTTCATTTCTTTCCAGCCCATTTATCATTTGTATGGAGGAGGGCTACTGATAATTTTTTGAGTTAATCTTTTATCTAGCCGTATTGATGAAGGTGTTTATCTAACCTGGGCTCAAAGGAGCTCATAGACACTAGAGCAACAGCTAAGGAGCCTGCATGGTACCAACCTAGTTCCTCTACATATATGTGACAGTTGTACGGCTTTGTCTACTTGTGGGACTCGTAGCAGTGAGAGCAGGGCCTGTCCCTAATGTTTTGGCAGGCTTTTGGGAACCTATTCCTCCTACTGAGTTGCTTTACCAAGCCTTAATATGAGGGTAGGAGATTAGTCCTACCTCAACTTACTACGCTATGCTTTGCTTACACCCATGGGAGTCCTTCCCTCTTCTGATCAGAAACACATGGGGGATTCTGGGGGAAGGGAAACTGAGGGAAAGGAATGGAAGGAGAGGAGGGAGGAGAAACTGCATTTGGGAAGTGAAATAAATGAATAAATAAAATTTAAGAAAAAAATGAAAAGAAAGAAAGAAAAATTACATCATACAAAAAAAAAAAAGTTCCTGGTATCAAAATCCCTTCCCTTTGCATGTATCCAAAGGAAATGAAATCACTTTGCTAAGGAAAGATCACACTCCTGGTTCATTGATAACCAAAATCAGGAAACAAGCTTGGAGTTTCTATGAGTGGAGAAATGGATCATGAAATTGTGATACAGAATTTCATTCAGCCAACCTATAAGGATGAAACCTTGTCCATCTCTGTAAGATGGGTGAAACATGAAGTCATTGTGTTCAATAGAGACATGTACTGAATATCAAACATTGCATGACATCACTCATATTTGGAATATGAGAAATTTGATCTCATGGTAGATCAGTGTTGATTAGGATCCTCAGAGGCTGGGAAAATTGAGAGAGGAAAGCATGGAAAAACGTTGGTGAATGAGAACTAAGCAATAGTTAGGTAAGCAAAACTGGTTCTGAATTTTACTGGAGTTACAACACTACAAGCATTATAGTCTAACTTCCATTTCAAAAGCAAAATCACAATTAGAGCGCTGTTGAGATCCAGCCTTTCTCAGAGGCAAGTTTTCTGTCTTGTACAGGATGCAGACTTGGCCAGGCCCCACCTGCGACTGGGCCGAAGGCCTCAAAGGACTTAAAGTTTCACTTCCTGTGGACCTGGCTTTTCTTAACCCTAAAGAGAGTAGAGTGATCAGTCCCAAGGCTGCACTGTGCTCATCTGCGAAGCACTGGTCCTTCATTCCCCTTGTGCAACACTGCTCAATTAGCTTCTTGCTCACACTGTTATATGATGGCTTTTCCCTGCCTCTATCCAACCCTTCCCCCAATTTTATGCTGTGCTTCTTAATAAATTTCCTTGTGCAAGACTTCCTGACCCCCAACTTTCCTATCTCCCGTATGATCTGATCTATCCAGGGAGTCCTTCCTCTTGGGCCCCTGTCACAACAGACTGATCTGCTGGTCCAGTTCAATGCTATTTTAAGACTTAGAAAGTGCATGCTACTCTGAACTAATTCTGACTGTACCAAGAAGCATTGCGCAGCTATTACAATGGTAGAAATATGTACGTCTCGGTGAGATTTTATGCAGAACAGAGGAGCACAATGGGCACATTACAGGGACAGAGAAAGAGCAGTGCCTCCATATCTGATTTCCCCATGGTTTAACTGCCCAGTGATTGGCAGGTGGCTCTAGAAGAGATTAGATGATCAGTTCTTATCGCTGCAAATCAAGATTCCAGATGGTGTGAAGCTATAGAGGCCCTAGAAAAATAATTCCTTAACGTAAAATGCTAGGTTAACCTATAAACTTGTGAGAGGAGCTAATAAACAAGGTTGAACTAAGAACGTGTTTGTACCATACCAGTTTAATCCACTACATGCATTAAGTGATGAAGAATAATTTTCTGATTTATGAAATTAATTCATGTGCCTCTGTGTGTATGAGCTGTGTGTGTGTGTGTGAGTAAATGTGTGTGTGAGTGAGTAGGCACACATGTGCGAGCATGCACCTGTTCTGCATGAATGTGGTGGTCAGAGAATGTCTTTCCACCTATCAATAGGTTCTGGAAATCAAACAAGGTCATCATACTTGGTAGCAAATGTCTTTACTCATGATTCATCTTGCAATGTCAGTAGAAAAATTTTACAACTATGCATAATTCATCCAATAGCAACAGGTATACGAATGTGTGTATAGATATATATGCACAGGTTCAAATGGTTTGTCTGTGCATATGTTACTGTGTATAATTTAGACTTTGTTATTTAAAACTACTTTATCATATAATTTTAGTTTTATTTTGTCATTAATATAAATTTAATATTCTGTGATATTAGAATTATTTTTGCATGTGAGATTCTACACCATTTTAAAAGAATTTTTGAGCCGGGCGGTGGTGGCGCATGCCTTTAATCCCAGCACTCGGGAGGCAGAGCCAGGCGGATCTCTGTGAGTTCGAGGCCAGCCTGGGCTACCAAGTGAGCTCCAGGAAAGGCGCAAAGCTACGCAGAGAAACCCTGTCTCAAAAATCCAAAAAAAAAAAAAAAAAAAAAAAAAAAAAAGAATTTTTGATTTGATTATTGTATAATTATATACTTAGTTTAACTAGCCTTAATGTAACTGATGGTGTAATTGATATAAATATGTCCAGCTTTATAATTAGTTGATGTTATTATAATACACAAGATGATATCATGAGCATTTTTATAAACATTCTAGGAAAATGGCAATATGCAACTTCTAATGTTTAAATTCATATTTATTGGCAATCACACAGAAACTTTATAATTTAATTTGAAAAGTATTTTATATTTGCCAATAAATACAGTCCAAAAACTGTTTTGTGAAATAATTCAGGAGAAGATAATTATATATTACTCTGTGGCTGTTCCAATGTTGACATTCTATAATAAAAACAAAAGTACCTATAACCTGCAATGATATTTAAGTTACTTTCAAAATAGACTAGACCTTTAAAATACTATTTCCAATATATATTATTATTGAACTACTGGTGTAAATTATATTAATTTCTACCTCACATTTATTATAAACATAAGATACATATAAATATATGCTTGCCTTTCCCTTTCAGCAGTAAGTGAGTAGAGATTTGAAAAGGATAATTATTCCTCTTAAACTTATTATGTGGCTGAGATTTCATATCAGCTCCAAAAATACATGCTGATTTCATTTTGGAAATAATAAGTGCAAGAAACTATGAAAAAGGTTTTGTTACTCAAGAGGATTGTGAAATAAATATTCAGTTCAAATTGATGTTGTTATTAGCCTGTATGCATAGGCACACAAGTTAGAGTCTTCTCATCATCTTTGAAATTATTTTTATTAAAAATAAGACATTATTGAATTGCATTAATATTAAAAATCTAATATCTTTCACAAAGTTTAATTTCCTAACATTAAAAGTATGAGGTATATGAACTTTCATCTGAATCCTTATACAGCATTATTCCAGTATATCCTCCCATCTTTACAGTGAACTCTTCCCCACATAGAGAAATTATTGTGTATTTCAGGCATGAATATCATTAAGGAATCATTTTGCTTCATTATTATTTCTGATGCTACTATGGGCATTCTACATGCTCCTATACCATTTTGCTAGCCTCTATTTAAACTTCTTGTTGCTTTTTCTTTGCCCTATAATCCTCTTTCCCTTAACCACTTCCTCATACATCAACAATGTCAGGAAGCGAGGAAGGAGTCTTGCCTCCATACCTCTACATTTGGCAAAGATCTTCCCATATCCTGCACATGGCAGATCAAGGTTACCTTTTTGCATTATAAACTATGGGAGTCCTAGACTATAGTGCTAAAGAACTCCACAGTGGTTTGTCTGTGTTTTCTACAATGGGTGCTGTATTTTACTGCCACTGGGAAAGTACTGGGAGATGGCACCTTTACAGGGCAGTTACATACTAAGTCCTAACATGTAAAGTTATTCCTTTATTTTAGGAGTATGTACATCAACCTTAGGAGTGACTTTGTGCTTCTTTTGTGCTCCCTGACTTTGTTACAATGTAGCTAGAATGCCCTTGCTGGGTGCCAGTACCTTAATGTTCAGCTTTCTAGTATCTGAAATTTTGAGAAATATATTTTTAAATAAAGTACTCAGGTTGTTGTTACAGGATCAGAACATGGATTAAGACATGATTTAATACAAACATTTTTAATATCAAAAGATTTTTAATCATAAAGTATTCTTAGCAGTCAGTGGAAAAATGCCTGTAAAAACTAATACAAGGATGATGTATATATATATTTGTATATATATATATACATATATATGACATATATATATATATATATATATATATGATCACAAAAAAAGAGTAACACAATATGAAAGATCAAGGTCATCACAAAAGGAAATATGGCCTTGGGTAATATTTTAAGACTATAGCATATAATTAATTTTAAATCTAAGGTACCATTTGTAGGTAGATAAATAATCTGTGGTCTTAACCACAAAGTTCTATATAATTAAAGTATATGATTTTTTTACCTTCTAATGCAGAAAAAAATAAATTGATAAATTTGTAAATTAAAACATGACAACATGTTATCATGTTAAAGTAAATATATTCAATCAATTGCATTGCTTTCCACTACAAGATGACTGCAAAATCATAGTATTTTCAATTTTTGTTGGCAATTACCAGCCACAGATGAGGATGCTGGCGGCTGTTAAATAGACTTGTAGGAAAAAAGCTATCACTTTTTTTGGTATTTTGAACATGTGCTTGAAGGTTAGAATTAGACCTGAATGTCTCAGTGTATTCTAATTTTCATCAATTAGCATAGTTTTGGAGAAACAGATTAGTCTGTAACTCCTCATTTGAAAAATCATGTAAAACTTTTATGTGCCACAGAAACAATCCTGCATAAGCTTTGGATTCACCAGAGTTTCAAAATGGTAGCCCAGGATCCAAGTAGAGACACCTGGCAGCAGCAGATGCTGTTTTCTCAAGAGTGGGTGTGCACATTCAGTTCCCTGTAGGACCTATCAGATCTTAGGTCATTCTCCCAGGCAGAGTCACATAGTCTTTCTGCCATGTCAGTTTCAGCAGTCATTTGCATTTGTAATGTCTGCTATAAAACAAAACAAATATGACCCAGTCAAGAAAGAAACCCATAAACTTCCATTGGAATACATGGCTTAAGTCCAGTTCATGATGGGACATTTCTTTACAAGAAATTTTAAAGAACTTACTTGGTTGGATTAAATTGTATGTGCATACAAATATATGTGTACCCATATGTATGAAGTCTAAATGAAGTTATGATAATTAAAGGTAACATTACTCCCCTTTCCAAGACCTAAGACTAAGAAAAATCTCAATACTAGACATGATAAACCTCCTTTCCAGTTTTTGGTCAGAAATATCCAAGAAATTCCCTCAAAAATATAGGTTATTGATATTTTCCATGTTTTCCTCCCAGATATTACTCCCTATTACTAAAGACACAATGTACTTTGGACACAGGACCACAAGGAATCCAGCTGGATCTAATTGGAAAGCTTCTTCCTTCAGGACTAGCATTCATAGTATATGAAAATGCTATGTAATCTGCTAAGGGAGAAAAACAACCAGTAGTCCTATCCAGCTATGATGCCCATAAGCTAATAGTGACCACCACAGCAAGAAAACCATAAAGGTACAATAGTCATAATTTGGGGGCAATCAACAGTTATCTAATTATACTTTAGGACCACTTAGCAGAAGGGATCCCATGCCTGGTACCTGAAACATAGCCAACTCTGAGCTAGTGAGGTCATAGATCTTAGAGAAGAACTTCCTACTGCCACTCAGTTAAACCAGTAAAGTTTCCAACTTCGTTCTGAATACTTGTACATACCAGTATGTACAATTCAAATAAGCTTCTCTGCAACAGATAGAGACCATTACAGAAAACAACAATTGGTCAAAATGCAAAGAACTACTAAAATACTGGTCTTTAGGCCCAGTTGATACATCTATAGCTCAATACTCACACCCAAGGCTCAGAGAACATTGTAGAAGAGAAGCAGAGAGAGCCAGAGGATCAAGAAGTCAGCTGTGAGCTATATCTCTTAGAAATGAAAGACAAGCTACTCTCATGATTTAACATGGCTATCTAAACAAAACCCAAACAAAGAAAACAATGACAAACATGTCACTGTAGAAAGGGGAAATCCCATTTGCCCTTCATTCAGATATGAGCTACAGGCAATTAATGACTAACTACTGAGAGAGGAAGAATTAATCTTCTACATTAGTAAGGCTCCTAAATGGTGATCCTATATCAAGTGGTCAACCCTGAAAACATATACATACTAGCAACACCAAATGGGAACTTCAGGTTGTACTTATGGACACATATATTTCTGTGTCTGTGCATATATATGTAATCATAGTAATTAAAAGAAAAGGCATAATAATTTAAGTTTGTCATTGCAAGTTGGAAAATTGCAATTATTCCTTGAAAAATATGTTTTCAATCAAATTTATCAGTGAAGTATACAGTAATGCTTTTTAAAAGGACACTGAGGTAAACATATGGATGAAGAAATATGATCTCAGGAATCAGCATTTCAAATTTAACTATCACTTACAAAACTAGTTGCATCTAGGTGTGCTGGTCTTTCAATCAAATGTGTATTGTTTTTCAAAAAGGTAGATTTGGAGAATATGTCTTTCCAAGTAGCTATACTATTCATTGTTGCCCAAGTCAAGAAATTATCAGTTAGCTAGAGTAGGAATACTGTTCCTAATCTCTTACCTGGGTAAAGAAGGGCTCATAAATCTCCACCCCTTTGTCAGATCCTTGCAGCAACACCTCTTGGCCCCGTCTCCAGCTGTAGCGCACAGGGGGGTTGGAGTTGGCCACACACCGGAGAAACACTGTTCTCTCATAGTAAAACTGTTCTTTAGCTTCACCTATGCTTTGATGAACAGTTACTACTGGATCATCCAAGTCTAGAAGAAATAAAAACAGGCAGGCAACAGCATTACAAGATGCACAACTTCTACAGTATTGCCAGCGCATGCCCTGGCCAATGATCTATGCTTCTACTGATGGCGGTGCTGCGAATGCTTGACTAATAACAAAGAAAATTTCAACCTAAAAACAAAAATCTAAAAATTTGATACTTTCTTCAGATTTGTTGAAACAGCACAGCAGCTCTTACATTTTCCAAACTCCTTGCCAGCAGCCACTTATAAAAGATTTCATAAAAGTGAACAAAATTTAAATTGTCAGTCCTGAAAACACATACAGTTAGTATTATGTGTACTCAATAGGTTATTTTTAGGAATACATACACATATATACATACATTAATTGTTATTGCACGCACGAATATATTCAATTAATAACAATTAATGAGAAAGGAGGCCATGAATTTGAAAGAGAATGGGGAGAGGTAGATGAGAGTCTTTGGAGGAAAGACGGGGAAGGAGGAAGTGTTGCAATTAAATTATAATCCCCAAAAAAGCTGAGAGAGAGAGAGAGAGAGAGAGAGAGAGAGAGAGAGAGAGAGAGAGAGAGAGAGAGAGAGACCAAAACACTGACACTGAACCCAATCAGCATAGACTCTTAGGAATGATGTAAACACTTGCTATTAATTACCATCACAGCTCACTTAACATCCTTTCAGCTGCATAACTTTGAAAGCCTATTTAACTTCCGTGATCTTCCTTTTCAGTAAAAGGGCATTATATTATAAATGCTGAGGGAGGATTAATAAATGGGATAGCTCATAAGCCATGGACATGTGTATAGAGAAGGGTTACAGATAATTCTGGTTAATCTTGTATCTAGCCACTTGACTGAAAGTGTTTATCAGCTGTAGGAGTCCCCTGGTAGAATTTTTGGAGTCACTTATGCATATTATCGTATTATTGGCTAATAGTGATACACACTTTGAGTTCTTCCTTTCCAATTTGTATCCCCTAGATCTCCTTTAGTTGTCTTACTGTTCTAGCTGGAACGTCAGGTACTTTATTGAATAGATATGGAGAGACTGGATGGCCTTGTCATGTTCCTAATTTTAGTGGGATTGCTTTGTGTTTCTCTCCAGTAACTGATGGAAGCAGATGCAGAGATTCACAGCCAATTACCAGGCCAAGCTCCAGTAGTCCAGTCAAAGAGAGAGAAGAGGGATTCTATGAGCAAGGGGCACCAAGATCATGATGGGGAAATCTACAGAGACAACCAAACCAAACTAGTGGGAACTCTTGAAATTTAGACCAATACCTGTGGAGCCTCCATGGGACTCAACTAGACCTTCTGCATAAGCAAGACAGTTGTGTAGCTTGATCTGCTTAAGTGGGCCCCTGGAAGTAGGATCAGGATTCTTCCCTGGTGATTGAGTTGGGTTTTTGGAGCCCATTACATACGGTGGGACACCTGGTACAGCCTTGATGCAGGGGGAAGGGCTTGGACCTGACTGCTGAAGGTACCAGGCTCTGCTGACTCCCCATGAGAGACCTTACTTTCTTGTAGGAGGGAATGAGGTGTGGCTTGGCAGGGAGAATGGAGGGGCAGGAGAAGGGAAGAGGGGGATCTGTGATTGATATGTAAAATGAATAAAATTTTTTCTTAATAAAATACTTTGGTGTTGGCTATAGGCTTCCTGTAAACTGCATTTATTATGTTAAGATATGTTCCTTGTATCCCTACTCATTCCACAACTTTTATCATGAAGGGGTGTTGGATTTTGTCAAAGGCTTTTTCCTCAGAAATATGGTACCAGATCTACCTCTAGATCCAGCTATACAACTCTTGGGCATATTCCTGAAAGATACTCCATCCAATCACAAGGAAACTTTCTCAACTATGTTCATAGCAACTTTATTTTTTTAAATTTTATGTTATCTAATTAACTTTTTTTTTTTACTTATTTTACATACAGACCACAGTTTCCTCTCCCTCCTCTCCTCCTATTCCCTTCCCGCAGCCCCTGAATCCTATCTACTCCATCCCCATCCATTCCTCCTCTGTTATCTTCGTTCAGAAAGGGACAGGCCTCCCATGGATTTGAACAAAGTATGGCACATCAAGTGTGTTGAACTCCTTGCTCCACATAGAGGCTGGGTGAGGTAATCTGCCACAGGGAACAGGTTCCCAAAAGCCAGCTAACGGCCAGGGACAAGTCCTTATCTCACTGCTAGGAGTATTACAAGCAGACCAAGCTACACAACTGTTAGACACAATGGAGGACCTAGGTCGGTCTCATACAGGCTCCATAACTGTTGGTTCAATCCATGAGCTCCCACTAGCTCAGGTCAGGTGTCTCTGTGGGTTCCCCTGTCATGACCTTGAACCCCCTGGCTTGTACAATCCCTCCTCCCTTTCTTCAGTGCTTATCTGTCGATCTCTACATCTACTTTCATCAGTTACTGGGTAAAGGCTCACTGATGACTATTAAGGTAGTCACCAATCTGATTATAGTAGATGGCCAGTTGTTAGGAATTTTAGCTGGGGTCATCCTTGTGGATTCCTGGGAGTCTCCCTGGTACCAGGTTTCACCCTCTCCCCAAAATACTCTCCTTCCCTGCATCAACATGTCTCTTTCCTTACTCTCCCCCTCTCTCAATCCATCTCCTGCTCCTGTGTCTAGCCTGCTCAACCCCTCCCTCAAGTTCCTATCAGTTTTTATGATCTTAGTCATTCTGACAGGTGTAATATGGTATCTCAGAGTCATTTTGATTTACATTTCCCTGATGAATAAGGTCACTGAACAATTCTTTAAGATTTTCATGTTGAGAATTCTGTTTAGATGTATACCTCATTTTTTATTAGATTATTTGGTATTTTGATGTCTAATTTCTTGAGTTCTTTATATATTTTGGAGATCAGCCCTCTGTCAGATGTGGGGTTGTTGAAGATCTTTTCCCATTCTGTAGGCTGTCATTTTGTTTTATTGACAGTGTCCTTTACTTTCAATTTCAGGAGGTCCCATATTTTGTCAATATTAGTGTCTGTGTTACTGGTGTTATATTCAGGAAGGAGCCTCCTGTGCCAATGCATTTCAAGGCTACTTTCCACTTTCTCTTCTATCAGGTTCAGTGTAACTGGATTTATGTTGAGGTCTTTGATCCACTTGGATTTGAGTTTTGTGCATGGCAATAGAAATGAATCATTTTGCATTCTTCTTACATGACAACATCCAGTTTTGCCAACACCATGTGTTGAAGATGCTTTCTTTTTTCCATTGTATAATTTTGGCTTCTGTGTCAAAAGTCAGGGGTTAATAGGTATGTGGATTTATGTCAGGGTCTTCAATTCCATTCCATTGATCCACATGTCTGTATTTATGCCAGTATTTATACTGTTTTTATTACTATAGCTCTGTAGTAGAGTTTGAAGTTAGGGATACCTCCAGAAGTTCCTTTGTTGTACAGGATTATTTTAGCTATCCTGGGTTTTTTTTTCATATGAAGTTGAGTACTGTTCTTGTGTTGTCTGTGAAGAATTGTGTTGGGATTTTGATGAGGATTGCAATGAATCTTTAGATTGGTTTGGTAAGATTGGCATTTACTATGTTAATCCTACCTATCCATAAGCATGGGAGATCTTTCCATTTTCTGATATCTTTTTCAATTTCTGTCTTCAAAGACTAAAGTACTTGTCATACAAGTCTTTCACTTGTTTGGTTAGAGTTAGCTCAAGATATTTTATATTATTTGTTGCTGTTGTAAATTACATTGTTTCTCTGAATTCTTTCTGAGCCCATTTATCATTTGTATATAGGAGGCTACTGATTTTTTTTGAGTTAATCTTGTATACCATCACATTACTGAAAGTGTTTATCAGCTGTAGCAGCTCCCTGGTAGAATTTTGGGAGTCATTTATGTATACAAATATATCATAGAAGCTTTATTTCTAATAGGTAGAAACTGGAAACAACCTGGATGTCCTACAACAGAAGAATGGATAAAGAAAATGTGGTACATTTACACAATAAAGTGTCATGAAATTTGCAGGCAAATGGTTAGAACTAGAAAAACTCATCCTGAGTGAGGTAACCCAGAACCAGAAAGACAAACATGGTATGTATTCACTTATAATTGGATATTAGCTGTTAAATAAAGGATAATCATGCTACAATCACCAGACCTGGAGAAGCTAAATAAGAAGAAGGGCTCAAGGTTGGATGCATGAGTTTCCCTGGGAAAAGGAGACAGATTTTGCAAGTGAACTGGTAGGGTGGGTAGGGATGACAATAGCAGGGATCAGGTGGGGGTTGGGTGCAGAGTACTGGGAGAGATGACTTGAATTGGAGGGTATTTGGGGGGTGATATGGAAACCTAGCGCAGTGGAAACTCCCTGGACTCTATTCGAAGACTAGCGAAGACTCCCAGGAATGGGGTACATAAAGTCTGAACCAGCTATCTTCTGTAACTAGGCAAGGCTTCCAATGGAGGGATAAAGACAACAACCTAACCTCAGAACCCCTGACCTACAATCAGTCCTGCCTGCGAGATGTGTTGGGATAATGGTGGCACAGAACTTCTGGGAGTGGCCAACCAATGACTGGTCCAGCTTGAGGCCCAAGCTACTAGAGGGAGCCCATGCCTGGCAAAAATAAATAAATAAATAAATAAATAAATAAATAAATAAATAAATAAATAAATAAAAAGGCAACTGACAAAGCAGATTCAGAGACTCATAGCCAAACATTAGGTGGATCTTGGGGTACCCCAAGGAATAGGCTGTAGAAAGACAGTAGAAGCCAGAGGGTTCAAGGATACCACAAGAACATGGCCCACAGAATCACCTAAGCAGGGTTCATAGGGGCTCACAGAGACTGAAGCAGCAATCACAGAGCCTGCATGGGACTGTGCTAAGTTGTCAACATATGTTATGGTTGTGTAGCTTGGTGTTCCTGTGGGACTCCTCACAGTGGGAGTTGGGTATCTCTAACTTATTTGCCTGCTCTTAGGACCCTTTTCCTCCTACTGGTTTGTCTTGTCCAGACTTGATCCGAAGGTTTGTGCCTAGTCCTACTGTAACTTATTATGCCATGTTTGGTTGAAATCCCTGATAGGCTTGCTCTTTCCTGAAGGAAAATGAAGGAGGAGTAGATCTGGGGAGAGGGAGGTGACAGGAGCACCTGGGAGGAGTGTAGGGAAAGGAAACTGCACTTGGGATGTAATACATAAGAGAAGGATTAAATTAAAAAAACATGGGCACACAGTAAACAGTCAACACAATTTAGCCTTTGCTATCAATATATAATTGTTAGTATTAGGGTCTTTCCTTAATAACTTCCATTAATTCCATGGGTTTTCTGGCCTTTATCTCATAACCCTATAGGCTCTCAACTCTCATTCTAAATAAGTACAGATGAGGCATTTGGCCATTTGCTCAGGTTATCAAAGACTCCAGATGACAAGTGCTTTTAAGTGTAAGCCTAGAGAAAAGCTACAGTGTGTACATATGCATAATAAAGAAGGATGTGAGCATATGGGACATGGCATGTTTAAAAAGTCACAGCTCCTTAGGAAAGATTCTTTTGATGTATAAAATAATAAAAAGCCAACACTCCTAGTGAAGTTACGGCTAGTGGTGGAGAAAAAAAAAAGACAGAATGCACAATTCCTCAATTCTTTTGACAGTCTTTTAAAAATGTGAATTACCTGACAGCCCCACTTTGATTTCTTGTTTTGCAACATCCTAAGTTTTTTTTTCCTTAAATTTCTTCCCACATTAGACTCTTTTCACAGCTACCTCACAGGCCTCTAATTTTAGTACTGTAAATTAACAGAACAACTGCTGCTTTTGGTGAAAGATTAAGGACTGTCAGTTCAGATTCACTCTACTGTCCATGCAGAGACATGTGCTGTCTGATCTTAATAAGTTGGGATTCTGGGGATTCTCAAGCCTATGAAATATTCACATCATGATTAGCTCTTCATATAGACCTAATCCACCAGCAGACTGGTGAACGGAATTCAGTTTATCCACTTGAATAAGGGACTAACTGCATGTGATTGCACACATTTTATTTTCTTTCTTGTTAAAAAATGTTTCCCTCAGAATTGGCCAGCAGCAATTGGCTGATGACGTAACAATGGTGTCTCCTGAGTATCTGAATCGTTAATAGCTATATTCCCTTCCTTTTTGTCATTGTGATGAAATACACTGACTGAAACAATGGTAGAGAGTTTGTAGTTGCAGACAGGACACTGTTCCTCATGGAGGCAGGAATGGGAGGTTATCCTGGTGCATAGAAGGCACACTGACGGCATTTCATTCACTCATAGGAAGCAGAGAGAGAGACTAAAAAGTGAGATGAGGTTACAAAACTCCAAAAGCCTGCATCCAGGGATGTAGTACCTTTAGCAAGTCTCAACTTCTGAGAGCTACCACACCTTTCCTGAACAGTGTCATTAGCTGGGAACAAGTGTTCAAATACATGAATCAAAGGGACCATTCATATCCAAACCAAAACAAGAGTGGTATCCTTTCCAGTACCCATTTTCAGATGTATTCCTAGATCTTTTCTTGTTTGGGGGTGATGTGATCAAGCTCAGGTGGGAATGACCTAGATCTGAATAATCATTTATGCATCCTTTATCCTGGTCTGCATAAAATTTGGGCCACGGGTCACTAGCCTTTTAAGAATCTAATTTTGTGATAACAGCATTCTAAACATCCTAGTGGCAGAGTTTCTGTCAGAATCACCCATGAATTTTTTCTCTTTAAAGTTAAAATCAGCAATCCTGAATAAGATTTATATAAGCAAATGAGATATTAGAAGTAGATTATAAATACCTATGCATATGTAAGAATATATGTACATTCTAAGTATATTTTTGTGGTGTACATATCATTTAAGTAATACACATATAACAGTTAGATGTATCTTAATATATATTTGGTATTTTCTGTATATTCACATACTCCTTAATTTGTGTTTTTATATATTACTAAATACTGAATAAAAGTATTTTTCATAGGTGGATGTCAGAAATAGGAAACTAAGAGATGTGCTGATATAGCAAGTGTACTGGGTAATATCTTCTAAGCCAACATTGTGGTTCAATTAATTCTTTTTCCCACCAGGATATAGGACCTTTGAAAGCACCAGCACTGTCTGGACTGTAATGATTTCTAGAAAGGGAATTTGTTGACGATCATTAGCTGCAATAGTCTCAGCAGTAAGAGGAATGAGAGCTGTAGTCCTGAGCAGGAAATCTGGCTTTGAACTAGAATAATTGCTCAGATCTACTTGTGAAATGTGATAGCTCTAACTGGGAAAGGCTAAGCCAGGATTCTGGGTAGTCTCATTTACTGGGAGAAATTTCTGCAAGAATCTGTGGTGGGATCACATTCTTCATCTCCTTGTGCTATTATTATTTCTGGAGAACCCTCACACCTTTGTCTCATATATTTTGTTACATGGGCAGCTTTCCTTGTGTGGTCATTAGAGCTTTTATGCACAGAAAGTAGAGATCTTCGTCACTATGCCTTTCTCAGTCATGCTTGATGAGTTGACTTATTTACCATCAAATATGGAAAAGTGAATACAAAAAAAGTCTCACTGGGGTAAGTGGGCCTTCGGCACATTCTTTGCTGCCTTGCTATGTCTTATTTCTGTGGAATGTATATGCTGTTTGTTTTTAGGACAGTGCCTCTTCTTATGTGTTGTTTACTGATACAGGAGACTAAAGTAACTAATAGTCATGGCTTAGAGATGAATGGGATTCTTCCTGTGTCACTTAATAAGGTTTTTTTTTTTTTTCCCCTGGGGACTGGTCCTCAAAACTGGCAAAGCCTCACATTGTGGAAGGAGAAGTATCAGTTTCAGTGGGTCATTGGATGTGATGGTAGTGAGTCACTTATTGTTTCTTAGGTCCACGAATTCTGCTTTAAAAGGAAAAAAGCATCATGTAATTAGGATCTCTGATTTAGAATTTCACTGTAATCTGGGAAAAGCACCTTCTCCTCACTGGATTCTATCTTTAAAGTTATGTTGACATTTCAAAAGGCCATTCTATCATTCTACAAAGCTAACATGTCTAGGTGATGTGGGATATACTGTGACAAGATAATACTTTAGCAGCATGCACACAGAAGAACTTTATTCATTCAGACCAACACAGATCCTGCAAGTGACATCTCTAAAATATCCCAAGGGTCTCCTTTCCTCAGTATATTGTTTTGCAAGTAAATGGATGCATGTTCTTCCTAGAAAGAATTTGGTGCCTGACTCATCGTAAAACATACTCAGGGTGATGCTGCCGAATTATTCAGTTACCCATTTAGTCAATATAAGCATATTCTGAAATGGCCTCAGGAAACATAGTTTTTTCTAATTGTCCATATTTAGTCTTTTAATTATACACATTTAATTTATTTTAACCATATATATATTGTGTAGTACTGAGTGGCTGTCTACTTAATTTTTCCTCAGGGATAATATATCCTAAGAATCTCCGCATTTTTTTTGTGGGCTTAGAGTGCTGGATGCATTCAAATTAGCTATTAATGGAGATGAGTATACTCACCTTTCCTGTGACAGCTAAGCACTATCATCTGATATCTATGACCTTGAGAAAATGTCATGTCCACTAATCATGCCAAGGCCAATTATATAATAGCATCTCCTGTCCATCAACATTGTCTAGAAAGAACTGTGAGCAATGAGATTTTCAACGATGTCCATGCTTCACTTATGAGGGTATTCTTACTGTTTCAGTCAGTGGAGCATCCTCTAAACATTTATACAGAATAGGGTTCAGCACTGTTATTTCTGGACCTTAGCTGATATTTGCCTTAGCAAGCTCATAAATCTGTTTTGTAACACTCTGCTCTGTAATGGTGGCAGTTACACTTCACTCAGTAGGAACCCTATCTTCCCCACTACCTCCAAAGGTGTTAAGAGCTCGTCATGCCAGAGTGCTCATGTGTCAATAAGCTTTCACTTTTCATTCTCACTTGATCTCCTCTATCCACAAGCTCATTCAATTTTATTCTCCATCACACTTAATTCCATAGTCTTAGGATCTCATTCTATACACACTGTAATAACTCCTGCTACTGGAGTCTACATTCTTCTTGGATCACAGATCTCTCTCTCTCTCTCTCTCTCTCTCTCTCTCTCTCTCTCTCTCTCTCTCTCTCTCTCTCTCTCTCTCTCTCTCTCTCATTTAAAAACATAACAGTTTCAATGAAAAGTAATATTATTGTTAGTTTGTATGTTTGTTTCTTTCCTTGACTGAGACAGGGTTCCGCTGTTTTATATAGCCTCAGCTGGCCGGCAGCTTTCTATGTAGACCAGAGTAGCTTGTGCTTTGCAGCAATCCTTTACCTGTGCTTCTGAGTGCTAGGATTGAAGGTGTCCAACTCCAAATTTGGAAAAGTAATGCCATAGAGTGACTTATGTAGTTATCTATTGACTATGATTGAAAGCAGACAATATATTCTGAGGGGTCAATAATTTTCTGTATCATTTCAAAGAAGATGGAAGTGATAGCCCCTGCAAGGAACAGACTACTTCTCTAAGGCCTGAACTGCTTAAGGAAATCTGATTTTCAGAGTTTTTACTTCGTAAACTGCCAGCTTGAAGTTGTACCTTAAACAGAGTAAACTCCCTCGTCTGAGGCTCTGCTGTGCTTCCAAATAGAAATCTCTTTATATTTTGTTACAGAAATCTTCTACTCTCAAGCAGTGATTAATTACAGTCATCCTTTCATTAAGTTTTTGATTGTGGTATGAATGGAATGCACAAGAAACTGATTCCATTATTCTTATACTTATTTCTTTCCCCTGAATTACCCCAAAGCCTGAGAGATTGCACTCATAGTGTGTTACTTTTCAGGGATATCTCTTCTCACCATAGATGAAGTTTTTTTTTTTTTTATAAAGACCATTGCAGCATTCAAGGATCAACACTGTTCCCATTGGGGCCTTTAGCTTTCCCTTGAATGTCAGGGAGCTGATTAGTTGGCTGATGGCAATGGATCATTAAAATACATATCAAATGTAAATTCTTTAAACCACATAGAAAGTATACTTGGGGAAACTCATATTTTGATAACAACATTCATTGAGAAAATACATTAAGAATTGTCCCAAATGGACTTAATGTGGGAGATTGCTTGCCTAGCGTGAAGAAGCTGTGGTTTGGTCCAAGAACTGGGAAAAATGCAGAAACAAACATCCCTAAAAACAACAACAACAACAAAACATACAAACAAACAAAAACAAAGTTCCCCAAGGATCAACTGTTGATTACATGCAAACAGATGTTACTTAAGCAAGGGTTAGATTGTGGGAAATATTAAACTGTGATACATTACTACAAAGGCTCCAGATAATCAGGATGGAGGTCCCGAGTTGAGGACCTGTCCAAGCTACTGCCCAACTTTTCTACAAGGGAAGCTGTAAGTCACTAGATGCTCAGTTATGAAGAGATTCAGTCCTGGGACAGATAGATCTTTCAGGCTGAACACAGCTCATTAAGAGGTCAAATAAATTATATTCTTTATAACATTGCAAGGAGTTATTTTTTATAAAATATATTCATATTAATTTATAGCCTAGATATAAAAATCATAGACTTCTAGAAATTATAGTCACCCACACAGGAAAAATATTGATTAAAGTAAATAGCATATGAATTAAAAGACAAACAAACAAACCAAAAAACAAACCAACAGTTAAATCATTTAACTTTGGGCAAGTTTTTCAAATTTATAAAATGATGTGAATTAATAAATGCATTATTGGATACACAAAATTGTCTTAAATATATCTAAATTATATAACTTATAAGATTTCCTAGTAACTCTTTACCTATATGTGTAGGACCTTTATTTTAGTCAGATTTTTATTCTTACAAACCAATATAAGCTACATAAATACTCAATAAAGACCCAATAAATCAATCTTAAGTAAGACAAATCTCTTAGTGATATGACCGGTGTCAGTTTTCTGCAAGGCTACCCATATATATCATAATAATTACTTAAGGGAATTTATTTTTGCTCTTACCGTTGGCAGCTTACCATTTATAACTGAAGTAATTTTCTTGAAACATTTTGCTTGATTAAAGATGTCAGACTCTTGCAGATTAAAGTCATTCCAAGAAAAAAAGAATCTGATGTATGCTACCTTCCTTCACGTTAGGATCAAGTCCATTAAGAGTATGTATAGTATGATAAGACTTTCACCAGCATTACACAAAATGGGAAGAGAATTTTAGAAAACAGTCTGAACTTCCCACATATTTCAGTTTGCATATTTTAAAGAATGAACTACTTGCCCACTTTAATCTTTCATACTTTTTTCTGAGTTCCTATTGCCAATGCATGCTGCTATTGGACATGCAGGTGTTCAAGATGGTGTAGGAATCCCAAACTAATAGTGATGGATCTAAGATGTGTTGAGTATATATTTTAATATTAGTTATTTTAGATGAAACTTGAAGAAGAACAACAAATGTCATTGTTCACAGACACTTTATCTTTTACTATCTCAAGAAGTTAAGTTTTATAAGGATTAATATTTTGTAGCTGCATATGTACTAGGGTTACTATAATAACCACATTTGTCTAAATCTAAATTTTTGTACCTGATATTTTATTGCCTAATTTTACATATCTGTAAATATACTATTATAAAAACCAATTTACTTTTTTTTTTTTTTTTTTTTTTTTTTTTTATTATTTTATAACACCATTCAGTTCAACATAATAGCCACAGAAACCCCTGTTCTCCCCCTCTCACCCACCCCTCCCCCCAGCCCACCCCCCATTCCCACCTCCTCCAGATCAAGGTCTCCCCCGAGGACCGGGGTTGACCTGGTAGACTCGGTCCAGGCAGGTCCATTCCCCCCTCCCAGACCGAGCCAAGTGTCCCTGCATAAGTCCCAGGATTCAAACAGCCAACTCATGCAACGAGCCCAGGACCTGGCACCAATGCACAGCTGCCTCCCAAACAGATCAAGCCAACTGACTGTCTCACCCGTTCAGGTGGCCTGATCCAGTTGGGGGCCCCTCAGCCTTTGGTTCATAGATCCTGTGCTTCCATTCATTTGGTCAAATTTTGCACTATAAAATCTTTTAAATTTTTGATAAGGATTACATCAATAACTTAAAGGTGCAACTATTTAAACTGAAAAAATTTATGTATTTATTGATTTGGTTATACATACTTTAATTTTTTATGAAACATTGTAATAGTTTTCATTAACTAAAATTGTCAAAAATTATTCATGGCATTTCATGTTTGGGTGTTAGTAAATTGGATTACTATTATAAAAAAAAAAAAAAAAAAAAAAAAAAAAAATAAAAACCAATTTACAAGAACCCTGTAATTTATAAGTCAAGAAAATGAATAAGATGAAAAAATACTAGAATTAGTTAAAATTTCTATAGAGAATAAAAGCAAGAAGGGAAAATAAATATGTCTTGAATAAAATAATTACAAAATCTTTTTTAAAAAAATGATATGTGAAGCTAATTCTAAATTAGGAGAATAAAGTATGAGAAGGAAATAGTACGTATAAACTTGTAAGATATCAGAGTAAATTTTATATAAACTATATATCTATGCTAGAGATGCAATATAATACTATAGAATATTTGAGAGATAAAAATGAGCTAAAGCATTACTCTCCCCATGGATAGTACAGGAAATCAATCACATTGTCTTTTAGAGAATACGTGCTTTGTTTTCAGAAATACCATAATAGCTTATTTCTGCATGAGAGAATTTAATGTGGCAAATGTAATGACAAGATTAATAAGAATGGAAAGAGGATTCTGTGGTAGTTTACATAAATTTATATAAGACCATTGAGACAAGATGTTGTCAATAGGCATGGAGAAAAGGCTTGAATGAATGCGCTATATGTATGACTAGATATGGTGCTGTGGAAAGGGAGAAAATCAAGCGTTACTTGTGATTTGGCTTTTTGCACTGGGTGAATTATGAGTGTGTAGTGAGACCTCTGTCTGGCCAATGAGAAGGACTGGCAAAAGTTTTAGTTCAATGTGGATCATGTTGAATGTCAGTAAACTACCACTCCTCCAGTTACAATGTACATGGCCTGGGGACTTGAGGGTAATTGACAGCTGTCTAATTGGATTTAAAACATGCTCAACAGGAGGGAATTCACTCCTATCACTGTAAACTTAACCAAATATCCTTGGTTAAAGAGGCCATAGACCCGAAAGGATAACCTTCAATTGCCTTTTTTTTTTCTGTTTTGTTTTGTGACACACTGAGTCTAACCAGGGACATTTGTGGCCATGGGTTTGGTGCCACCCATTAAAGGCTGGCAGGCTCACCAGTGGGTGTATAAACAAAGTCAATGGCTTCTCCTTTATGATAACTCATCAATAGCCAATGGTTCACGTTTAAAGAGTAAGGCTCTATGAGCCCTCCCCTTCCATGACTGATTATTCACAGGACAGTCTTGTACAGTCCTAGCACAAGTAAACAACTGCTTTGAGTTCCTGGTGGCAGTGGTTTTGTCATGACCAGAGATGGCATTTCATATGCTTTACCCCTTCATTCCAACTCTTCATAGTGTTGCCACTCCTTCCACAGGGCTGCTGCAGCTCTGAGAGAGTGGTATAAATATCTTCTTTAGGATTGGCCTTCAACCATCACTTAGTCTTAGCATCTTGAGCAGCCATAAGTCCCTGCATCCACAACCATTCACTGCAGAGAAAGGCTTCTTCGATTGAGGCTGAGAGTATAAACATTGGCACTTAGAAGGCAGTTTGATGCAATATGGATTTATTTATTGAGTGTATTCCAGTGACATGAAACAGTTAACCTGGCTGCCAGCATGTACTGGCCAAATGAATCCATGTATTATGAGGATCAATTATGAATTGCAGCTGAAGTCCTAGGGTGTAGTTGCTAGTTAAGGAGTCAATTAATCTAAAAAATAATCACAGCAGAAGTGTGTTTTCCACAGGGGTTTACTCCACCATTTGGTCCAATTTTTCTGTCTTTTAATCTTTGAATTAAACCAAATGAATCTGAAAACCCAGATGGCAAAGATACAATGAGTGCTATATTGGATGGCATCTTTCCCTCCGGGAAGTTTCAGATACCTTAGAAATCCTATGTAGAAAATACACAGTTTTTTTTTTTTTTTTGAGACAAATAACTACTCAGTATACTCAGAGCCAATAAATTAGTAATGCACATTATTTTGCCAGTTTAGGGACAAGATTTGAATAATTGTACGATGAATGGTCATAACAATAGACAATGTTAGACTATATACATGTTTACTGTACTATAGCACAGCCTCAATAACATTGGGCTACCCTGAAGCCTTCAAAAGAAAAATGAAACTAAATTATTAAATCTTCTTTAGACATATTGGACTTTAGGAACAGAACACTTTATTATGAGCAATGGATCAGAACCAGTGAATTTTTAGCATTTTCTTTAGATATCAACTCAAAAGCATGTTTGCTTCAATAAATCAATAAGAAATTTTCTTTTCTTTTTTTTTTTTTTTTTGGTTTTTCGAGACAGGGTTTCTCTGTGTAGCTTTGCACCTTTCCTGGAACTCACTTGGTAACCCAGGCTGGCCTCAAACTCACAGAGATCCGCCTGGCTCTGCCTCACGAGTGCTGGGATTAAAGGCGTGCGCCACCACCGCCCGGCTCTTTATCCCTATTTTTTTCATTAGCTCTCTGAGAATTTCACACAATGTGTTTTTATCATTTCATCCCTTCCACCAACTCCTTCCAGAACCACCTCTACTCCTGTTCACCCAACTTCATGTTCTCTCTCTCTCTCTCTCTCTCTCTCTCTCTCTCTCTCTCTCTCTCTCTCTCTCTCTCTCTCTCTCTCTCTCCTAAAAACCTATAGAGTCTAACTGTGCAATTTTCTGTTCTCCATAGATTCTTGGATATGTGTGCTTCCACTGGAACATGGTCATTCCAACAGGGCATACACTCTTAGAGAAAACTGACTCTCCTCCCAACAGTTTATTGCCAACAGCATCTCAGCTAGTGGTGGAACTTAGTGGCTACCTCTCTTTTCCATGTTAGGATATGGTCTGGCTTGAACTCTCACAGGACTTGTGCATACTGTCACAGCCACCATGAGTTCATACGTGCAACTGTTCTACTGTGCCTGGAAGTGGTGTTTCCTTATAGTCATCCATAACCTCTGTTCTTACAATCATTCTGTTCTCTCTTTCACAATGATCCTGAGCATTGAAAGAATGGAATATAACAGAGATATTCAATTTAGAGCTGAGCATTCAGAAGTTTCTTATTCTTGATACCTTGACCAGTTGTGGGTTTCTGTGTTAATCACCATCTACTGTGAATGGACTCTTCTGTGATGAGACTGGAGAAATGCTCTACTCTATGAGTGTAATGTGATGTTGCTAGGGGCTGATTTAATACTATGTCCATTGAACTGAATAAGAGGAATAGGTTGTTCTTCTCTAAAACCCATGACCTGTCTAGCCACAGGTACTCTTCCCCAATATTTGTGACAGATATGGGTTTTAGTTTGTGGAAGAGGCCTTACTCCAATTAGAAAGTGGTTGGTTACTTCCATGATGTTCATGCCACTATTGTGCCAGTGGGCATGTCTTTCCAGGTCACTCATAGTAACTCTCAGAGTTCACAGCAAGATAAGAAGATTGATTATTTTTCGTAGTGCTGGAAGGTATTATGCATATTCCCAGAGGATGAAGCTGCCAGGTAAGTACTTGGTTTCCCCAGGTTCCCTATGTTTTCTTCAGCAACTGTTTATCATTGTTAAGTTTTAGAGGGTAACTAATAGCATTTGTGTTATTTATTTAATCATCATCATCATCATCATTATTGTCATTATAGAATGGTACCACATTCATAGTCTTTGAATGTGTGCATTATTTTGACAAGACTTTTTTTTTTTTTTTAATGGAAAATCGCACGTAAATCATTGTAACTGATTTTGCTTGGTCACTTTTCTAAAGAAACATGTACCTCAGCAAAGCATGTGAGCATCATTTTTCCTGCATCTCAGTCACATTTTTTCCTGTTCTGAATTTTTATGCACTTGATTGCATAAGGTGATAGCTCATTGCTATTTTAGATTGCACTTTCCTGGTTATTGTGAACTTGAGTAGCTTTTGATTTCATAAATGGACTTCCATACTTTCGTTTTCTAATTCCTACGAACATCCTTTGTTTATTTCTCACCTGGATTAATCATCCTTTCCTTTACAATCTTTTCAAAAATATCAGTATAATATTGTTATTCAAGTCTTCTTCATTTTTATTTAATAGATGTTCTCATGGACAAAATAATAGAGTGTCTCTGTATGAAGGCTTGACTCATGAAATAAGGCTAGTTTTTCCCACATTGAAAATGAAGGTTTACTACATATAAAATTGAATTTTGAATGTGATATGATTAATCAGTTAGATTTGGTTTTCTTTCTTTGTTTCTAATGAGTGAATAGACTCAGTAGCCCTATTTAATAGTTCATTCTATGACAAGGAATTGAATCCCACCTTTATTGTATATTCAAGTCTCCCATATAATAGAAACTCCTGATTTATTTTCTGTGCTATATGAATTTGTCTGTTCCTATGTAAAAGCACAGTAATGTGACAGGGAAGATTTTTAGCTTACAAGCTCTGCTAAGACAGCTTCTCGGATCCTAGTTCATTGGTGCTGTTCAATTTCACACATTGTTGGTTATTCTCTGGTTCCTGTATTAGAGTTAATGTCTAGAGTGTTTTATTTTATTCAAACTAAAAAGCACACACACAAACACAAAACTTTTAAAATTCCTCCTTGAGATTGTATTGCATTTCTGCTCATTTTTATTTTAGGCAAAGCAAAAAGCAGAAAGTCATTTGGATGTGTACAGTGATGAAAAGTGAGTCCTTAGCCACAGGCTCACAGAGACTGAGGCAACAATCAGAGCATGCGTTTGGGTCTAACCTAGGTCCTCTGAATACATGTTATGGTTGTGTAGGTTGGTGTTCTTGTGGGACATCTAACAGTGGGAGCTAGGGGGCAGGGTGGGGCTGTCTTTGTCTCTTTCCTCTGCTTTTGGGATCCTTTTTGTCCTACTGGGTTGTCTTGTCCAACTTTGATATGAGGGATGTGCCTATTCATATTGCAAATTGAAATGTTATGTTTGATTGATATCCCTGGGAGGCCTGCTCTTTTCTGAAGGGAAGAGGAAGAGGAGTGGATCTGGAGGAGAGGAAAGGTGGGGAATGGGCTAGGAGGATAGGAGAGAAAGGAAACTGCTTTCAGGATATACTACATGAGAGACCAATAAAAAAATGAGGAATTTTTTAAAAGGGTATATTTTCACCTAACATGACTACAAGACAGTATCTCACCATTTACGTTTTACTTTTCCATTGCCATTAAGAACAGCATGAATTATCTCTTAATGTTACAATCTCTTCTGTATCTCAAAATCAGAGCTTAATTTAAGGTTGTGTCTCTTTATTATAAATTTGCCAGATATTTGCTTTTTTCCCCTACTTTATGAGAATTGTAAGAGGCTTACTACTTTCAGATGTTTTTTTTACAATTTGTTATGATTTTATTTTTAAACACACACACACACACACACACACACACACACACACACACACACACACACACACATATATAATCAAGCATGTGAGTACTCAAACAGAAGAGTGTGTTGGATTCACTGGAGCTGAAGTTACAGGTGGTTGTGAGCTCCATGGCACAAGCCATGAGAATCAGACTTGGATTCTCTGCTAGAGAAGCAAATGCTTTTAAATGCTTCCCCATTTGTCCTGAATTTTCATATGCCAAGATTTGTGCTTTCCTATTTTTTCTATCTGTTTCTGTTGTCTATTACTAGATACTTTGCATTCAGTTATAAATAAGGAAGATAAGCATTCATTTCTGTATCATTATTAGTAACAAAGGCTGCATATTGTCCACTGAATTCAGCATTTGTTTGTAGACAGCTTAAACTGTACACTGTGTAGATGCCTTTACAGTGACAGCTAGTGAGTTCTCCCTTTTCCCTTCGTGTCAATGAAAAACATTTAAATAACCCTGATGGCAGGTTCTGATACTTCTTCTCCTTGCCTCTGACAGAAAACCTTTGGGGAAAATATAACTGTGTGTGTGTGTGTGTGTGTGTGTGTGTGTGTGTGTGTGTGTGTGTGTGTAATATTATATATATATGTGTGTGTATATATAATATATATACATATATATATATAATTTTTTCTTTCTTTAATCTCATCCTCATTTCCTAGGTTTTGCTTCATTATTTTAATCTCTCTAATGGAAGTTCACAGCTTTCCGATTTGTAGTTAGATCCCTATTGAATACATTCTTTTTTTTTAATTAAGAAAATATTTTCATTCATTTTACACAGCAATCAAAGATCCTCCTCTTCCCTCCTCCCACCCCACCAGCCTCCTCCTCAAACCCAACCCTCACTCCCCTCCACTAGAAGGCAAGGCCTCTTATGGGGAGGTACATCCAGTAGAGGCAAATCCAAGCTCTTGCCCCTGCCTAAAGGCTGCAGGAGGTGTCCCATCATAGGTAGTGGGCTCCAAAAAGAGATGGATTCTGATCCTACTGCCAGGGGACCCCCCAAGCAGATCAAGCTACACAATTGTCTCTCCATGCAGAGGGCCTAGTCCAGTCCCATGCAAGCTCCACAGTCATTGATCCAACTTTCATGAATTCCCACTAGTTTGGTTTGGTGGTCTCTGCAGGTTTCCCCATCGTGATCCTGATGCACTTCATCACAGAATCCCTCCTCTCTCTCTCTCCTTCTGGAATCCTGGAGCTCTGCCTGGTGTTTGGCTGTGGATCTCTGCATCTGCTTCCATCAGTCATTGGAGAAAGGTTCTGTGATGACATTTAGGGTGTTCACCGATCTGATCACTGGGGCAAGTGATTGAACACATTCTATCCACCAGCTCCCAGAGATTTAATCACAGTTCTCCAAGCTGCCCTCCCCCACATTGGCTCTTCCATCTCAAAGTCTCTATTTTTTCTTTCCCTGCAGCCTTTCTTAGGCTGTGTCCTCTGCTTCTGTAATGAGTGATACCTGCACTGGAGTTCTGCATACCGGTAGGAATTGGTTTTCTTTTACCCCAGGGTCAGTGGCATCATCACTGGCTATCGGATACCCACCTGCCCCATTGTCTCAGTCATTCTACTGTCTTCTATCTTCTGGTGTCAAAAATAAGAACTTGGATCCAAAAATACTCCCCCTTTGTTCTTTTTCAATTATATGATTTCCTTTTCTTCTTAATTTTGGAATTATTACTGCATTGTTCTATGTGATTATCTTTATTCTGAGTTACTTTTAATTTAATCCCTTCAGGAATTTTACAATGCTTGCTAATAATTAAACTTAAGGCTTTTTGTCCCTAGGAAGTTGAATGTGCATATGTGGATAATATACGTTCATGCACTGAAGGTCCCCCACCCAGCACATAAATTCTTTTAAATATTCAACTTCTGTTTTAAATTTGTTCATACTTATTACACATGGTAAACATCCTATTTCATTAGACATACATTTACCCAACACATTTTTTTCTGACCACAGGGCACATTAGGGTCTGTGATGCTGTTTATTAATATCAAATGTAGAAAATCTTCTAAGTGTGGGAATAGTAAGTTTCCCTGTCAGAGTCAGGGGAATATCAGCAGACAAGGCTTCTTATAGGAAAAATTTCCCAATACTCTTTGCTATTATTGTATTGTTCACCTTCACAGGCAGAGAATACCAGACCGGGCCAGGCCAGCCTATTCTCTGTCATGAGCCCTTTTGTGGTCCACCTGGAGAAGGTAAATACATATAGCAGATCTTCCACTCAGACAATCTTAACCCTAAAAGAATGCTGGTAAGTAATTGAGGGTTCTTAAATTGAATACTGATCAGTTTATGTTTACATTTATGTATAAGAGGCTATTTTCACAAGTACTGAAAATATAAACATTAGTACAACACAGTTCTCTCATTCACAGTGTACATCAATAACACACTCCAAATCCTGTATTTGCCTTGCTCATATATCTCATAAGACATATTTCTGACATGTCCTTTGCAACATACCTGCCATCTTTAATAACAAAACATTATTTTTGCTTTTTATATAAATCACATACATAAATAAACATTCATGAATACATACATACATTTACATTCTTACACTTCAAGAAACAAAAAGATATAACACAGCCGAAGAAAAGATTTAGCCTTTTAAATGATTCTTTTTAAAAATTGTGTGTGTGTGTGTGTGTGTGTGTGTGTGTGTGTGAGTGTGTGTGTGACCATGTGACTGTGTCTGCACTCAGTGCAAGAGTCCACAGACACTAAAGAAAGCATCAAGTGCCTGGATCTGGAGTTGTAGGAAGCTGTGAGTCAACCTGTGTGGGTGTTCTGAACCAAATTCAGGTCCTCTAGAAGGGCAGCAAGCACACTTAACTACTGAGCTATCTCTCCAGACCCCTTTAAAACAACTATTAATTTGAATATACTGATCAACTCCTCCGATTCTTCTACCATCATTCTCATTGTTCTCAGACTCTGTTCTGAAAAATCCTGGTACTCTTTTCGAAGTCATGACTACCAGTCCATGTTCTTCTCCAGGTCTACATTGAGAGAGTTCAACAACCAGAGCCAAAGAGAAAGAAAAACTGTACTGCTCACTGGGGAAAGGAAAGACTTAAAGTAGAAACTCAGTGCAATGGAAACTCCCTGGAATTGACAAGGGTGACCCTAGTGAAGACTCTTAGTAATGGGGAATACAGCACCGGAACTGGCCATCTTCTGTGACCAGGCAAGGCTTCCGGGGGAGGGACTGGAGCACCAACCCAGTTACAAAAACTTCATGCTACAATTTGTCCTGCCTGCAAGGTTTGCCGGGGTAAAAATAGCACAGAACTTCTGGGATTGGCCAACCAATGACTAGTCCAGCTTGAGACCACAGCATGAGAGGGAACTCACACCTGACACTGCCTAGAGGGCCAGGAACCAGGGACTGGATAGCCCAGATACCTAGGATAGAACCAAACACAACTGGCTGTGTGCATGTGTGTGTGTGTGTGTGTATGTGTGTGTGTGTGTGTGTGTGTGTACAAAATGATTCCTAATGATATTCTGCTATACTCATAGATAATTAGTATAATTGACATCAGAAAGGCGTCATGCAGTTGGGGGTCCCTCAGCCTTTGGTTCATAGTTCATGTGCTTCCATTCGTTGGGCTATTTGTCCCTATGCTTTATCCAACCTTGGTTTCAACAATTCTTGCTCATATAAATCCTCCTCTTTCTCGCTAATTAGACTACCAGCGCCCTCTGAATAGGTGAGACAGTTGATTGGCTTGATCTGTTTGGGAGGAATCTAGGCAGTGGTACCAGGTCCTGAGCTCATTGCATGAGTTAGCTGTTTGAAACCTGGGACTTATGCAGGGACGCTTGGCTCAATCTGGGAGGAGGGGACTGGACCTGCCTGGACTGAGTCTACCAGGTCGATCTCAGTCCTCGGGAGAGGCCTTGCTCTGGAGGAGGTGGTAAGGGGGGGTGGGCTGGGGGAAAGGGGAGGGGGACAGGAAGGGGGAGAACAAGGGAATCTGTGGCTGTTATGTAGATCTGAATAGTACTGTAAAATAAAATAATAATAATAAAAAAGAAAGGCTTCATGCAGCAGTTGACAGGAGCAGATGCACCCAAGCTAATCCATCAGAAGAGGGAGCGGAAGAATTATAGGAACCAGAGGGACCAAGGACACCACAAGAACAAGGTCCACAGAATCAACTAACCAGGGCTTATAGGGGTTTGCAGAGGCTGAAGCAACAATCAGGGAGCCAGTATGGGTCTGACCTTAGGTCTTCTGCATATACACTATGGTTGTGTAGTCTGGTGTTCTTGTGCAACTCCTAACAATGGGAGCAGGTGCTGTCTCTGACACTTTGACCTGCCCTTGGAACCCCTTTTCTCCTACTGCTTTTTCTTGTCCAGCCTTGATATAAGGGTTTGTGCCTAGTGTTACTATAACCTGTTATGCCATGTTTGATTGATATCCCTGGGAGGCCTACTTTTTCCTGAAGGGAAAAGGAAGAGTGGATCTGAGGAGAGAGGAGACTGCAGGGAGGGGCTAAGAGGAGAGGAGAGAGGGGAAGCTGCAGTTGGGATATAATATATGAGAGAATAATTAATTAATTAATAATACAGAAGAAAACAAGAAAGACTGGTGCTGAGAAAGTGGCTGTGATTACTGAAGAAATCACACTATTAAAGCGAAATCTCCCGCACTATTTTGGGTCAATAGGAGTGGTATTAAGTGGGCAATATACCACCAATTAAGGAACTCATTATGTAAAAATTTCATAATCATGTGAAAAGAGAAAAATCTAACTGATACTGATAATGTCACTAAGGGGTTTCTCGATTGAAAACAACCACAGAAGGGTCTGTTTCCAAGGGTCATCTGTTTAAAGCACACTGACACTGACCCAAATGAGGTCCCAGGGGGCAGCCTTCATCTTGAGCTGGCAGGAAAATGTGGCAGCATGATTCACACAGTACTGGTTTTAGAGTCCTGATGGAAGCAAGAGCGAGGCGGGTGGTGGAAGCTTCTGCCAAGGTTGCAAAGGGCGATGAGGCCAGAGGATGTGAGCAAAAGGGAGGGTCTCTGAAAGAGCACTGCCAGGCCAGTGTGAAGCTGTGAATTAGAACTTAAGCTGTCAGGAGACCATGGTATTGACGATGCTGGAAGCATATACCATTCACTAAGGAAATTGGCATGCATTGAGTGGACCTGGCTCAAGGGAGAGGCCCTGTGTGTTGTAGGAGTCAGAGGTAGAGAAGCAGGGCTGCCTGATACTTTTAGAGCACAGGAAATTCAATCGTGATCCCCACATGGAGGATTTGGGTTTGCAGGAACTGGTATTTGCCTGCTGGCTTTTAGTCTTGTTTTGATACTGTCTCTGCTCGTTATGCTCCCACTGCTCCCATTTAAAATAGAAATATTTCACTCTGTGCTGCTGAGTATAGGAATGCTTTACAGTTTTGACCAACGTTAGAGCTGTTAAAGACTATAGGGACTTTTGAAATTGGACTGAATGACTGAATGGATATTGCATTATGAGATGACCACAAGCTTCTGGGGACAAGAGGAAGAAAGTTATAGCTTAAGAGATGTATTAGGTGTTGACAAGTTGACTTGTCATGGTTAATATTATCAACTTGACAGTATCTAGAATCTTATCTTATGTAATGCATATTTAAACAAACAAATGTGTAAGACAGTATGCTTCAATCTTGTGTTAAAAAAACACCAATTTTGCATAAAGGGGTAGTTGATCAATACTAGCAATGTTTAATGTTTGAGTCCAATGTAGTTGCAAGTTTGCGAATAATGATGAAATAATATGAGGTTAAACATATTTCCTTCAGGAATATCTTTCAAGCACTACTAAAATATGGAAAAGATAAACTTAAAGAAATCCAAATCCAGGCTAATGTTTGAAAAAATTGATATGTTTCTGATATGAGATTACATATAATTTTATCTTTTATGTCTATTTATCAAGCAACTGTTCTAATCTAACACCAGTTATTCTTCATAATATTCCTTCTACCTTCTTTGTATCATTCGGTCAACTTCAATTTAATCAGTATTTAATATACCTAGGAATTTCTCTTCTGATAAAAAAAGAAAGGAATGAAAGAAAATTTGTATTAATTTTGTCCTTGGGAAATTTGCATTCTTTTGAAATATACAAACCATAATTAATAAATCATAGAAATATTTTGTTAACATTTCTCACTATGATAAATGGAATTACATAGGCATAGCATAATATGAGACATGAAAGGTAAACAGATGGAAAATTCCCCCAAGGAAAAGATTGGCATAAAGTGGGCTTGGTAGTTGCTCTTTGGCTAGAATTCAAGGTAAGGGCACTGGGATGCAGAAGCCTTGGGAGGGGTAAAAGACTTGTGAAGCCTATGAAATGAAACAAAAGCAGTATGGGTGAAGCAAAGGGGAGGAAGAAGAGGTGAAGTAGGAGTGAAGCCTGTGAGCCAGGAGGGTCTCAGCCAAAGCAAAGACTTGTGGTGTAGGGAAGTGGTGAACTTTTCGTTCATTCTAAGTAGGGATTAACATAAACTAATTTGACTTTCTCTAACAGGTACAGCTACAATACTGAGAGTATAATGAAAGGGAACTAATGAATGTGGGATGGCCAAGTAAGTGCTTTGTAGCTGTCTGAGTGTATAGGTGGATGCCAGTGGAAATTGATATTATTTAAATGGATAGATAATATTATAGATGCAATGCTATTGTACAATAAATTTCAAAGCCTCCAGAAGAAATCACATTCCATTCATTGTGCACAGATGGTATTATAAAACTGATTTTATGAAATAAACCATCAAATCAATGACACTTTACTATTTAACTGTATGAAATAATGGGGCTTGATTTTGCTGTCTGCAGTGAAGATTGTGAATACATAAAATGCTAGGATAGATACTCAAGTCCTGATAGTTAAGAGGTCATAGATGGAGCTACTACACATAGATGGAAACTTCTGAGGCATCAGGGAAGTCCTCAGAAACTGATCTTACTACATCACTGTTTCTCAAGTCATGGTGTTTGTAAAGATGTGACTAAATTGGTAAATGGAAGTTTTCAGTGTCGCTTTGTTATAGTAGTAATTACCAAATGCAGAGATTATCATTTGAATTCTATTTTCGTATGTTGAATATTTGCCATATATTTTTCCTCCAGTCTCTTAATTTCCAAGTTAGGGAATATATGCAGACTTGGGCAACCAGATGTACCCCACATCAATACTGACTCATGAACAACAGATGCCAAGAAGCTGTTGTCATGGCAAATGTATTCCAGTGGTACATGGTGAACAGCTACAATGCTGAGCTGCCTGGGACACAAGGCAACCGTGTTATGTCAGGACCAGCTGTTTAATATAAATGACAGCTCAACCTGCACTGGCTGCACCAGTGGCTGGCCTGTCCTCACAGGTTTATGGAAAGACTTAGGTGAAGCCCTCCCAAGTTTCACAGCCATTCCCAGATCATTCTCTAATCTTGCTATGTATGGCTTTAGTGATTTTATAAAATTCAGTAGTGTCCATTTCTTCATTTGTTTGTTATTTTGCCTGTTTTATAGGTAAAGGGAAGGCAATTTAAATCAGCCAGACCTTGTATCAACTGCTTTTATTTAATGGTTTATTAATTATCACTATTGATAGGAGGAAGCCACAAGTCAACTCCATTCCTTCTCCCACTGGCCCCTTAGCCTAGTTGATGAGTTATTTTTTTCTCCTGCCTTTGGATGAAATTTTAGACACATTTCACAGTTTCTCAGTTCCCTGTAGTCAGTCACGAGAACAATCCCATTTTTGTAATTAAAATGTCCACTTCAATAATTAAGAAAAAAAAGACCTGTGAACTTTGCAATTTAGACTTTCTCTATTCACCACAGCTGAGTACTTGTTGAGGCTTGATATGCTGAGCATCTGAGGGGGAAGGTGCAGGCATTTATTGCTTAGGACTTTTGTTTTTCCTCCTCTCTCTTTGACACCTCCCCTCTACACTAACTACTCTCAGGACACAGTCTCTTTGGGACTAAATATATAATGAATGTGAAAAGTAAGGACAAAGAGAACTCTATCCTTTGTAGAAAAAGAAGCAAACATTGACTTGTATAGCTAAGGATAACATTGGTGGAGCTGGAGAGATGGTTTACCAGTATAGTTAAGAACACTTGCTGCTCTTGTAGAGAACCTAGGTTCAGTTCCCAGGACCCATATGACAGCTCCCAACTCTCTGTAACTCCAGTTCAAGGGGATTTGATTCCCTCTTCCAGCCTCTGTGGATACTGTATGCATGTGGTACACGTACATACATATAGACAAGACAATCATACTTACATAAAAAAACTAAATAAATATTTTAAAAATATTAACACTGTGGGGTAACATTCAAATAATTCCCTTTTATATGCACACATATATTCTCCATTTTATGTTTTTGATTTCTTCAATTTTCATAAATAGCTCTGCTTACTATTTTAAAATTTAATTTATTCCTAGCCAACACAAAGACATTACTTATTTTGTTAGTAAAAAAAAAGTTATATTTCTGGATATCTAATTTTTTCCATTTCCTCAAAGAAAATGCAACCTGCATTTCTATTCTGTTAACAAAACCGAGATGTTTTGCATCATATAATCCAGGTATTTGCAAGAATGTTCTGTTGTTATGCAGCATAGTCTCAGTGGCAAACTCAGGAACATGATGATAAAATGACTCCTAATGATACATTGCTGTCCTCAGAGATCAGTGCCTCACTCAGATATCATCAGAGATGCTTCTTTTTGAAGGGCGGGTAATTAACACGGAGACCCAAGACTCTTTGCAAAGAGTGGGAGATTCTGAAGCACTTCTCTCTAAGCAAGATGTTATTATCAAACCCTTCCACTCAAGGTCAGAGAGCTAAGCAGAAGATGAGGCAGAGACATCCTAAGAGCCAGAGGTAGTGGATGACTCCAAGAAAACAGCATCTTCCATACAAAGCAAGACTGATATACTTACGAGCTCAGAGAGGCTGTGCATATATGAGCATGCACAAAACCTACCTACCCAGGTTCAAACCCTACAAAAGTCTAGCATGGAAAAGGGGAAGCAAACACAAAGTCCCACCCCTAACCGAGAAGATGCTTTCAACTGATACCTGCTGGGAAACTCAGTTTTCTCCAAAGGAGACTTCCTACCTTTTACACCACTCTCCAGGGTGGGCCCCATGCACAGAAGTAGTTGTTTGACCAACACAAAATGGACACCATGTCTTTTCTTCCATGTGTTCTGTTTGTCTTATTGCTTTTTGTTTGTTTTATTACTTTGACTTTTCCTTTACTTTCTTCTCTCTCTCTCTCTCTCTCTCTCTCTCTCTCTCTCTCTCTCTCAGAGTGACGAACATAAAATCAGATGGGTTGGGTAATGGAAAGATATGAAAGGAGTTTGGGAAGAGAAAAGAATATGATCAAAATGTATTGTATAGAAGAAGAATGGATCTTTATCATCAATGAAAAAATACAACTGTCACCTCAATAGGTATAAGAGATAGTTCATTCTGCAGCCAAATATGAAGCAACAACCATGGCCTTAGAAGTACAAATTTAGGTTATCCACAATTCCACATTCCAATACAGTAAACGTTGCATGAATTTGTAACCATAACAGGACAAAGAAAGTCATCAAGTAAGGTTATTTTCAAACACATAAGTGAGAATATGAGCCAGAGGTTATTTTCAAACACATAAGTGAGAATATGAGCCAGTAGAAATCTCTGCTCTAGGCCTCCGGTGCTCTCTGTGAGACATTCTCACTTAGCCATTTGGTTGGTGGAAGAGAGTGGTCTGCTAACACCTTCCAAAAAGTTGAACCTGTTAGACACATGGATGTTAGGTTAGATGGATATGGCTCATATGTTAGGTAAGAAAGGAATGGCTCATATGGGAGCTATAAACAGCTGAAGATAAAATGTTATTAGGTTCCAAACCTGCAACATTCCAACTTCTCTACAATCTCTTGGCCCTTGGCTAGCATACAAATATGACAAGCAAAACATATTGCTGTGGGATGTTCTGTATGGCAAATGTGTTGCTCTGGTTGGTCAATAAATAAAACACTGATTGGCCAGTGGCTAGGCAGGAAGTATAGGCGGGACTAACAGAGAGGAGAAAAGAAAGAACAGGAAGGCAGAAGGAGTCACTGCCAGCTGCTGCCAGGACAAGCAGCATGTGAAGATGCTGGTAAGCCATGAGCCATGTGGCAGGGTATAGATTTGTGGAAATGGATTAATTTAAGCTATAAGAACAGTTAGCAAGAGGCCTGCTGTGGCCATACAGTTTGTAAGCAATATAAATCTCTGTGTTTACTTGGATGGGTCTGAGCACCTGTGGGACTGGTGGGTGAGAGAGATTTGTCCTGACTGTGGGCCAAGCAGGAAAACTCTAGCTACAACATATGGAGTATCTTTGTAGAAAAATACTAATGTTAAAAACAAGTAAACAGCCGGGCGGTGGTGGCGCACGCCTTTAATCCCAGCACTCGGGAGGCAGAGCCAGGTGGATCTCTGTGAGTTCGAGGCCAGCCTGGGCTACCAAGTGAGTTCCAGGAAAGGCGCAAAGCTACACAGAGAAACCCTGTCTCAAAAAACCAAAAAAAAAAAAAAAAAAAAAAAAAAAAAAAAAAAAAAACAAGTAAACAAAAACCAAAAGACAAAAAGCATTATGACGATACAGTACGAAGCAATCAAATAAACAGAAGCTGTAATTTGAATATCTAATTTCAACTCATTACTTCCATTCAGTATCTCTTTTGATAAGAATACCATTTGTTTGTATGATATTTTTCTATTTGAATTTACCCTGCATAGTTCAATATCCTGTAGTTTGAAGTAGTCAAAGCTGAATATCCACATTTTGTTTTCATAACATTTTATTAAATTGTCTATTATTTCAAACAAAGTATTTCACGTTTGTGAAAAATTGATGTTTCTATACTATTCAAAGCCCATTCCTGTCTTACAATACATACTTAGATCATTAAAATCCTATATATATAATATTAATCAATTACTTTTTTTTTATAAAAACCACATGCTTTTAATAGAGTACTGAGAAAAAGGAGACTTAAATTGTATATCTCTTATCCTTTTCTCTTTTTTATTTAATACTTTTTTTTGCAAATCACATTATATCTCTATATCTTCAAACATCAATTATCATAGAAAAATGAAGGTTAAATAAAAACTAGAAGGACTGAGTTCCCAACATTTTTTTCTTTCTTTCTTTTTTTTCCTTTTTTTTTGTTAAATAAGTACAGCATTAGAGAAGCAATTATAATCTATTTTTATTTCATTTCTATTTGGATTAAGTTGAAGCTAGATGATTTTTAGCTTGCTATATAAGCCCCCAACTTTCTGTATTAAATTTTTGGTGAACTAATCAGACAGTCATTTTTTGTCCAATGCTCATCCAAAATGAAACAGCTTATGTCTTAATCTATGCCAGGAAATGTTTCAAGTGTGTGGAGGAAGCACCTGCCTTGAGATTTTGATTTATCTGAGATTCAGGAAAGCTACTCTGACATCTGTCAATAGAGATCACTTAAAGGATAAATTTTGTCTTTGTAGCTAATTTTTATCAAAGCAAATTTGATATTGAATTGTGTTTGAAGTTTCAGCTTGTATTGATATCAAAACTGCTATGGATTGAATTATGTATGAATCTCCGCTATAAATTCAGTTTCATATATTGGAGTCCTAATTCTCAATGAGATTTTATTTTTAGACAAAATCATCACGAAGGCAATTCAGGTTAAAGGCAGCCTTACAGATGGAATTTTACTCCAGCAGGAATAGAGTGCTTATGTGAAGCAGAAGAGACATCACTAGTACAGGACATAAAACAAAGGCCCAGAAAGGAAGTCGTGAGACCTGGGCTGTCTGCAAGCCAGGAACAGAGGCTTTCCCAGAAAACAATCCCACAGTCAACTTGATCTTAGACTTCTAGATTTCAGAACTGTACAGGTGACTCAGGCTATGCTATTCTTACAAGCTTCAGAAAGAAGCACTCTTTAAAGTGAATTTAAAATGGCCACAATCACAGTCCACCTATTCAATAAGCACACACAAAAAACACTAACACATTTAAAGATCTTTAGTTCACCTGATCTGAAACTAATAGGGGCAATTTGTATAACAATGGTTCTCAAATCAGACCTCTTTTATAAAAAGACCATTTTTAGTGAAGTCTTCTTATACTGTCTGCTCTCCCAACGTAGCTGCAAAATCCACACATGTTTTTACTTTTCTCATGTTCATTCACTTTTGGTGAGAAACATGAGGCAGCATGACAATCCAGACTGCCCAGAACTCACCATATAGCCCAGGCTATCCTTCAACTCATAATCTACATATCTCAGCCTCCCAAGAGAAGGCAGACATACCTAAAAATGCTAAGTACTATGATTTTAACTTTAATTTATAATAGCATACAGTTTTTTTTTACTTTTTATTATAAAATTGAAGCTTAGACCTAACTCAACAAAACATGTTACACATGTACATTTGTACCCCACCCCCCACACCCAATTTTTTTAAATATATAGGCCATATATAGTCTTTTCTTCCTGTGGTTATTATTACAAGTAAAGGTATTATTATCTAATTTAGTATGTTAAGTCATGATTATCTTTGAGTCATTACTCTTCAACTACTGCTGTGGATATCACCCTATATAAATGAAAGACTGATGGCCAGTGACCAGGCAGGAAGTATAGGTGGGACAAGGAGAGAGGAGAATTGGGGAAACAGGAAGAAGGGGGGAGAGACACTGCAGCCACTGCCAGGAAAAGCAACATGTAAAGATGCCGGTAAGCCACCAGCCACGTGGCAAGGTATAGATTTATAAAAATGGGTTAATTTAAGATAAAAGAACAGTTAGCAAGAAGCCTGCCATGGCCATACAGTTTATAAGTAATATAAGCGTCTGAGTGATTATTTTATATGTGGATTGTGGGACTGTGGGGCTTGGTGGAACCTGGAGAGAAGCCCTCCAGCAACAAATGGCACTCAACGGCTCAAGTTTCCACCTTAAACCTGAGAATATTTAATAACCAATTCTAAACAGAGCCAAAACCAGGTTCCTGCTTCTTGTCTCATACGGGCAGCTAGACACCGCAAAACTCAGGTTTGAACACTGGCGGGTTCCTGGCGTGTGTGTTTGACCAGCGATATGGAGAGAATGAGGCATCTGCCGGCGGCACATTACGCTGTGTGGTAGATTTAGTCTTTACTAGTATTTAAAAAAAAAAAAAAAAAAAAAAGAGGTTTCTGGGCTACACGCTGCTTTGATAAGAAGCATAGACCCACTATTTCTGAGAACTGATGGCTCCCAGAGCTGGTGGAAAACTTACCACTGCCATGTTGGGAAGCTGAAGTCGGCGGAGCCAGCAGCCATGGCACTGTTTCAGGATTAAAAGGCTACAGTTTAAAGCAATAAGTTCGCAATAAGACTGATTCAGAAAAAATAGTTTATAATGCATGTAAAAATGTATGTAGGCTTAAAAGGAAAAAATATATACTGTTATATAAACAAATAGTATCTAAAAATAAAGTTTTTAAAAAAACAGTAAAGGTAATAAGCCACGTAAAGATGGCAATGACACATAAAATCTGGATTATGTTGTCTTTGATATTCGTAACTAAAGAAAAACATTTGATTGTAAAAGCTGTTCAGTTATGCCAAAATATAAATTTTAAAGGTACCTTGACTTCAAAATTTGGATATAAGGATATGTTACTTTGGAAAAGAGGTTCTGCTTTTGTTTCCACAGAAAGCCAGAGGCTATGGATTTGTTCCAGATTAAGATACATCAGGTTTGACCATCCAAGACCCCCTGAAAGATCTCCAATGACACCATGGCCCAGATGATCCAACATCCAGAATGGTTTTAAGACAACTGGTTCCCACAGTACAGCCTCAAGGACTACCCCATAGGCCTAAAATTTTCTTTGCATCCCCATAAGATACAGTGCCCCCCTCCACCAGGAAGTAGTAAGAGATGCTGTGCCCAAATTCCCAAATATACCAAGCTGGCTTTAGAGATGGAATTGGCTCACTCCCCTTCTAAACCCAGACATATTTAAAAAAAAAAATGGTTGAGATTCTTCTGTCCCAAATCAGAAGAGCCCTCTGGTGTGGGACACACACACACACACACACACACACACACACACACACACACACACAAAAAAAAAAAAAAAAAAAAAAAAAGAAAGAAGAAAAAAACACAATATTTTTATTTAAAACAGGCTGATTATAAATGCAATCTCTTTCTAAAAAAAGAAAAGGGGATATGATATAGATATATAGGATATAGAGATGATAAGAGAAAGGGTAGATTAATGAACCTACTTTTAAAGAACAACAACTTGTTTAAAATGTTTTACATTAGTATAGATTTTAGTTTATGTTTAAAATGTTTTACATTGGCATAAATTTTAGTTTATTGATACAAACTTGAAGTTAATTTTGTTATACTGTGTATATATATATATATATATTTCTATTCTTTTTTTTAAATTTATTTTTATTTGATGTACGTTGGTGTTTTGCCATGGATATTGGGTCCTCTGGAACTGGAATTACAGACAGTTGTGAGCTGCCATGTGGGTGCTGGGAATTGAACTCAGGTCCTCTGGAAGATCAGTCAGTGCTCTTAACCACTGAGCCATCTCTTCAGCCCCTATATTTCTATTCTTGTTTGAGGTATTATTTTTATGTAACTCATTTAAAATTGTAATGGATAATTAAAAATAGATTAATAATTAGTCATTTATGATAATTATATTTGTAGCCATGATAGTTAAGTCTTCTAGGTATTCATAGATATATTTCAGATAGATAGGTAATCTTCAAACACTTCATAGACCTAGAGAATATGGCATTTAAATAACTTAGAATTTTGTTGACATGAGACACAATTGCTCCTGGCTGCACCAATTTGATCCCGAGAGAATGTTGGGCTTCTAAGACATTTCCATTTGGAAGTTTGTCTTCTTGGCACAAAATGGCCTACTGGGCAAAGAACTGCCCTTGCCTTGACGGCTGACAGTACGAATGCAATGCTGTCCTTCCTGGACAAGCGGGACACAAGAAAAGTGACCACTGTACTCTGCCAAGACAGGGTAAGATGGTCTTTCAGAATTCCTGCTTCTGAAAATGGTCTGTCAGATAGTCTAGGCCTGTAGCCAATTTGAATGCACCAACAATGCTGAGAAACATTAGGTGACTGTCCAGGCTGCCAGCTGTCTTGGTCTACTCTTGCAAGATTCCTGAAAGATGCTTGCATCCATCTTCCATTTCTCAGGTACCATTATGTTCCTTCTCAGGTCTTTGATGTGGTTAAAGACTAGATAGTTGTAATTTCCTCAGTTTTGATAAAAGATAAGTTAGATATAAAACCTTAAACTCACAAATATAAGATAGATAGGACATCTTTAATATTGTAACTGTAATTCTTGCTTGATAATTGTTTTGTTATATGTAATTTTACTATGTTAAAGTTAAAACCTTCCTTTTTAAAAAAAGAAGAAAAGGGGAAGTGCTGTGGATATCACTCTATATAAATAAAACACTGATGGTCAGTGACCAGGCAGGAAGTATAGGCAGGACAAGGAGAGAGGAGAATTGGGGAAACAGGAAGAAGTGGGGGAGAGACACTGCAGCCACCGCCAGGACAAGCAACATGTAAAGACGCCGGTAAGCCACCAGCCACGTGGCAAGGTATAGATTTATAAAAATGGGTTAATTTAAGATAAAAGAACAGTTAGCAAGAAGCGTGCCATGGCCATATAGTTTATAAATAATATAAGCGTCTGAGTGATTATTTTATATGTGGATTGTGGGACTGCGGGGCTTGGTGGAACCTGGAGAGAAGCCCTCCAGCAACAAACTACCCAATCTAATACAGTTCTAATCCTTCCACATTCTACTTCTTACATATATACCAAATTTCATCAGTCTCTAGTGTACATACTACATTTTAGGCATCCATCACCTCTGTCTCATGATACAGATATTTTACTTCCAGATTGCTCCAACTATCCTACCTTCCAAATGAAACAAGAACTTCCTATATTTCAATTCTGGCACTACAACAGTTGCCTGCTACCAGAAAATAATGTTTACATATTTCAAGGTGGATTGCAAGATGACTTATCACCTGCTCAGTACTTCCTTTTTCTATTTCAAATCTTACATACTCTTCTTTTAGTTGTCCTTTAAATCATACTGAAACAACTTTGTGTTGAGTAGGAATGACTACATGAAATGTAATAGTATAATGGCCTGCATATTAATTACTATTTTGGTTTGGGAACTACACAAAATAATATCCCCCCAAAAAAAAGAAATGCCAAATCTCAGAACTAGAGAGATGGCTCAGTGGTTGAAAGAACTGGCTTTTCTTCCGGGGGACTGGTTTGATCACAAATGCCCACTTGGTGGCTCACAATCCTCTGTAACTCGAGTTCCAGGGTGTCTGGTGTTCTCCTCTCCTGGCTCCTGTGTGCTCTGAACAGGAAGGATATTGTACATAGACACACACTGCAGTCAAAGCACTCATTCACATAAAAAATCAAAAGGCTTTAAAAATGCAAAATATCCAAAAAAGTAAGATAATGTAAGTAAACTTGTCTTTGAACTAAAATCATTTTACAGTATGAGTCTACACCAGAATTCAAATTTAGAATTCATTCCATCCAAATGTAGGCGATCACACCCATGCATTCTCCTGACTGTGTGTCTCACAGGCTGTTTTTGTAATCCTGCATACTCCTTGCATCCTTAACTCATAAGTAGTAATTAAGTTTTCAACCTGGATAGAAATCTCATGAATAAGTTGCCTTCTATAATTCCTTCTCCCAACAATTAATTTTTTAGATATCCTTAAATAATCCCACAGTGGAAAAGAATACTACGTGTGTGTGTGTGTGTGTGTGTGTGTGTGTGTGTGTGTGTATGAAATGCATGTATATGTGTACATACAAGTCTAGATGAAAACTATTTATTCATGGTTTGAATTGCTTAGCATTGAAAACTTACCCTGATTTTGTGTTATATATCTTCTTAATTTAAATTCTCTGCCTTGGTATTCTTTAATGAACATATATTAGTAGTTATTACTTTCTTGAAAGCTAGACAAATCATCTTTATCCATGCAAAATTGCTTTGTAGATAATAGTAAGGAAAACAATCAACCAGCTGCAAATTGGACCACAACCAAGATCTATTAGAACCATTTCTAGACATGTGGTGCATTAAAAATCAACCCACATGTCAAATCTTATAAATTGATATTGGTATAAATGTATAACTATTCTAAATAACCTAAATAACCCTGTGGCTGATGTGCATTGCAAATGTTTATTATTGTGTTTTTTAGGCTCTCTTCCTTTCTCTTTCTTCCTTAGTTGTCTGTATGTCTCTCCCTCTTTCTCCACCCTTCTTCTTTCCTCTTTCCAAAGATGCTGCAGTACATAAACCACAAAATATGTCCTTCCATAGTTAAGAAATGGGTTTTGAAAGCTGTAGCATGGTATTCTCTGTTTAATTGCCAGCACTAACAGCACAGTTTGTAAAAGTTTCACATTCTATGTAATAAATGACAGTGGTTAAGTGTTAAAGGTTTAACTTAGAAGACTACTCATGCTGAAAAAATTTGCTTCTAAAGTATGGAAAAATATGTGTTAATTTTAAACCTTTTCAAAGTAAAAGCAAAACTATAGTAATCAAAAGGGATAAAAGCACTGATATAAAATAAAGACAATCATATAAAATAGGGTTGTTGAATAGTGTGTTGGAAGTATGCCAAATCTCTGCTAAATATAACAATGGAATGTCATAATAGAGGACTTTACTTTTTCAAGAAATCTAATGTGTTCTTTGTAGGGGATAGCCCTAAAATGTAACCATAACATAACGTCATAAAGTTTTAGGTAAATGAAAAAGCAAAAGCATGTATTAACAAAAATGATTCTAAGAAACATGAATACTCTCAGGAAAACAAGACAGAAAGATACACAATGATAAATATCATTACCTCTGTCTGAGGTCTATTTTGTAAGCTATTAGGATAGTGGGACCTGTTTCCTTCATGGTTATTTGCTTAGAATACTTTCATCCTCCATTGACTTTAACGTGGTGCCTACATTTAAAGCTGAGATGCATGTTTCCTGATCCATTCACTCAGTCTGTGTCTTTTGATTGGAGATGGAGGAAGTTAAAGTCCCACCAGTACAATTGCCTAAAGAGTGGAGAGGGGGAAGTCCACATGGCCACATAGAACTACAGGCAATTAAGGAATGCTGAGAGTGGGAGAAACAGTCTTCCCTGGGAAAGAACTCAACAATACAAAATCATCAATCCAATAAATATACATATAAGTAACATTCTGCAGACTGGGTAGACTATATTTAAAATATATCTGTATTATATTTGTGAAATTTATGAAAAAGAGGCCATAAATTTAAAAGAGAGCAATGAGGAGTACATGGAACGTTTTGGAGGGAGGATTGAAAGGGAAAAATACTGTAATTAAATTACAATCTCAGTAATTAAAGAAAAGATTAAAAATAACATTAGTTTAAATAATGGAATTTTTTCAGGAACACAATGAAGGTGTATCCATCATGTTGTGTTCCTCAACACTTTTCATGTATTGATCTTATTAACTACAGCACCTCTATGATACAGGTAGAACTTTCATTCTGAAGACCAGAAAACATAATAGAAACGTTAAGATATTTGCCTGTGATTACACAGTATTATACTACAGGTGGTCAGGAAATAAAGAGAAACAATAGCCAAATTATTCAAATTTATCACACTGAAAACTGACAAACTCAGAAGTTTCTCTAAAATAAGGGAGACAGTCAGTTGAGTAACAAGGCAGCCGAGAGTATGGGGGAAAATCTTCGCCTGCTAAAGATCTTACAAGTGAACTCAATAAAACAAAATAGACAAACAAAAACAAGAAAATAAGTAACCCAGCCCATCATAATCGCCATCTGAATGTACTATAATCTCAGCAATACATCCTCTGACCAATGGGATAGAATAGGAGCTGTAAAGAAGACCTGTACATACAGAAGCAATCAATTTTGTGAGAGAGGGGACAGTTGAGAACAGTGAGCAAATAGTTGAGAATTCAATTAAGATTTCTACAACAATTTCCTACTCAAGTGAAAGTATGTAAGGTTAGATTAAGTTGAAAGACATGGTCAATTAGAAGCTCTGTGCTTATCTGTAAGATATGCTTAAACCTGACAATAACAAAGACATGCATTAATAAAATATATGGAGAGTGCAGTAAATAAGTGATAGGGCATAATTAAGCAGAAACTTCTGTGCAACGATTCAACACAAGGGTAGCAGGAGATATTTGTGTTATCACTGTCTATCAAGTATTATACTATGTACTGCATTTGAGCTTTGAGAAAACTACTTAGTGTCATGACAGCTATCACTTAGAAGCTTCATTTAGTATTACCGTGTATTGTAGATACAGAGATGGACTTATTAGTTCTTAGATAGGTATATCCAGTACAGACAAAACTTGTGTAACACAATTATTATTTTTTTTGCTACAAGTTAGTATTTTTGCTATGAGCACATGATTTTTCAAACTAGTCTAAAATTTACATGTGCTTGACTTTTTACTAAAATTAAAGCTGGTAGTTTCACAGTGCGAATTGTTGGCTATTTGCATGCTTCAGAGTGTTAACTCATTTCACACCCAGAGTAATCTTAGAAGGCAGATGAGGATCCAGTGAGGAAACAAGAGGATTTATGAATTCATCAATATAGAATAGCTATTAGGTGAGATAACTGAGTTTTAAGTCCAGACTGTCTAGCTCATGTTACCTACAAACTCCTGAGGGAGGGTCTCAATTGTGTCTCAAACACAAAGTGACTTTTAGCTTCACTGAAACCTGAGTTTCAGAATCCATTTCAAAGTTCTTAAGACTGGGACTCATCAGAAAGGACCAAGCATCCCAAAAGAAGTGTATCTCCAGGAAAAGCTCTTTTGTGCTTTTAAATTGGTGCATGTCATTGGTTAGCATCATGGCCGCTTCCTTCTGTAATTTGTTCTCTTGTTTCATTACAAGTTTATGACGGCTTGTTCTATCTCATTATGAACATGTCCCTGTCTTAATGACAAGGTGGGTCCAATATTATCATTTATTTTTGCTACCAAAATGAAAAGTCAGAAAGATGCTATTTACACGGTATTATTTTAAATGTAGATACTTAGTCACAGCTGTTACAGTTTTCCCAACTGTGAGTTAGAGAGATGAGGTAGGGAGATGGGGGACACAAACACATCTGTAATTCTCTGGCCATTCATAGTAAATATGAAAGAGAAAAATATAAGTTGCTTCTAGGGAACTAAATTTCAAATTGGATGGACCTTTATAAAATCCTAATGACACTGAACATATATAATGAACATATCATGTTAGGTTTAAATCTAGCTGAAAAACTTTTATTTCCATAGGAGTTAACAGAAATGTTATGCTTAAATTTCCTATATAAATAGTTTTCAAATCAAAAAATAAAAAGTATGAGATTATATAATTGTTTACTTTCAGAAAAGTATGCTATGCACATGTTTAAAAAGTAACTAATAATTAAGCTAAGCACTTAAAACAGATTGAAAATATATACTGTTAAGATATTAATTAACATGAGGTGAATCCCTGTTGCTCTACAATCTCATTTGTTCACTTTGAAATCACAAGAACTTGGTGAAAACACATGACCAAAAAATCTAAAGCAAAGTCAGATTAGATCATTTGTAACTATGATTTATGAATATTGAGTTTTCCTTCCTCTCTCCCGTCCTTTCTCCTTTCTTACTCATTTATTTAGTTTGGAAAGATTATTGGTTGCATGTGAACATGTGTTGTTATGCAGTTTCTAAAACAAGCCCCAGCATTTGCTTCATTTGGCCATTCCGGCGCTTACCTCAACTTCTCTTTTGTAGTATGACCTGGATCTACTGACACTCCTCACACTCGTAAGAGATTTATCATGGCTTATGGGATTTCTCCTCAAAGATGATGTTACAAAGATACCGTGGCTTCTTCTTGGGTGCTCACTCTTGCTCTCTTGCTAGCTTGCTGTAAGGGGTGTCTTGAAATCAGTCAATAATCATCATCTTGGGATATATTATCCCTAAGTCGGAATTGCAAACCAATACTGACTTGGATAACAGCAAGTAGCAGCCTTATGTTAGTCCGTGAACACAAACCTAGTTAAGACACTTAGACTGTAAGATAATGAATGTTTCTTACTTAAAGCAAATACCCCATTCTTAGGAAAATACTATGAACTAAACTATGAAATATAAAGACAAAATAGATATTTGCAGTAAAAAAAGAAAAAGAATAGAACAATTATTCTTGGTAGACTTCAGAAGATGATTGGCATAGGTTACTTTGAAGGTGACAGAGCAAAAGTTAAAAACAAAATGAAACAAAAACAAAACAAACAAACAAAAACTCATTACTTTCTTCTAAAGGCTACATACACTCCAGTATTGTATGGATCTTGGCCATCCAAGCTGAGAACTTTTTATGTACAAAACTCACTGGAATTGAGGTAAGAAAAACACAAAATCTGAGGTGTCTGTGTTTATATCCCTTCTACTCTTCACCCAAATTGTGTCTGCACAGTGCCTGTACTGCAAAGAAGAACTTTTGTAGGGGAGGCGGCAGGGACAGGGCATCACTGTGTAGCTCCGGCTGGCCCTGGAACTTGCTTTGCAGACCATGCTGGCTTTGAACTCACAGAGAGCCTGCTGTTTCTCCCTACTGAGTGCTGGGATTAAAGACATAAACCACCACATCCAGTGAAACAAAAGCATTTGCTGACATGAGTTTGCTCGTTCGGTTTGACATGCTTTTGGTTAAAGACTACCAAACAGGAGAAGCAGCAGCTCTGCTATCTGAGGCTGTTGTCATCATCTCACTGTCCCCCTTCTTGCCATTTCCTTCTTTCCTCCCTAGTTATATTTTTATTCTTGCTTCTCTCTTCCTCCCTCTGCCCCTCTCTCCCTTACTCCCACACACATACCAGTTCACAAATGCAATGAAGTTTATCACTTATCAGAGGGACTGACTTGACAAAGGAACACGCAGAGAATCGTTCCAGAGCCACTGAAGATATTTGGTTCAGATACCCATCCTTAAGGCACAGCAGAGTCACAATACAAAGAAAAGCAATGTGGGAACTAATTTCTGGCAACCAAAGCAACTGACACTGAGTGTGCTGCCATTTTTGTTCTCTGTAATGCAGGATGGAGATATCTGGACTCCATCTAAATTGTCTCCATCTCTAGCAGCACTCAAGCATAATTCTGTGTGTTTATTTACAGGTTTAAAGATGACTGAGTGAGGGCAAGGCCATCTCTGACACCTTGGTGGGAGTTCATCTTCAAATATAAAGTAGAAAGGATGATGAGGATACAATTTAGTAGTAGAGTTCTTGCTAAGCATACATGAGACCAAGGTTTAAAATACAGTATTGTGTGGAGAAAGGGGCCAGGATGAATTCAAGTTGGTTTGAACTCTTGGTCACTGCATCAAAATGACATGAAAGTTGATCCTGAACAAATGAAACTCGCAGCTTCCTTCTTGTCTCATAGAGTGTTTGTCATGGCCACTTTACTATTCTTTGACAATACGCACGAAATATGCAGAGAAAGCTAGGTTAACAGCGACAATGTGAGTGAAAAGGTTTGTGACCTTTGGGCTGAAGAGTTAGGTGCTCACGACAGTACTGTGCAGACCTATTTCCTCTATGGCAATGTATCCATTGCAGTTTTTCACATAGTCAGTAGAAATATACAAACATTAGCAAGTCCAGTAAGTAGTTCCACAGAGTAACTTGAATATAAGGCCAAGGATCCCAGGATAACAAATTACCGTTGGCTATGTAAAAATAGAGAGTCACTGCAAGACTGCCATATCTGTATAATATTATGAGTCATTTAGTTTAATATTATTCATGAAATGATTTCATATAAATTATTGAGTATTTTTATTTCCTTTTTCCCTCAAGGGAATGAAATTTATCAAGAGAAGTTTTTTTTCCAGTATGGGGGAACCTGTGGTTGATTAAGGAACTCTGTAAAACAATTCTCTTCCATATCCACAGTGGAAATCTGAGATCTGCTCATGTAATGCAGTGGGTAAATCAAGCACTGGGCACATGCGCATGCCCTGAGTTTCCTCACAGTCTTGGTGGTGACAATGCACTTGGTTCAAGATTTCCTTAACAGAAGCTCAACTATTTAGGAGGCATTCACTCACACAGATGTTACAAAATGCATTAGTTGACACTTGCCCTAGAAGCCAGTATATCTGGTTCAGGGAAAATGGGGGAGGTTTTCAAAGGAAGTGTCAGAGTCATGTAACTTGATGAATTCAAGTAGGTCTGAACTATTGGTCACTGCATCAAAATGAAATGAAAGTTGATCCTGAAGAAATTAAACTTGCTTTTATTTGGAAATTTTGAAATTATTTGTAGCAGCTACATTTGGCTACGATGACCTGTGTGCATACTAGCCCCCATACACACACCACATACATGTATATGTAAATGTTCTGTCCTTTATGACTAGAGTTCTATACATTCAGCACTTTTAAGTTCAGAATATTATGACACTCCTACAAACATATGGCAACATCCTTACTAGTTCTTTTATACATTATTTTCTTTACAGACCAAATAAAACAAAATGGAATTATTTGTTTCATCTCCTAGACAGAAATACTTACTTTCTGTATAAAGCATTTATTTATGCATACATGTGGATGTATGCATTCATACTTATAAATGTGTTAGGACTGTTGTGCCTGGTTTTACAGTATCCGATATTTCTCTATGACTCTGAAAGTTTCAGCTGTCTCATGGTAGTTTGCCATCTAAGATATCTTTCAATTATTTTACATCCAAAACTCTTTACTAGTTCCTGCCCAGCATGTTTTACAACATTATGAAGCCAGATTACCCAAGGAAGGCAGAGCAATGTCTATGCTTAGTGAATTCTCCCTTGAACAACAGGTTGCTACTTATCTGCCTGAATGTCTTCTTTTTAACCTCTGCCTTTAACAGACAGGCTGCAAAGAGAAAAACCTCCAGGTGTACAGCAGGCAGAGAGATGTAGTAAATCCATTTTAGCTTTCATTTTTAGACTCAAACAGAGGGAAATGAACCCACCTGTGATAAACACATAGAAAGTGAAGACCAAGGCAGAAAAACACAGATGTTAATCAAGGTGTAGAACTTTTTAACACACGTAGAGACCCTACTCTGTCTGAAAAGCAAGTGACAGCTTATGCCTTATATAACATATTGGAGAAAGCAAATACCTAAGCTACAGAGTTAGTGAAGCTTCAGTATATGAAGTTTGAAATGTATATAGATACAGATACCAAGAATTTTGGAAATTAGTAAGTAATAATATGAACAAGGCAATGATAATCCCAAAGTACCTAGTGACTAACAGGCATTTTCTATTGACCGGGAGACAAATAACTACTTTTCTAAACATTTGGAAAAATGTACAAAACTAATACTCACAGATCTTCATAATAAGTTGCTTAGTTCATTGTAAAATCCTTTACCTGTAACAAGCTGTGCAGAATTATTATTTTATAGGAAATGTTTATTTATTCTTTGCAGCTGCTAAGTCTCTCTCTATTAACCACACACAATGGAGTACACCTGCAATTCCAGCACGTGGGAGTTGAGTTCAGGCCAGTGTTAATAAACAAAGCACACAGAAAAAATTAGAAAAAAAAATGTCATGATGGAGGTTAACAATATGTTCCCATTAACCATAACAATGGAGACTTCTAGTAATTCACCTCAGGAAAAAGAGTGATAGTCTCTTCTACTGATAAACGCTTTCTTCTGACTTGACCACCAGTATAGCTCTACGTGTTCAAAGATAGGTGTCGTCCATAGGGCTGTCATAAAACACCCTGCCCTGCCAGCCATGTGAAATAGTTACAGAAGCCTACCCAGTCCTCTTTGTTGGAGTAAGTTATAAACATCTAATGCCACCTTCTTTTACCACTATCTAGAAGGATGGCGGGGCTGCCATAGTAATAATAACAGCTGGTACAACAACTGACATTGGCACTTAATGAAGCTTCTTATCATATTGTATAAACTCACCTAAACATTGTAACAGCAGAGTATTGTGGTATATGCTGTCCCAGTAACAACTGCTTCTATATTTGGTATCTTAACTAGTGTTCCATAGCTGGTTATATTGAAATTAAGGACTGCATCTACAAATACTAGAGTTAGAACACCCATTTGACCACATGTACTTCCTCTTGACATTTCACAAACATGTCATTCTGCACAAGTTCTGAATTTATTGCAGTTGTTCAGTGAGCTTCTGCAGGTGAAGACACTATCCTCCTATTCATCTTTGGTCTCTGATACATATGTCAGAACTAGGAAGTTGTGGTTGGACAGTCAGTTCTAATCTAAAGCCCAAGAAATAGCCTGATAGCTCCTCCTTCACAAGATAATTCTAGCATTAAATGAGGTAATGCTTAGAAAGCTGTAGAATACTGGTTTTCACATCTAAGTAGACAGAAACCATGTAAGCTTCCAAGTGGCAGACAGCATTAATGCAAATGGCAGAAATCTTTAATGCATCTAATCTGGATTGAGAGCAAAACCAGAATTCAGAGAAATTATACTCATTTTCCAGAGCATTTTTTTTGGTGCCTCATTCAGGTGTTCTCTGAATAGCATTTACCATTCATAATGTATTATAAAATTATTTTCAATATATTCTACTCATAGACAGTAGTAACAAGACTTACTACTTTAATTAATTCAATTAGAATGTATTTGGCTAGTGGTCAACATAATTAAGTTCAGCTGAATGTAACAGTTAGATTTTTAGCCACTAAAATAAATAACAGAATAAATTTCTTGAAGTCTATTTTAAGTACATTAGCAGTCACTTGCTAGCATGTTACATCTCAAAAGAGATAATGAGAAAAAATGTTCAGATATTACCCATAACTATAATTCCATTTTGCTGTACTATATTTTGATTGCCAAGATTACATTCTGGTTCTAGATTTAAATATGACCTGAAGGAATATTTATAAAACAATAATGCTTTTCAGTGTTTACAGACAAATGTCTGATTAAATAAAACAATGATAGACCTATACAGTTCAGATCCAAGTTCACCGAGAAGAATAGAAGTCATTGATTAGCCACATTAGTAAAGGCTTTTTTCCCAGAAGTACTTTCAAAGTAGCTTCATTTTATATGTATGTACCAAATAGATAACATTGAATCATCAGGCAGTTATAAAGTTTTTGACAAGCATTTCAGTCAATTCTTTTTTTTTCCTCTTTTCTTTTCCTCTGCTGTGTTTCTCTCCTATTTCTGCTATTCCCATAGAACCCACTAACACTAATCTTGGGATCCTGAGGAATGTAGTTTCCTGTTCAACAGAGGCTCACTGGACTCTGCAGCCTCTTGAGGAAGAACAGTTCGGGGATCAGCAGTTGGATCTTGTAAAATAAAACAACCAGCTCAAAATAAACCTGAAACCCACAATGAAACTGTAGCATCAACATGAAGACTGGGAAGGGGCACAGAAGAAGGCATTTAGGCTACCCCAGGGCTTCCCTGGGACATCAGCATTCCTCTCTCACAGAAGCTCTTCACAAGCACTGTGACACTATGGCTCTTAGTCAAGTTTTAATAAGCAAATCCAAATTAAAGAGATTTCATAACATTCTCCCAGCTATTGAATTGTTAAAGAAATTACAATATACCATATTTTCTTAATTTTACCTGTCCTTGGGTGACTCTCATAATGTGTTTTATATGAGAGATAGGCTCTCATTCTTTCCCCTATTTTATATTAAATTTCTAAAATTCAATACAAATTTCATTAATTAACATATTGGTTAAACATAGTACATATTGTATTTAAAATCAGTTGGGTGAACATTTTTTTCACTCAACATCAAATTGCATTCTTTTCATATTTTAGTGATTACATTTGGTTCTTTGAATTTTTATTGATGGTGACAATAGTTTTCACATGTATATACCATGAAATATCATCGAAATGCCATGAAAATCAACTCGTTTTTCAAAATGATAAGATAACATTAAAATTCAACTAAGAACTAGAAAAGTAAGAACAATAGAGAACCAATATTATTAATTTTCCAAACTTAAGACTCAATTATATTGAAATCTCATTGTACAGAAAAGCCTTATGTCAAAATGGAGGGACAGTAGGTAGACCCATCATGCATCATGTCTGACCTTAGTTTCAACTAAGACCTGCATTTACTTGGCCATGTGATCATGGTAAAGAAAAATAATATGGATTTATATATATAGAACTGAATTATCCTAATGTCAGGGTTCCCTAAGATACTTGGATCAGGAAACACTCTGGCGATTTGAAAAAAAGAAAAAAGTCTACAGGAAGAAAAGAAGATAAGTCTACTGACTTTTAATATAATACTGGAAATAGGAATTTGAAATGCATCAAAGATTAGAACATGAAGCAGTCAGTAACTGGCAATCTGAAGTCAGATGGGCAATTGAGAAACTTGTAAGGAGATTATATATTTCCTTCAGTTTGAAGATTACATCTTAAGTGCCAAAGACATGCAAATAGCTATGGAAAACATGTCTTTGTGTAGTAAAGAAAAATGATAAGATACAAGAAACATATGGGAAATGTAAGTGTAATTTAGTTGTAAATTGTACTTAGCATTTATGAAACTGTTCATTCCATAGCATGTCCACATGCACTTACACACACACACACACACATACACACACACGGAAGGGAGAGAGAGAGAGAGAGAGAGAGAGAGAGAGAGAGAGAGAGAGAGAGAGAGAGAGAGAGAGACTCATACACACAGCTGCATTTAAAATAAAATAACTACCTGGGGCTACAGATGTGGCTCAGTGGGCAAAGTGCATTAAGACCTGAGTTTTTGTCTCAGGATCAAGCATGTCTGTACACACCTTTAAGTCTATCACTGAGGGCTGATTAGAAACAAAAGCATCCTGGGAGCTTTCTGAACACCCAATCTACTGAGTGGCCAGGTTCAGATTCAGTGAAAGACCATATCTTCAAAAGTAAGGTGGGAAGTAATAGAAGACTCTGTCTCATGTTCATTTATATATGTATATGTGTATAAAATGTAAATCTTTTCAGTATGCACATATGTTGGGGGAGTTCCTGCAGACCTCTGCAGCTGGTTTGATTTCAGAGTGTTAGCGCCTTGCTTTGATCTGTGTGGTGATATTTTATTTGGGCTGAAATGTGGTGATACTCTATTTGTGCTTTAGTAAATAAAGTTTGCCTGGAGATCAGAGGAAATAGCGAGCCATTTTAAGTAAACAAAGAATTTAGACAGCGGTAGCACACGCCCTTATTCCTATCATTCAGCAGGCAGGGTCTCTGTGTGTTCAAGGCCACAATAGGGTACAGAGCCAAGCGTGGTGACACAGGCCTTTTATCCCAGTACCAACCATAGAGACCTGGAGGTCTGTACAGACAGACAGAAAGTGACAGAGCTGTGTAGGAAGAGGAAGTAAGGTAGCTGGGCTAAGAGAGCCAATGAGAGGGCTGAACAGTAAGGCAATAAAGGCATGGGTAGACAGAAAGTAACTTGCATTTGGAAGCTGCTGAGTTGGTGAGGTGGGTTAGCGGTGGCTTTCCCTATTTCCCTGATCTTTCTCTAAGGCTTTCACCCCTATATTTGGTTATGTGTTTTTTGTTATTCAATAAGACCATTTAGAAATTTGTCTACAGATATGCCTTTTGTGATTGTTACCTTTTTCTCTCTGGTACCTTCTATTTGAAGTCTTATCTGAGACTTTCCTAGGGGTTCCATGCCTAAGCGAAATTTGTTTGGGGGACAATCGAAAAACTGAGACCTTTCTTTCGGCATTGTCCCTTGGGTGGGGGTGGGAGTGGGGCGCTTAGATAAGAGGTTTTGGTATACAGAATTTGCTAGCTAAAGGTACGAATTGTATAACAACAAAAGGGTCCTTTGCTAAGCTACAGGGAGTCAGTTGTCTAGAGACTGAACCCTTTGCAGCTGGAAAGACTAAAATTTCCATCCTCTGAATGCCTCTGTGCCTTCTTTCCACCCACCCTCATGAACCCACACGGGATATAAAACACACATACATATATAAATACAGAACACTGAGTATTAGGCTGATAAGAAAAAAAACTTTCAAAATGAAATAGAAGCCCCCTTTTTAATGACATCATAAACTATTTCATTTACAAGATGAAAATGCACGTGTCAGTTGGAGATAGCATCTAGGTTAGGCCTGGGGGCTTGTGTCTACCTCCCCTCTCAGTGCTGCGACACTATCTGGCTTAGACCCTTAGGCCCTGTACGTACAGCCGGGCTCTGTGTGGGAGTCCATATATGTGTGTCCGTCCTTTTGGGGTCTAAGAGGCCCCTTTCCTTGATGCCTTCCATCCCAGTGGCTCTCACAAACTTTCTGGCTCCTCTTCCACTTATAAAGAAGAATTAGTTTTCTCCAACAGAGAAACACCAGGTATACAAACCACACTTAAGACAGGCCCCATGCTGACCATTAAATTGCCAACACAAGACAAACATAATAGCATTTTTGGAAGGTTTTGTCTCACAGTGCTTTGCTTTATCTAGGCATCTCCCCCAACCCCTTACAGATCATTTGCCATATATTATGGTTTCTGATTTTGTTTTTAGGGGTTGTCTGTCTGTGTGAATTTGTGTGTCTCGGCATCTGTGTGTTTCTTGTGCCCTTTCTATTGCTCCTTCTAAAATGTTTGTTGATTTGTTTTCATTTATTTTACCATCATCATTATTATTTTTATATGCCTGTTTGTATTCTATTGATGGAAAAAAGGGGTTGCATTTGGGTGAATGGGGGTGTGTGGAGGGTCTGAGAAGAGTTAGGGAGGGGAACTGTGATCAGAATATATTGTACAAAAAATAAAACCCATTTTCGACAAAAATATAAAAAGCTTTAAATGCAATTATAGAAAAGAAAATGTGTTTTTTTGATTTAGATACTACTTTTCAGGGAAAATTGAGCTACAGTCCATGAAGGCAAACTAAATGGCTTTCTCCTGAATTGAGAAATTTATTAAACATAACAATCACATCATGGGAACAGTTGCCACTTGTTAAGTGTGTTATTGAAAACATGAGAAGCAGCTGTAGCACGAGAGTGAGTGAGCGGATTAGATGGAGCAGACACAGGAGCTTTTGCTTTTTAGTATCTTGAATCATAAGAGAGAATCCTTTCCATGTCCGTTAGGTCTCAAACCTGGCGTAAAACTCAGGTGCCTAGTAACATATCAAAGCAGAGGCAGGCTCTCCCAGCATCCCTCAGTTCCTACTTGTCACAGGCTCTTCCTGGCTTCAGGCATTGGACAGGGCTTCCTTCCCCCAGCCTTTGGTCCCTGTATAATTCAGCCCTTTTGGCTATGCCAGTCCCTTGGCCCAGGCATTTTCTCTTGGCCAGCTGTTACTCTTTTGATCTCCCTCTCCCTCTTTCTCACATGGCCTAGCTCAGTCTGGCCATGTCCACTACGGACTTTTCCAGATGCTTCTGCCTCTGTCCTGGTTATGCTCTCCCTCGTGCCTACAATACATCTTCTCCATCTGGGAGCAGTCAATTCCCCCTTTCTATTTATTTATTTTCTCATTCAGTATGTAGTAGTCAAATGGACTTTGCATTTCCTTATTTAACACGTGTAACATAGGAGTCATGTGTCATCATCTATGTAAAAAAATATCAAAAATGAGTCTTTTATGTCAATACTATAAAACTTGTGTTTAGGACAGGGAATTAAAAATCTTTTCATCTTCCCCACCTCGGAAGACTTTTATGCAAATGTTTCAATCCTCCCCACCCAGTAAAACTTTTGTTTATACAAAGGTCCACTGCTCTGTTCTAGAACTTGTTGGCCTGGAGCAGTGGCCTCTCCCCCAATCCTTCCTCAGTTCCTGCATGCTAACTATTTTCAGACTAGCCAACTGAGTAAGACGGTGAGGTTGGACCTTAGGCAATGGAGAAAAGATACAGCTGCCACCTGAGTTAGAATCAAAACCAAATTCACATTCTGTCTCTGTGTGTTTGCTCTCAAAAGCACACCCTCTTGATCGAGCATAAAGTTTGCCTTCCCCAGACACCTCGGTTGGAGTGGGGGTCTCTTTCATTTCAACCCTGAACATAATTCTGATATCTATAATGATGATTTTAATGATACATGATGATATGAGTTGCTGCTATGGATGGAATATATTTCAACAAAATTCATCCAGAAACTTCACTCTCAGTGAGATATTTGGAATCATTGCCTTTGAGAGGTAATTAGACCATAAAGGTGGAGTCCTCAGGTACAGAAGTCTCAGAGAAAACATGTGTGCTTGTTTCTCATCCCCCTCTGGGGCATCTCACAGACCCAGGCTCTTTATTTTTGTGGTACATGTGGGTACATTTAAATCTGAGAACTATTTAGAATTTTTACACCTCAGTAATCTTGTGCAAGATCATTTCCATGACTCAATAATAAATAATTCCAAAGAATGTTCATAGAATATATTGCAGAGTTGTAGTAAACCTAGCAGTTTCTGATACTGGAAGTGCTGGGAGTTTTGGGGTGGTTTGTTTGTTTGGTTTGGTTTTTCAATCTTACTGTTTGGCTGGAACCTTCAGCTGCGGCATGATCCAGAAAGCCCTAACCCTCCCTCTTCAAGTCCCACCCTCTCACAGAATCTCCAAAAAAGGAAACAAACAAACAAATGAACAACAACAACAACAAAAACAGTTCCAAATTCCTGGTGTCTGCAGCAGCTCCTCCCCTGAGGTTGCCAGCAGCCTAAGTCCACATCCAAGTGTTATAACTGGGCACAAACCCAGCTCATGGAGGATACACTTTCACCCCCTCACCTACAGGGTACTTAAGCTCTCTGCTTTAGGTCAGACACATGATTTCTTCTGCCCCTTTTCCTACCTCAGTCTCTGGGGGCTGGAGGATTCACCTAGGAATTGCTTTGCTCAAAATAATCCTGTTCTTTTACTTTTTCAATTTGTCTTGATCTGGCTTATTGAGTTGATGGAGAAACCTACTATTTGAGGTACAGAAAACCTAATACTTATGAGACTCCTATGATACGAACAGAGAAAAGTTGCTTCTAACAAAGAGGAAAGCTGAAAGGTAACAAAAGAACCTTGCTGGTTAGAATTGATTCTGCCCCATTCATCAAGTTTGACTCCATGAAAACAAACAAAAAATATCAAAGAGAATGGAGGGTTGATTCATTCCATAAAATGTTATTAATTAGCTGATATAATTTTCAGCTTAAAACATGTTAATTATTAATGCATTGTGCATTAAATGCTTCAAAGCACTAAAAATTATTTTTTATTTTTTTTAACTCAGGCAATATGGCCAGCCATGATTGTGATGAAGACATTTATAAAGATGTGAGAGAAAGTTCTGGAAAGGGAAGTTTGTCGAAAGAAGGGCACCGTCCCCAGAACCTTGTGTAAAAGCTGATTGTCTGATTAGAGCTTCAATGGTTGTGGAGAGGTTGGCATGTTGCAGGTCTAGAACGGACTGCAGTTTCCACCTGTCGTCTATAGCCCCTTTCATACCCATTCTTGTGACTAACTAGTGAAAACATTTAGAGTGTGCAAATTTAACAGACCATTAGCCTTCCCCAGCCAAAGGATGTGTCATCAGACAGCCTCTGAGGCCTATGGCAGAGATTTCTCTCTGCTTTAATCTCACTACTTAAGGTATCCACTAATGTATATGAGAAGTGCCTTAATATATCCTTTTCTCTGTTTTTCTACTACAAAAACTTCAATGAACTGTTACTGTAAGGAATCTGTCCTTAATTACATCATCAGCCTGCGACGGGCATCCCAGCCTAAAAAGCAGGTGGGCCCTCTGTGCATCCCTCTCTTTCCTTTTGGCTCCTTCCTTACCTCTGTCCTCTTCCCCCCCTCTCTCCTTCTCTCTTCCTCTTTCTCCCTCTCTCTCTCCTTTCCCCTTCTCTCCCAATAAAACTCTAAAAAGGTAACCATGGCTGTGATTCTTCCAATCAGCACTCTCCTCTGCTGGCATGGCTGCTGCGGGCAGCGGCCAGCCACGAGGAGCAGCGCGCCGTTTAACCAACAGCTACCAGTTTACAAAATGGATTCAGTGCCAGCTAAATCTGTGTTTCTAGGCAATTACCACTCATATGTGGCTTCAGAATAAACCATCTTTTATTCCCTTTGGTGTGAGGGTTGTGTTTTTGCATTCACAAAGAACTCCTTAGATGTTTGGATGAAGAATAAGACCGTAAAGAGACTAGGAAAGTTGAAATGATTAATTTTACATTCAGTGTGGCTAGGTGTGGTTATTTGTTTGGCCAGATAACAGGGCTTAGAAATCGTTTCTAAATGGTATTAATTCTTAAACTAATAGACACAGAGAAACAGACTTTGACCACAGAGGAAGGGGCTTCACCTAGATGAAGATGAAGGCTTTGAGTGTCCAGAGGAACCGGGCATCTCCCTAATACTTCAGTGTAAACCAGAACATGAGTCACCAGCCTGCTGTCTCAGGCATCTAGACAAGCCTGCTGCCGAAGAAAACTTACCAGGCTGGCCAGCTTGACACACTGTTTGGTTCACAGAAGCCCCGCCCCTTACTCCCCACCCCCACCCCCCCAAAAAAAACCAGTCATGCTGGTGACAGTGTCCTAAACAGGACTCTGAGAAGATAAAAGTGTGATACCTCAGTAACCCCACACACACACTCTATCCCCTACAGACAAAGAGAAGCTTAAACCAGGATTCCTAAGTGTAGATAAGAACTTAGACCACCTTTTCCCAGGTGGCTGTATCTGCTACAGGGACTTTGGAAAACACAGAGTCAGGATATTCGACCAAAAGACTAAAAAAGGGAGGCAGGTTGAAATGAATTATATGGTCTGTGCCTTTAAGAACTAGCCTCACAAAGAAAGGGGAGCCTCCTTCCAACCTCCCTGCTGTGAGTGAGAGATTTGGAAGAGCCTCCCTGGAAGCTTGTAAACTTAAAAAACACCTTACTTTTGCATTCTGTACCTAAAGTCTCCAGTGGCGGCTTTGGGGATGCGATCTAGGCACAACAAGACCCTCACTCTATTGTCTCAAAAAGGGGGCCTTAGACAAAGATATCTCAATATAGATAGACCCAGGCCAGTTTCAAGTCCCCAGAAATGATGGCGCCAGCCCCAGGAACTCAAAAGAACAAAGTCAGGATGTCTGATGGTAACTGATTGACCACGAGATGCCCCTCTCCGGAGATAACATGACCAGACCCTGGAGAGGAGTTGTAAAACTCCTGACAGGGCAAACAGATAAGCTAGAATAAGATAAAGTCCAGGCCCGGTAAAAACTGCACCAATCAAGGATGGACCCGTACTAACCCCCTCCCCTCTAAGAAATTTTATGGGTTTTGCCTATAAAAACTAACTTCCCCAAGAAAGAGTAACTCTTCCCTGCCTCACTTGAGATGGCTTGGGATGAGTTCCCTGTCATGACTTGCAGCAGAAGTAAACCTTGCTTTTGCATTCTGGTATGCTCATCCTTGGTGGTCTCTCTGGGGGTTATGATCTGGGCACAACAAAAAGGATTGTTATTGGGAAAACAGAAGCTCAAGAGTACCTTTCTATTTACCAGAAAAGCCACTGCCTTCCTTATTCAATCCCTAAATCAACTACCTCTGGCAAGGGCATCTAACTCCCAGTTAATCTGAACATATCAAAGCATATCAGAAAGTCAGCCCCACCCACCCCACCCCACCACCTCCTTGCTGACTGACTATCAAAATCTGATTGCTTTTCTGCCATTTTCTGTTCTCTCTGCTGCTCAAAAATAGCCTTGGCAGTTTGATCCCCAAAGAATCCTTTCTTTCTACCCATGGAGTGGTCCAGTTTAGAGAGTTGGCTTTCACTGTGCTCTTGCTTATGAAAACACCAGACTTGCTGACTCCCACAGAGTGGAAGCCAAGGAGTGGAACATAATTTTTTCTTTTCCTTTACGCATATATGTATATCTATGTGAAAAACTAAAAATGTTCCTCTGATGGCAGCAAGCAGAAAGGTATATAAGACGTGAGGACCAGGAACTAGCTGGTTAAGTATTTAGGCTTTGAGCAGCACAGTTCAGCTGAGATCCATTTGGAAAAGGACTCAGAGGATTCCAGTTTGAGGAAACAGGATCAGCTGAGGAAATGGTGAGGTGAGGAAGCTGTGGCTTGTTCTGCTTCTCTGATCTTCCAGCATTTACCTTGGCTCCAGGTTTGTTCTTATTTAATAAGACCTGTTAAGATTCATGCTACATTCCTCATTTAATTTTCAAATAAAACAGAAAACTTGGTCTATGTAACTTTTTACTTCTTAATTTACACTAATAATTCTGACTATGTATCCTAAGAATACAATTATGCATCATAGCTCCTTACTATGCCACTATGATAGATTTAAAAATAGCTATTCCTGCAAGAAGGCAAACTGTTTAAGCTTACTTTCTTTAAAAAAATGATCATCTTTTTATTTTATTATGAGTGTGTGTGTGTGTGTAACTCGGTGTTCCTGTGGAGACCAAAGGGCCAATCAGGGAGCTGAATCTCTCCTTCCAGCTTTACATGGGAACTGGGGACCAAACTCATGTCACCAGAGTTGCTGAGCAGGCCCATTTTCCCATTCAGCCCTCTTGCAAGCCTCATCCAGTTCACAATCTACTCCCTCCACCTTGGAGGAACTTTGTTAAGACAGAAAGTAAAGGGGAATGAAATGGCAGTATGCTTTAAGACAAGATGTTTCTGAGGAGGTCAAACAAGGCTATTCTAGGGAGACATGAAGCACTGCGTCCTGTAGAGCAGCTAATTAAAATAAGGGATAAAGATCTCAAAATAGATTCCAGAAGTCCCTAAGTTTGACCATATTCACTAAGGCTCTCCTGTCACAAGAGATAGCCAAGGGTCACTCCCACACAAGCTTTTTTTTTAATGAGCCAATTTTTTTATTTACTCATTACATGCATTTGAAGTACTTTTCCATGACATCCTTGGCCTGCAAGTCTTTTGCCATAGTTAACCACTTAGACAACTGCAACCAACCACGTTCTGTGGCTTCCCGTCTAGATCGATTTTACAAAGGCCTACCCATTCTTCTAATTTCTTGCTGTCATCAACCTCAATCATTTTGATTTGGTGCTCAGCATCTCAAGTGTCTCCACCAACTTGACATATACAGGCTCATCACAATTGGATGCGAGCGTACAGAGATGGGTTTGGCGCTTTGTCTAAGGCTCTGTCCGCTTTGTAGATGCCACATGCTAGGCCATCATGGATGAGGACAGTGTTCAGTGCCTCTTGTAGAGCAAGCAGTCTGATGTCCATTACACCTCCAGCAGGATGCCTTCCTTGGCCTTGGCAGCATATTACAGTTGAGGCCAAACTTTGAAAGCATCCAAGCCTCAGCTTCTCTGCAGCTTAGCAGCCGCAGGGGAAAAGCACAAACTGACTTTTGAAAAGAAGTTCACAGGCTGCTTTCTGCACGTGAAGGAAGCAGAAACCAGCCAAAGGACCCAGAAGAAACAAAGACCAGCCAGGCTGCCTACAAGAGGCTCAGACCCAGTGAAACAGGAAAAAAGGACACGGTCCGACCTGTTGATCTGCAAGGAGGCTGTGCACTGTGCTCCAAGTTCCCAGCTTTTGTGAATCGCCACCCTGCAGGGTGTGCTTTCGGTGCAGCTGTCTTTGAGTTATTTCTGCTCCTGTCAGGGACCCCTCACTCATATTCCTGTAAGTCACCCCAATACAACTCACCGATTCACAAGCAGGATTTTGGTTGTAGCCATACTTTGGTCTGCCATGGGCTCCCTATCTTGCTTGAGAAGACATTTGTACACATCTTCCCTGGAACAGTGTCACACAATGAAGTTTGTTTCTTAAATACGGTGCTTTCAAACTACCCATTTTTAGGGACTATGTTTAGTGGCATGAGAAAGTCAGTACCAGACGAGACTTTAAAAATCAGGTTTTCCAAGCCCCTCATTTCACACTGACAATGTCTGAGGCAATTTTGGAAGAGAGCACTTCAGCAGGAGTTTATCTTCCTGTTTCCTGCAAGAGACCTCACAGATGCCACACTAGATGAGACAAGACTGCCACAACATGCCAGATACGTGCGAGTGCTTGCTGAATCACTGAAGGTAAATATGGACAGTATCTTTCTTCACTGTAGTTCCAACTTTCATAATAATCTAGATCCATTTCCAGGAACACAAACATGAATTTGATATTCAGAAGTTTCAGAGTGGCATAACTTACATATGAGGTTATACTTTCCTGAAGTACTGGGTTACCAATAACAGAAATGTACCCTTAAAGAAAAACTACAATAAACTACAATAATCATACTTTGATTTTAGTAGTCTAAAAACACAAATATATTCTTAATATCAAAAGCCAGGAAAAATATGTAGATGAAATAAAGTGCAACAAGAGACAAGCGTAATGAGGAGATAATAAAAACAGAAAAGGAAAACAAATCAGAATTTTCCGTATGTAGCTCTCTGTGCATGTACATATTCACTTAGATTTATATGTGTGTACATGTGTGTATTCATGAATGCTTGTATTTCTATATTATATTTAATAATATTTATAATCAAGAAATAAGAAAGGAAGAATAATATAAATGATTAATTGTGGCTTAGCTTAAAAACTCACCAAAAGTTCCTACATATAGTACTTGTAAGGTATATTTAATAAAAACAAATAAACAACAACAAACCCCAACAGGCTAGGTATGAAGACTTCTGCCTGTTAGAACCAGCTTTTGGTAAAGAGTTCCAGGCCAGTCTGTCTACATAGGAAGATTTCTAGTCTCCATACCTCAAAAAAGAAAACAAAAATTAACTACAAAAGTAGTCAACTGCAATGAGAAATATTTATTGATGCCTAAAATCAAGGTGACTGAAATAACTGAACAAAATGTTATACTTCTATAATATTTCCACATCTGGGCTGTGCTTTACTGAAATGCCATATTTCACATGCCAGATTGGCTTCTCATATCTTATACACGCAATTTCTTCTCTCTCTATTATGTCATCTAATAGTTGCTCATTCTATCAACATCTTTTGGAACATTTTTATTCCTCACTTATAGACATGAAACTCACTACCAAGTCATGTGATTTCAAGCCATGAATGCTGAATCCATTTTCACCAGCTCCTTGGTCTCTCCTAATGCCTCTGTACAGGACTTTCAAGCTCTCACAAGATCCCACTTGGACCTTAAGACCCCACATGTCCAATGTCTTCACTTTCATCACGTTCTTCCTGTCACCTTGCCTTGTATTTCTCTTCAAGAAGCTGACTGGAACTTTAATGCTGCTTCAGAATCTCCTGCAGGTAAATGTGTTCTCTAGGTCTCAAGGTAAGCTCTAACTCTGAAGAACTTTCTTCAGACCCCTCACACAGCCCTTGCCTACATTCTCAAAAAATACCTTTTCAATTTCTTCACATACAGAAAAGACCAATGACAAAAACACTTCTGAATGTTAAAGTTGGTGCCAGCAGCACACTTTTCCCATTTTCTTCCCGAACAACTTAGTCTTAGGGAGTAAAAGCTACTTTGCTCTTTGGGTTTCAAATTGTTTTTCTAGTCCTACCACATTCCCAATCCCATCAAAATTGATTCTGTCCCATAAGATTCATCTTTGCTTCTCAATTTGGTCATCTGCATAGTTGTGCACATTGGATGAGTTATATGAAGCACTTTATTGATATATTTGATATAGTGTTTGGCATCTATTAAACACTATGAGGCATTGTCTTAGTGTTGTATTCTGTGAAGAGATGCCAAGACCATGGCAACTCTTATAAAGGAAAGCATTTACTTGGGTCATGTGTACAGTTTCAGAGGTTTAGTCCATTTTCCTCATGGTTGGAAGCATGATGGCATGCAGGAAGACATGGTACCTGAAAGTTCTACATTTGAATCTGACTGTAGCAGAAAGAGAGAGACACTGGGCCTGGCTTGATCATTTGAAACCCCAAAGACCACCCCCAGGGACACACTTCCTCCAACAAGGCCACACCTACTTCAATAAGGCCATACCTCCCAATCTCTGTCAAATAGCACCACTCCCAAATGAAAATGACCAAACATTCAAATATTTGAGCCTGTAGGGTCATTCCTATTCAAACCACCACAGACATGTTTTAGTACTATTAGCAAGATAGCTGTAGTATAACCTGTGTGTGTGTGTCTACTTTGCAGTTGAACATAAGAAAATAAAAGCAAATAGGATTTATCCCACTGTCTCTTCCATCTATTCTTCATATTTTCTTTAATAACTTTTATTATGACAGAGCCAAAACCACAGAGTCATATATATATAAATATATTTTATATATTTATATATATATAAAACATATATTAATCACAATACATAATAAAAATTATATTTAATTCCACAGGACTGTCTATATAACTATTATGAACTTTTTGGTATTTATGAGAATTAGAGGAAAACACTATCAGTTTTTTTTAAGCAAACACATGCTTAATGTTTATAAATGTAGTTGTGTTGATTAGATAATACAAATCCATAGATTAGATATCATTCCTATCCTTTATTAAGAAGCTTTGCAATTTGCCTCATATCATAAAGCTGGTAATAGCTAGATAGATTCTTGATTAGATTACCTTTTTGATACAATTTTACTTAACTATCTCTGCTCTGGAAATAATTCAACTAGTTTGCTGACAGACTCTTTCCTGACATGCAAAAATAATATATATTACTATTTATGTGACATTGTTATATAGGGGATGGGGAAATCACAGTTTTTTAACTTTGAAAAATATAGATGTTTCTTTGAATTGAAAAGTCACAAAAGAGCAGCCATAGTTCTATAGCAATATGAAGACAAACTCTCAAATGCAAGTTCAGAGAAAGATAGCAAGAAGGCTAATTTACTTTCATGTATGTTTTCAATACTTAATTAATTCTTCCACAAATATAGTCTTTTGTGTTCTCTTCAAGTTTATCACTGAGTTGTTATTCTAGATGATGACATAACGTGATTCCTAATCTCTGAGAGTTTATAGAATACTCATAAAAACAAACCTGTAGGTATGATTCATTCATAATTATAGTGAGTTTGTCCATATGTATGTATGCATCCATAATGTCTGTATACAATTTATAATATACAATGTTATATTAATTATATACATAATTATATATATAACATATATTAATTACAATATATAATAAAAATTATATCTAATTCCACAGCACTGTCTATATAATTCTGAAATTTAAGAACTTCTAATGAAAAAATAATGGGGAAGTTATTTTCATGTCCACTGGGAAGCACATGGTGCTGACTGTGGCTCTTTAAGTGACAAACACCACTTTGAGTGACAGAAACTCAGCTGTTGAGTTCATTTGTCTCATTTCACCTTTGCCACGACTCAGGATGAACTCAGGACATGAAGTGTAGGAAAGCATAGAATTGCTGGCCCAGTGAGTGACATACACAGGAAGTCACAACTGGAGCAGGGCAGGAGGCAACAGCCAGCCCAGCCTTCATCCAGCGCATGAGGACCAGGTCATTGACAACATGTGGATCTAGAAATAAGGTGTGAAGGACTTTTCTTGGGAGAGCAAGGAGTCCTAGAATATCAGAGCAAAGAAATCAGTAGAGAAGCCAATACTTTCATTAAACAAAATGTAGACAGGTTAGATTCAAGGACATTGCTGAACACAGAATTTGAGTGAGAGTCACTGGTAGGGAATGAAGAAATTTAAGATGAGAATTCTTATTGGAGGACATATCTAGTATGTGTGGGAGGTTTATTCAGGAACCAGGCAATGAACATCAAGGGACTAGCATGAGACTCAAACAGGAGGTGGTATCAGAAAGCAGAATGCCTCTAGTTCAGCTCTTTCAGATAACTGGAGTAAGTATACTCTATGCATGTTTCCTTCTACATTTAGAGTTTAATCCAAAGGAATGGACATTTGAAAATGCTTAAAATTAAACCAACCCATTAATTTATCTCATTCACAGCCATGCAGGTGCCTTGACTACATGTATGCCTCAGAGTTGCCACAAGACACCTGGATTTTTATATTCTAAGGCTGGTGACAAACTCAGGATCATCAATTTAAAAAAAAATCATTGCAATGTCTTCAAGTGGGATGCAGCTATTTCTATTTCATGTAGAGTTTAAGAGATTGAAAATACAGTTATTTTCAGATTCTTCATGTTGTTGGGGGTTTTTACTCTTTATGCTTTGGGGGGCCCACCACCCAGCTCCCAAATAATTGACACATGGAGAAGGCTTATTCTTAATTAGGACTGCCCAGCCTTAGGTTGGCTTGTTTCTTGCCAGATTGCCTTAACTTGAATTATCCCATCTACCTTTTGCCACTGGGCTTTTCCCATTCTCTTGCTTCTCTCATCTCACTCTTACTCCATGGCTTGCTGTGTAGCTGGGTGGCTGGTCCCTGAAGTTCTCCTCCTTCTCTGGCTACTTCTTTTGTCTTTCCTCCCAGATTTCTCCTTCTATTTATTCTCTCTGCCTGCCAGCCATGCGTATCTTTTCTCCTGCCTTGCTATTGGCCGTTCAGATCTTTATTAGACCAATCAGGTGTTTTAGACAGGCGCAGTAACACAGCTTCACAGAATTAAACAAATGCAACATAAACAAAAGTAACACACCTTAAAATAGTATTCTACAAAATCTTCAGCATTCTCCATTCCTGTCATATGTTTCATGAGCTCAAACACCTCATAAAAATTAATGAGTATGAACTATCATGGTGATGTCAGAAATCATTGCTGTTCTTGGCAAAAACTTTTCATTCATTAAATAAAAGAACAAAATATACTTTTAACCTCAAAGTCGTAGGTAGACATCATTTCAGTTTTAAGGAACTTCTTACTTTGCCTAATCCAGGACATATGCATTTTCTATGAAGAATTTTCCTCTATATCTTATGAAACTCGTCAACAGTTGTTATTTTAAGTGATTTGACTTGATGGCTATTATTAGTCAGCTACACAGGGATTAGAAGCCTCTGAGGCCATTGAGGATGTACCCATCCCTTGAAGTCAGTTTTGGAAACCACCTTCCACTTCTGTGGTAACATTAGAAGGAAGGTCACAACTGCCCCTCCTTAGGCTTCCTGGTCAAAATAATGACAACTCTAGCCCTTATTGAAGGCATGGCACACTGAAATACTACCACTCCCTAGGTATAGCTGCTTACAGAACTCCCATCATGCATCACTGCTAAGCCTGTCTGCTTTTCCAAGTTCTAAAAAATAAGACTCTTCCTATTTCCACTTTGTTTTACATTGGAAAATTTATCAAAGTGTGCAAACACTATCCCCTACACTCTGGCCCTTCTCACACTTTCCCTAACCCCGTCCTTTCACTTTTCAGCTGTTTGCCAACTTCCATTGGTGAACCTGCCAAATTTCTTAGATCCTAATTCAAATGGCATGGTTTCTAGTTACCTCTTCCCCATCTCCCTCTTTCCAAGCAGTTGCCAAAAATTATAGCTTTCCTGGTCTGTTGTTCTCTCAAGTCCTAATAAAATGTCCTAAATGTACCTCCCCATGGGAGGCCTTACCTTCTTGTAGGAGGAAATTGGGGTGGGTTTGGAGAGGGAAGCAGGAGGGCAGAAGGAGGGCAGAAGGGTATTTTTGGTATGTAAAATGAATAAAAAAATTTCTTGCCGGGCGTTGGTGGCGCACGCCTTTAATCCCAGCACTCGGGAGGCAGAGGCAGGCGGATCTCTGTGAGTTCGAGGCCAGCCTGGGCTACCAAGTGAGCTCCAGGAAAGGCACAAAGCTACACAGAGAAACCCTGTCTCGAAAAACCAAAAAAAAAAAAAAAATTCTTAATTAAAAAAAAAGAAAGAAAAAAAATGTCCTGAAGCTTCCTTCGAGTCTGTTTCAAAGCTTTTATTAAGGCAACTACAAATTCAAAGGAAAATCATGATTTCCCTTTATGGAGGGGCCCCAAAACAGCTTGACCTCACAGCAGCCATGACAGGCTTAGGGGCCTAGACACAGCTTCTATGACAGACTTACTGTCGACAGCACCCAGATCCAGGAAAAGCCTTAAGCTGATACCATTCAGGGATCCACCCAGGGATGAGGAAGTACCTGACATCCCAAACATTCTAACCATTAGATAAGGTGGCCAGATGTCCTTGAGTCTAGCACACACCTATTTTTTGTTTTAGATACCCCTAGACAATTGCCAGCCAATCAGGGTCCTGAACCCTGGAAATTCCCTCACCCTAACCCGAGTTCAGGGCTCTCTGCTCTCACCACTGTGTCATACAAACAGAAGGACTGAGCTCCAGAGCTTGAAATGAAGGCTTTTTGCTTTTACATGCTTGATTCGGTCTTCTTGGTGGTCTTTTGGGGCTCCCTGCAACCTGGGCATAACACCCTTGTAGCAGTGGTATTGCCCAGACTGTAGAAGCAAAGGTTGCTGAGTTTGCTTGGGACCCTGACGATTTTAAATTAGATAGCATAATATCCTCTGGATTGAAGAATTTGCCGCAGGATTGCTCCCAGTATTAAATATATAAATATGCACGTTATAATTTACTTCTACTTTCTCTTCTGTGTAGCTCAGAAGTTACCAGAATTTTTTTACATATGTGAAAAGAATCGCGTTAAGCACATCTGTGTAGTTCAGAAGCTATTCGATTTTTTTCATGTATGTAAAAAGAATCACGCTAAGCACATGCATTTGAAAAATGTGAACTATTTTACAATTGCTGGTTTGTTTACATGTAATGTTCCTCCTATATTTTATTTTTGTAGTAAAGTGTGCATGCAACTCAGGGTTGACAGCAGCAGGTTCGGCCCTCAGGGCAGAGCTACATTCAGAGCACTCATGAGCTGACTAGAGACAGGAATGCTGGATGCCAATCTGGAATCTCTGGCTTTCTCAGCAGGAGCATCTGCTAGCCATTTAACCTTCAGCTACAGAGTCCCACACAGCCTGTGAGCTGTAATTTTTAAGAGCCTGCTGGTCAGTTTAATCAAAAGATTTAACTGTTTATAATTATCAATAATACCTTTACATAATTAAGTCAGGACTTGGAGAACCGTTATGAAAAAGGTGGACAAAGAAAAACAACAACAAAATAAACATAGATTTAAGTACTAGCAGCCTCCAGTCTTTGTGAAAAGCATTATAAATTTTCGCTTCCTAGAGTTGCTCAGTATTCAACAGATTTTATCCACTAATAACAAAGAAAGTAAACATAATGTCACATCATAAAGTTACTCATTTTATGTTCTTTAATATACTTAATAGAACTTAATGTCACCTTTTATATAATTTGGGGATTATTACTTTCAATTTGCAAACTTTTTTTACACTTACTAAACTAAACTTTAGCTAAATTCCTCATGTGTGCATTTTTCAACTCTTCAACTCATTTTAAACTTTCTTTAGGGCAAAGGGCTTGCAAGTTGGCTTTCTCTCTCAGCAAACCTTCTAGTGGAATATTTAAATACAGTAATTCTTCAATAACATTGGCAATAGACAGGTTCTATTTGGATGTGGCTTCCTGTGCCTCAGGTCGAAGTAGATCATAGACTATGTGGGATTTTCAGAATCAGGCTGAGTGAGCAGAGAACCTGAAGGCAGCAAGGTCAGGTGCAGAGCACCAGAGAGAAATTCTGGTTGCTATTCTGGAAACAGTCAAATCGATGTTCTGGTAGTACCTCTCAAGAGCCTACTTTTGACTTATAATGAATTTAATATAATCAGCTTAATTAAGAGAGGGCTCACCAGATCCAAAAGTAACTCTGCTTTCATGTCTTTTGTATAAGAAGCAATAGAAAGGCTTGATATTGAGACAAGAGTGTGGTGATATTTTATTTGTGCTTTATTTAATAAATAAAGCTTTCCTGGAGATCAGAGGGGAAAGCCAGCCATTATAAGTAAACACAGAAGTCAGGCAATGGTAGCACATGCCTTTAATCTCATCATTTGGGAGGCAGGGATCTGTCTGGATCTCTGTGAGGTCAAAACTACGATAGGAACAGAGTCAGGCATGGTGGCACACACCTTAAATTCCAACACTAGTTAACCATGGAGGTCTGGAGGTCTGTACAAACAGACAGGAATTAACAGAGATGGGCAGGAAGAGGAAGTGATGTAGCTGGACAGAGAGAGCAAATCAGATGGCAGAACAGCAAGGCATCTAGGCGTGGGGTAGATAGGAAGTAACTCGCTCTTTTGCAAGCTGAGGAGCTGGTAAGGAGAAGTTACCATGTGGCTGTTCCTCCTATTCCTCTGATCTCTCTCAGGTTTTCACCCTTATATCTGGCTCTGTGTTTTATATTAATAAGACCGTGCAGAAATTCATCTACACAAGAGATAGCTCCCTTCAAAGAGCAAGGGCAAGTCCTAGGTGGATCATGAGTTGGTCACACAGAATACAGAATCCCTCCTGAGAAGGAGGATAACCCTCAGGTTTTGGCTGATGGAAATGTATAGGGTGTAGAATCCTTACTAGTTTAGTGACATGCTCAAACGACCATTTTCAATAAAGATGACCTTAGTCTCCATCGAATTCTCTTCATAAGATTCACAAAAATCAACTTGGAGTTAGTCTTTCCTTAAAGTCCCTCCCACTCCTGAAAGTTCTCATTTTTCTCCTAATAAATCTACATTCTGTCCCTTATTTTGTGTGTGTGTGTGTGGGGGGGGGGTGGTATGAGACCATGAATTCACTCACAAGCCACTAGACTGGTGGTCTGATGGCCATTGATACTCTAGAACTCTATCATGGAAAATTAAGCTCAGCACAAACAGACTACGGCATTTAAACAACCCACGTTGAAATCATTACTTGTCTGTTTACTTGTCTATTTCTAAGGCCTTTTATTAAGAGTTCTGATGCTGTCTAGGAATTATGTTAGTGAAGACCTTACCAGTAAATAACACTGCCAAAAAAACAGTTTTCTTTCACATGTGACATCCCTAAAATTGCAAAATCTCGTCTTGAATTTTATTAATAGGGTGATTAGCATGAGAACCGCCCATTTCAGTAGACACTATAATTACCATATCAAACACTGTGTGGACTTTGTAAGCCTAGGGTATTGTTTGAGGAAGACAGGTGGTGGAAGAGAAAAGGATGCTTGATGGGATTTACCTGGGGATCTGTGGTCCTCTTGACAATGGGGAGCTTTCAGAATTCACATCAGTTTTTCAAACTCTTTTCCTAAACATTTTTTTTGTCCATAGGTCATGCTGATGAGTTCCATAAAACTAAAAGTAACAGCAATTCATTGTCATCATTTTTAATAATACAGTTTATAATTCTAACGCGGGTAAGTTTTGTTTGTGGAATAAATTGATAGCATGTTTGCAACTCTTCTCTGATTAATTTCTTGGGTGTAAATGTAATAAATAATAAACCTTATGGACACTTCCTGAAAGAAAAGTGTACTGGTCTAAATGTAATGAAATACAACAATTTATGTAAGTGAAATGGGATTGAAGGAGATATTTCTGAAATAAGAATGCTTGCAAATGTTTAATGAATATTGGAAAAGATTTATCTCATTTGTGAACAGTGTCCGCACACATGAAGACTTATTAAGTTAATACCTCCAAATCCAATTTCTTTTTGAATTAAGAATAAGTTTTAATCAAACCCTAACCTTTCAAGTTGTGTGACCTCTATTACCCTGTGAACAACACAGTCAGGGTTGGAAATAAGTAGAAGTATTTGGTGATCACATTCTTAGAAAACTGTTTAAATATCCTCAAGATTCTTCAAATGACAAACATATTTGAGGATGACAGCATCAAAAATCCAGAACCTCCTGTCCTGTGTGGACTATGCCCCTTCTTTCTCCACAGAGAACTTGGAGGCATAATGAATGAAATTGCTTTTTAGAACAAAGGAAGCAATGTGTCAGTATGGAGAACTCTACTCAGTAAGTCTGCAGTCATAACACTACAATTTCTTTTTCTACAGTGCCCAGCAGTTCATCACTCATTGGGTCTAAGGCATCATCAGTAATAGTTCAACACATTTAACAACCCGTCTTTCAAATTAATCCCTCATTCCTTCTAAAACTCAACATCTTAATCAGTATTCCCCAGAATTGTATTCTGTAACTCCCTATTTTGTGTCTTTAATAAAAAAAAAAAATTCATTCATTGAATATGGGTTTGGCTTTCTCTTTACTTATTTAAACCATTTTTTACGTATCTTAAAGTTTTTTTAGGTCAGGAACTGTGAGACCTCTGATACTTTATCTACCTGCTGGCTACCATGTAGCCGATCATACTTTCACGGGTGCTTGAGGGCAAAGTGGCTTCTGGGGCATAAGGCAAAGGCATTATTAAGGAGGTCTCAGATGTAAATATCAGCTTCCTGCTTTCACAGGCTATCTTTCTCCTCAACTTCTAGAAAGGCAAGATGGGGTAGCCCAGTTGTGTTCTTTGCACACAGTACTTTTTATAACACTGAGCTTTGCAAATTCCTTGTTTAACAAAAGCCCAAAATGAAACCAGCCCCCTCTTTTCCTTCAGGTGGTCAGGAAACGAAACTTCCCTCTGCTCCCAAGGAAAGCTGTGTCTCTGTTGTCCAGGGCTGTTTGCTACAGGAGCACTGGTGGAAAGAGCATTCAGGACGCAGTCTGCAGTAAAGCATGCCGAAATGCCTGGCAGCAGTAGCTCCCAAACTCCTTCTTTCCCGCTAAGAAGCCTTACTCACCCAGCTCTCCTGCCAATCTATTTTCTGTGACAATGACACACTGTCACTATTTAATGTTGTGTGAACTGATGCCATTATACTTTTTTACTTAGCTGCTATAATCCACTTAAACAAATTCATAAACCTTTTTGTATCTTTAAATAGGTGAAATTTACTGAAGGTACAACATAATTAATAAACACATTTTTAGCCTTACAGAATCTAATGCTCTTATACTGTGACCTCACAGATATCTCCTAAGTAAAACAGAGATAACAGTTGAGGCAATGTTGGCACAACGTTCTGATAATTAGTAATTTTTTCAACTTTTAAAAATAAACTAAGGGTCAATATTTTCTATTTTCAAGTATCAAATGCCAACAATCCTCACCACTTATTAAAAGTCTAAGAAGAAAACTAGTCTTTCCAATCTACAGAAGGTTTTTCTGAAGAAGATTTGGGATAAATTAGTTCGGAATTTTGGAATGAGTACCAGGGATCGCCAAGGTTAAATATTCACCCTTGATTTCCCTTCAGAAAAGAGCAGTCCTCCCAGGGATATCAATCAAATACAGCTTCTAAACTTACAACAAGTCTAGGCACAAACCCTCGTACTGGTTGCTGGGGGAGACAACCCAGTAGGAGGAAAAGGCTCCCAAGAGCAGGCAAGGGAGTCAAAAAACTCCTACTCCCACTGTTAGTCTTCCCACAGAAACCCAAGCTAACAGGAAATCATTTAAGTCGTGTTTAGTTGTCAGGGACAAGGACAGAATCTCTAGTTAGTGGGAAAATACAGACCCCAGATAAGACAGGGAACTAGATCATCTTACAGTCAGGGTGCCTAGCAACAGGACATTGAGTCAGAGCCCTTGACCCTTTCACCCTGTAAATATCCTATACAAACATTCCCCACCTTATGCAGATGACAGCTTCTTGCTCCTCCCGCCCTGCAGGAACTATATAAACCTTTCTGGAGAAAATAAAGTTGCACCTTGATCAGAATCTAGACTTGGTGTATTTTCCTTTATATCTCCTGTCCCTACATTCCCTCCTTAGGGTGGTCGAGAACCCGTTGTAGCCCTGCAGGCAGGGCATTTAGTAGTTTGCACTGTGGCATCCTGGACTTGCTGTATAAACTAGGCTGGGATTAAAGTCATGTGCCACCACTCCCAGACAGCCTGGCTATTTTTCAGTGCTCAGTGGTGTCCTTTTCTAAGGCAATCTATTCACATTTGTTTTCATTGTACTGTCTCTCACTGTTTTTCTAGTTTTATTTTTCTTGTTTCACATTGGGTTACTTATTTCTTTCCATGGAAAAGAATTATTTCACTCTCATATACTATTCCTCTCCTATTCTCCACATATTACATCACACTTTTTGTGAGATTAGGTTCTGATGTTATTGTATCTGTGCAAGCATTCTTCTCTGTTGAACTTGCAGCATGTTCCGATTGCATCTCTTTCCCTACAGCTTGTTTGTGCCTTCTGTTAACTGCTCCCACATTTCCTGTAATCTATTTTGTATGTACTATGATTACCATATTTTAAGCTCATAGTGAGAGATGTAAAAACCTTTACAAAGCATCGGGTAAGCTCTTTGTCATGATTGGAATGTAAAGCCCGCCCCTAAATGCTTGTTACTGAAGCATGGTATTCAGCTATCGGTCTCATCTGAAAACATACTAGAGTATGGGGGACTCACTAATGAGTCCTTATGGGTATCTTGTTCCAGGTTGCTACTTCTCTCTTGTGCCAGTGACCACATTAAAGATAACCCCAGAGAGACCAAAATGTGTCCATGATGCATTAAGGAATGTAAATACAGCACTTCTCCTTGGCTTAATTTGAACAAGAGCAAGACCAATTTTGAATTCTCCACTCTTCTACCTGTATCTTCAGCCTGTGTGTAGCCTGTCTGTTACACATGTCTGTTTGATGTCTGCCAATCTCCTGTCTGAATCTATTATATCTATTCATCCTGGCTCCTAACAAAGGGCTGTGCTCTGCATACTGAGAAACACAGAAGACAGGGCATGGGGAGGAGGTGACAGATTCTTTCTAGACATCTTTAACAGAGTTTTACAAGAGGGGAAATCACCTTACTGACCTCTACTGCCCCAAAGTAGTAAACAACACTGCAGAGAGATATTATTAGCTATATCCATTTTGCTCACAACATTTATGCTGGATATTTATTGCATAAGGCTGCTTTCCACCTTTTAGCTATTTTCAGTAAATGATTTCACAACACACACATACACACATATATTATTCAAGATCGGGGATAAGAGTACATAATTTAATATTAAAGCTATATATTAACTTAGGTTGTAAAAATTATATGCTGTCTTAGTTACTTTTCTATTGGTATGAAGAGACACCATGACAAAGGCAACTTATAAGAGAAAACATTTAATTAGGGGGTTGCTTACAGTGTCAGAGGGTAAGTCCCTGACCATCATCACATCAGGGAGCAAGCCAGCAAGCAGAAAGGCTACCACTGGGGTGGTAGCTGAGAGTTTGCATCTTATTCTTACAAGATGGAGACAGAGAGTAAGAGACTAAGCCTTGTGTGAGCTTTCAAATCTCAAAGCCACCCCTACTTACACACCTCCTTCAAGGCCATGCCCTCTAATCCTTTCTACAACAGTTCCACCAACTATAGATGCACCAGTCAAATATATGAGCCTCTGGGGGGTGCATTTTCACTTAAACATCCATGTAGGGAAAATTAAGAGTATTGCCCTGCTCTTTTTTAAGGCTGGTTAATCTGAGAGAGGCTGAGTCCACAGGAGGTAGCATGCCAAGTCTTAAGTGACATCAAGGCACATCATGAACACAGCAGACTGTGAGGTCCCACAGAAGTTCCATCTCTCTGAAAAGAAGAAACATTTCTATCGAACCATATCACTACACTCTGAATTTTTGCTTGTTTGCTGCCATGAGCAGAAGAGACTTCTCTGTTCTACACAAGGACATCACAATATTCTGCCTAGCCTAAAGAGGCCAACCAACCAGGGGCTGAAACTTCTGAAAATGTGAGTAAAAAAACAACCATTCCTCAGTTAAATTGTTGTGTCAGGCTTTTTGCCACAGCGTGTAAAGAAAACACAACACTGCTATGTTAGCCGTGTTTTTATTAACACTGATGGAGTGTTAAAAATTATCGAGATTCATGTAGCAAATAAAAACACATGAACCTAAGTAATCTGGCTCACATTGAAAGTTCTCAGAAACAGATTTTTCAAATAGGTTAGTTATCTCTACTATGATATATTTTTATCACTCAAAACTTGTAAAATTTACTATGAAAGGGAATTTATTCATAGCTATATGAATAAATATAAGTATGGAAAAATAATACCAGATTCTTACCCTATGAATTTATCATGGGAGCTGAGGGTATTTCCTGGGAAATTCCTCCCAATAAGTTGTCACATTTGCAAATACAATTCAAAGTTTAGTATTATTTTCTCAAATTTAGATGACTATCTCATTGACCATATATCAGAAAGGCACAGAAAAATAATATAACTTAAATATGGCACGTATCTCAGTAACATTTCACTCAAATAATATAGAACAAGATGTTTGCAAGCTCAAATTATATCTAAAAAACCCCAAAAGAAAGTCAAAGGGAAGAAGGTAACATGGCATCATGAAGTTGATTGGCATTTTAATAAATCAGAGGAGCTGGGGAATGGAATGGGCATCACTATTCTTAAGAAGATGAGCAGCATCAACTGCTTAGGCACAACTCACTCTGAGTAGCAAGGTAAAAAGGAGTAACCTCAGATGGTATTGCAAAGCTTAGTCACAAAAAAAAAATCTTCTAAATCTCTACCAGTCTTCTTTCCTGCTTTGTATATGAGTTTTTAAGCCCCTACGGCACAGATTTTATTGCCATCAAGTCCATTGTGGTAGCAATGTAGTCAAAACTCTGATTCAAAACTGGTTGCTACTGTGTTTCCAAAGTTTCATGACTTCACTCAGAAAAACAAAATATATACACCATAGGATATATAAAACCCCTAGCAGGTCTGATGCCTATACTCTAATCAAACAAATTTTATGAGCAAAATATATTAGTTCATACAAAGTAAAGTAAATAAAGAGTACATTAATGATTAAAAATTTCTACTTAGAGAGTAGTCACACTTGGCTACTAACCTGGTTTATACAAAGCCCACAAGCATCACCCAAACACAGGAGGACAAACCATGCATTCCCTTGTAGAACATTTTAGAATTTTGAATTATATTCAACATACTAGAGTTTTGTATTTAAAGGTTATGACCTATCATACAAGGAAATAACAGTGTATTTAATTAAATGGTGTACAATAACTAAATAACACAGTATTTAATTCACTTAAATCAAATTTAGTTTAATTACAAATATATTCAAACCGTACAGAGCTTAAGTGGAGGTTTGGTGCAGGTCTGGCCAACCTGGATACACAGAAGGTAAGTGTTGCACATAGTTGAGCCTGCCAGGATCATGTCAGTGGATGTCTCGGGACAATGGAACACAGGCTTCTGTCATACACAAGAGGGCAACAAGCACTTAACTGTGGAAGATGAATCACAAATGCTGCTGTCACTACTTCCTTCCTCATTGTCTCCATAAATAAAGGAGCCCGGCAGAGGCTCCATGAATAGACCATTGATAATTTCTAGCCTCTCCCTAACTATGCAACACCTGCACTATGCTGAAAGAACAGGAAAGGGGAATGAAAAGAAAACAGGCTGGAAAACAGGAACCCCTTACTTGTTATTATGTCTGAATTACTTTAAAGGAGAGAAAAATGCATTCTAATATTAGAGACTTAAAAATAAATGCCATTTCTCATGAAAACAATGAGAGTGCCAGATGAACCTGTGTAAAAAACCGAACTAAATGCAGGCACTTAATGTCTTTGGTGGGGAGAGGAGTAAAGAGAGCAGAAGATGCCTAACAGAGTTGTAAAGAAGGAAAAGTACGAGAGTGTGACAGAATGAAACAAATCAAGCAACGTTCTCCAGAAGGCACTGTATTTTCAGGGTCAGTAATGGTCACTTACAATAGACGTGTGATACTTTACAAGGCAATGTGGATAGATGATTGTGCTTGCTTACAATTCAATGCAAAATATGCATTGAAAATGAGAATGGTTGACTTTGTATGCAGGTTAAATGATTAAGCCAGTCAGAGCACATTATGGAAAGAGCCTTTCTTCATAAAGTTCATTAACATATAGATGTGTGGGAGACTGTGCTGGCACAAGCCTATAATTCCAGCACTTGGGAGACAAGGGCAGGTGGATCACTGAGTTCAAAGTGAGCCAGTTAGAACTATACAGAGCAAGTTCCAGATAGCCAGGGCTATATAAAGAGAAACCCTGAATCAAAAAGAGAAAAAAAAAAGATTTAGATGTGCATGTTTATATTTATATGTTGTCTAAGTTAAGGTTTCTATTGCTGTGAAGAGATATCATGCCATGACCACAACATCTATTATAAAGGAAAATATTTAATTGTGGTGGCTTACAGTTCAGAAGTTCAATCCATTATCATGATGGTGGGACATGGCAGCATATAGGCAGACATGGTGCTGGAGAGTTAGCAGAGAGTTCTACATCTTTCACAGGCAATAGGAAGTGAACTGAGACACTGGGTGTGGCTTGAGCATATATGAGACTTCAAAGCCCACCTCCACAGTGACATACTTCCTCCAACAAAGCAATAAGTACTCCATCAAAGCAACACTTCCTAATAGTGCCACTCCCAATGAGCTTATGGGAGCCAATTACAGTCAAAGTATCACACATGTACACATTAAAAGTTTATGCACTAAATGCAAAGAGGCTATTGGCAATACCAATAATATTTATCATCTTATTAATGTGATATTACATATTCTCTACTGAATATGTATCATGTCACAAATTATGAAAATTTGAAGTAAAATTTCTCTTCTCAGAAATGTCTCAAAGCAAGTTAGGGAATAGGAAAGATGATAAATGGATCTGCAATGCAAGATTCAGGGATTTGGGACTTCAGAACCCATGATGCAATGTCAGGTATGGTGGCACATACTTGCAGTCTGAACCTGAAGAAGGATAATTGAAGTTGCAGGCTAATGTCTCTATGTACCTAGCTATGTGCAGAAGGAAACAAACAAACAAACAAACAAAAGACATTTCTTAAAGGATTACCACTATCCTATAACATTTTCATTTACAACTAAAGAAACTGTTTATTTTCAGAAAACCATAGTTAAACCTAGAAGAAAATCAGTGGGTACACTAGTTGACTGAAGTTTACTTACAGTACACATCCACTCGGATCGACTTTATTGCTGGGGACCCCAAGCCGTTCTCTGCTTTACAGTAATAGCGGCCACCTTGGTGTCTCTGAATGTTGGTAATCCTCAACGTCTCGTTGAAGACACTTGAGTCTTGGAATCTGTCAGAGGCACTTCCTGCTGTTTTCGTCCACCTGATCTGAGCAAGCATCAACAAAGATTGTTACTTTAGGTTGGTTTTCCACAGACAAGCACACAGCAGTTTTTCAACTGAAGAATTGGCTTTCAGAGCCTTTCTGTCACATTAGTGGGAAATTAAAGTATATGTCCCCCCAACTGAGCTACAAAGTTGCAAGTGCTAATGTCATCACCATAGAGTGCAAATCACTTAGAAGCAACTGCATGGAAGTTATCGATAGTCTAATGAGATTGCAGGCAATCCACAGTAGACATGTGACTCGGTCTCTGTGTCTACTGAGCATTTCAATTTTGCTTATACATGTCTGAACTTTGGAAGACACCTTTTTTGTTATTTGGACCAAAGAGGTTCTCGTTTCTTTTGGGACGTGCTTCATTATTTTATTTAAAATTTTCTCTTTGGTTTAGATAATGTAGGCATATTACCATAATGGCTTATTGAGATTATGTATAATTTTACGCACCTGGTTGTTAAAAGAGATTTCATTTTATTTAATGGCTTTGCTTTAATAGGCCTACAAATGATTTGTTACTTTGAAAATTGGAATTCACTTTACATCAATAATTATTTTCCAAAATGTGTAAACTTTTTCAAAGATTGCAGTCCTATCAGACTGTCAAAACAATTTGAATATCTAAAATTGTCCATTATAAACAATACCATTCTTTTAAACACAGCTGTGTGCAACAGATTTTGTGTTTGCTAGCAATAACAACTGGTATTCAACTTAAATTTTGTGTGTTGTCATATATAAAACCTGAATAAACACCACATGCTGATACTGTAGAGTGCTACAAGATAGAAGATGAAAACAACTTGTCTCACCTGTGTATTTAAAAATAATTTATTTAATATTTGGAAACAACTAATGGAAATATTCTACTTAAACATCTATAATGATACATATGTTGAAACATGGAGAAACTGAAGTGGGAGTTTTCAAACTTGAGTTTGTATAATACAATCCTTAGCAATATTACTTTCACACACTAAAATCATACTATAATGGCATTAAGCTGTCTTTAAAAAGTTTTTCAAAACATAAAATAGCAGGATAAATATAATCATGCTTCCTCTGAAATGTAAAAGCAACAAAAATGTTACTTAGAGATTACTAAACTAAAAGAAATAGTGAATATTTGTTCAAATATTGGTATGTATATGGGAAAGTACAGGAAGTAAGTGTAAAATCCATAGCCAAGCATTTTATTAATTATCTTATCTGTAAAGGCTGTAATGATGGTGATTTTTGCACTGAAAAGTCTAGGATTCTGTTTTCATTTAAATTTTAATATCTATAGGTAAAGAAATAAGGATTTTTACTTTATTTAAAAAATAGATTGTTGTCTTTAGTATAATACACACTGAAATTCTAGTTACTAAATAGCAATTTTTACAAATGTTTCAATATAATGTTTAAAGCCAATTCAGAAAACTAAGTGTTTCAGAATACAAAAGGTATGAATTAAAAGAGTTATAGAAATAAGACAAAATGGCTGCCTACAGAATGGGAAAAGATCTTCACCAACCTCACATCTGACAGGGGCTGATCTCCAAAATATATAAAGAATCCAAGAAACTAGACATCAAAATACCAAACAAGCCAATCAAAAATGAGCTCCAGAGCTAAACAGAGAATTCTCAAATAGCCAAAATACATTTAAGGAATTGCTCAACATCCTTAGTCATCAGGGAAATGCAAATCAAAATGACTTTGAGATATCATATTATACCTGTCCGAATGGTTAATATCAAAACCATTGACAACATTTTATGTTGGAGAGGATGCTGTGCAAGGGGAACACTCCTCCACTGTTGGTGGGAGTGCAAACTTGCACAGCCACTTTGGAAATCAGTATGGTGGTTTCTCAGAGAACTGGGAATCAATCTTCCTCAAGACCCAGCTATATCACTCTTGGGCATATACTCAAGGAATGCTCAACCCTACCACAAGGTCACATGCTCAACTATTTTCATAGCAGCATTGATTCATAATAGCCAGAACCTGTAAACAGCCTAGATGCTCCTCCATCGAAGAATGGATAAAGAAAATGTGGTACATATACACAATGAAGTACTACTCAGCAGTAAAAAACAATGACATCATGAAATTTGCAGGCAAATGAAGGGAACTAGGAAATATCATCCTCAATAAGGTAACCCAGACTCAAAAGGACAAACATTGTATGTACTCACTCGTAAGTGGATACTAATTGTAAAACAAAGGATAACCAGAGTACAATTCATAGCTCCAGAGTAGCTAACCATAAAGGAGGACCCAAAAAAAGGATGCAGGGATTGCCTTGGGAAGGGGAAATAGATAAGATCTATGCTATATCCATGAGCAAACTGGGGGTGAGGGGTGGCAATGGAGGGTAGGGGATGGGGGATGAGAACATAAGGGAATGGGATGGTCAAGTTGGAACAGGGACTGAGTAGTAGAACAATGAAAAAGACATCATAATAGAGGGAGACATCATGGGGATAGGGAGAAACTGGATGCTAGTGAAGTTCCCAGGACTCCACAAGGATGACCCCAGCTTAGACCACTAGCAATATTGGAGAGGGTACCTGAGCTGGCCTACCCTGGTAATCAAATTGGGGAATATCCTAACTGTCACCATAGAGCCTTCATCTAGTAACTGATGGAAACAGATGCAGAGATCCACTGCCAAGCACCAGGCCAAGCTCCAGGAGTCCAGTTGAAGAGAGGGAAGAAGAATTTTATGAGCAAGTGTCATCAAGATAATAATGGGGAAACCTACAATGGAATCAAACTAGTGGGAACTTAACTAACTTTAGACCAACAGCGGTGTAGTCTCCATAGGGCTGGACTAGGCCCTCTGCATAAGCAAGACAGTTGTGTAGCTTAATCTGCTTAAGGGCCTCCGTGGCAGTAGGATCAGGTCCATCCCTGGTGCATGAGCTGGCTTTTTGGAGCCCACTACCTATGGTAAGATACCTTACATAGCCTTGATGCAGGGGTAGGGGCTTGGACCTGCCTCTACTGAATGTACCAGGCTCTGTGGACTCCCCATGGGAGGCCTAACCTTGTCGAAGGAGGGAAATGGGGGGAGGGTTGTGGGGGAAGGCTGGAGGGGTGGGAGGAGGGAAAAGAGAGGGCTCTGTGGTGAGTATGTAAAATGAACAATAAATTCCATAATAAAAAATTAAATAAAGCACTGAATGTTAAAAAAGGAGTCATAGATATGATCTAAGTCTTTCAAATTTGTAAAATTATGCTGTTAATATACATAATTTCATTGGAAAAATTATTTTAGTATCACATATGGTTCAAGATAGGAGGAGAAGTGTGTGTGAGAGAGTGGGAGAGGAAAAGAGGGAGAGCAGGAGAGAGGCAATCTTGACACACAGCCACTAGTATCAAATTTTTGGTCACAGCACAACTTGACCTTTTTTAAAGTTGTTGAGGACCCAGAATTATTTTGCTCATTTTAGTTTCATTCATCTCTTTAATTATTTGTGTTTATTCTTTTAAAGTTAATTTTTAATGGAAATAAAGTGTATCACCCCCTTTTCTCCCTTTAGCTCCTCTCAAGTATCATCCCAACAACCCCTCCCATGCTGTCCCTACTCTCAAATTGATAGGCTATTTTTCCTCTGATTATTATTGTTATATAGATAGATAGATAGATACATACATACATACATGCATGCATGTATGCATGTATGTGTGCATGCACGTGCGATGCAAATTAAAACAACTTAGGGTTTTCATCTCTCTCTAGTCAGAATAACTAAGATCAACAAAACTACTATCAACAAACACTACTGAAGTTGTAGAGAAAGAGGGATCTCATTCACTTTGGTAGGGATGCTAATTGGTTCAACCACTCTTGGAACAAGTGTGGAGGATTCTCTAGAAACTACAAATGAATCTACTATGTGCCACACATATTGACATATGCCCAAAGGACTCAACAACATGCTCCACAGGTACTTGCTTAGCAATGTCAACCGCCACTCTACTCACAATAGCCAGGAAATGGAAACAACCTAAATGTCCTTCAACAGGTGAATGAATAGTAACAATGTGGTAAATAGATACAATGAAGTACTTTTCAACTATAATTATTTATTCATTTATTTTTAACAAATAAAAACAGGTAACATTAATCTATAGATTCCCAATTTTAAATATACTGTTAAAGCTATGCCATGCTCACATAAGTATGGCTTTTAACTAGAAAACTATATTTTCTAAAACAAATAAGAGTGGCATAGTTTACAGTGCCATGACTCTCTTTAGTACCTGGTTTAGGAGATTTAAGTCAAGCAGAATCTCATAGCAGCTTCTGCATATGATCTAATCAAGGTGTTTTCTTTTTTGCAATTATACAAAGAAAAATCTGAATCCACACTGATATTTAGTCAGAAAGGAATGACTATTCAATAGCCTTTTCAGAGAATCATATATCTTCTACACTAAAACTCCACAAGTGGTAGTTTTTCAACATTTTTGCTCAGTATAATCTAAAACTACACAAAAAGTCTTTCTATAGTCTATTATCTGAAGACCCATCAGTCAGTTTTTCTCCTTGAATGGATCTTTTATTCTGTGTTGTTTTGTACCATTGTACATTAGTCATTTGGGAAATACCCACTGATATACAAAGTTCTAAAAAAAGTTACTAATACCCAATTTCACCATCATATAATACAATTGAAGTCACATGTAATAATTCCATCACCAGTCTCCTTATTAGAGACTTAAAATGTTGGAAAGCCATTACATTGTCTTTCTCAAATTATATTTTTTTTCTATTAAGACCATGTCTTTATCATTGGTAAGATATGTAAATTGTCTTGAGGGTAATAGTGCATGGTCATTTAATTCATTAAAAAAAAGTTTAGAAAGCACACAAGTTTGTATCACCATACTTTTAATAGTGACCCTTTAAGTAAAATACTCACAAAAAGAAAGTGGCTAGTTCATCACAAAACACAACCACATGAATCTTTTCCCTGAGAGTACTGCCCAGTTTTAGCAAGCAACAATTTTTTTTTAGAAAAAAATATTTTCTCTTTTGTCACCCAGAGCATTAAAAATAATGAAGCTTCAGAAAATTAGCATTGTTCATTTTTTATGGATTTACCATAAAAATATTTTAACACATTATAATTTTGTGCTAAACCATGTGGCTTTAGGAAAAAAGAAGTTGGTATTAAGCTGACATCATTGCTTTGCTTTTGCTCAAGTGACATCTGCTCAGCCCTCAGTTGCTTTACACCATCTCTGCAAATGTTATACAGCAACAAAAACGTCATTTTTCCCCTCATAATCACTTCAAGGATCACAAGCCACCCCCAGAGAGATTTGTAGCTATCACCTTGAGCACACTTCTTTGTTAAGAGTACAGAAACAGTCACATAAAAGGAGATGTAGAAAATCACACTGGTGGCATTTTTAAGAAAAAGGAAGGGGGATTGTTGACAAAAGAGCATGGAAGCAATGGAATGAGTATGTACAGGGAGGAAACAGGTGTTTCTATAAGTGGCCTCTTATGCTAAGATAAATTCCAGGTGCACTAGAGACTTAACTGTGCAAAACTGATGTCTTGCCAGTCCCTAAAATCAATGATAGAAATTACTGTGATGCTATAGTGACCAAGATTTCAAGTCTAGGGCTGGAGAGATGGCTCAGCGGTTAAGAGCACTGACTGTTCTTGCAGAGGTCCTGAGTTCAATTCCCAGCAACCACATGGTGGCTCCCAACCATCTGTAATGAGATCTGGCACCCTCTTCTGGCTTGCAGGGATACATGCAAACAGAACACGGTATACATAATAAATAAATAAATCTTAAAAAAATAAAATAAAATAACTTAAAAAAAAAAGATTTCAAGTCTAAGCCTTCCAAATCTTAAAACAGTAACTATGAGCTAAGTCCTCTGCATATGTTATGGTTGTCAGATTGGTGTTCCTGTGAGACGCCTAACAGTGGGAGTGGGAGTGTCCATGACTCTTTTGACTGCTCTTGGGACCGTTTTCCTCCTACTGTGTTGTCTTGTCCAGCCTTAACAATAAAGCATGTGCCTAGTCTTATTGTAACTTGTATATGTCCTGTTTGTTTGATATCCCTGGGAGGTCTGCTCTTTTCTGAAGGTAAATGGAAGAGGAGTGGATCTGGGGGAGAAGGCATGGTGGGATGGGAGGAGAGGAGGGAGGTAAAATTGTAGTCAGGATGTAATATATGAGAGAATAATAAATAAATAAAAAGGAAGGAAAGAACGAACAAAGGAATGAAGGAAAGAACGAAGGAAGGAAGGGAGAAGAGACTGGTGCTGAGAAAGTGGCTGTGATTGTTGAAGAAATTACACAACTCAAAATCTCCTGCTTTGTATTGGGTCACTAGGAGTAGTGTTAAGAGGACGATATCTCGCCTATTAAAGAACTCATTATGTAAAAAATTCAAATTCATGTGAAAGGAGAAAGTCTAACTGACAATGTCACTAAAAGGTTTCTCGATTGAAAACAACCACAGAAGGGACTGTTTCCAAGGGTCATTTGTTTAAAGCACACTGACACTGACCCAAATGAGGTCCCAGGGGGCAGCCTCCATCTTGAGCTGGCAGGAAAATGTGGCAGCATCATTCGCACAGTACTGGTTTTAGAGTCCTGATGGAAGCAAGAGCGAGGCGGGTGGTGGAAGCTTCTGCCAAGGTTGCAAAGGGCGATGAGACCAGAGGATGTGAGCGAAAGGGGGGGTCTCTGAAAGAGCACTGCCAGGCCAACGTGTGAAGCTGTGAATTAGAACTTAAGTTGTCAGGAGGCCATGGTGTTGACATGCTGAAAGCATGTAACATCCATGAAGATAATCTCCGCGCAGGGAGTAGAGCGGACTCAAGGGAGAGGCCCTGTGTGCTGCAGGAATTAGAGGTAGAGAAGCAGGGCTGCCTGATATTTTTGGAGCACAGTCAATTCAATCACGATGCCCAGGTGGAGGATTTGGATTTGCAAGATTTGAAATGTAATGTATGAGAGAAAAATAAAGAAAAGAAAAAGGAGTAATTCAATGAATGTATCAATCATTTTATTCATGTAGATCAGAATATATAATAAAGAATGTCAAAACTTATTCAATTCAATTATATATATCATATTTAGATACATATCATATTTATAGCAGTAAGTGAATAAGAATAGCAAGATCTGAAAATTGGGGCTTAGAAAGGAAACATAAATGAATATGATGTAGTTAAAAAATTTATAATTTTCATTTCAAGAATATTCATAAAAACAAGAGGAAATAGTTTATCTCCCAGTCAGAAACAATGGGAAGCCTGCAAGGCTGCAAGAATAAATGGCAAAAATTCCTTTCAGAAAATTTTATGAATGATGAGATAGACACAAATATTCTTACTTTGATTAGTAATTGTCCAACTACAAGTTACTTCTCTCTTCTATTTGCGTAAGAAGAAATAAAACAAAGTTCCTGCCTAGATACAAAAGGGCTGAGAAAATAGGTCATTATTTGCTTAGTATGCATCATGTGAATGTTTGTGCTTGTGCGGGAACACACACACATACTCATACACACTCATACACAGAGGTTAATGCTCATGAGAGCTAAAACTAAATCAAGTGTAATTTGGCAATCAAAATATAAAACAAAAAATCAAATATTCTGTGAAAATAATATATACATTTGTATATATAATTAGGCAACTAAGCATGGTAAAGATAGTAAACATTTCTTCCTTTGGTTATTAAAACAATTGAATGCCCATTTTCACTTGTTTAACTGTAAACAGACAATGCTTTTGCTATAACCTAATTTAAAAACCTCTTGAGTAGGAACTGGCCTGAAGGCATCCTCCCTGAGGACTAGCTCTCATGATATCAGAGGGCACCTTGTAAGATTCCAAAGGAGAGAAGCACGCAACAGTTCTACCTATGACGCCTATGAAGCTCCGCAACCAACATGGAACAATTACCCTAAGAGTTCAGTAGCAGCATGCTTACTTGAGTGGTAACCAACCTAACTGGACTTAGGAGGACCTGCTCAACAAAAGAAGAATAATGTATGGGACTGGAAATACAACCAACTACCCAGGGCTAGTAAAGTCAAGGATCTAGGAGACGAACCTACAACCACTATTATATAAAACTGGCACACCCTGAGCTCTATTCAAAATATTTGTATACCCACAGATAAGTGTTTTCCTTGCCATTCATCAAGGGACTGCCTCTTTGTAACAGATGGAGACCATAACAGAAAACCAGAACCAACTAATATGCACAGTTTTAGAGCCTAGTTCCAATGAACACAACTAAAAAAAAACTTCTACACTAAGGCTCAGGGATCATTGTGGAAGGGGAGGCAGAAAGATTGTAAGCACCCCAGAAATACATAATTTGCCATTAAACTATCTCCTAGAAATGTCAGAATCTATACCCACAAAGTCTCACTAACATGGCTGCTGAAACATGACCTGAACAAAGAAGACATCAATAGATGTGTTAAGTGGATAGGGAAAGCTCATTAAACTTCAGCCCTAGATGAAGAACTACAAATGACGAGGGAATGAAAGAGTGGGAGAGGTAGTCTTCCCCATGGAAGAGTACACCAACTGGTTATCCAATAGTCCAGAAAACACACACACACACACACACACACACACACACACACACACACACACGTATATGTGTGTATATAACTTATATACATATTACCTATATACATGCATACGTAAGTAACATTATGCAGACTGAGGGAGCTCTATTTATGTATTGTGTGTGCATATTCTTATTTTCCAATTCAAATAATACCAAGCTAAAATTATTTAATTAAAAACTATATATTTTCCATTGGTCTTTCTCCTAGTTTTGCTATGAAATGAAAATTGTGTATTGGAAAAGAGCACGTCTCTTGATGCTGTTCAGATGTCTGTTGCTAGCCCACTCTTCACAAGTTTCCATGTTGTGTGGTCTTGAAGGTGAGTTTTCTCATCCCCTCCCAGGAATGATAGTTTGAACTGGCTTTGTCTGTTGGTCACAAAAACCCCAGAAAAAGAACAATATTACAAGGCAGAACTTCTCCCCTGCACTAGGACTACAAACATTCTGTTCCAGATGGGCAAAGCTCCATAGTTATAGTCATTTATTTCTGAGTCAATGTTTCCATGAGCTTGCTTTCCATAACAAATCAGCTTTTAGTCCAAACTAAAAAGCACCAAAGTAAGGCAGATCTCTGTAAATTTGAGGCTAGCCTGGTTTATTTACATGGTGATTTCCAGATCAGCCAGGGCTGCATAGCGAAACCCTGTCTCAATAATCGAACAAGCAAGCAAACAGACAAGACACCAAGATAGAGCAGAAATGTGCTAAAGGTGAAATTCTGCTTTGCTATTACAACATTTCAGCTTGAGATGCACTCAAAACAGTAGGTAGATGATCACCTGAGCAATGATATGTTGAATTAGGGTAGCCATGCACTGACTAAAACCTCTAGGTTTGATAGCTATGGAAGAAGCAGACAGGTAAAACTAATAAATGAGTGGCTCGGATAAAATTTAAGTTCATTCCTTCTACCTGAAAATAAAAATTCCTAACACTTTGATGTCTTAGCTTTTATCAGACTTTGTGTGCAGGTATCTTGGCTTGTCCACTTCTCACATAATCTGGTAAGCCCTATAAAACTGACAATGTTAGACCTTTCTACTACTTAGGATTATTTCCTTAAAGTATTTATTGTTAAAAAATGTAGATGATGCAAAGGGAAAGTTTCCCTGTAAATTTGCTTCACCTTTAGTTCTGTTATATAACTTCCCTGAATCTGATAATTGGGGAATTCTATTTTTCTTTAAAAAGATTTTTAAAAATAATTTTCTTATATTTTTGGTTGTGAGCCTAGCCTTTAATGGCCAACCTGGTCTACAGAGCAAGATCCAGGAAAGGCGCAAAGTTACACAGAGAAATTCTGTCTTGAAAAACCAAAAAAAAAAAAAAAAAGTTTTTCTTTGTATTTTGAGATTATAATATAATAACATAATAACATAATTTCCACCTTTCCTTCCCTTCCTCTAAATTTCCCTTGTATCCTGTTGCTCTCTTTCAAATTCATGGCTTATTATTTTCTTTGATTGATGTAATAAAAATATACATACTGCATATATATAAACCATGTATATAAAATATATATGTAATTTGCTAGACTGTATTTAATAATTAGAAGATATATCTTGTCATTATATACAATGTTTTATATGCCATATTTACACATATACAATTACATATGTATATTATATCACACACACCAAATATATCATAATAATTAAAGGTTGGAAACCAGTATTGGAAATGAAGTCATGGATAAAATGGACAGAGAAAAATGCAAACCAAATCATTCATCTTTAACACTAAAAGAGAGAGAAAAGCATTGTTACTAGTGATTCAGTAAAATAAAGATCAGGACAGGCACTGAGCAAAATTTTAAAACAAAAGAATGCAAGTAATGCAGTTTCAGTGAGAAATTCCAACAGTTTCTTAGGGGACTAAGAAAGTCAGTAACACAAGGAAAATAGTGAGGAAATCAGCAAATATAATGAACATGTAACTTACAAGTATATAAAACATTCCATCCATAGAATAATAGACTTTCTCTTATGCTTTTAAATGTTTTGCAAACTGATGATATAACTGGCACCCAACAAAATCCTAATTAATTTTTAAAAGTAGAGATAGTACAGATAACTGGATTTAATTCATTGTAGTTATAAATAAGCTTAAAAGGGTAACCAATACATGGAAAAACAACCATTGTTTAAAGAAAAAAATTGGAAAGAAAGTCCGTATGGTGAAATCAAGGAATAGAAAGCTATTTCTGGATAAGAACCTATTGCCTCAGTATATGTAGTCTATAGAGGAAAATATAAAATCAACAACCTTCTGTGCGAAGGAATGAATGAATGAGCAAACAGCACTTCTGTAATTGTGTTTGCTGGGCTCTAAACTACTGAGTGTTCAACAATACAAATAGAACTGATTCTTATTTTCAACATTTTCCTGAGGTTTCTTTATGATAGGATGGTGGCCTTGTGGGTAAACTGGACATAAAGTACATGAACAAGGCTTCATAAGTAATTCAGTACTGGATCACTAGCACTTAAATAATATATACAAATTTATTGAACAGAACTATACTACTTGAGTTAAAATTCAGGTTTTTGGATCCTATAAAGCTAAGGAGCAGGCTAGCTATAAATAAATCCGATTCACTGTCAGTTACTTATGCAAGGGGAAAGATAGTCTATGCTGGTTAACAGAAATCTAATGTGAGGCCAACCAATGCTCACTTAATGGTCCTGTGACATTAAGTAATTGGGAACTCAGATTGGTTAGCACATTCCACTTGTCGATTTGTTTGAGTTCAAGGCCCAGAACAGCAGCTACCCACCAACCATTCATATCTCTCTCCTAGCATAAGGACAGAGGAAGATCTGACACCTGCCAGTAATCTTTTACAAAGTCTGAGAAGCCGCCTACGGCATAGTTGAATTGAAAGGCTTATCTACAAGAAAGTTTGGAAAATAAACAGTTTTCTGAAAACATAATCTACCTATTAAAACCTGATGGTTCTATAGCTTTTGAAATACAAGAAATGTCTGTTTGAAACAATTACTAATTCCACATGGGACCCAGCAAATATCGGGTTTTCAGATATATTAATTATTCAATAATATTCTTGTGTTTAAATTCTGTTACAACAATACAATATGAGCTTCCCATAAATAACAAGAAGAGAAAAAGGAAGGCACTAGATTTAGGGTATACTTTTTTTTGTGTGTGTGTGTGTGTGTGTGTGTGTGTGTGTGTGTGTGTGTGTGTGTAATTTTTTTACCTAAGCTGAAGAAAAGAGAAGAGTTCTGTTTAGGGTCCAGACCACAAAACCTCTCTAAAAGGGCAAAGTGGTTGCTAACTGAATATTCTGTTTTTTTGTTTTTTTTTTTTTTATATATCACAATATCACTGAAACATCATTGCTTTACATACCTTTAAATAAAACCATTATTCACTCAGATAATCTTACGAAAGCCCTCAAAACCATAAAACACAGATGGAAGTTCTTGTTTTTTACTTTAATAAGCGTATTACACAGACGCTACATAGATAGTTTGAACTAAGAAGTCAGGATTTCTGTGACCTAGGTTTCATCCTTTCACTGATGCTCAGTAAATGACAGTCCTTCAACTAGAATTACTTTCTATTAGTTGTCAATGAGTAAATCCAAATATACTCAGGTCAGTCTACAGAGAGGAAGCTGAGCTTGCCTGAACATTGTTTGGACTTTGAAAGAACATCCTGTAGCTGAAGGAAAAAGACCAGAAAAGAGATAAGGTAAACATCATCTGAGCTGCCATAATTATCAGGAAATTTGGGTACCAGAGTCCTGAGAAGCTGAACCTGAAAGTCCACTTATAGAGCTTCAGCCTGAAAGGGTATAAAGGAATATCCACGGTAGCAATCACGAACAGACTCTGTTCATTAGAGCTTTGAAAAAAAAGGTTATCCTCATCTCTTGTGCTGATATCAGGGAAAATTACACAGAGATAGGTTCTCTATGAATTATTTAGTACAATAAATAGAATCCTGAATGGCACAAGACTCTAGATAATACAGGTTAAATTTTTAATAAATTGTATCAGCCTGCAGTAAATTATGGCACCATGACACTTGCTTCTAATTCTGCTTTTATAGGAAGAACTACAGTTTTCTGACAAGGTGATGAAAATTTAACCTGAAAGTTTCTGTGTACAATGAATAAAGTGCTGGGCATTTTTCCCTCTACAACCAGATTGCTAGGGATCATGATTGCTACTATAAATATATACACTGCCACTACAAATAATATATAGGTTTAGGACATTCTAAACATGAGTGTCCATCTCTCTCTCTCTCTCTCTCTCTCTCTCTCTCTCTCTCTCTCACACACACACACACACACACACATATACTCTCTCCCACACACACTTATATCCACATTCTCACGTAGAGACTCTCTCTCTTTCACACACACACACTCATATACACATTCTCACATAGAAACATACACAAACACATACTCACTCTCTTACACACACACATACATACACACACACACACACACACACACACACACACACACCACATGGATTGAAAATAAAAAGAAACAGTGAAGACATGAATATTCCTAACACTAGATAAGGCCTAAAGCAGAAAGCACTATTTTTTTTTTTACCTTTTAAAACTGATCAACATATATAACTCATAAATGTGCATAACTATTCTATATGCCCTTTCTTTGGGGCTAAACTTACAAAGTTGTCCACCTCTTCTATGTATAATTAATAGTATATTCCATAGAAACTTAGTGCTTATAGATTAATGACATAAGCTTTTTTCTCTTAATATGTGTTAATTGACTAGACTCTTCTTTGAAAATTTCATGCATGAATATAACAAACCTTGCTTACTCATGTTCCCATCTTCTATTTTTCCTCTCCCATCCTTGACATGCCCTCCCCGCACAGGTCCTTTTCCTACATTCATGCTTTTTTTTTCTTTGAGATCTATGATTTTAACTAAGAGTATCTGTAGGGCAATGGTTTAGGACTATGGAGCTTGGTGAACTCCCTGAAAACAATGACTGTTCCTCCCTCAGAATCCATCAGCTACCAGTAGTTCAGTAGTGTGGGCTAGGGCCTATAAGCCCCTTCCTGATCTATGATTGGTCATTGATAGGCCATTCTTATGCAGATCGAGTAAAGGTAACTGCACTTGCTATGAGACCATGTTTACAAGGGCTGTGCCATGCCTTGAGTTTACTTAACCACAGTGTTTAGTGGTCCTGTTGTGGGATATTATTTTAAGATGTGTTACATTTATTTATACTGGGGAACATTTTTTTTAATGATTTAAAGATGTGCTGCATTCTTTTATGTTGCATTTGTTTAACTCTGAAGCTGTGTTACTTTGCTTATCAAAAACACCTGATTGGCTTAAATAAAGAGGTGAACAGCAAATAGCAAGGCAGAAGAAAGGATAGGTGGGGCTGGCAGGCAGAGAGAATAAATAGGAGGAGAAATCTTGAAGAAAAGATCAAGGAGCAAAAAAAGAAGGGGCCAGCCACCCAGCCACACACAGCCAGATACAGAATAAGAAGGGAAGAAAAGATATACAGAAATAGAGAAAGATAAAAGCCCACAGGCAAAAGGTAGACAGGATAATTTAAGAAAAGCTAGCAAGAAACAAGCCAAGCTAAGGCTGGGCATTTATAAGTAATCCAAAAATTAAGTCTCCGAGTGTGATTATTTGGGAGCTGAGTGGTGACCCCTCCAAAGAGCCAAAAGAGCCAAAAGAGTGAAAAACAACCAACTACACAGCCCTTTTCCCGATATCCCAGCTCTTGCATCCATAGTGCTGTGGGATGGTCTGTATGTTAAATGCTCTGATTGGTCAATAAATAAAACACTGATTGGCCAGTGGCCAGGCAGGAAGTATAGGCAGGACTAACCAGAGGGGAGAATTGAGAGAACAGGAAGGTGGGAAGAGACACTGCCAGCCACAGCCATGACAAGCAGCATATGAAGATGCCAGTAAGCCACGAGCCACATGGCAAGGTATAGATTTATAGAAATCAGTTAATTTAAGATATAAGAACAGTTAACAAGAAGCCTGACATGGCCATAGAGTTTGTAAATAATATAAGCGTCTGTGTGTTTATTTTATAAATGGGCTCCGGGATTGGCGGGACTTGATGGAAACCGGAGAGAAAAGCTTTCCAGCTATGATCCATCCTTTCTACTCCCTCTTCCTCAGCATTATCTGAGCCTTAGAGTGGATAATATAAATGTCCTGTTTATAGATATGCATGGTATATTCCACTACAACCATGAATAAGACAAAGGCATCTATCTCTCCATTTCTTTCAACACAGAGGTTGAAGTCATTGCTAGAGGAATGAGCCAAGAGAAGAAGATAAAAGGGAAACAGATATGAAAGGAAGAAGCCAAAGTCTCCTTATTTGAAAATAGTGCTTTCTATACATAAAAGACTCAAGAGATACTTATCATAAGACTTCTCCAACTGATAGTTTCTGCAAAATGGCAGAATACAAAAACAAGTAGCTTCCTTTTATATCAATGACAAACATACTGAGAGATTGGTGAAAAGTCTCATTCACAATTGCTAAATAAATACTTAAAATACTTTGATAAAAACCTATCTGATTAAGTGAAAAGCCTGTTTAGCAAAAACATTAAAGCACTGAAAGGAGAAACAGAGGAAGACACTAGAAAATGTAAAGACCTCACATGATCATAGATGGGCACAATTAGTATTGTAAAAATGGCCAATCTACTAAAGGGAATTACAAATCTAAAGCAAAATCAATCAAAATTGCAGCTTTATGTTTTACAGAAACAAAGAAAATACAAAAATTCACATGGAACCATGACAGATCCCATTTGTTGTAGGTATTACAATGCATTGATTCAAGTTACACTGCAGAGCCATAGTTATAAACATGGCATAGTACTGATTCAGACAGAACATCCAGATAAAAGCCAGCACAACTACAGGATCTGGCTTTTGACAAAGAGTCCTAACATGCACACTAGAGGAGAGGCAACATCTTCAACAAATGATGCTGGGGAATCTAGATAATATACATGCAAGAATGGAATTAGATCCTTTTCTTTACTGTGCACAAAAATCAACTCTAAATAGACCAAGGTCCTTAGCAAAAACCCTGAAACTCTGAAACTGCTACAAGAAAAATAAGGAATACACTAAAAGATACAGGTGTTAGGTTAAGGCTTTCTAAATAGGATTCCATTTGCTCAGTAAATAAGGTCAACGCTTGACAAATGGGACTTCATAAAGTTAAACTGTTTCTGTACAGCAAAGGAAACTATCAGTCAAATAAAGAGGCAGTCTACATAATGGGAGAAAACATTTGCCAACATAAATTTGCAAAAGACATACAGCAGAGAATTAATACCTAGAATATAAAAATGCTCAATAAATTATTCATAAAAAACAAACAACCCAATCAAAAACCTGCATAGAGAATATCAAACAAAAAAATATTAATGACTATTGGCCACTTTAAAAGGATTCAACAACTTCATCAGGGAAATGCAAGTTAAAACTACTCTGAGATTCCTTGTCACCCCTGTAAGAATAGTTACATATCAAATAACAGTAAGTTCAGGCAACATGTGGGGGATGGGGAACTCTTAGACACTTTTGGTGGTAGTGTAGACTGATGTGATCCCTACATAAATCATTTGGAGGATTGTCACAAAGTTAAAGCTGGAATTAACATACTACTCAACTGTATCAGTGTAGGGCATATGCCTAAAGGACTCCATATCCTACTACAGAACACTCATCTACGATCATACCTACCCTATTCACAATAAGTAGGAAATAGAGTCAACCTAGATATCCATCCACAGATGAATGGATAATGAAAATGAAAAATATTTTGAACAGGAGTAGAAGATATTAGAGAAAATAACAAAAAGCAAATTTTGTATACCAATTTATAAATTGGTATTGACTTTAAAAATAGCATTTTAGATTGGATTAAAATAAACACAAATAAGTGGAAAACAGTGAATTCATTAGAAAAAGAACCCCAAACAACAAACAAATTTTTTAAAAAAGAAATTATGATAAATATATAAAATATATCTCATGACACATGTACACAAATAATAACATGCATCTGTATGTATATATATATATATATGTGTGTGTGTTATAAAAAGAATGCAAACATAATTGAAATGCAAATATTCAAACTTTAGTTTTATCACAGACTCATTTTTAACAAATTATTCCATATCATAGGACAAATACAGAGAAAATGAAAACGTTCTTTTTTTCTCTTGCAAATGAAATGAAAAGCATTGAGCTGCTTCCTTACACCTTATTCCCTCTTGGTCTCTCAGTGGGTTCTACTTCTTTAGTGACCTCTCTCTGCCCCAGTGTCTTGTTGTGTGACTCTTCTCCATAACACGCACTTTCTCAGTCATCCCCCAAAGCATGTTTAAACACTTTTGTGCACGGATGACGCAAAATAATTACTATAGTTCAGACCTCTTGCTTGAACCCCAGATTTTTATCTATCAGCTGCTTATCTTGGATCTGAACTATAACACATCTAACAGGAACATGTGATCTATCCTCCAAGTTGGTCTTCACATCGTTCCCATCTCTATTATTGGCAATGACATTGTTCTAGAAATTCAATTTAAAACTTTCTAGGCCAAGTTACCTTGATGAAAAAAGAGGATTTAAATAAAACCACAAAGTCATATCGCTGTTCTTTGTTAAAATACAATAAAATTTCAAAAAAAAAAAAAAGACAAGAAGATAAAATAAGGGTTCTGAAGATACAGTTCACTTGTAGATGCTGGCCTAGCATGCTTGGAGCCCTGGGTTTAATTCCTAGCTACTCCACACCGCTCCTCAAAAAACCAAACCAAACAACAACTAGTTTCATGATAGACTTAATTTGCTTGTTTGCTTGCCTGTTTGTTTATTTGTTTATGTTTTTGAGATATGGTTTCATGTAGTTCAGGTTGACTTTAAACTCACTATGTATACAGGGCTAGCTTCGAACTACTGATCCCACATATTAGAGCTAAATTACATGTGTGTAAGATCATGTCCCAGCTCTTCTGATAGAATTTAAAGTAGGATTTTATGAGTGATGAATTGGTAACATAGTCATTTATTTATTTCTCATATATTTCAGGAAAACAAGAGATCACACTTAAATTCAGTGATTCATGGTGGAATCTTAGGACTCAGTTTAAAGTCACAGTCATGAGTGTGTTCTGGAACAGTGAAAAGCCCCAAAGAATGTCAGCAAGGGGAATAAAAGTATATAGAGCAATGATTCACACAGGATAGTTCTACCAGCATGGAATTATGACAACTATTAGGACTGTTGTCTACCAAGGAAAAATATTAGAGACCAAGTTCCACATCATTCACCAGTAATTAGTCATCCTATACCTCTCCTATGTCAAAATGTCAGTGTGTCAAGTGTAGTACGTGTTCAGCATAAACGTTTAATGGACATAAGCAATTTAGGCACAAGGAGCCCCTCAGCAGTTAGTAAACGACAGAGATAGTCTTGAAGTTCAAATTCCTAGATGTCAGTGAAAATAAAACCTCACATAAGGTTCCTCTGAGTGTGCTATTGCCAGGATTTCAGCAGTAACTACTCGGTACACATGTATATCATGTTAACCATATTAAGTAGGCATTCTCCAGAAATTCCTTAAGAAAAAGTAGAATGGAGATATTTATGTTTTCACCTATTCTTGCTTGGAGGTTTAAGAACAAATGCTTTAGCCATGCTCTCATAGTCCACGATAGGTGTTAGGCCAACTCCTAGGTAGAAGTCATACGCTGTAGATAGATTCCCAGTAGTGCCCTAGAGATGCATGACATTTGAACATGCTTCATAGCTAGGCTTCTTTTTTTTTTTTTTTTTTTTTGTAAATTTATTTTACAACATCATTTAGTTCAACATAATAGCCACAGAGTCCCCTGTTCTCCCACTCTCGCCCCCTTCCCCCTCCCCCCACCCCAACCCCCATTCCCACCTCCTCCAGATCAAGGTCTCCCCCGAGGACCGGGATCGACCTGGTAGACTCAGTTCAGCCAGGTCCAGTCCCCCCCTCCCAGACCGAGCCAAGCGTCCCTGCATAGGTCCCAGGATTCAAACAGCCAACTCATGCAACGAGCCCAGGGCCCGGCACCAACACACAGCTGCCTCCCAAACAGATCAAGCCAAATGACTGTCTCACCCGTTCAGGGGGCCTGATCCAGTTGGGGGCCCCTCAGCCCTTGGTTCATAGATCCTGTGCTTCCATTCATTTGGTTATTTGTCCCTGTGCTTTATCCAACCTTGGCTTCAACAATTCTCACTCATATAAACCCTCTTCTTTCTCACTAATTAGAATCCCAGTGCTCCACCAGAGGCCCAGCCGTGGATGTCTGCATCCAGATTCCTCAGACCTTCCTTGGATGGGGTTTATGGCACAACTAACAGGGTGTCTGGCCATCCCACTACCAGAGTACGTCAGTTCCTGCCGTCTCTCGACCATTGCCAGCAGTCTTTTGTGGGGGTATCTTTGTGGATCTCCGTGGGCCTCCCTAGCTCTCTGCTTCCTCCCCTTCTCATGTGGTCTTCATTTAACATGGTCTCCTATTTCTTGTTCTCCCTCTCTTATATTTTTGGTTGTGAGCCTAGCCTTTAACGGCTGAGCTATCCCTCCAGCCCTCCCTCTCTTTTCTTGATCCAGCTAGGATCTCCCACTCTCTTTCCCTCGACCGTTGCCCTTCATTGTTCCCACTCACGACCAGGTTGTTCATGTAGATCTCATCCATTTCTCCGTGTTTTTTTTTGGGTCTCGTTTTCCAGGTATCCTCACTGGTGATGTGAGTAGCAGTCCAGTCATCCTTGTTTCACATCTAGCATCTTCCTATGAGTGAGTACATACCATATTTGTCTTTCTGAGTCTGGGTCACCTCACTCAGGATGATTTTTTCTAGATCGATCCATTTGTCTGCAAACCGTATGATGTCATTGTTTTTCTCTGCTGAGTAGTATTCCATTGTGTATATGTGCCACAATTTATTTATCCATTCTTCAGTTGAAGGGCATCTAGGTTGTTTCCAGGTTTTGGCTATTACAAACAATGCTGATATGAACATAGCTGAGCAAGTGCTCTTGTGGTATGATTGAGCATTTCCTGGGTATATGCCCAAAAGTGGTATAGCTGGATCTTGGGGGAGATTGATTCCCAATTTTCTAAGAAAGCGCCATATTGATTTCCAAGCTTTCCCTATTTGCAGATGACATGATAGTATACTTGAGTGACCCCAAAGATTCCACCCAGGAATTGATAAAGCTTATAAACACCTTCAGCAACTTAGCAGGATACAAGATCAACTCAAAAAAATCAGTAGCCCTCCTATATACAATGGACAAAGAAGCTGAGAAGACAATTATAGATACATCACCCTTTACAATAGCCAAAAATGACATAAAATACCTTGGGGTAACACTAACCAAGCAAGTGAAGGACCTATAGCTAGGCTTCTTGATGGCACTGCATCACAACTGTCTTGTTTATGCTACTGTGTTTCTACATCTAGAAATCATCAGCCAAGTACAATTTTGTCATGAAAATTTAAGCACAATATAAGAAATACATTTTTAATTTTGAAGACTTTATATACAAAAGGTAGGCTCTGTACTCTCATGCAAAATAATGAAAGTAATACTCCTCAATAATTAACTAGAACTGCTCAAATAAATAAAGAGAACTGCATGACCTGGAAATGTTGAATTTAAGCCCCCTAAAAGATTTGAGTAACATCTCAGGAGAGAAAGAATAAACTACTAGTTTAAAAAATCATTAAACTAAGACTTTAGTAGCTCTAGTGGAAAATCACAGTTTAATCATCACTGTGCCATTTTTACATGGGGCAAGTGCTGTAACGACATACAGTATATTCCAGACATATTGTTAGTTGCATTACTATGAGTAAATATGGGGGAAGGGTGGGATTAAACTTTTATTATCATGCTTCTAGAATGTTAAAGGTTTTCTTGATTTAAACCGACACTTTTACTGTGATTAATCAATATTGATTTTCCCTAAAATTTACAAATCAAGGACTGTTCGTAAATGCCACAGCTGAATGGCATTCCATCTTCTTTTTATAGGTTTCTTTGGGGAATTTTTTCACCATCATTCTCAATCTTGTTGGAAGTGGAGCCGCGATTTCTTTAATGTCTTTTATAATAAAATATAATCTAAATTAGCAGTATTGCATACACTGCAGAGTATTAGAAAAGTAATAAAGAAGAAATTGCTCTGCTCCATTCACTCCACAACAGCAATCTATTGAAGCTTTATTTAATTCATTCATAAGGTAATCAAATGAACGCCTTACATTTAAAGAGAAAATGTAAACCCAGCACACTTATGGGATACTAATAATATCTTTGACATATAGAGATTTGATATATTTTTATAAATACAATAGTTTAGAGTAGTCTCAACAAGTAAACTTATTCAAAGTGGGCAAATAAGTAATGCAATTACATTTCATGTATTCTAAAATAGTATTCAAAAATTACACCTAACTGGTCAAAAAAAGATTTTTTTTTTAAATGGAATCATGTTGTTCCTTGTAACTTTTTGTTTGTTGAACCTAACAGAAAACAGAACTAGAAATAAAAATTATTATATTCAATTACTATCTTATATATTCAAGGAATGGATAAATCTTTACCTCACTTCTTGCTACCAAAATATTGTAATGGCTTACAGAAGGTCAAACTTAAAACAAAAGCATGCATTATGGGAGTTTGGAAACATTGAGGATGAAACACTTAACTGTCAGCTTAAAAAGTGAATTGAGCACAACATCCAAGTGACAGAAATTTGTCAACAATATATACAAAACTGAACTAATGGGTAAGAAATACTGTGATTGAGGCAGGATATCTTTGTTGTTGTTGAGAGGGTCACTGTCTACCTGTGCATGAAGCTGGATATCCTTGTTGTTATTGCTGAGAGTTGTCACTCTATACCCTGGTACTCATTATTAACACCAGGCTGGCCTCAGACTCACAGAGATCCTCCTACCTCTGCCTCCTAAGTTGTGAGATTAAAGATGATGTGTTCCAAGTTTAGAACCCACAATCACAAAACACTGATAGTTATTTGGGGTACGTTTGAATGATTTCTTCTCACTAGATTAATGTTAGTACTAAATGTTCCCAGAATTTCTTTCTTTCTTTTTTTTTTTTGGTTTTTCGAGACAGGGTTTCTCTGTATAGCTTTGCGCCTTTCCTGGAACTCACTTGGTAGCCCAGGCTGGCCTCGAACTCACAGAGATCCGCCTGCCTCTGCCTCCCGAGTGCTGGGATTAAAGGCGTGCGCCACCAACGCCCGGCTCCAGAATTTCTTTTTATTTGTGTATTTGTATTTGTTTTTTATATTGTAAATTATGCATTAAATTATAAAATTAATAAATTATTACTAAATCCATTACATGTATGAATATTTATTTTGTTTAATTATAATACAATTTATTAGTAATAAATTACAGAAAAAGAAAAAACAAGAAAGAATACTATGCTGATTCTGTTTATCTCTTTATAACTGTTTTCATATGAAAAGCACGAGTGAACCCTACTTTCTTGTCTTCAGGTGATAAACCTGAGAATCAGAAAGGTTGACAAACTTTCCCAAGGCCACACAATTAATGGTGGCTCAAGAACTCTACAAAGCTTCCATATCACAGTATTTCTCCTAAGAATTATGAATGTATAGTAAGGCCTTACCCTTGTCCATGCTTTAGTAATATACCTAATGTGGTCTTACAGATAAATAAATAATGCCAGTTAAATGTTTTATTTTATAATTGAGAAAAACCAAATTTTTCACAAGAGCCCACATATTAGTATGTAGTAGAGATGGGAACCACACCATCTAAATTCAGAGGCTAAGCCATGTTTTTCTGGTATTAAGAAGAAGCAGATCTCCTTGCTTAACACAGGAACATGTTCAAACTATTAAAAAATAAAGTGAAAGTTGATGGCTGTGGTTTAATTCCTGGTGAAGAGGATAAACTTGATTAAACATTTCTGATTTGTTATAAAATTTCTTATACATATTCATATTTCTACCAGATTCTTTTTCTTAATTGAACCCAAGAAAAAGAATAAAACACAAAGAAATCCTGTACAGTATATTGCTAGAGATTTGTGGGCTGATTGATATTTGGAAAAAAACAAAATAATGAAATTAGAATAGCAACTTGAATTGAAGCTAAGCAAGGATTAGCAAAAATCAAGATAGTAAATCATACACATATATAAAAGTTTAAGCATAGAATTCATATATCAGAGAAATCATGGAACTTTGTCTGATATTGGCTATTTCCCTTAGTGCAATATTTTCCACTTCACACATTTTCATAAACATGTCATAACTTCAATATTACTTCCAGTTAGCTAGGATCTTGCAATTCAGAGTCCATAAGGTAAAACAAAATACATTTATATGACTCCAATGCATGAATATGGTAAAGCTAAATTATATAAATAAGAGTTAAGAAACTAATTAAAGAGAAGTGATATATTTTGTGAGGAATCTTTTTTTTGTAGTTGAAAAACATAGTCTTTACAGTTAAGGTACATATTGTTATCACATTAATTATTAACCTACTAGATCTTAAGTATTTTTATTGAGTTACAGACTAGGAGGGTATTTTGGCATTCTAATAGAAGCGATTCTATTAGTGATCATCTGCATTGGTATTTTTGGTTTTCTTCCTACATGAAGACTTAGAAATTTCTATTGTAGTTTTTGCACTGAGTTTAGTAGATTAGCCCATTTGTGCTTAGAGGAGCTAGAGTGGACTCTATCACCTGCAACTAACTGAAATTAACCCCCTCACATTATTTTTACCTTCTCTCTATCAGCTTCACCTTCTAAGCCAGGCTTAGTGAAATAAAATGTAGAATCAGAACTCCGATGTTATATATCAACATCTTCTATCCAAGTGCAGTTCTCTTTTGATCACAGCATCTCCTGTGGCCAGGGAGTACATCATATACCACAACTACAAATAAACACCGTAGCTTCAACTGCCCAGGACAATGGACATATTGACAGATGACCATCACTACCTAAATATAATCAGGGAGTTTGAATTCCAATTCAGTGATTTTAATGGGAGTAAATGAAATGTTACAATTTAGGAGGATTTGGGGAACTAAAGGGAAATGAAATTCTCCACAAAGTGAACACGTTCGACTTGTTCAACTAAACTGAAGCATTATTTGAAGCTGTATGAGACACAAAAAGGTGCCTCTACTGTATTCATAGACTTCAGTGTATTTTCACCTGAAAGCAAATTATCCTAAAAGAACTTCAGCCAGTACTTAAATGATCAGTACATTTTTTCTCCAACAGTTTTTTGATAGGAGTATTTTCTTGAATATTTAATCACTTCAGCAAACTATTGCACATTTGTATCATTGGTAAAACTGTGTCTAATGAATAAATTAGTGTTCATATGTATAATCATTTGAACATGCAATTATAATATACAATTACATGATAGAGTATAATGAAATGATTAAATTCATCATTATCTTATTGATTCTTAGCACAGTGTAGTATCTGTTAGAGACCTGAAAGACAAAGGATAAAGCTTCACTCAATCAATTGTCCTTTGAATTGCTTATTTTAGCAACTTAATATTTTGGAAGGAAATAATGGCATAAATCATATGTTTCCACATGAGCACAGAACAATTTTGGCTCTACTAATATTATGACATGCCCAAACACATATTAGTGATAGATTATCACACCTTGATTCAATCATTTAGTTTACTAGTTGGCACATTTATTATTCATGTGGGTTTGTTTTGAAAGGTGTTCTCTTTTGGAGACACTGTGTTGCTGAATAGCAAAGGATGCCTCAAACTCAGGATCCCTCAGACCCTGCCTCACCCAAGTGTAAGGATTACAGGTCTGTGCTGCAATGCTAGATTTACTTGTATGTTTTAGCTAGTGGGCAGTTTAAAGCGTATCTTGAAATGATCATAGGAATCGCAATGTCCACATCTTTTAAGAGGAGTGATTTGTTTTCTTTTTTATCTTTTCTTGAAACATCATTGAATGATAATGTGAACAATTGATATCAATTTAGACACCGTAGGGTTGATGACACAGATTTCTCTATTCTTCATAAATCTTTGATAAATGAATAGACTATAATACTGGCATGCTTAGTATGGATAGATAAATGAATAGACTATAATACTGGCATGCTTAGTATGGATAGTTTATTTAAAACAAAATGAAACCAGAGTGTGAGGTAAAGATTAGAGTACTGTGGGATGGCCTGTATGTCAAATTGTTCTGATTGGTCAATAAATAAAACACTGATTGGCCAGTGGCTAGGCAGGAAGTATAGGTGGGACTAACAGAGAGGAGAAAAGAAAGAACAGGAAGCCGGAGGGAGTCACTGCCAGCCGCCGCCATGACAAGAAGCATGTGAAGATGCCAGTAGGCCACAAGCCACATGGCAAGGTTTAGATTTATGGAAATGGATTAATTTAAGCTATAAGAACAGTTAGCAAGAAGCCTCCCACAGCCATACAGTTTGTAAGCAATGTAAGTCTCTGTGTTTACTTGGTTGGGTCTGAGCGGCTGTGGGACTGGCGGGTGACAAAAATTTGTCCTGACTGTGGGTAAGGCAGGACAACTCTAGCTACATTAGAGTCTTGGCATTGTCTTTGGAGGGTCCCAACCTTAAAATGAAGATGAAGGAGGAAGAGAATGAGAGACATCTTCTTCCTCAGAAAAGATGGATGTGAGACAATGAGATGGGGTGCTGCTTGTCACACATAATGTTTCCTCATGCAGAACTGCTGGGGAGGGTATGCAAAGAAGAATCTGTCTCTACGATAGACCTTTGACATGATAAGTAAAATGAATTTATTCATCCACACCATTTCTATTTTCCTATTTGTCCGAATGCATGTCAAAGATCAATGAACTCTCCCCATTTGTCTTACTACGGAGCTCCTATTTGATAAATTGGGAGTAAATTTCTCAAAGTCTAAAAACAATGTTCTTGGAAACCATGGACTTTTCCAATGGCGATACCAAAAGTTCAAGACCAAAAGAAAAATAAAAGAGAGACATAAAAAGACAGAGAGACATAGACACAGAGACAGAGAGACAAACAGACAGACAGACAGACAGAGACAGACAGACAGACAGAGAATAAGACAGAAAGTCCAATGTTTTATTTTGGTCTGAGATCAGGGCATAAAAGAGACAACTTCCCTGGGGGAAAGATAATAGATTCATAACAGAAGTTCTCCAGTGATAAGACGAGGATACAATTCATCTTAATAAAAAAAGGTTACACTAGTTAGTGCTAGAGGAACACGATTGACAGCCAGTAGTGATGGAGGAGTTTGAAAATCACAGGCCATCCTTGAAAGAGTAGAGAGCTAGCCTATTCTTTCTTCCAACACGAATATCAATACACTACTTTAGTTAATGCCCCTTTCCCATAATGATTCCTGTTTCTGGGTGAGGATTGATGATAGAGTGAGTCCTGGCACCTTTTATCACCCCATAAATGACTGCTAAATGAATGAGTAGCCACTTCAGCGCCTTCAGAGATGCCAGAAAAACATATGCGGACTTCCCACATTAGCAAGGTGTTAAATACCCAATAATCAACTTGTTCGAAATGTTTCAAATAAGGTTTTTTTTTTTTTTTTTTTTTTTTTTTTTTTTTTTTTTTTTTTTTTTTTTAAGAAAATGAAGACAGCAGTCAGGAAATCCCCAAGCTGTGTGGTGAAGCTCAGCATGGCCCCCGCGTAAATGTACTGCCTGTTTGTAAAATGTATCAGCTTACCTACTGGGAACCTTACATGACATTCATTTTCAATTCCTCTCTGACCCAGTTCTTAGAAGTTTGCTCTCCAGTTACCTATTAATACCTTAGGAGTGCACATAGTCCAAATATGCAGCACTCACAATATTCAGGTTCCTTTAAAAATAGCTGCTGCCTGTCCTCAAGTAATTGAAGTCTTCCGTTTTCCACAACCTATATCTAATTTAGACAGACTTGTTATTAATTCAGAATGTCAGAAAAATCTCCCTCATAAAGATAGAAGCAAAGAAAAAAATTATTGTTCTTTTTTTGGATCTTATCCAAGGTCAAGTTTAAAATATAACCTTATTTCCCTGATTAAAAATATCCAAATAAGATTAGGCAATGTGACAAATCAAGTTTTTGATATAATCAAGTGATTCACAACACATCCTACTCATATTTTTCACCCACATCTTCCATCCAACCCTCAGTAAAAGCTTTTCAATATTCTGAATTCAATGTTGAAGGAATGGCTGGGAATGAAGTTAGAACTTGTCTTATCACACAGGTAAAAGTAGTGAAACATTTTTCCTCAGTTACTAAAATAAAGGGTGAATAAGAAGCAAGATATTCTTTGTGGGACACTTAAGTTCTATTTTATAGCGCATAAATATTAAAGCTTAAGGTTTGGCAAATGTCTTCTGACTTTACCTGTGCAAGTGTGCAATCACTTCGTAGGTTAAAACTCTTGCTGGTTTGAATGGTGCTTACCTATCACATGGTTTATCAGACCAACTCTGCAGCACCCTTCACTGCTTGTTTTCTTGGTTCCCATAGCCAATCCTTTCATAAAACCTTCACCCCAAATGTGGTCTGGAAACATATCTTGTGTCATTTTCCTTCTCACTGGACATTCAGCTTCCATTGTCCCTTCTTATTTTTCAAATTATAGCCAAAGTGGCTGGGTGAAAATGCAAGTCTTGTTATTTCCCCTTCTGCTTCCAATTTCTCATACTCAATCCATATTTCACCAGGCCCTGGACCCTTCATTCTGACCTTAGCCACCCTGCTCTAGACACAAAGACCTGCCTCACACACCAACACTCCATCCTTTAGAACTATCTCCTATTCCCTCTAGTCTTTAAAAATAATTATATTTATGGCTTATTATATATTATATTATGAGTGTGAGTGTTTTACCCGCATGTGTGTATGTGCACTATGTGCATTGCCTGCTGTCCTCAGAGGTCAGAAGAGGGCATCAGATGTCCTCGGACTGGCGTTACAGATGGTTGTGAGCCACCACACAAGTACTAGGAAACGAACACAGATTCTCTGCAATAGCAACCGGCGCTCTTAACTGAGAAGCCAAGTCACCAGCCTCCTCCCTTTCTTCTCAGCTCCACCTGTTCGAATTTAAGCAAAGGAAAATCCCGGAATCTCCTTTATCCAATAAGTGTCTGCTGTCCACAGTTGGCTTTATCTATTAGCATTCTATTCAGGACACCTCAATACCAGAAATCAAAAGGTGCTTGTTGCTTATTTTTCTCTTCAAAAACAAAACAAAATGAAATAAAGCAAAAAAAAAAAATCGCTGTGAGATCTGAAATAAAATAATTCTTTGTGCATTGCTTATCAAAGCACCAAACTAGTGTTTCCCATTTTTTTTTTCAGAAGCTTAACACTCATCTCCTTACTGGGGCACACTGTTTGCTTGCTTTCTTTACAGTTCCCTGGGAAGCTTTAGAAAGCAGAAGGACCTCATTAATGCCTCTATGTAATTCTGAGGTAAATCTCTACCCTAAGAAGCTCAATTAAATTTGCACTCACAAAAAAATGGTCACCCCCTCAGCAATAATAAAAACATCACATTATTAATTAAAATGTTTGTGTTTTAAGTTACCCTATAGACCTCTCCAAATAAATGTGGAAACACTGTGTATCCCAGAAGAGCATTTTATTCAGAGAAAGTTTTATGGAAAGACTTAAAAGTTCAGCAGTTTTAGGAGGAAAAGAAAGTGAAAGGTACAGAAAAAAGGGAAACCTGCCTACCAACTCCTTCACACTTAAGGATATGGAAACTAGAACAATTATAAAAGGAAAAAAATCTGTTTTTGGTAAAAGATCACTAACTCACCCCCACCCTAATACAAAGCAGATTCAGGAATATTTGCTTAAAACACTGAGAACAAAGAGTGGGTTAAAAAGTAGACAGTCCAAAATAGGTAGAGAAAGCTATATTAGTGTTGACATGTGATCTGCTCTGCACCTCTCTGTCTGTTTCTTTTGATGTTTTCACACAGGGTCTCATAGGTGCCAGACTATCTTTGAACCCACAATGTTATAGAAGATGACTTTGTACATTGATTTACTTGCCTCTACATCCCAAGTACCGTTATTTATCATGTTTCTTCAGATCGCTGAATCCAAGCTCTTACATATAATTATGAAATGTGAATTCTCTCTCATAAAGTTGTCTGTTTCTTGTTGTCATCACTTGAAGGTTTATTGAGAACCTGATATGAACCTCCCACCAACTTGGTAGAAGAAAGATCCATTTTGTGGCTCTGAAGAACCACATTTTTGTGGAAGCCCAAATTCACAAGAAAACAGCTCCAACTGTCTTAAGAGGGATATCTACCATGAAGCTATAGTTTCATAGACCAGGAACAATGAGTTGAGGGAAAATATCTTTATTTTATTGATAAATATCTCATTGCTGTGATCCTTCCTAAGAGGCTAATGAACATTATATTGTATAAAATTAGTTATAAATTTCTAACTTGACAGAAAATTAGCATTCTCAAAACTATGTTTGCCCAGGAAAAGGCAAGTAATGTGCTTTGATCAATTTGATGTGGAACATAAAAGTCTTCTAACACAGGAAAGACATAGGAAAAAATAGACATACTTTAATCAATTTTTAATATTACAGGGGAATTCACTCCAAAAGGATCTTTAAGTACAAGGCAATTTTGTTGGTACCTTTACAATAAAATAAAAATATATCATCTTTATGAAAAAAATACAGCCTCAATATTTAACATATTAATTACACTATTCTAAATTAAATTATCTGTTTGAACAGTCACTATTTCAATAAGTGTTTTAGTGATTCCATTTTTATTTGTTTTATATTTGTTCTCTACAGTTACAACCTCTGTCTTCTCCTCACTTTTAGAAATATTAGGTTTTATATAACATTTTTATATTTTATATTTCATACATTTTTGTTCTCTTTCTGGAGTGTTGTAGCAATTCTTTTTCTAAACATTTCAGTCTTTGAAACATTCTGGATACATTCAGCCTTCTAACCTTATAATTCAAATATGTAATCAAAGGTAGAGCGATTTCAGCAAAACCAGGGTAGGGATACATGTTACATTAGGTAGGAATATTATGTAGTCAGTGTTCAGTTTCTTGAACTGGGTTACATAAGTGTGTTGAGTCAGTGACTCATTGAAATTGTCCTCATCATGATAAAGAACTGGATAAGTGGAAAATTCAAGAAACACAGTACTTGTCAGGACTCATGAAGGATCATCAAATGTGCCTGTCTTTGTGGACCTCCCATGGAAGAGGAGGCACAAATTGGAAGTAAAGAGGAGTATGGAGTGGTAGAAGGGTGAAAACAAAGAAAAGGCTTTGCAAAAGTCTTGGATAGAGCTGGGCGGTGGTGGCGCACACCTTTAATCCAGGCACTCAGGAGGCAGATCTCTATGAGTTCAAGGCCAGCCTGTTCTACAGAGCAAGATCCAGCCAGGACAGGCACCAAAACTACACAGAGAAACCCTGGCTTGAAAAAAAAAGTTGTGGATAGAAGTGGATGAAACATTATGCTTTTATGTATTGGGTGTTTTATAATATATTCAATGGAGACATTTATGGAATTAAAAAAATGTATTACCAAGACAAAAAGTGTTAAGGTAGAAGCAGTGGATAATTTGCTGCTGCTGTGTTGTAAAGTCCTAATCAGGTAGCTCCTGTTAACCCTCTGAAGTATCAGAGACCCCCCAAGGAGAAGGCTGTTGGTTACTTATTTATTGTCATTTTGCTCATTGCTTAAAATAGGTGCTTCTTCTTTCATAGAATTGCCGGACTCAGCCTTAGAAAATGGTATATGTATGAGAGTATGAAAGGGGTGCGTTATGTTGGGTTTTCATGAGATAGAGTTTCCTTCTGTCATCCCTGACAAGCCTGGAACTTGCTATGTAGACTAGGCTGACCTTGACATTGCAAATTAGTAATGAACTATCTTTTGACCTCTGACTCCCCAGTGATGGGATTACAGATTATATGCTTAGCGGATAATTGTTCTATCTATCTATCTATCTATCTATCTATCTATCTATCTATCTATCTATCTATCTATCTATCTATCTATCTACCTATCTACCTATCTATGTATATGTGTGTGTGTGTGTGTGTGTGTGTGTGTGTGTGTGTGTGTGTGTAAATGTGTAAACATGAAAACCATTCAGAGAATTTCAATTACTCATTAATAAATATAATTGTTAATCCTTCACAAATCAATCTTCTGTCTACCCTTTGGGATTTGTCTTTTGATTCTTCAACACTCATTTTTTATCTCCCTGTGCTGACTTTCAAAGCTCCTATAGAAGAGAACCAAGCATTGAAGGTAAATGTGTTGTTGTGCACGTGAGAGCACACAGGCCAGCTGGCATATTTCAATGACCTAACATTTTGCTTAAGGTGTAGAAGTGGTCCTGCGAAGAGATATTGACTGCACAGCCTTGAGGTCAGTGTCCTTTTTACATACCAGCTCCACACAGTTATTTTGTTCCGTTGGTCTCTTACAAATAATACTGTGTGTGGATAGAAACAGAAGAGGCAAAAATCACGTCAGACGTAAAGGTGAGTATAAGAACAGAAGAAGAAAATGACTGTCAGACACGAATGGATAACAGGCAGCCAAATAACGTGGATGTGCTCGGAAGCTTGCCTAGCATGTGCAAGGACAGAGGCATCATGTCTAATATTTGCAGGAAAGAAGAAAAGATGCAGTCAGGAGGCCGGCTAACTTCCCCATAAACATCTACTACTGAAGGTATCATATTACGGATATTTCACTTTATTTAGTCAAGTAATGAATTAGATATATTTCTATTTGTTCTCCACACATACCTACCCATGTTTGCAAAGTAAAATTAGATTGTCAGGTCAATTACTTGATTCCTTGTGCCTGGCCTCTTCCTAGACATTAACAAAACACATGGGAGTTTTTCACCTTCACTTCTAAGAACAGCAGTAGTGTAACAGTGGGCCAAACAGAGGTGATGTATACAGTGTGCATCTCATAATTTTTGTGACATTTCTTCAGATATCTGAATAATACATTAGAAAAGAAGATCATTGCTTTGTTTTTGTCTTCATTTTTAACCGGTATATATTAGTTAAAATAATGGATTTCAGGATGCCCTTATTCATACAGGTCTATAAGGCATATTGATCATATTTGGTCTCCTTACTCTCTGTCATTCATTCAATAGACTATCTAATTTCAAAAGTCCCTGGTGAGCTGGAGAGACAGCTCAGTGGTCACAAGCACTTGCTGCTTTTACAGAGAACCCTGGTTTGGTCCCCAGCATTCTCACCATGTCTCACAACTTGCCGTAACTCAAATTCCAAAGGATCTAAAGCACTCTTCTAACCTTTACAGACAGAAGCATGCATAAGCATGCAGTGAAAATACTCATGCACACAAAATAAAAATGAACAAATAGTCACTTTGTACTTCCATGTCTTAAAAAATCTAGAGTTTATAGATGAGAGAAAACATGATATTTGTTTTTCTGTGTTTGGTTTATTTTACCTAATTCAATGATATCCTGTTCTGTAAACAACTTTCATTTGGGGCTGAATAAATTCCCACTGTGGATATAGCTTATATGTTATTACTCTATTCATCAGATGATGATTCCATAACATCACTGTTGTGAATAGTAATAAACTTGAGTATATGGCTCTTTATATTTTATAGTGAGTCTGATTCTTCCCAGCATGCACTCAGAGTGTGTGTTGGACTATATGGTAGCTTTACTTTAGATTTTCGAGGAATCTCCATCCTGATTTCCATTACTGGTTGGGCTAATTCACATTCCAACTATATGTGCATCAGCTCTAACAATCCTGAAGAGTTATGTTTTATTGATGATAAAACTTCTGGATGGAGTGGGAGCAAGTCATAGTATAGTTTTGATTTGTACTTCCTAAATAGCTAAAGATAGTATTGTTTTTCTAAATACACCTCTCACTTCCTTCTTGTTCTGTGATTATCACTATGCAATACAAGCTGGCTTCAAACACAAGAGGCCCCTATTTCTATTCTTAGTGATGGGACTGCAAATGGAGCTGCTACACTGCTTCTGAGAATGGCCTGTTCGGGTCATGTACACTTCATTGATTGAATTATTTATTCTTTGACATTTAGTTCAAGAGTAGAACACTAATAAGATATGGAAATTTATGCTAGGTGTGATCTGTGATGATACACTAGGCTATTTCTGGGACATGTTAGAATTTTTAGAATTCCCTTATCACCACATTGACTGAAGAAAGCATCTCCTTTTCCTGCCTGATGTGTTTATACTGTGTTTCTAGCAAGTTCCATGTGCTGTGGCAGAAGATTGGGGCCATGTTTTGGACATCTCAATGCCATAGGAGAATGCTCACCTCTGACCTTGTTTAAATTTATTATCTCTTTACCTGTACAGAGATTATCTTATTCATCCTTTTCAAAGTATAAATCCTTCATCTTCTGTCAGAACGTGGGAGAGGTGATCACTCAGCAATGCAGACTCGAAAGAGAATATTCTGATTTCTTCTAGGGCTTTCATCCTGCAGTATTTTCTGCCTCTGGATATGGAGGGCATGGCACTGAGGGTTCCTAACCCTTTGATGAAGGGGAGTCTGTGTTGTAAATCATACTTCCTTCCATTGTCAGAATGCTGCTTTTGAATTTAGCATTCCTTCCTCCATCTCTGCTGACCAGCTGTGGTTTCCCTTCAGTGATGTGTTTACAGGAGTCTTCCTCTGGATCCCAGTCATTACTTCTAAAATTTTAGAATGTGCTGTTTGGTGGTGGTATACACCCTTAATCCCAGCACTTGGGAGGTGGAGGAAGGTGGAGGAAGGTGGAGGAAGGTGGAGGAAGGTGGATCATTGTGAGTTCAAGGCCAACCTAGTCTACATAGCATGTTCTAGGACAGCCAAGGCTATACAGAGAAACCCTGTGTCAAAAAACAAACAAATTATGATGTAATAGTTTCATTGTTTGCATAAAATCATTATTTTTGAGATAGAAATAAGAGATTATTTATGCACCTTCAATATTTCACATGAACTCACAGGTTTTAGGCTTTTCTCATTCCAAAGCATTGAATGTAACAAGACCTCCCTTGGAAGGTAGGAGAATTAATATAAACAAAACAATAAATAATTTGTTACTGACTATGAAAGAGTCTAGGTTTGTGGGCTGTACACTCAAAGAATTAAAAAAAACCTCTAATAATATGAGGACCTAAAATCAATTATGATAGAAGTATACTATAAATGCTCCAAAATTATTCTTGAGTTTTACAAAACTATGACAGAAAAGAAATGTGTGTATGTTCCAACACTGAAAATTATCCAAGACATATTTTAAGCAGAAAAATGAATCAAGTTGCAAAGCTGTGGGAAGACAGTTAAACAAGTCATAAAATCAAGTGGAATCCTTTGTGTGCACTTGTAAGGTTCTAAATTTACATTCATTTTCAATGCAAAGTATTTACACAATGTGTTAAAATAGATGAATATCTAATTGAAAGCTAATTTAAATATTGTAACATTTTGCCCTTATTTAAGAAAATAATTGAAAATCACTCAAACAGCTCTAAGTCCATTCAAGTGTTTGTTTGCTTGCTTGTTTTGTGTCTCTCTATGACACCAAGGTTGTCCAGAAATTTATATTCTTCCTACATCTGCCTTCTGAGTGTTGGGATGACAAGCATGCAATCCATACCCATCTTTATGGATGGAGCTTTGCAGATATTAACTAATTTAACAGTAATAAAACTATGAAATACTCATTCTAATTACCTCTAATTTTCAGAAAATGAATCTTTAGGAGGAAGTGATGTAGTTTTTAGGTTAAGTCAAAAAAAAACCCTTAAGGTTAATGGAATTGGGCTTCAAGGAGGGAATATCCTGAATTCAAAGTTAATCAGATTGCTAAACATGTCTGTGTAGTTTTATGTAGAAAGAACTAAAAATTTAGAGTAATAAAGACTGTAAGTCCAGGATGGTGTCTCAGTAAAGGCAGAAAATGACTTCTGATATGTTGTAGTTTGTGAAACTACTCCCAGAGGTCAAAGTGTCTGAACTCTTGATTCCCAGCTGGTGGTGCTCTCTTGAGAGGTGATGGATCCCTAAGGAAGTAGAACCTTGCTGGAAGATGTGAATTCCTGGGATAGGCCTTGAACTTTGCCAAACAAACTCCACTCTTTGCCTGCTCTCTGATTCTTGAATGCAGATGCAAAGTGACAAGCCACTTCATACTTCTGCCAACATGCCTTCCTGCCCTGACATTCTCTGTCTCCTCCAAATGTAAGTCAAAATAAACTCTTCCTCCCTTACATTGTGACTTGTCAGATATTTGGCCACAGTAAAAAGAAGCAACTCCCTAAGTAATAACCACTAAGCAGAAATAAAGAAAGTAAATTAAAGACTTCCTAGAATTCAATTAAAAGGAATATATAACATACCTAAGTTTTTGGGAAAATAAAAGCAGTGCTAAGAGGAAAGTTCAAAGCACTAAGTGCTTTCATGAAGAAATTAGAGCTCATACTAGCAACTTCAGAGCAAACCTCAAAGCTAGAATAGAAAGAAGAAAACACACCCAAGCAGAGTAGATGGCAGGAAATAATCAAACTGAAGGCTAAAATCAACAAAATAGAAACAATGAGAACAATACAAAAAATCAATGAAACAAAGAGTTTCTTCTTAGAGAAAATCAACAAGAATTCTCAATAGATGCCATTTACTAAAGTTTAATCAAGATCAGATAGACAATTGAAATAAATCTATACCCTCCAAATAAATAGAAATGGTCAATTAAAAGTCTCCCAACCAAAAAAAGCCTAGAGCCACACAATTTTAGTGCAGAATTCTACTAGATTTTCAAAGAAGAGTTAATGCCAACACTCCTCAAATGTTTCCACAAAATAGAGAGTGAACATTGCCAAATTCTTTCTATGAAGCTACAGTCACCTTAATATCAAAACTACACAAAGGCCCAACAAAGAAAGAATTATAGACCGATTTCCCTCATGAACATTGATGCAAAAATACTCAATCAAATACTAAAAAAACTGAATCCAAGAACACATCAAGAAACCATCAGCATGATCAAGCAGGCTTCATTCCAGATATGCAGAGATAGTTCAATATATTAAATCTGCCAGTGTAATCTGCCATATAAACAAATTGAAAGAAAAAAAACACACAATCATTTCATTAGATGCTGAAAAAGCCTTTGACAAAATGCAACACCCTTCATGATAAAAGTCTTGGAGAGATCAGGGATACAAGGGACATACCTAAATAAAGGCAATATATAGCAAGCCTAGAGCCAATATTAAATTATATAGAGAGGATTTCCACTAACACAAGGAACAAGAGAAATTACATGCTGTGGAACAAGCTTTCTACTCTCTCCATATTTATTCAATATTCTTCTTGAAGTTCTAGCAAGAGCAATAAAGGAGATCAAGGCTGTACAAATTGGAAAGGAAAAAGTCGAAGTATCTCTATTTGTGGATAGTATGACAGTATACGTAAGCAAAAATTCTACCAGGGAACTCCCACACCTTTAGCAAAGTGCCTGGATATAAGAGTATGCTGGGGATGTCTTTCTGTATGCTGTGCAATATTTTAGATAAACAGGTCATCTTCAAACTTTTCAGAGATATACAAAATATGACATTTAAAATGTTTAATAACTTAATTTTTTTTCTTTTTTTATGACTGAGACATGGCATCTCCTGGCAACATCAATCTACTTAAAAAAATATGGACATTAAAGAAACTGCATATAGAGTTAACTTTCATTGTGGTAAAAGTTAGCCACTGGACAACCAAGTGTCCTTAAATCAACTGCTAACAAACAGGAAAAAATGGACTAACAGGACACAAAACAAAGGACTACTGATTCTTGCCAAGAAAAGTGTGGCTGTGGCTTTAGCAACAGATATCCTCTGAGGCCAGGACAATATGGCACCATCACTAAAGTGGCCTTTACAATCCAAAAAATCTACAATGCCACTTTCTTCAAAGACAGCTAAACAGACAGTAGACCAATGGCTTCTGGTGTACAGTGAAACAGTAGCTAAAACAGTTATTCTTAAAAGAGTAACTAGATGGACAGAGTCTAACATCTCGATGGTAAACTGACATTTAATAAAAGAGATAAAGCCACACACAAGCCAAAAAAAAAAGGAATACAAAAAAGAACAAGATGCCAAGATAAAGGCACCCACAAGCCAAAAAAAAAAAAATTGGACAGCTGAATTCCAAAAACACCAACAATTTCCAAAATTTAAAATCCTAAATCATAACAGGACACTAGTAAAATTCAGGTTATCTGTTACATGGATGACTCACACACAATGTGAGGTCAAATTGTAGGCCTTGTGTACATCCTACTTCACAAATGAGTCTTTCAGATATGCTAAGCCTATAGACTAAGAATGATGCCCCAAGGTTTCAGAGAAACCTCAGGTGACTGTCCAGGCAGCTGACTGTTTCTGTCAACTCACATTTTTTTGAAAGTTGCTTGTTTACACTTCCTGTTTTATTAGGTAATATTATTTCCTTCTTGGGTCTCTAAGGGAGTTAAAGATTAGTTATAGTTATAGATAAAGATTAGATAGTTACAGTTTTCCTTGTTAAAAATTTCAAAAAAAAACTCACTAAAAAGATATAAAATGTATAAATTTAGAAAACATTATAAGATAGTTCTCTGTTAATAATATAAGTTAAGAGAAAAAATAAATCAGGTACATTTTGGACTCACAAATATAAGATAGATAGGATATTGTCTTTAATTTTGCCAAATACAAATAGACTAGATATTATAACTATAATTCTTGCTTGCTAATTGTTTTGTTATACATAATTTTACTATGTTAAAGTTAAAACCTTCCTTTCTAAAAAAAAAAGAAAAGGGGAAGTGCTGAGGATGTCTTTCTGTATGCTGTGGATGGGTTGCTCTGATTGATTGATTGATAAAATGCTGATTGGCCAGTAGCCAGGCAGGATAAGCAGAGAGGAGAATGCTGGGAATTGGAAGGCAGAGTCAGGAGACACTGGCAGCCACCACCACCATGAGAAGTAAGATGTAAAGATGCTGGTAAGCCATGAGTGAAATTTTAGGAATTGCTGAGCCTGAAACCTACCAATGCCATCACTTGTCTACCCTGACCATGTAATTGGGTTGGATGTTTGACCCCCTTTTCAGCTGGAGAAATCGACACATGGCCTGAAAAGGAGACAGAGACAGGCTCAGAGAAAGCTCTGGACATCTTCATGCCCGCTTCACAAAGATGTTTCCTAGACATGTGTCTTATGGCATTTTTGTTTGTATATAAGACCCAGAAAACTTTCTGTACCTGAGTATGCTTTACAAGAGTTTAAACTTGCCATCTAAAATTTCCCCATAGATTTAATTAACCATATTTATTCATTTTATCTGCTGATATTTCAGAGTATAACAGTTACACACTTTATACAAATTCATGAAATAAACAATAATTTGATATTCAATATCATGTGTTGAAAATATGAAAACATAGGCTTGTTTAGTAGTTAGAAATTTTACATCATGTGAATTTTCTCCTTGAATTACAATTCATGCTTCTTTCAGCTACAGCATTTCATCTTAAAACATTTATTTGTTTATAAATAATACATGTACATTTTTTAAGTTATCTGGGCAAGAAACATGAGCATATCTTTGGGATTCAGATGCATCTCTGAATTATACCTAAAATTATATTAGTGCAAAATTGAGCTAAGCAACATAAATATGTGCCCAAATATGAAAAGTGTTGACCAAAAATACATCTGTTAATCAAAGCCATTTTTTTCTAATAAATTCACATGCTTCAATAGTGATACAGTGGATTTGGCATGTTGGTTATTAATTTCTTCATTGTTCTGTTGAAAATTAAGGAACTTGAAAACCTATAAAATAATATGAGATTTTTTAAATCACAGGTATTTTCCCCAAAGAAACAGGAAGAAAAATATCATATAGTTCTGTTCTACACAAAAATACTTGCAGTAACTTGTTAGCTGATGATCCCATTAGGTCTAGCGTACATGTTATTGAAGGTCAAACAATGCAATCGCTTTAGCTGCAGGAGCATTTGTTACACAGACCTGAACGTCACTGATGTTTTCTCCATCCAAGAACAAGTTCAATGTGTCTGGTCCTTTGCCAGATATTTCACTCTGGACTAATGTATCAATAACAAGATTAAGGTTGCTAAGTGCATTCCCCTCCGTGAATTGGAGGAATTAGAGTGATTATTGAGGGTGGGAAAAGGAAACGTAAATACCATCAACTCCTTAAGAGGAGAATCAGTTTCAGCAAGCACATGTCTGGAGGTTAAAGATATTCAGATTAATTTCTTTGTAACTGTTTCTCCAAACACATCCTTGCTTGAAGGTTGCTGCTTTGAAAGAGCATTAAAATAACACAAACCATCAACTAATGAAAATTCTGAAACATGTACAAGGCACACATGAGGACGTAAAGAACACATGGATGTTCTCTGTTGTAGAAACCTGTTTCTTTAGTCTAGGTTTTCTAAGTCATATTTGAACCATAAAGCTCCCCTTTCTTAGTGATATTGATTGAAAATTGACAGAATATAGATTTCAGTGTTACATGTCTAATATTGTGCTAGGTGCTGCTAATACATGTATTATATGTATGTATATATACATATAATATATATATATAATATATATCCAGTATCCATGGATTATCTCAATCTCTACTTAATAAGACCTTTGAAAAAGAAAGTAAACTTAGAAAATATGAATTTGATAAGACTTTTGAAATCATAAGAAAAAGAAACATTAAAAACAATGAATCTGACAGCATAAAAAGGAATCCAGGAGGTGATCGGTGTTGAATATTTAGAATAGAAAAAGGGCTGGTTTGAGAATTGGGGCTGGGGAGGGAGAGGACATAGTGTCACCACCGAGCTATTATATAAGAGACTTTGACAAGATGATCCAACCATCAGAATATCTCATGCATATTCAGAAGTCGAGATGCTGCTGATAATAGTGTACTTTCTTCTGGAAGCTGGAGGTGGAGGAGAAACTTAGAAAAGAAGAGCATCTCCAGAGACCTGGGAGCTAACAAAATTCACTCAGGCTTGAATGGTGATAACAGAAAAAAAAAGGTGCTCTGGGTTGGAGATGAAGGAGAGTATGGCCCATCAAATACAGCTACATAGGAATGAGACATACCTGAAAAGAAGGATTAAACAGTTCAGGTGAAGGCAATGGATCACTGAATGGATGCAAGATGACTTAGTATGTGAAGTAAGGTAGAACTTAACTTTCTGTTTTTTTCTTTTTGTTTTTTGTGTATTTTGTTTCTCTCTATGCTTCCTTAGAACAACAATGAAATTCTGGATTCTTAAAGCAGTACAGAAAAATAAAGTTAAAGTCATGTAAGAGAGATGAAGGGAAGGAGTCAACCATGAAGTAGAAAGTGGATCTTCACAAAGTCCACAGATAGAATAGTCACACTACATAGAGAAGACAGCAGGACCTGTACAGGAATCATTCTTAAAAAGCATCCTATCATAGACATCTTCCATTCTAAGTATCTAGAGTGTAAGTTTTAAAGTTTTAGAAATGTACAAAATGTTACAAAGATGTTGTAAAGCAAGGGAAAAACAGGGAGCATAGAAAATAACTTCAATGTATACCCAGTTTATTGATGTAGATCCTTGTGTTATAGCCACCATAGTATTTCACAAAGACATGTTTTGGGATTCTCTGGCCATTTATTTGATGGAACTGAACTGTCTCTGAACAGATCTTAAAACATAGCTAAAACAGATGCCAGTGGATCATTTCAAACAAACCTGTGTTTTCCAGACCCACTTTGGCCCAAGCTTGACAGTCAGTCAAGGGAATTTAAAAAAAAGATGGAAATACCAGCAATGATTTAAACATGAAACCCAAGAGACCGATTATGTTTGGCTTTGGCATCAGTTACTATGACGACCAATGGACTATTTGAAGTTGTTAGCATTCTAGCCCACTGAGTTAATAATATGGACAAGAGTGACATGAAGGTTGAGGAAAAGCAAATTGCTGTAATGTCATATCACATAATAATGACAATGAAAGCTAGAGAGGTTTGAGAGGTTTTTAGGCCTTAGAAAAGCATAGTTACAAAGACAATCCAATCAGGAGGAAAACCTCCTTATTATTTATAACTAGCAACACCTTACAGATATTTCTTAATATTATGTTCTTCAAGCTTTTATAAACTCTGAACTTGGAACCTGAAACAAAACAAAATAGAAGGATAAATTGGAGCAGGGAGTTGAAACCCAGAATCTTTTACAATTACGAGGCCTTTATTTTCCTAACTATATCCTTTTCATCTTAGCCTTGCGGTCAAGAAAGACTGTTGAATTAGATCTGGAACACTTGAAAGTTTTCGTCAGGAAGCAGAAAAATACACAAGAAAGAAGTCAGGATCAAATTTCATATAGTGCTGTTTGAAAGATTCTTCTGCTAAAAACAGTGAGAGTCATGCATCATCAGACATTAAGGCAGATGGCCCAAGTCACACTGCTAATCACACAAGCATGCAGACTAGAACTAAAATAGCCCAAGTAATACTTTTTTTTATTAACAAGATGCCAAGTACAGTAGCAAAAATACCTTTACCAGGCAATCTCACTTTAATAAAAGTTTGTTCTTCTTACAGTTGCTATTTTCTGAATTGCTGTTGCTCTCTTGTATATGTTTAAGGGTCTGGATGCTTTCCACAAATGAGGCTCCATTGTCTTGTGTATTCACCTGTGCTATGGAAACTAATGAGAAGAAACTAGACCAACAACGTAAAGGTTCAATGGTCTACATGTCCTTGCAGCCATTTCTCGTCGTTCATCAAGCCTTTGCATTACTTATTGAGAAGATGAAACTCATGAAGAGTGTTGACACTAAATGCTTCTGGAGTGACCCTAACATTATTGAAAGTGGTATCAGGAAATTGATGCCAGAACATGGACACACACTACAGTACACTGAAATGGAGACCTAGATTTACTCACAGAACATTTCACTCTTACTGCATCATGCAAGCAGATAAGAGCAGGCACTTAAAAATATGTGAAATCCTTTTTTAATCAGGAAGAATACTCTAGAACAGGCCAATGTTCGCATGGCCCCATCAACAAATAATATTCACTAATGTGTATACATTCATGGAAAAAAATACCCTGTAGAATGGATAGGTATAGGATATTAAGGTAGATTATTGTTTATACTAGCAAACTAATTTAATAAAATATCAGCCTTAGATAAGTTGCACTATTATGGATTCTTATATATTGATACAAATGTACAATATTTGTATATTCTTATTCCAGATAATTTGTATATTGATACAAATACAGAACCATATTTGTTGTAATGTACATATATTTCTACTCTTATTTGAAAAGTTTGTATATTGATACAAATGTAAAATTATATTTGTCATACTGTATGTATGTTTTACCTCTGTTTAGGATATTTGGTATATTAATACATATTTAAGATTATTGCCTTATTACATATTGCACTATACATTCTCATTTCTGCTTTAGCTATTTTTTGTATTGTCACAATTTTGAGGTCATTGTCCTTTTACTGTACATTTGCTTACAGACTGTTTACCCTGTTTATGAAAAGCCTTAGTCCTTAGATTATCTAGGTAGATAAGACTTACGGATGTATAGTCACCTATGCTTGTCATCTCTATAGTTATGTTAGTTAGGTTCTCCAGACTTATAGAAACATATGTCAGATGGATAGGTAATCTTCAAACACTTCATAGACTTACAGAATATAGCATTTAAATGTTTCAATAACTTGGAATTCTGTTGACGTGAGACACAATTGCTCCTGGCAGCAGTGATCTGATCCTGAGAGAATGTTGGGCTTCTGAGACTTTTCCATTTGAAAGTTTATCTTCATTTTGGCACAAAATGCCCTACTGGGCAAAGAACTGCCCTTGCCTCAACTGTTGACAGTAATATGGTCTAACAGATATTCTAGGTCTGTAGCCAATTTGAAAGCATCAATGATGCTGAGAAACTTTAGGTGACTGTCCAGGCTGCCAGCTGTCTCTGTTTACTCTCACAAGACTCCTGAAAGTTGCTTGCATCCTTCTCCCATTTCTCAGGTGCTATTATATTCCTTCTCTGGTCTTTGATAGGATCAAAGAATAACAGTTATAGTTACAATCTTCTTATATCTTAGCTAAAACATATTAAGTATTAGATTCAGGTTCTCTATTGTAGGACACCTGTAGATGTAACCAACCGTCTTATTAAATAAGAAACACAGAACCAATGCAAAGAAGAAAGCCAAAAGGTCAGAGCTAAGAGCTAAGACCTCACCCTTCCTCCTGCGGTGGTCCTACCTCTCCGAACCAGAGCTACTTCCTGTGTTAAAGTCTTTATATAGAGTTTCTGTTCTGCCTTCTCATTGGTTGTAAACCCAAACACATGACCGCCTCATCACAGCCTGGCTATATAGACCTCCAGGTTTTCTATGGTTGGTATTGAGATTAAAGGCATGTGTATCCAATACTGGCTGTATCCCTGAACACACAGAGACTTACCTACCTCTGCCTACCAAGTGCTGGGATTACAAGCATACGCTACCACCGCCCTGCTTTCCTATGGCTTGCTAATAGCTCTGACCCCCGGGGCAACTTTATTTATTAACATACAAATAACATTTTAATACAAATAAAATATCACTATAGACATCTTTTTGAATGATCTCTGTAATGTGCCATTTACCTATGCTCCAGACTCCTCTGGATTTTAGTATGTGTCTCGTTTGATGTTCTTGTTGGTTGTAGTTCCATCTTGTCTAGGTCATTATCTCTTATTTCTCCTGGACAATATTTGATAATCATTCCTGTTTGTGTAGGAGCTCCACCTCAACCCCTGGCACCCTGGCATCCCCATACCCAAAGAGTCTGGAATATTTGGAAGGAGTCTGGTGGAAGATCCACTTCAACTCTCCTCGGTGGAACCTCCAGATGATAAATTTTAGGTCTCCTGAAGGCCTCTCTGCTGAATTGGAATCAGACTGAATTGGAAAAGCCCAAGTTTAATGGGTAAAGCATTCCCTAGAGATTCTCAGGCCCCACAGAGAGGAGACAGGGATGCACTGGGATGCCAGAACGCCAGACCGGAAGACCCACATGTCTGTTTTCGGGCATGCTACTTATATACCCTGTGTGAGTGGTCTTTATTCTCTCTGGGTGAGGAGCTGTGTTTGGTGGGCTTTGAAGCAGTGGGTATGGGGAGGAGTTGTGTTTGGTGGGCTTTGAAGGGGCGAGTTTAGGGCAAGATATGGAGAGGGGAGTTGAGGTGGATCTTCTACCACACTCCTTTCCAAACAATTCCTATTGTATATAGTTTAGTATTAGGTTAGAACTTTCTTATTTAAACAAAAAAGAAGATGTAGTGGGTAGCTGTTCCAGCTTTGACCTTGAAGCAACACCTCAGTGAGGCAGGCAGTAACTGCCACACCGACCTATGACCTGCCCCTAGGGCGTGGCCAAGATGGGAGCCCTTAAGACCCAAGATCCCTCCGTGCCAGCCCTCTTGGCTCCTTGTGATCTTGGATGCTGGGTGGCAGACCAAGTCAGAGTTCTCCAGAGAACCACGCTGGACTGCACGTCACCTCTCCCAAATCCTGTAACTAACCCCTTTACTGGCTGTAAGTTACCACAAAATATACCCCCTTTTTAACTACGTGGAGTTGCCTTGTTAAAGCCCTGCATTAAGCAGGCACTTGAAAATATGTGAAATCTTTTTTCAATCAGAAAGAATAATCTAGAACAGGCCAATGGGTTTGCCTGCATGGCCCCATTAACAAATTAACACTCGCTAATGTGTATACATTTGTTCACTTGAAATGTCCACTGGGAGTATGCAATGGAAAAAAAAATGCCCTGTAGAATGAAGGTAAAAAGTACAGATCTGGAGCCTCAACAACCCAGGTATGAGTCTCAGGTCTTCTATCATGAACTAGTCTATGATTAGTTGGGATTCCATAACTGTCTCAAATGCTTAAAGCCTTTGCTGCAATGGCTGGCACTGAATCTATCTGTACCTTATCTTATTTGATATACTTAAACATCACAGGCATACATAAACATATATAAAATAGAAAAATGAGGAAGATGAGGACAAATGCAAATTCTAATATTTCCCTCCTTTGGTCATGATTTTTCACCCTAGCCTTCAGGCTCCTATTCTGAAAGACAGGAGTTGAATAGGGGATGTTCTGAGCAACATGTAGTCAAAAGACAAATGTGGTCATCCATTGTCAAAACAGATCTGAAAAGTGGGGAGCAAGGACCCCAGTGTTTAGCTGATAGGCCTTGGTATCATGGACCTCACCTTCATGGCGATGAGCAGAAGAAACTTTGAAAACCCAATTCTTTTTTGTGTTGAATTAAATGTCTGCTTTACTACTACAGTTGGACCTCTCCCACGGCTTCCCAGCAAAACAAGGCTGTTCAAGGTCGAGAACATAGTTACCCGAACATTTAGATTAGTCATTGCAGGTAAGCTATTAATCTTTCTGTGTGTAGCTTTAAATCACAGTCGGTTTTGTGAGCATGAGTGGGTCTCCCAAGTTCACTGGAAAATTTAAGTGTTGCCACCGAGGAGGTGGTGGAGCACACTATGGAGGAAGGTTCATTCAGCAGCAGCATCTCTCTTTCTGTTGCAGACCCTGGGGGTATCATTGCGGTGACACTACTTTCCTGATGCTGCTGCTTCAGATTCTCACAGATTAAGCATGGGCAGCTGTTGCTGTATACTTGGTTAAGTCAATAAAAAATTTCATGTCCCACAAGCTCAAGGATTCTCTTAAATTTGGATTCTAATGATGAGTTTTTGTTGTGTTTTGCTTTTCCCTACAGCCTTATTATGATCTCATTGAAACGACCATAAAAGAGAAGGCAATAGGGTATGGTTTGGGTAGCATAAAGAAATATTTTTTTTTTCAAATTCCTCTGATAAAGATAATCCATGATATTTTCTTGCTGGGAAGTCACTGTTTGAATTATAAAAGATCTCTGCTGCTGCTGCTGCTGCTGCTGCTGCTGCTGCTGCTGCTGCTTCTACTGTGGTTAGTGGTTTGTGTGCGCATGTATGTGTGTGTTTCAGTGGGGTCCTCACCAAGTAGGCAAGTTTTAAAGAGTAGAGTGAACAAGGAAATGTTATTTATTTTATGATCATTTTATCATGCTTGCTAGATAGAGATGTAGCCTGTATATACTCATTCATGTTAGGCCCCAGTGCACCCCTCACACTTCATCTCATAGTGGCAACCACATTCCTAGAACAAAAGCATCCCATTTGCTTTTCAGATGGCTGAGGGTGATCTGCCTTTGTAAATACTCACTTGAAGGTCAATGTTACAAGCCATCCATTACACTGAGGTGGAAAATTAATTTGTGCATTTTATCCTACTTTTATTCATTTATTATTGATTGTCATATCTCCTGTTCTCCTTTGTAAAGAAAAATAACAATTTAACCCTGAGTTCCTAATAAGAATAAGGACCTTAATGATTAAGACCAACTTGTGATAAAGAATATCTTGTGAGCAAGCCAGAACTTCTCTATGGAAAAGCAAAAGTCTTCAGTCATATTCAATTTTGAAACAGACTTATATAACATGAGCATAGTCAAACCACTTTTTAGTTTATAAAATTTACCTCCATTGCTATTTATTGAACCTAAGAAGAAAATCAGGAAGTAGGCTCTATATGCCAAGGTGCCCTTGCAGAATAATTTAATAACCACAGTTATTCTGGAATAGCAGAGAGGTTCTATTTCTGAAGCCATTCCTATATTTGCACTTCTAGGATCCATATATAACACATTGACTAAAAACTCAATATAATTAAAATCCCTCGCCACCTTTTCTGTTCTGAGATTTTTGGCAAATGAACCTATAACTATAGATATCTTCTTTTAAAAAAGTAAACAAACATAATAAATAGCAAAGTCTTAAAGTGCTATTTACTCCAAGTAGGCTGATAATATTGAGTTGGCAATATGTTGCAATCAATTTTAAAATCATGCTTTAGGAACTATACATTAAAGTTGTCTTCCCTAGTACCATTCAAAGATGGTACTGTAGTGGCTAATCTTCCTTATCAATAGCATTTGATTTGGAGTTACCTAAGAGAAACACCCATAGGTACATCAGTGAGTGTGTTTCCAGGGGGCTTACCTGAGAAAGGATGACACATCCAGAACTTGGTAACATCATCCAATAGACTTCAGTCCCAAACCAATTGAAAAAGAAGTGAGTTTCAGCATTCATCTTTGTCTATCTTCTAACTCTGGACATAATGTAACCAGCACACACAAGCTTGAATCCTCAAGCCTTCCCTCACATGGTGAATATCCTCCAAATCTTAGCCCAAATTAAACCCTCTTTCCATGATTTGTTTTTTCAGGTGTTTGGTCACAGTATTGAGAAAAATAACCCACACAATGCCTTTAACATCCTTCCCAACCATCATGTTCTCAGTCTGATCTGAAGAAAATGTTCTACATTGTAGGTTTTACTTATTTACAAAACTTCAATGTTTCCAACTTTTCTTTACTGAATTGTGAGATGCGCATCATTATCCTTCTCATCAATACTTTTCACCTTATCTTTTAAAATATTGCAACTTTTTTTCCTACAAAAATACTTTATATTTTTCTTTATAATATTGTAACCAAGGGTCACAGATGGGCAGTAATGTACTAGGAAACATTTGGCACTAACTCTTCAAATAAAACCTAAGCAAAACAGAATCCTTGATATGTAACATTTGACAATATCTGGTGGATACATACAACTAGTAGAGCTGCTTTCAAGTAGGCAACATAATGCCATTAACTGTAGTATTAAGAACCATGCTAATAAAGCATTAAGTGACATTATTACTATGTCGAGATGCTCCTTAACTTCAACAAAACATAAGATACAGTAAAATAATTAATAAATTATGACTTTTGAGTGTTGTCTTTTGTTTTACTCTATTTTATCTAGTTAGATCTTCATATTGTTTAATATTTAATGATAACTTTAACAGTTATCTCTTACTTTCCAAGAACCATGTCCAGTTCACAATAGCCTATGCTTCAACTGTTAAACAAGACTAAAACTTTAAGACAAAATTGAGCAGGGAATGTGACTCACTTGGCAGAGTACTTGTCCATTATGGAGGAAAACCTGTGTTTCACCTCCAGTTTCTTATAAACCAGGCCTGGGGGCACATGCCTGTAACCCCAGCATGCTTGAGATGGAGGCAGAAGTATCAGATGGTCAAGAAAGAAGAAGTTTGGGGTCAGTCTAGAGAGATCCCATTTTAGAAAACATATGCCTGGTACCACTGCTTAGGCACACACAAGCACATGCACACACAAAGGAATTAATGAGGAAAACAAAAAAATAAAAATTGTTACAAAAATTAAAATAGAAATCTTTAAACCTATATTTTCTCCATGATATTAAAATTCACACTTTAAATATTCATATAAATACTTTCTGCAGTTTTTGGTTGGTTGCTGTATTTTCAGTCTCTCAGTAGGTAGATTTTACATAAGAACAAAGCTTTTTACCAAAATTACACCAACATAAGTATATTTAAGTGAGAAAATCAACATTAAATTATCTTAAAGTCCACTGACACTTGCTTCATTTACTGTCTTCATTTGTATCTACCACTGCTACTAATTATTTTAAAGACATTTGAGTCAGCTATTTGATTTTGTCTATATCACATTTTAACTCCATCTGCTCCCTTTTGTGATAACTGTACCTCCCGTGTTTTGACTTCTCAGAACAAACTGAACAGATAGAAATTTCTTCAATTAATTTTTCAATTCAATTTAATAATTTTCTATGGCTAGTGTCCTTGTATGCATATATGACTAATGCCAGTTTTTACAAATTATTGCTTACAGGAAATGTGACTCTGAGTAAAAACTTATTGTAAATAAATGAACATTACATATGACAAAATAATCTGATTAGATTTTTTTTCAGATTTTACACTATTCAGTGTTGTTCATTGTTACTACCTATATTTCATGCTTTTGATTTTTGCCATTATTATTTATTATGACTAAGAAAACAATAAATAATTTAAAGCCTTTGAGCGGGTCAGTGGTATACTTTCTGGTTCTTCAGTATAAGGGTTACAATGTGGTTTAATTAATGAACACAGATTACAAGTCATTCTTTTGCCTTGAGTTTTAAACTGTGTGCTAGAGAGCCCAATATGACAAAGACTGTGCCTATCCATGTGGCATGTTGTATTCCCCTGAAATATATAGTCAACATTATAGTAAAAGGGATTTTGAAGAATTTATTTACAGAAAAAAAAAAAAACGATGCTAAAAACACAAGGGTCTGCTATCAATCAAATAATTTTTAAAATATAAAAGCAAAACTGAAACAATAAATTCAGAAACATTTTGGCCTGAATCCCCCAAATCAAGAAAGCCATGTGGCAACTGCTTCCAAGCCTTCATTTCTTAGAAACAGAACTACTCTATCAGAAGTCTAGATGAAATTTGAGATGTAAAGCAAAGGATAACCAGACTGCAACTGACAACTCCAGGGAGGCTACCTAGTGAAGAGGACCCTAAGAAAGACACAGGGATTGCCCAGCAACAGAGAAATGGATGAGATCTACATGAGCAAACTGGGAGTGAGGGGAGTAATGGAGGGCAAGGGTTGGGGGAAAGAGAGCTTAGGGGAGCAGAAGGTCCCAGCTGGATTAGGAACAGAGTGGGAGAACAAGGAAAGAGATACCATGATAAATGAAGACTCCTCAGGAATAGGAAGAAGCAGAGTGCTAGAGAGGTCCCCAGAAATCCATAATGATGACTCTACTATAGACTACTGGCAATGGTTGAGAGAGTGCCTGACCTGACCTACTCTGATGATCAGATGGCTAAACACCCTAACTGTCATGATAGAACTCTCATCCAGTGACTGATGGAAGCAAATGCAGAGATCCAAGGCCAAGCCCCAGGTGGAGCTCCAGGAGTACAATCGATGAGAGAGAGGAGGGATCATATGAGCAAGAGATATTGAGACCATGATTGGAAAAATCACAGGGACAAATAGCCAAACTAGTGGAAACATATGAACTGTGAACCAATAGCTGAAGAGCCCTCATGGAACTGGACCAGGTCCTCTGGATAAGTGAGGCAGTTGATTAGCTTGAACTGTTTAGGAGGCCCCCAGGCAGTGGGACCAGGACCTGTCCTTGATGCATGAGCCGGCTTTTTGGAACCTAGGGCCTTTGCTGAGACACTTTGCTCGGCCTTGGTGCAGGGAGGAGGGGACTGGACCTTCCTCAACTGAATCTACCAGGCTGGGCTGACTCTCCAGGGGAGACCTTGCCTTGGAGGAGGTGGGAATGGGAGGTGAATTGGGGGGGGAGGGAAGGCTGGGAGGTGGGAGGAGGGAGGACAGGGGAATCCATGGCTGATATATAAAACAACTAGAAAATCTCTTATATAAAATAAAAAAAGAAATTCTAATATAGTTGATGTCAAACAATGTAATTATTTCTTATTTAATAACAAGAATGTAATTTGGGTTCAAAGTTACCTCTTATCAATAATGATGTGATATCATTACTCTTCACTATCCTCAAAACATTCTTCACAGTTGTAGAAAGTGAATTCTGTAAGTAGACATGCTGGTTTAATGAGAATGAGTTGTTAGGTATATAAGCTGTCATTCAAAATAGTCATAAAGAGAAAGTGTGATTTGAATTAGCAACATTTAATTTTTCAAAAAAAAATAAAAAGGAATATCCAGTGTGAAGTGGAGGATGGTGTGGATGTATCACAGCTGGCCAAAGAATGATAAGGAGTGGCAGCCACAGCAGTTTAGGTGACTGTGTGGGATAGAAGACCAGGAGGATACTCGAGCAGCGAAGGAAACAATGTGTGCATAATCATGGGATCATGTTTCTAAGCATTACCACATGTTGTCTGATAAGTGTGCAGTTAAGAAGGGCACAAGAGAGCCGGGCGGTGGTGGCGCACGCCTTTAATCCCAGCACTCGGGAGGCAGAGCCAGGCGGATCTCTGTGAGTTCGAGGCCAGCCTGGGCTACCAAGTGAGTTCCAGGAAAGGCGCAAAGCTACACAGAGAAACCCTGTCTCGAAAAACCAAAAAAAAAAAAAAAAAAAAAAAAAAGAAGGGCACAAGAGGACTAACTGCTTCAGCATGAAGAGGAAGAAGTGAGGTATGCTGTTAGCAAGTCTCCCTACCATCTCTGTAATTCACCAACTGTTTTCTGATTGGTCACTAAGATGCATCAATTGCCAACCTGAGGCCCAGAATGCTTTTCACTGAACTATGGTTGTCCTGCAGGTGAACCTTATACCCAAATTTAATCACATCTTTCAGGATTATTGGGCAATAGAAATGCAGCATATGCTAACCCTGGATGTATATCTTGAAGCTGTACACCTCGGAGAATCACTCATATCATGTCTGCCAAGAAAATCATACAGCTTCTGGAGGGTATATCTGAAAGCATTGAAGATATTTGCCAAAAGATTGTTTTCAGACTTCAATAATATAGTAGAGTCTCTGGTGGAGTGGAAACCATATTTTGGTTCTGACGGACACAATGGAAGCAGCAGCCTTTCATTTAGAGAACATTTTTGGTTTATGCAGAACCCCTTCGGTGCATCACAAATTTGTAATCTGGCCCCAGATCAGGCCTGTTGCCATGAAACAGCTGCTGAACATTTTCCTAACTGTAGGAAACAATACTCGTGTCCATAGGAAGTGTTCTTACTGCAGACAAATAAAGCCAACACGTACAGATGGAGACACAGTGGAGAGAACTGTCACTCTTTGGCTTCCAGGTGTATGGTCTGTAGAAATACGAACACCCATCAGGAATAACTTAGACGAAAAGCAAAGTTTCCAAGTTGGGATATGATGAGTTCTGTTGTAAGGCTGAAGAAAATAGACCATACATTTTGTACAACACTGATAAGAGTTCCTATCACTTGATTTGTATAGATGACCACCAGAACTATGGGAGATTTTAAGATGATAAGGATTCTAGCATGCTCACCCTTCTAACAATACCCATGAGACTCTATCCCCATGACATCCCCCTCACACCCTCGTGAAAGCATCCTTGTACTCACTATCAGTATCTTACCGCGTTTCTGCCTCAAATAGCCTACACTACCTAAAGAAAAGATGCTAAAGATCTCTTTAGACTCTGCCGAGGCTTATGACCCTATCATGACCATGACCTCCATCTGTCATGTGGAAACTGTGGACCAGCAGCTCCTGAGTGTCCCAGGTACCACAAAACACTGCAGCGACTGTTTTTGGGTAGACATCGCACTGGAGAGAAACGGGATGCTTCCCCAAGACTTGCAATGGTCACCACAAAGTAAGTGGAACTATCTTTTTTTGATAAACAGTATAATCAATTTCAAATGGTATAAGATGGACTTAAAAGTCCAGCAGCAACATCTGGGGTGGTGGGTAGGTAGCCTATGCATTTCCTCTACTAGAAAAGGAAAGATAGATGACAAGTTTCCACATATAGAGGTGTTCCGGTAGAATCGTAGTGATCTGTCTGAATTCGTTCGTGGAAGGACAAGGAGAGGGGTGTTGGAATTAGTTCCAGAGAGCATTCTGAGTTGAACCTTCCAGACCTGTCTCCACATTTGTGGGTTTATGGAAACACTGCACTTTCTCCTTTCCTGCTCATCATCCCCCCTCCCCATTCCTTCTCCTCAGTCCTCCCTCCTTTTGTCTCTTTCTTTGTGTTGGTCAAGTCAAAGATCCTACTGCCTCCTACAAAGTGAAAGCAGTGGTGGCCAAATCCTTCCATTCTGTTGGAAAAAAAATAATGTTGAGTCTATAGAATTTTCCCAGAGTGCTTTGAAGCAAGACTTAACACTGTTCACAATAATCAGACAAAACTAAGGAAGGGGGACATCCTAAAGGAGTAAGGACATGTCTAAAGGGATGACATTTTACAATTAGGGTAACTTGGGCTTGCTGAAAGGCACACTTTCCCAAAGTTTACTATAATCTTTCAGATGTTTAGCTAATTAGCTGTACCGTGGACCCTTGCACAAACATTTTCTCTCACTAAGCTATGTTATATATTTATTCTTATAAAAGAAAAGCCATGGAGCTTTGAAAGGGCCCATTACCAGCCCATTACTCTAGTCCTTCAGGCCACTCTACATATAAAGAGTATTTAGTCAGTTGCCTTCTCAGCAACCAGTGTCCTTACTCAAATATTTTTTAAAAGATTGAAACACGCCTTTAATCCCAACACTCAGGAGGCCGAGCCAGGTGGATCTCTCTAAATTCGAGGACAGCATGGTCTACAGAGCAAGATCTAGGACAGGCACCAAAACTACACAGAGAAATACTGTCTTGGAAAAAAAAGAAAGAAACATGTACCTTTCTTAAAACAACTATTATATTCATTTCTTCATGGAAAGGACACTGTACCTTTAGTGGGACTATTTCAGGGCCCATAACTAATACTGAGAAAGAGTAGAGATAAATCATGATAAACAGCAAGTAATATTTTGTTATGAAAAATTTACAACATTATTAAAGAAAATTAAAAAATTTTAAGCTATAGATCTGAAATGTATTTTGTTAGTGTTTGCTTCTAAAAATATTAGTAAAAATGATGAGAAACTCTACAATCAGGAACATCCTAGGCTCTTTAAGGAAGCAAGGCCATCTTTTATAGATTTTAAGATAAAATTACCACATCTGTGGCTTCTGTAGATAATAGATGAGAAAACTTGAGTACAATGGAGCAAGCAGAGCTGTGCTGTTAGAGAAGACACCTTTGAGTGGCTGTTTTTACCGACAAGGCTAGAGTCGTTCCATATACACTAAAAAGACTGAAGGAATAAAGTCTGGAACAGTACCAACGGCTTCCCCCTTGCAACCCATTACACCAGGCAGCATTTCCCTGTAGTTGTGATTATTATATTACGACTTGATTACTAACTATTATTGCCACAGTTGGAGACCTGAAAGCACAGCATGAGGCCATTTCCATTAAAGGCACATGAATGTCCATAACAAGCTCTGGGGTTGCAGGTCTGCTGGTGGGGTTAAACTAAGAAGTGCATAAGCATCTACTTAAGATGCTGTTTGAAGGAGTACCACAGCTTACATCATTATTTCATTTAGTTCTTACCACAGATTTTTCCATTTAGCAATGTTAGATACTTAAACACTACACTGAGGTTATTTTTTGCTCTTAAAAAAAAAATAAAAAGGTAATACAATTTTTTTTCTAGTCATTTTCCAGCGTACTAGAGTTTGCTATTGAAGAGATTTGCAATCTTGATTTTGCCTGGCAGACCGAAGTGGCTCCACTGAGAATGTCCATCATATTAAGTGGCAGAAATGAGACGCAAAAGCACAGGTGACCGAGCCCATAAGAGGGGCATATGCTATTTACACAACCAGAGAGAAAGAAACGAGGTGGCTGTCATTTTGCCAGCCAAGAAAATCTAAACTAATGAAAGAAAATGTAGTTTTAACTACATTGTTTGATGTTGTGGGAGGAAAGGAACAACCATCCCATCTTTCATCTCATCTTGTTCCCTCAAATGACAAGGTGTCTGGAGATAAGAAGTTCTTCTACAGTGTTTTTGAGTCAAAATGTAGCCGAGACAAAAGACTAAACTAACCTCAGCATTTCACAGGGGACTGTGAAGCAGTTTAAGACCACAAGTGCAGGGACCATTTTCATCAAGCCTGAGACAGTGTGTGTGTGTGTGTGTGTGTGTGTGTGTGTGTGTGTGTGTGTGTGTGTGTGTGTTGGAGTGTATACATCTAAAATAATAAACATATCTAAGGAAGATACATTTTTTTTAGTTGATTTCCAAACTCATGCGGTTTGTTTACTTGGGTGATAACTTCCCCTACAGCAACCTCATAGAGGAAAAAGTACAGAGAAAGGTTAGAGCTGTCTCTTTCATCCTGTGAAAACGGACTGCTCTTCTGTCTTACTTGACAACTTTGGCCAGTGTGTGAGAACCCTAACTTTAATTATCAAGCCATAGACTCTTCTTATGCGCTGATATGAGTGGCAGGCTACAGAGCCACATTATTAAAAGAGGAACTTAAAAATGACTCTGAACTGTGCTGTGTGGCTGTGTGTCTACGTAACTTCCTATCCTGCCCCAGGTTTCAACTCTATTACCCTTTGAAGAAGCACTACTCCATTATTCACAAGAGCTTCCCTTCTGTATTCCTTCTTTTTCTTCTTTTTTTTAATTTCAAACATTTAAACATAATGATTTCTGCTCTATTGCCCATTACCAGTTTTTTTTTTTTTTTTTTTTTTGGTGGGGGATGCAAAAAAAAAATGCAAGAAATTGTATGACCACATTTGTTGTCTGGCTATTTAAAAGTTTGTGTAAGGATATTTCACAATATGATACAAATATGTATGAAATTTAAAAACTGAAACTGTGGTGCCAGTTCTTTTTGCAAAGGGAGATTCTGTGAGAAAGTGTAACAGGTTCATGTAGAGCCTGTGGAGCAGAGTCTGTGATGTAGAAAGGTTCTAGAAATGCTGCCCTAGAACAGGTCATCAAACAGCGGCAAATATTACAGATCAGAGTCCTCATCTCCTCCCTGTGCTGGCTCTGCTAAGATCTTGGGCAAAACAGACGACCATTTTCCCTCTGAGTGCTTAGCAAGTCCAGTAATGTTAAGAAACAACTCAAAAGGACTCTTCTTCATTTTGGGTTTTAAAGAAGCTAACCAAATAAATGGAAATAATCACACTATTGGGGGAAAAAAAACCTTTGGTTTATTCAATGGAACTAATTGTCAAAATTTACATTTTGATATTGCTGATAATCAAATGCCTGCAGCTCATTTTATAGCTGTTTCCATTACTCTGTTGTAGTTTTACTAAGTTAATCTGTTAAAGTACTGCATAAAACAATACACATGTAAACAAATTAAATTGCACTTTAAATATCACACACACACACACACACACACACACACACACACACACAAATGACTATATAGATGTCATTGTTTTCTTATGAGATGGCAACACATCATTATGCGAGCTTAGCTCAGGAAGACCTCAGTCAATAAATGTTTTCCTTGCAAGAATGAGAATCTGACTTTGAAACCCAGAACTCACCTAAAAAGAAAAAAAAAAAAAAAAAAGCCAGTGCCATGGTACACACCTGCAATCCGGAGACAAGAAGATGGCTTGAGGTTCATCGGCCAGCCACCCTAGCTCAGTCTGTGAGCTCCAAATCAACCAAAGAGAGACCTTGTCTCAAAACTAAGGTGGATAGTGTTCCAGAGAAGTGATATTCAAGGTTTACCTCCACTTGCTCCCCACCACCACCTCGCTTCCCTTCCCGGAAGCTGACATACATGTACTCATACAATTGGTTAGTATAAAAAAAAATTCTGGGGAACAGGGAAGGAATTGGAGGGTGGGAAGTGTGGAGTGGAAATGATGTAAATATTCATGTAAGTGCTCAAGTGAGAAATTCTCACAAAATAGTAATATAATAAATATAAAGAGATCCTCAGTTGCAGGAAAATCTGTAAGACATTTGGGCCAACTAAATAAGCATTGCTATTATTCCAAGGATAAATCTTTGGAGGGTCTCAGCAGCCTAAGGTGAACTTTGGTCTTTGAACCCAGGTTTCAATTTCTATAAAAGCAGAGGTTTTTATGTAGTTTACATATTAGGATTTAATTAGGTTTGGGTGAGAGAGGCTGTTCAGAAAAATCTTGCAGTCTCTAAGTTTGAGGACTGTCTACGTTCTTCAAGTACAATTTTTGACAGAAAATCAATTTATGAGTGTTACTTAGTGCTTCAAATGTCAAACTCATGCCAAACTATATGGTGCTGTTATTAGTGAAACTAACAGCAACAAAATACTTTGAAAAAATATGTAACATATGAATAATGAGGTTTCATTGGTACCATCCAACTCTTCCAAGTATACAGAGGCAAAGATAAGTCAGAGTTAATTAATGATGTTTTAAAGGCTTAATGGAACTGTAATGATCACAAGGCCTCATTGATTTATAGATTATCTATTCTGATAAAGAAAAGTGAGTCTGAGGTGTCATTTTTTAATCAAATCATATTAATATCCCAGTGCATTTTGTTCTCTTAGAAATAAGATAGAGATCCTATGTTCTTGTATGAAACACAGGCAAGGATTATTCCTGCCCATGGGTTCTTTTCAACATTCTAAAATTCTGAAACCTTGTTCGAAAGGCAATTTGAAGGTAAGGAGTAACACATTGAAGTCCAGCTGTGTATCTCCTACATATAAATTATGCAAGACATGGGCAAGCATAAAAATAAAATAATTGATCTCTGAGGGTAAGGATCTTTTAGCTTGTTATTAAGGATAGACAGACAAAGTGTTTACAAAGCTAACACATATGTATACAGCAGCATAAAAGGATAGATAATTGAGTCAAATTAAAGTTCTGGGGGAATTTCTCTGGAAGCCACATTTAACCTTAGGTATTAGAGAAAAGCAGACTGAGTAAGCTATTGTTTAAACATAATTTGCAAATGATATGATCCATGGATTTATAGCTTATAATTCAGTGTTCAGCACATTTATGCATATAGTTCTACAACTGCCTTGAAGTCTAGTTTTAGGCCATTCTGTTGCCTCTAAAAGACACCCTGCTACCATCAGTTGGCATTCACTCTTTCTCCTTACTGCCCCTGCTCTCCCAGCCATGCCCTAACCAGCCCACTTTCTGACACTTGGACATGTCTATTATGTACATTTTATATAACTGGGGGTGAGCAACATATGACCTTTTATGACTGACATCTTAACACATTTTAAAGTCCATCCTTATTACACTGCATATTATTATTGAATAGCATCTCATTGTACAGACAGGCTATATTGTGCTTATCCACTTGTCAGTCGCTACATATTTGGGATTTTCAACTTTGATATTTTATGAGTAATATATGAGTATTTATGTACACAAGATTTTTTTTAAAGGCTTATTTTTGTTTTTACTTTATGAGTGTTTTATATACATGTATGTAAGTACATTGCATGCAGGCCTGGTGCCCAGAGAGACCAAAAAAGGGTACTGGATCTCCTGGAGTTAATATGGATGACTGTGAACAGCCATAAGGGTTCTGGAAACTGAACACAGGAGCTTTGCAAGAGCAGTAAGTACTCTTAACTGCTGAGGCATCTCTCCAGCCCTTGTGTGCACCAGGTTCTTGTGAACTTGTTTCTATATTGTGAGTTTAAAGCTCTGAATGGATTTAGTACACCATACAAAATTCATTGCTTAATATTTTGTATACTTAACAAATTGTTTACCAAGGTAGGGGTAATATTTTAAAGTCCCTTACATAAATTTGAGGGTTCAAATTTCCCCATATCCTCCTCTGTATTAACTAATAATACTTAATTCAAAAATCTTAAATGCTTTAAAGATACCAATCTCTTGACAGTTCTGTTTTTATTTCCCTAATGACTAAAGATATGAGGTATCTATCTTTTGTGCCCATTGATGCAAAAAATTCCTATATTTTTGGAGAGCTGATTTAGATTTTTTCCCATTATAAACTGTGTCAACATTTTACCATTAAGTTGTAATTGTGCTGTCCATACTCTATATCAAGGTTTCTCACTATGTATAATTTGTAAATGTTGTTTTTCATACTGTGAGCCTCTCTTCAGTGTTTTCCTCTTTCCTCCCTTCCTTTTTTCATTTTTTTAGACAATGTCTCACTATGTAGAACTGGCTGACTTGGAACTTGCTATGTAGATCAGACCATCCTCAGACTCACAGAGATCTGCTTGGTTTTGCCTTAGGAGCCTTTTGTAGCAAGCTTTCTTGTAGCCCTATCTTTGTTCTGCCAGCCCACAAATAGTGACCTGGAGACTTATGATTTACTAGGAAAGCTTGGCCTTAGCTTAGGCTTTTCTCAACTAGCTCTTATAATTTAATTAACCCATTTTTTTTAAATCTATGGTCTTCCATGTGGCTAGATTACCTCTTCTTATCACATCTGACATGCTCTGAATCTGCTGGCAAAATCACATGCCTACATTCCTCCTCCAAGTTTCTCTCACCCTGCCCAACTGTTCTGCCTATACCTCCTGCCTAGCTATTGGATGTTCACTTTTTTATTATGCCAATCACAGCAGTATGTCTTCACAGAATGTATAAATATCCCACAACAGTCTCCTCTGTAAATATGATCAGGTATTCTTTATAAAAGTCAAACTATATTTCCTTGTTTTTTAAATTATGTTTTGGCATTCTTTTGGAGAAAAGTTAGACACTGTTTAGATGGATGAGGACATCAAGTCTTCAAGACAATACTAATTGAAGAAACTATATCACACCAATCTGATATTTATGACAAATCCCAGCATCCTGTTAATGTGCCTCAGAATTCCCATATGTGGAGATGTGGAAATATAGTAAAAATAATCATGTTTCCTTTGGCTTCATGTCTCCCCAGATTATTTACACAAGAAATAAATATTTCACTATTATATAATATATAAATGAAAACATCCACACAATGTACTAGGAAGTGGTAGATTAATATATTAGGATGCTAATAAGTTATAAAATTTTGATGAGATAACTTAATGTAGTAAATTACCCTTATAAAAACAAAATGTTTTTATTACCATAAGTTAGAATTGATAATAGCTCATGCTATTCATCCAGTGTAAATGGCATTTGAATTAAAAAAATTTTCCCATTTAGAAAGATACTAGAAAAACGACATATTGCATTCCTGTAACTATATACCTGTAGAATGCTGATGCAAATTCTGTCTCAGCTATGTGTCTTTTGGATTTGATGGCTTGTTTGGTCACATTGATCTAAAGTATACATCCTTTTGTTTTTTTTCTTCTGAACTCCAACAGAAACTCAGTACTTTACAGCTTTTGTCACACTCATTATCTTTTTATTAACCTTATTTCAACTCTTTGATCTCACAGACGAGATCTATTCTCCATTTATCTATACAAAACCCATATTCAGAATGGCTAGGTCACTAGCATGGAGTAAAATACTGGAGCTGCAAGATGAAAATCTGATCACTCTGCCCTTGCTGGTTCAGGGTGGGGCTTGACCATGACTGAAAGCTGAGGGGGACAGAGAAACTGTGACATTATTCGCATTGCAAAGGGCCCCTGAAGCCCTTCTCCGGCCTCCTCTGCCTGAAATCACATCCTTGTATGTTTCTTACTGCTCTGCCCTGATTCCCTTATTCTTCTACCAATTTTGTGTGACTACTTCCTTTAGAAATATCTGTGCACCATGTCTTACTTCAGAAACTGCTTTGAGTGAATCTTAACCAAGAGAGTCTTAGACGATACACAATGAAATGCCTATTTAGGTATTCAGGGTAGTCTTTTACTTTTTAAAGACAGCTATAATTAAATGTACTTACCATTTACTCCATTTTGTCAGTTGCTTTGCCCCTCACTACACTATGAAATGCCCCATAAATATATGTTGGGTAAACAATCGTGAATCATTAAATCAGTGGACATGTATAAAACACATGTTTGCTCTGAGTCATTACTATGCCCTGGATTGAGCAGTGTTAAATACAGTGGGACTTCAAAAGGAAATCTATTTAGTTGCAGATGGAAAACATGGTAAGATGAATGAGATTTTAGAAATTGAATTATTTGTTTGGTGAAAACTTCGTAAGTCACTTGAATCTACCTGCCAAAATATGAAATGTCAGTCTAAGTGAAATGTGAAGAGGACAGAGATTTAAAATTCAGGAAGGATAATCGTTCATGCAGCTCTCTGGAATGTCTTCATAACTAGGCGTGGCCTTAAGCACCCGACAATGCTTCTGTGGCTCACCTCAGGCTACTCAGAAATTCTGTAACTATGAATCTGATCCAAAGTATGTAATTCCTCATAATGGAGCCGTCATGTGCTAAGGAGACCTGGAGATAACCTAAACTAGCCCAGAGAAGGAGTAAAGAGTAAATGGAGGACACACGTCGGGGATGCCAGGTAGCAGCCATGGGAAGGAACAGAGAGGATTTTTAAAAGGAGAATTGAGATGAGTGAAAAGGATAGAAAGCAGAAAGACACACTTTGAAGTTCAACATCTACTAGTCCAGAAGTGTGGACATGCTAAAGTAAGTGAGAGGATCAGCTTCCTCCACAGGGGTTGAATTTAATATGAAGGATAAGAGTAATCAAAATGGATGGTTATTCTTGTTTTGAGTCCAGAAATGAGAAAGCAATGACTCTAGGGAATACTGCCCCCTAGCGGGACTCTGTGTGAAAGACGCACTTCTACCACAAACTGGAATGCGGAACCACAGTTTGAGGATAGCCAGGCATCAGGTCTCTGAACCAGTTCTAAACTGAGTCTCAAATCGTTTTCCAGTAATGTAAGTTGTACATTACGTGTCGAGGCTTACTGGAAAAAGTTATATTAAAATGATGAATTTCCCTTCTAATTTCTGGAGAATAGTATACAGTTTTGAATATATGCATTGTTAACACTGTAATCCTCAGTGTTCAAGGGGTACTTTTCCCTAAACAACCAAAGATACCATAGCCTATTAATACCCAAATCCCTTACATAACATAGCAGATGACTTAAATATTTTTCTTAGGATTTAAGTATCCTCTGTGTTACCTACCTATACAGTAATATCCAAAATACTTCCCACCGTATACTTTGGAGGATGGTAATAAACTTCATGCATGTTCAGAATATTTCATATTGCAAAAATATTCTGGACTCGCCTGAACATGCAGATACATAAGGCATACGGTTCGTAATTCTAAACTAATATTCAAGATATGGCAAAACATACCACATATCCTATCTATTTTAGCTGGAATAGTAGAATATACTACTGTTTTTCTTTTAGGAATATCCCATGAATTTCCAAGACAAATGTTAGCAATGTTTTTTTGTCCAAAAGTTTTGTCTTTGCTTTCTTTAACTAAAAATTATCTTCCTGACTGAACAGCAGAAAATGTAGCTTTAATAGCTGCATAATTTTTATTTAACACATTTACTTATTTAATTCCTGAAATTTAACACTTAAGATATACGCATTATTTGCAGCACAAATGTTTGTAAAGAAAACTTCATGTATATAGATTGCATAATGCACCCTAGCCACACATGCAAGAAGATGTCTGTAAGATGGAGGCACTGTTCTGACATCACTGTCAAAATTCTAAGTCCATTCTTTTTAAACCTTTACTTAGCCTGGCAGGAGTGGCACATGCCTTTAATCCCAGCACTCAGGAAGCAAAGGCAGGCAGATCTCTGAGTTTAAGGCCAGCTTGGTCTACTGAGCAAGTTCCAGGACAGCAAAGGTTACCTAGAGAAACCCGTCTCAAAACAAACAAACAAACAAACAAACAAACAAAAACAAAAAACAAAGACAAAAAACTTTACTTATTTAATGTTAAGTATTTTGCCTGCATGTGTGTCTATGAATCACATGCCATGGAATTTATAACCGTGTGTCTGATCCCCTGATCTGGAGTTACAGACAGATGTGAGCTGCCATGTGGGTACTCAGAATCAAACCTGGGTTCTCTGGAAGAGTAGCCAGTGCTCATAGACAATGAGTCATCCCTTTAATCCTATATCCATTATTCTTTATCCTCTTTTCCAAACTGTCACATTTATAATTTTTGCTCTCATCAGGAGTATATGTGATTATGTTTTCTCCCCAATACTTACTGATCATATATTATCTGTTACTATTTTAGGTCAACCTACTTACGAGTTTTCATAGTGTTTTCATTTTCCACTTTCATCATGCTTATTAAATACCATATCATTATAATGTGTGTTTGGTCTGAAATGTTTTTTTTTATATGACATGCTTCTATCTTGCTAAAAGCATTATCTGCCTTTATATACAAATGTAAATATAAAGGTTTGATGTAAAGCTGAAATTGCTGATTAAATATACAAGGATAGCTAAGAATGATGATGCATGCCTCTAAGCCCTGCAATAGGGGGATAGAGGCAAGAAGATCAGGAGATCAAGGTCATCCTTGCTACATAGCAAGTTCAAAGACTGCTTAAGCTACAAGGAAGATTCAGTAAAAAAAAAAAAAGGAAAGAGAGAGAGAGAGAAAGAAGGAAAGAAAGAGACAAACAAATAAAGAAAAAAAGCTGACAGATAAATGTTTCCAGAAATTCAGTTATCCTACTCCATATTAAATAGCATATTCATTGGGTGGCAAGATAACTGAATGGGTAAACGTCTACTGTGGTGACTTGAGCTCAATTCTCAGAATGCAAGTAAAGGGCCAGGAGAGAGTCCACTCTATAAAATGGTCTCCTAACCCCTACATGTGCACCATGGCGCGTGCGCGCGCGCGCACACACACACACACACACACACACACACACACGCACACACACACACACACACACATACACACACACACACACACACACACACACACACACACACACACACACACAGAGCAGGGGGGTTCGAAAAGTGAAGAAAGTGCCATGGCTTTTTTGTAAATGAAAAATCCTTCTGAATATACAAGATGAAAAGGCAAGAAAAGTCTCTGTTTCTACGAATAATAGTTATGCTTGAAATATCATTTAATGAAATAATCATAACACGGAACTAGTTGTTTTATTATTTTGCTTATAGCTATTGATCTTTGGTATACATTGAATGGTATTTTTAAATGGACAGGCTGAGGTGACAGTTACTGGAAGGACAGGCATGCTGGAATTAGAAAGAAAAAAAGATATTGATAGGTGTTAGTAAGTTTGTAAGTAATGGAAAAATCTATAAGGAATGAATGAAAATTAATCCAGGCTTTGATTTAAAAAAATAAAGTACAATGGGCTTTGGAAAGGGGTGGCATGGTGACTCACATGCTATTTTGACAGTGTTTTAAGACTCATATTGTTTGGTTTTGGTTTTGAATACAATATAAATTAATTTGCAATAATTTGCTCACAGCTTTGTTTGTATCTGTTTTATATGCAAACCTAGAGTAAAACATATTCCCCACGCTCCTGAAGTATTCCTTTTTAGGAATACAAATGACATGAGCATCATTTCCTTATTCTTATGTATGTGTGTATGATGTGCTTGTGTGTGTGTGTGTGTGTGTGTGTGTGTGTGTGTGCCTATTCTCGTGTGAGTGTTAAGGCATGTATGCTAGAGTAGGCATGTGAAATTAGAACACAAATTTAGCTTCTCTTCTCCCCTCTTGTTTGAGACGGCCACTGGATGTCCCCATTGCAGATTAGCTGGCCTGTGAGTGTTCAGGGATTTACCTGTCTTGGCTGGTTTCCTCCAATTATGGATATAAGCTACTGCCTCTGGCTTTATGTGAATGCTGGAGATCCAAACTTAGGTCTTCACATTTGGGAGACAAGTACTTTATGCACTGAGCCATCTCTCCAGTACTCACTTTTTACTTTGGAGTGGATTTCAAGAACAACTACGTGAACTCTAAAAAAAAAAAAAATGAATCTCGAGGAGAAAAACAGTATGCATTATACCCTAAGTTAAAACCTGGGCCTCGAACTCACAGAGATCCACCTCGCTCTGCCTCCCGAGTGCTGGGATTAAAGGCGTGCGCCACCACCGCCCGGCTCAAAAACTTCTTAATGCTAGGCAAATGTCATTGTCATATTCTTAAACTCCTTATCAGATGAGTATGTTTTTGCATTTTTTTGTCTTTTAGAAATGCCAATAACACTATGGTTATAGCTTTAAAGTTTTAATTGAAATAATTTTTACTGTTTAATGAACTCCTAGTAATTATACATAATTATGGAATACAGTGTGATTTAATACATGTATACACTGGAGAAGGACAAAATCAACATAATCAGCATTCCCTAACTTGGAAATGTGTAAAATGGTTTTTTTTATAGTTATTTTGAAATAATCAATAAGTTAATGTTAAATAAAGTCACTGTACAGTGTTAGGAAACACTAGCATTTTCTGTCCTATCTAATTGTACTTTGATACCCATTCCACACTTTGATACCCATTACCCAGTCCCTATATATTACCTCTTCCTTGCCTACCCTCTACTAAACTCTTGTACACTGCATATATTAATGTATATGAATATAGAAATTATGGGAACAAGCATGGAGGTTTCTAAGAAAAATTACAATAGAGATAGCACATGGTGCAACCTTCTCACTCTTAAGAAAGAAAATGAAGTCAATGTGTGGAAGAGATGCCTTTATGCTCGTGTTTGTTTCATTACTGTTCATAATCTTCAGGAAGTAGAATCAATGAGGTATTCATAACAAATGAATGTAATATGCATGTGCAAGTGAATATTATTCAGCCATAAAAGAGACTGAAATCCTGTTATGTGGGTCAACATGAGTAGAATTAGAAGGAAAGACGACAGAGATAGAAAAACAGATAAGGCATCTCCTTCTAATAAGGTTAATCATTTAAATTAATCATCAAATGTTCTTTTTCTGCAACCATATTAACAAGGTGATGGCAAGGATGCGGAAATATCTCACAGAGAGCTCCATTAACTATGTCCATAGTGAATAAAAATAATAAAATATGATCCAGTCAAGTAAGGTCATTTACAGTAGCCAAGGTTAAAAATTATGCAAGAAACAGAATGGGAGCCACCTGAATATTTGAAAACACAGGGGACTAGAGTGGGAAGAATGTGGGGTAGACAGTCTGGTGGCCATCTTGTCTCTGTCCCAGCAGAATGTGTTCTTGGTCTCATATTTTTCAAAGCATTTTCCAAATTCTTGTGAAATATAGAGAAGGTAATAGGATATAACCAAAACTGCATTGACTTTCTAACAGAGTATAATCAAATACACACATCTTAAATAAATCACATACAGGAAATAAGATTGTCCTTAGAGAAAGACAGTTGGCTCATTAAGTGAAATTCACAGGGGTGCAAAACGTCAATGTAGAATGAATATTAATGTATCAATATCACATACACTTCTGAGATTCAGCCATTATGTGAATGAACGTACTAATATCAATATATCTAAAGAAAGGATGTCTCAATAAAAACAGGAAATGATCAATCTTGTTAACAGAAAATCAGGTTTCTATAACTAATTGTCATTGGGAAATATTTCTCTTGGATTCAGACCTAGGCTTCTTACCCCTTGGCACATGAGAGAGCCTCGGGTGCCTCCACTGACAAGGCTTGCTTCCCAAATATCAGTGATTTGGTTTCTTAGCTGATTTCCTAGGAGCACAATCCTACTTTGGAAGAGCCATGCCCAATCCATTGCCATTCCAAATTTTGAAACGATGTTTTGATTATGATTATCCTTTATTTTACCTTGCTCGCTCAGACTGACCAGTGGAACAATCTGCTACCTCTAGATTTGGAGTTCTCATCATGAATATCAAACCTGATTTTGGGATTGTCTGTATGCACATTACCTTTTATGAGATTAGGAAAATCAAATCAGTCCTTAATATGTTCACTTGTATCAACCAAACCAGGTTTATGAGCTTAAAAAAAATTAGTACTAGAACCTAGAGTGCCCATTTTAGCAAGAAAAGTGTTCATTTGTGAAGAGCTGTGTGAGAAAACAAGGATCCATGAGTAGGTGGTACCCCTTTCACTGGTGGGGAGAACTGGCAGAAGCTCAGTTTATACACCAATCCACTCTTTTAAAGTTCTCTCTTCTCCAATCTACCCTCAGATTAAATAATTTCCTGTCTTAAATTTTACTAGTATTAAACTGAGAATTTTATTTTTTTTTTAATTTCATTTAAAGTGTGTGTGTGTGTGTGTGTGTGTGTGTGTGTGTGTGTGTGTGTGTGTAATAGTGCAGCACCCTCAGCACCCTCAGAGGTCAGAGTTGGCATCAGATCCTCTTGAGATGAAATTACAGGCAATTTTGAGTTGTCTGACGTGAGTGCTTGGAACTGTACCTAAATTCTATGCAAGAGTAGCAAGTTCTCTTAATCACTGAGCCATCTATCCAGCTCTTAAACTGGAAATTCAAAAAAAAAATCAGAATAGTTTCTGCTTTACATATTCAGTTCTAAGTGATCTAGTGTAGGCATTAGAAACTAGCAGTAAATGCAGCCACTTCCTTAGAGAGCATTGAGCATGCATTATGAATCCACAGAGACACATTCATGATGAAATATATAAGCCCAAGACATTTTGACTTGGCTTTTTTGCATTTTTTGGTAAGTTATCTAGGCAGTTGCCTTCTCTTATTTGAGCTAGTATACAGAAGAAATTTAAACACTTTTCATAGTAGGCATAGACTGTATCAACTGGAAAACCATGCTTCTGCATTCCATTAGTTTTCTAGTATAGCTTATTGTGATTGCAAGGAGGAATGACAACTTCAAATAGGTGAAAGATTGTTGGATGAACTGTGGACAGTGTATGTATAAATACAGAAGCATATTGTATGTCATTTTCAGGCTGATTCATGATCAGATCGAACCTCTTTTGAGTTGGGGTACACAGGATGTCTCAGGGCATCTGTGAAATAGTACATGATTTTCCAGTTTTGCTCACAAGCATATTTACTAATTCCAGGAAGGAGACCCAAAATTTGCGAAAAAAGTTTGTACTTTACAGAGTATAAACTGATTGATCTTATGCATCCAAATTTCCTTTGCTTATGAAGGAAACAACTTTAACTCCAGAGGCTTTGGTTTTGTGTTATGTTACCTGAGCAGGAAGGCTTTGTCTCGCCAACATCTCTCAGACAAAATGAACTGTAGTAAGAAGCTGACACAAATCCCAGCACTCGGGAGGCAGAGCCAGGCAGATCGCTGTGAGTTCGAGACCAGCCTGGGCTACCAAGTGAGCTCCAGGAAAGGCGCAAAACTACGCAGAGAAACCCTGTCTCGGAAAAAAAAAAAAAAAAAAAAAAAAAAGAAGAAGAAGCTGACACAAACCTGAATGTGTCCGAATCTTCATTTTCTAATTCTGCTCTACTCTCTGCAATTGATTTTTTTCTTTCTGTATGAAAACCAGTCTTCCATTTCCTCTACGTTGCTTAGACAGAGAGCTATGTATTTGTTGTCTGTTATTATCAGTAGATTTCCAGTTTATACCAGATACTTTGTAAATTTACCATGGACACTTGTGATCCTAATGTTTAAAGTTGAGTTGTACTTAAAAATGGATATTCTATCAAAAGTTACTGAATTGTGTAACATCTGAATTTTCTCTAACTGAGGCTTCTATATAGATATTTATTACACGATCCTATTTCCTAAGTCTTGAAGCTTATGGTGGGTAGTACAATAGGAAGATGCAGTAAGTCTTTAAGACTGACACAATAGCATTTAATACACTACTATAGGCATGGATATGCATGATTCTAACAGCAGCTCCCAGATACAGTAGATCCAAAGAACTCTTAAAATGCTCAGTGCATAGAGGTAAATGGCACATGTTTAAATAGATGCAAGTTACCATTTTTAAAGTTTTTTTTTTTTTAAATTATGTGCCTACGTGTGAGTATATGCATGTGAGTGCAGGTGCCATATATGCCTATAGGTCAGAAGAAGGTGTCAGATCCTCCAAGACTAGAGTTAGAAGCATTTGTAACCATTTGACATAGAGGCTAGGAACTGAATTCGAGTCCTCTGTAAGATCAGTATATGCTTTTAGCTTATGAAGCATCTTACCAAGCGAAAGTTAGCACTTTTAAAAAGCAATATGCTTAGACTACTGAACAGTTACCCCAAAGTATACATCTGTAATATGTACCCTCTCAGTAAAACTTTTGGATCCCATATACTTTATCCTTGTGATGGCAAGTCTTTGTCAAACTGACAAAGATAGAGTCACCTTGAAGGAGAAAATGCCTCCATAAGACTAGCTTGTAGGCAAGTGTGTGGAACATTTTTTTGATTAATGATTGATGTGGAAGGGCCCATCTAAAGTGGGCAGTGTTACCCTTGGGCAGGTGGGCATGGGTTGTGTAAAAATCCAGATGATCAAACAAAGAGAAGACAGTCAGTAAGCAGTTCCTCTCATGGCCTCTCTTTCAGTTTCTGCCTTGAGCTCCTGCCCTGCATTCCTTGATAAAAGATTTTGATCACGGTGTTTAAAAAAATAAGCCCTATCCTCCCTAGGTTGCTTTTGGCCATGATGCTTATCACAGCAATAAAAAAAAAACAATCTAGAAGAGTCTGCTACAACAGAACACATTTTAGAATAGGAAGTATTAAAGGTCCATTGCATCACCAACTTGCAAGCACATAATATGTTATCATCAACTCAGGCCACCGTGCTGCAAGAAGGAATTTCTGTGGTAACCGAGAGTATGTTCAGAAAGGGTGTGAATCTTCCTAATTAATTAATTAATAATTTGTGTGTGTGGGGTGTGAGTTTGTGAGTGTGTGGGAATGTCTGATGACAACTTGAGGGATTTGCTTCTATCCCTCCATTAGCTAGTACATAGTGATCAAACTTGGGTCCTCAGGCTAAGGGCAGATACATTTATCCACAGAGACATTGCTGGGGCTGGGATTATTCAAAAAAATTTTATGTACTGTATGGGTTGAATAATGTGCCCCTCAAAGAACTTTGAAATCCTAACTCTAAGATACTCTCAGAATCAAAATGAAGCCACTTATGTCAAAGTGTAATCCAAAATAGATGAAACAATGCTGACAGAAAAGTTATGAAGAAACTCATAATGTAAGCCTAGAAATTATTCACAAAAGACAAGACAGAGCAACTACCCTGCACAAAGGGCACCACAACCTTTTGACAAACAACAAACACAGATTTCCAAATACACTTAACAAACAATTGTCCATTTAATCTTAAACTGATACCATCCTTTGCTACAAGAGTCATCCAATATAGGTCACGTTCATCATTTCACCTTTAACAATTAGACCTAGCAGCAGCATCTTTGAATACACCAAGAGTTATTATTAAACAAATGGTCTCATTGCAGTGCTTTTGATATCTGCAGATAAATATCATTCATCATTTCTCAAAGAATCTCTTTCAGGTTGTTATTTGGGTGGGTGACATTTAGAAGATATTTTCTACACAGTTATTTAAGGTGAGAATAATGGATTGGGGAGATCCCATAATTCAACACAATTGGTGTCTGAGAAGAAGAGGAAAACACAATGTTGAGACAAACGCAGAAATGTGTGTGTACACACACACACACACACACACACACACACACACACACACACACACAAAGTAGTGATAGAGACAGAAATTGGAGTGATGTAGATGGAAGTCAAGGAACATCAAGGTTTGATGGCCACCACCAGAAGGAAAAGGCAAAAGAAAAAAAAAGTACTACTCAGAACCTCCTCCCATAAAAAGTATCTTGTAGACACCCAGAATCTAGAATCCTAACATCCAAACTATAAGAGAGTAAATGCCTGTTGTTTTAAACCATGGATCTTGTGTGACCTTTATAAGACTGCCCTAGGAAACTAATACACTACAGAAGAGTGCATTCCAGCTGACAGAGTCCATAGATCTCATGAAATGTGTTTATGTTTCTTTTGGATATTAGTTGAAATAATTATTTTCTGGTATTTCCAAACCATTTTTGATGTGCCATTGCAATATTGATCATCTGTAGTCCTTCTAGAATGTACTATACTACATAGTAATCCAAAGTGGTCTCTTGCTCTGGTTACAAAGAACAAGATAACTTACATTCATTGTGGTACCACAACCCTGATGCTTAAAGTTCATCTTAAAAAATAGTATAAATCTTATGATGCCCAAAGGAAGAGGTCCTAATTAACTAAGGATTTTCTTCTGCTCAATCCTGTCCTGCATCGTTCAATGATTTGTGCTAAAGGCAAGAAAGTACAATGAGGCCCACTTGTGGAGAATAATGTTTCCTCATGGAGCACAAGGAAGTATTAAAAAAAAAGGAAGGAATCAATGTCTGCTGACGGAAAACGATAAAACCATTGGGAAGATAAATGGCATTTTTACCTCTTTGTTAATATCTTGACAGCAAGAAAAAGTCAAAAGATTAACAATTTCTAAAAATGAATTCCTAGAGTCATTCTTAATAACTGTTTCCTCGTTTATCAGTTAGGGAAACATTCTATTTCATAAGCACTTTTCTTCCTTGTAACCAGGTTAACGTTTTAGGGTAATTTTTATTCTTCATTGATTTATCTGGAACAAATCTGAGCATTTCAGCAAAGGGCTGTGATGAACCTAATTTAAACTAATTTTATTAGCTTACAATCAGCACTTGTTTAGTTTATTAGTTACTTCTGATACCATATTCTATAACACGATGCCTACAATTTTTTGCTTTTAAGTAAAATGAAGTTGAAGTTGAAATTTTCACTTTCTTATTTTAATGTCATTCCAAAAAAACACTTCACTGAGGTAGAGATGTGAAATCTTGTCAATTCAAATGTCTTAATGAGTGAAGATAAATTTGATTTAAGAATATCACCACTATGGTAACTTTCAAGATATTCTTCAAGGAGAGGTAGATATAACTATTATTAAAAATGAACATTTGTAATGTAATGAGTGTGCTCAAGTGACTAAGGGTTTCTGGACTTACATGCATAAGCACACACACAAAATCATAAAAATAGGTCAATTAGTTAATCATTACATAAGAAAAAATTCACCTGAGTGATATTAAGGCTAGTACATCTACAATTTGTTGACAGCTCTAAAAACACTTTAAAAAATGAGTAAAAATCATTCTGTAAAATGTCAACTAATTGGTAATATCTGATCATGTAATGTGTGTAATATACTATAATATATGTAATATATTTATGTATATGTCAAAGGTCTATCAGTTTGTATATCTAATTAATTTGCTTTTGTGTTTTGAAGTCCATTATCTAACCCTTGCCAAGATTCAGATCAGATCTGGACAGAATATCACAGGCAAAGTCATTATGCCAGTCTGTATTTATCAGATATATCTGTCACAAAAAAACCCACGAATGTATGAACCATCAGACTTCCAATGTTCAGATCTAATTCAGTTTCAGGTGTATTTTTAAGAGATGAGGATACAGTTCCCCAAATTAGTTATCCAATACCAGGTGGTTAGCCCTGATATCATATACATACAAGTAACAGTATACAGACTAAATAGATGATATCTATGTATTTAGGGATGTACACATAAAACAAAACAAAACAAATCAACCTCTTGAAGTTGTCATGTCTGTTTATGTAATTCAAGTACTATTTGAGCTGGCTGTCCCTATATTTCACCTGGAAAAGCACTGTAATCTATTGGTCAAAGCATTTTGTAGTTCTTAATGCTGACATTTTCACTTATTTATACCAATATTGAGAATACTGGCAAAGTGTTACTATCTAACACCTGATATTTGAGAATGTAATCATCCTTATGGCTTTAGAGACCCCATTGTCAAGCCAACATTGCCTTCAGTATCATTTTATTAGAGGACTGTCTCCTCTAAACCTCTCCATGTTGGCAGTGTCCTGACCAGTGCATTTTGTATAGTGAGCAACCTTAGTGAACTCTTTAACACAAGTTCATAAAATAAAGAAGTGGTAACATTGCCACTTCTCTGAGCCTTTGGGGTGTTTGAGTTCTCTGTGGAGGTTGCTTTTGACACCCAACATGACTTAGTATAAGTCATCATGATGTCTAAATGTCAAAGAACTATCAGAACAGCATATTAAAATAGGTTCTAGTTAATTATGTGACTAATAAAGTCCAAATCATATGAGGAATGTTTCCATTTTAACTTTTTTCTAGTCTATTCAATATGATCAAAAAGTTTACCACCTAACTCAATATTCTCTTGCCACTAGTGTTTATGCTGGTCAAAGCTAATGTAAATGTGACAAATAGAATAATCTGCAGATTCTAATGGGTTAACTGCAATCATCTAATAATGACAGTAATAGCTTAAATTGTGTTTGTAGAAGATATTATTTTGCATCTACAACTCAATCACAGATGATTGATATCTGCTTAGCATTTACACATGCTAAGCATTTTTAATACATCTGCATAGAATTGTGGATCACAACCTAATAGATAATTCTACAACACAACTCTAGTACTTAAGGTTCAGGGATAATTACGTAAGAGAGGGCAGAGGATTGCAAGAGCCAAGGGTGCAAGGCGTTTGCTGTAAGACTGTACTTCTTATTAATATAAGAAGCTACATTCATAGAGGCTCAGCAACATGGCTGCCCAAGCAAAAGCTGGACAAGGATGAGGACAACAGACATTTCAAAGTTAAGAGGGAAAGACCATGAGGGCTCCCACACAACACAAACCACTACAGGCAAATGGGAAATAAACAATGATGAAATCAGCAGAAATAGTCTTCTCCAGGGAAGAGTTTGCCAATTGGCTATCCAATACCAAATTGTTATCTCTGAAAACCTATACATACAAATAACATTATACAAACTGAGCAGGCTGTATATATCTATATTTATATCTATATCTATATTTATACTATAACATCTCTCTATATATACATATACATATATATATATATAGTGTGTGTGTGTGTGTGTGTGTGTGTGAACAAGTAAAATAATGCAGTCATAAATTGAAAAGTGGGGAAGGAGGGGTAATGTAAGGGTTTTGAAGGAGTAAACGGAAGGAAAGAATGGTTTAATTATTTTATAATATCAAAAAGAAAATAATTTTTAAGTTTATTATATTTCCTTTTTGTAGTGGCGGCATCATACATGGTGCTTTGTGTTCTACACAAGGGCTAGAGTACTGAGGTACAACCACATTTCACAGGGTTTTTTTTGTTTATTATAGACAGATTACAATTTTTAATAACACATTTATCCATTTGCCTATTTCTTAGGTATGAATCAGAAATTTGAGTGCTTTCTCTTCAGTTAGAATGCCAGCTTGCTTTTTTATGAAAGTCAGAAGACTCTTATTTGTAGTCTGTAAACTTCATTACACGTTTATGATTAAGACAGCACTCTAACTTTTACATTACAGTTCAACTCGTGCGTTTTTACAGGACCTGTTGTCTTTTCAAAGTTAATATTTCTAGGTTGTTCAGTAAAGCAGTATTTTGTGCCCATGTGAAATAATTTGATGGCAGCAAGCTGGTAGAGAAACATGATACCAACTCCAGTCCCATGATTCCACGGTAGCTAATGAGAACCCTAAACACTATGGGGCTTTCCATAAGAAAGATACTAAACTTTAGTGCTGTGAAATCCAGGGGCTTTCTGATGTTCAGGTGTAAGTGCAAAAATGAATCTTCTTTAAATGCAAATATAATCTGCATACATTTTTCTATAAAGTGCTTTCACTAAGTAAATTAGCTAAGGTTTTTTAAAGAAATATTGCATATACATATATATTACATAGGTATATATACATATATATATATATATATACATATACACATATGTAATAGCTGATTATTCTAAGTATAAATGTTGTCCAAAGGAATAAACTAATATGAATTCTGGAAAGATATTAAATTCATTTGGATTACCACCCATGGACAAAAATGACCTTGTAACCACAGGAGTTTTAATTCAAAATGTTGGTAATATACTTAGGCTAAAAAGTATTAGCACATTTTAAAACATATAAAACTGATTCAATACAAATATACATCATATTTTATAAACATAAATAAAAACAAAAATATTGAATGTATGATATGTACCATAAAAAGCTATGTTTGATACTTTTAACTATGTAAATATGAAATTAACAAGGATATTAATCACTTCTGCATTGACTTGGCAATGTTTATAGAAGGCATGTGAAAGTAGCATAGATCTGGAATTTGAGAAAGTAAGTTTCTGAGCATCTTTTGTAATCTATTATCATGCCAACCACATCCAAAGATTCATTTTAAAAAAATTACTTGAGTTGGCATTTCTCTCACATGAAGAAGTCAGATCCAGAATAAACAGATACATGGCTGATGAAAAAAATTAAGTTATATTGCATTTTCTAAGCCATGAAAAATATTTGATGTAGGATAACAGAACCTAAATCTTCCCATGTGTGTGTGTGTGTGTGTGTGTGTGTGTGTGTGTGTGTGTGTGCGCGCGCGCATGTTTGTGTCAAATCTATTATGTCTACTTTTCATGTGTATCTACAGAATTTTTGTAAGAAATATAGCCAAGTGAGTCTGAGAATTGTCTTCCGTTCTGAATGCATGAAATATTCAGGTATTCTACTTAGATGATCATTTGAAAAGTGTGCTATATGACTTTTCTCAAATGACTTTTCTCATATGCCTTCTCTGAGCAAATGAGGAATAACTGAGATCACCATAATTTAGACAGGAAGGTGAAATGCTTATCTTTTAGCTCATAAGACAGGAAGAAGTGGTTGGCTTCAATCAAGGGCATACTAAACAGACAATGTCTGTATAAGACTCTTGGGCTCTAAAGTATCAAAGTGTATTAGAAATTTATAGAATTTAAAAACAGATTAATTTTAAAACCTAACCTCAAGCAAAACTAACACCCGAGAAGGAAAATTTGTCAGCAGTGGAATTTATAAATTAAGTGAAAATTCTCAAAAATCTATGAGGAGATACATGTGAAGCTAGGAAGAAAGTAAGAGACAATATAAACAGCCAATATACAGAGAAATAGAAATCTTCAGGTGTGTAGGAAAATGTTCATGACTAGACCTTAAACTGTAATAGGTTCTATTTTCTCAAACATATGAAGTATGTGTTTATGTACTATATATGTATATATATTCATATTTATAATATAAATGTCACTCCAAACTATTATACCATGTATTTATAATAGCTATAATTTATATTATGTAAACAAACCCTAATACACATGGAACAGAGAGGTTAGGAGTAGATATTCTGATCCAGTGTCACCCTCCTATCCACTTGGGTGAACTGACCCCTTCTTTATTTGATTTCTCTTGTATATGTCATTACTCTTGGAATACTTACAATGCTATCCAAATGATATAATTTTAAAAGTCTGTAACATTTTTGAAAATGGGCCATTTTTCTGATTCTAATAGCTATGGACAGAGGAAGGAGACTAAAAACTATGGTGACAAAGAACTAAGAACCCTCTCATCTCCATTCCCAGCATCCCCACTGCCAGACTAGGCATAGAAGTAAGTTCTTCCAGCTTCTTGCGATCATCCAGGAAAAATCATCTTCTGGAGCAGCTGCCAATAGCATGCCCTTTAGACTTTGGCCTGAATGCCAAACTGCAGCTGTTCAGTCAGCCTTCCCTATATAGCTTCCTGGCAAAGAAGGCACCCAGTCAACCATTTCAAAGAGGAAATATCAACTCAAAGTGATAAGCCTACAAACACAAGAGTTACTTCTAGGAATGAAGCAAATGATGATAATAACGACACAGTGGCTTCTGTTGTCATTGTTTTTAATTATGGGAATATATTTAAATAGAACCCCCAAATGGAACTGGTTAAGGAATCAAAAATCTCCTAATTCTTTTTTTTTCCAGAACTCATCTCAGATTAGCTAGAGAACGAGATGGCCCTCTGAAACGTGAACGTTGAAGGGGAAGTCTCATTGCCAATAGCAGATACTTCTAAGGTTAAAGGGGAAGGAGAACTGTGAGAGAGGGCACCCAGACAACCAGGGGATGGCAGGGGTAGGTAGAAGCTCCATTTCTAAGTGAATTTTACGGTTTGGGATATATTAAGATGGCAAGCCTGGGTTCTAACACTGGGGGAAGGGAGCTGCAGTGGTCTTCTCTTGCCGGGAACTGTCTCTCACCAACCTCTTGTCACTGCTGTACTTTTTAACCTATTTTGATTCCAAATTTTGATTCTATCTCTATTATTAGGCCTTTTAATAAAAAATAAATTGGAGCAACATTAAAATTTCTTAAGCTACTGTTTGAGTGAACTCTAAATATGTTTTTTAAAATTTTCGATGAAATTATCTCACTGAACTCAATATTTTTTCTATGAATTTTTAAGCACTAGTCTTTTATATCTGATTTTATAATTATCACCATCATTTTTTTTTCTGTTTTCTTTTGGAATCACTGCTTATCATGTTCAATTATTTTTAACCAAATTTTATGGAATTTAATTTTATTAAGCCAATTTCTATTTTTTAATTCATATTCTGTTAATATAAAATATACTTACTCATAATTTTAGTTTTTGTAATTTTCTATTTCAAAAAACTTATAGTCATTGTTTTTGGTTATTTTTACACCTTTAGGCTTTACCAAAAAGATTAATTTTAGAAAATATAATTTATCACTTCAGTCACATCTATGGTCCTATGAACCTATCTACCTACCCATCTATCTTGTATCGTCTAATTATCTGTTTGCCAGTCAGCCTACGTCTTCCATACCTGTTACTGCAGTAGGTTTCGTCTTATTTGTTCATGGGGTAGAATCACGCGTTCTTTAATTCGTCAAGGAAGAGTGGCAGAAGCAAATGACAGGGCAGCAGTGGCAAATTCATAAAACCCCAAATTTGTGTTCCATTCTCTTCTATGTCTTGATAGAAAAGCACTTGAACTTTCTGACTTTTTCTATTAAATCACCTTTTTTTCTCTGCCACACTTAAATATCTATGTGCACTCTGAAGATGTCAGATTAGGTATATGAAAATAAGAATTGTTAATGAGTAAAAACACTTGAATATTATGTCTACAAATTACATTTTCACATTATATGAATAACCAGCATGGATTTATTCATTTACAGTTATCTCTTTTTGCTCTGTATGCTTTTTCTTTGCACGTTATTTGTAATCTTATTAACTTGTAAATTTCTCAAATGCTCCCGTTGGTAATCACTTAAGGTGCAGCTAATTAATATGAAAGTTCAAATGCATTTAGCACCTGTAAATATTTATTTGAAACATTTCTGAATATAATGGCTAAGGATAAGAAATGTGCCTGTGATGACATGCATCACATTCTTCAAAACAAAGCTTCCTCAGGTACAATTATGTCATCATGAAGTCAGGTTTTCCACATTCTAAAATAGACTCATCGCCATATGAATTGTTATCTTACTGAGCTATTTTTGGAGTTTTCTTTTTAACAGCTTTCTTGTGAGTGTATTCTAAATTTCTCACAATGTAAACCCCCAAATTTCTTGTTTCATCTTATGCACTTGCATTCTTGATCAGTATTTAGGAATGATCACCTTTATCTTTCATTCTATTCATTTCCATTGGCGTGGCAAATGAAGGCATACACAACCCCCCAATACCCTCACACACACACACACACTGACACCCGGTCACAAAAATACATAAATTCTAGCTTAATTGTGTAAAATATAAACTTTCAACTTCCACAAGAAGTCAGCATCTTCTTTAACATCGCAGCTCAGGACTCACCTGTGGGCGTGGATGTCCTGTAACCAGACAGGTCAGTTCTAGAGTTTCTCCTTCCCGGATAGTGTAGACCCTTTCAGAGTAGCGTTCCTCCTCAATATTACAGGCCAATCCTGAGTGCACAATCCGAACTGTCGGGGGAGCTGCGGAGTCAGGAAGAAAAGACACAAGATAGGTGAAAACCCAAATAAATCGCGTCCACACGAACTATCCCAATTGTAAGAGTAATTCTCATTAGACTCTATAATAGCCAGAACTATTAGCCTAACACTTAGAACTTTTTTTTTTTTTTTTTTTTTTGGTTTTCCGAGACAGGGTTTCTCTGTGTAACTTTGCGCCTTTCCTGGGACTCACTTGGTAGCCCAGGCTGGCCTCGAACTCACAGAGATCCGCCTGGCTCTGCCTCCCGAGTGCTGGGATTAAAGGCGTGCACCACCACCGCCCGGCTAGAACTTTCTTAAAGGTTTCGAGATTTTCTTGGCAAAACATTTCTAATTTATCTAATAGTCAGCACAGTATTCTGAAAATGTCAAAGGGGAAGAGAGCAGTGAGAGAAAACTGCTGCATCCAGAAACCATGTCATTACAAGGCCCTGTGATTAAGTTGATTGTTAATATGTAGGAAGGCCTCTTCCTTTCTGAAAATAAAACTTGAAAAAGATAAGTAATGATATACCTGGAATATGTAATGCCAAAGGAAGATGACGATTATAAGAGAAGAAGGCATTTGAATTAAAGACGCAGACATTAGTCAGCTCATTTTAAAGTCCTGTGGTACAGAAAAGGACCCAAGGGATATTCATGCTAGGAGACAGCATGTCAGCTCAGTTAGCAGCATCTACAGACCCCTGCCTTAGCATGAATAAAAGGTGGTCTCTGAGTAAAGACACTGAAGCTAGCAGCAAATTATTGATGACTTACTCTCAAATTTTAATAATAATTTAACACTTATGGAGCTGTAGAAATCGCATTTTCTCTTGCTTTAGTGCACAAAGACCTTAAGAAACTTGATTAGTTTTTGTTGCATTACCTATCACAAGCAGAAACTCCTCAAGTGATGAAAAATACTTAGCTAATCATACATGTTGTCTACGATCAAATACATACTGACAGCTAGGAACTTTGGAATGGAGGTCATCTCCATTTTTGGACACAACATCTTTGTGTGTAATACATTTGGAGGTAAAAGAGAAAATGATCTTAACTGAAGGAAAAATGAGAAGATTGCCTGCACATGTAGAGGGCAGCAATCACAGACTATTCTGACAAGAATATCCATTTTAAACAGCATTGCCCTTAATAGAAGCTATCAGTTTCCAAAAAAGAACACTTGAATGCTTGAATTTTTTTAAAAAAATTGGCATAAAAAGATCACAAGTCCTATATTTCTTGAAAATGATGTTGGTGCTTCCATGAAGAAGAAAAAGACTACTCAATTTATGAAAAGTCCTCTTGTGGGAAATTCATGTTTTGAAGGGAAAATCATTTCTGATGTGTAATGTTTTGACATACACCACTAAGATCCTTAGGGCACTCACAGAGATGAATAACTAAGAGGGTGTATTTCTTTATCTTTCTAAATTTTGTGAAAATGAAAATAGATAAGCCCACTTGATGGAAAAAATAAAAAGAAGACCCAAAAATACAAACAAAAAAAATCAACAAATGATTATATTCTTTGCTTACAAGCCTAATATTCAAATTAAAAATCAAGCTGCTTTCTAATATTCATCAGGGGAAGCTACAAGGCAGGCTGGGAAAGAAAGCCATTTCTAGAAGGGTACTTGCAACACTCCATGTGGGTAATTCTTGCCCCCAGTGCTTGCTATGAATATCTTTCCTCAGTACACAGAATAACCTGACATTTTGGCAGAAAACTCTAGGACTTTGCATTTTAAATCACCATTCACATGATTGTAATGGTGCCACTCACAACTCAGGCTACATTATCAGAAATACTTCTCTGGGTTTCATAAATATTTTTATACTAAAGGAAAATATTCCAAGTGATAAAATGTTCTTTTACTTTTTAAAGAAACCAGAAATGGGACTACAGAAGTGGCTTAAGATTTGGGAGCACTCACTGGCTGCTCTTTCAGAGGACCTGGGTTCAATTCCAGGCACCCAACATGATGTTTCACAACCATCTGTTATTCCAATTCCAGGGTATCTGAGACCCTCTTTGGGCCTCTGCAGATACTAGACACTCAAGTTGTGCACATACATACATACGTACAAAATACTCACACATATCAGATAAAATTTTTTAAAGTAACCAAATATGATCTGAATAGTAATATTATCAGTAGACATGTTAACACATAAGGGGAAATCTAGACAAAGTGGTCAACTCTGAAGCCACATACAAACAATCTTCACTAAGTGGACTTATCAGTGTGTGTGTGTGTGTGTGTGTGTGTGTGTGTGTGTGTGTGTGTGTGTAACAATAGCAATAAAAAAGGAGGCTATCAGTTTGAGAGAGAGTAGGAGTCAATGGGGCAGGTTGTAAGGAGGAAAGGGAAGAGGATAAGTAATTATATTTTAATTAAAAAAAATAAAACTTAAAAGGTAACCAAACACTTGACATCATTTTATTGGTTTAAAAAAAAAAAGTGATACTTGGCTGGCCAGTGGTGGCGCATGCATTTAATTTCGACACTCGGGAGGCAGAGTCAGGCAGCTCTCCGTGAATTCAAGGCCAGCCTGGGCTACAGAGTGAGTTCCAATACAGGCACCAAAGCTACACAGAGAAACCTTGTCTCAAAAAACAAACAAACAAACCACAAATAAATAAATAAATAACGTAGTGATTCTTAAATGAACCCAATGCTCAGTTTGGGCAATAGAATTACTTAGTTCAGAACTTTTGCTTTGGATTCTGTCTAGACACTGAAACAATTTCTGGGAGTCTTATGACACTGGATATTCTTAATGCTCTGGATGCTCTGGTGTCTCATGCAATGTTTCCCCAAATTATTGCAGACAGTGATCAAATTTACAATTCAATTTAGACAACTAATCCTGGTAGGTACTTTTTAAAAGCCATCTGCCTTGTATAATTATACACGTATTATAAGAGCTAATGACATCAAATGCTTACAAAACATAAATAGAAACAATTTAAATAGAAAATATGTTTTTCTTTAAATAAATAACTATGCTAAATTTAGTCTCATAAATGATAGTCCACATATATTAATACATCTAATTACACAGTTACATGACATTCTTTCTAGACTAATTTGTACTTGTTATGTTTTGTTTAAATTTCCGATCAATGCCCAGTATTGTTATTTTTAAGATATATCTTTCAAATGCTTCATTATGCAAATAAGCCCCTTGAGTTAAACAATTTAAATTATACAGTAGGCAAATTGTGACATCTGTAAGGGTTAATTTTCAGCTATTTTCTTCTGTATTTTAACACATTCTTGGAAATGGTAGTTGTTTATGTACTTTCACGAAGGCACCACCTCTCCTGTAGAAGCCGTGATTTTCTACCAAACTTAGTTTTGAGTGTAAGTTCCTGGTAACTTCTAGATATAGGTCTATATTTTGGAGATCTGGGGTAGTTATAGAGATAGCATAGATGGAAGGGCTTTAGAACTCATCCAAGTTAATGCTCTTATTTCCAAACTAGAAAAAGAAAACTTGAGGACATCAGGTGCCTGACATAGCCTGTTTTCTGTAGCCTATGTGAGGTAAAGCAAGTAAGCAAACAAACAAACAAACAAAACACCCCTGTAGCAGGAATCTTAAAAGTTCTTATTAATAAAATCAAACCCGAGGCGAGTTATTGGGGTCCATGGTGGTAGATCAGAGAGACAGAACAAGCCATAGCTATCTCACCTTGCCAGTTCCTCAGCTGGTCCTATTTCCTCAGACTGGAAGCTTCTATGTCCTCATCCCAATGGCTCTCAGCTGAACTGCTGCTCCAAAGCCTGAAGCTTAACCAGCCACATGCTTAACCAGCCAAATCCTTCTAGTTTCTGGTCCTCACGCCTTATATATCTTTGTGCTTTCTACCACCACTCCCTGGGATTAAAGGCTGGCTTTCTGGGATTAATGCTTGACTATTTCCAATGTGGCCTTGAACTCACAGAGATCCAGAGAGATTTATATCTCTGGAATGCTAGGATTAAAGGTGTGAGTGCCACCATTTTCTAGCCTTTGTATTTAGTGGCTGTCTGTTCTCTGACCCCAGATAAATTTATTAGAGTACACAATATTTTGGGGAACACAATACCACCACACACCCCACTGGTCCTTTGTGTTTTTTTATTTTTGTCTATTTAAGCTACATCTGGAGTCATTACATTGGGATTCTTCATAACTCCGAAAGTAGCCTACACTAGACTTAATAAACAAGAAGTGCTGTGAAACCATTCATAACATTAGGCGCTGTAACCAGACCAACAGCAGTGGTATAATTGCTCCAAATTCAATAAACAAAGCATCGTCCCTGTTCACCATCCTGTCCCTGACCCTCCCAAGTGACAGACACCTACAACTGTGGAGATGTTGCCTCTCTCTAGAACCTCCATGCCAGTGATTGAGTAAGGAGCGCTGAGAATTGAAATGTGCTTGCTTATGATGTTCTCCCAACTAGGATTCCCCGACTGCTCTCTGTTCATCGTATAGTCTTAGATTACCAAGCACAATGCTTGTTTTCTTTTTTTCTCCCCAGAAGATGTGTACTGCCCTCTGTATTTTTATCTTTTTTTAACATTCTAACTTCATGTTAGGCACTTCATGGGCTGTAGAGATGACTCAGATTTTAAGAGCTGACAAGTCCTCTTGTTATTCGCCCAGAGGACTTGAGGTTTGGTTCCCAGTACCCATGTCAGGAGGCTCACAACCATCCTTAACTTCAATTTAGCTCCACAGGATGCAATACCCTATCTGCCTCTTCGTTTACCTGCCTGCTTGTCAAATAGCTACACTAACAGGCTCACACATGGAGATGTGTGAGTTGCTACACAGGTGTGTGGGTTCACGTGGGTCTGTGGAAGGAAGACACTGAGGCATCTTAAGAATGAATCTTGCTTTTCATGGCTGCAGGGGGTCCAGCCTCAAAGGACTGAAGCACTAACCCTTCACCTGCCTAGGGCAGTTTTTTTCTCTCCAATACAGTTTAGCCAGTTAATTTCCATATGCTCAAAACAACCTGAAAGGGGCTCCCAACAATACAATGCCAAGTGTAAATTCCTCGATTTGTCAGGTACCATGGTTTTCCGGGTTTTCTGAATCAAGTTTTGTACAGGCCTTTATATCCTTGGGAAACTCCAAGACAAGATTCACACAGAGGACAGCAAGAGAAACAAAAGGTGTCTGCTAAACAAAAGATGGATTAGGGCTAGGTGCTACTCTCCAGAGCCAGGCCAGCTCAGCAGGAATGTCACCACACACACACACACACACACACACACACACACACACACACACTCATTTAAAAATTAATTATGTACTTCTGTGCTAGGAGAAGTGTCACATTTAATATCTGCCACACATCACATAATTTAGAGAACAGTGTTATTAATATTATTGGTGTTTTTGTAAACATAACTAAAATTATAAAGACATCAACTTTGCCTTTTAACAAAAGATCAGCGATTACGGTAATGGATTTATTTACATTAAATGAAATTTGCTATATAATATCAAAATAAGACATGGCTTTGTCCTCTGCTTTGTTGGAAAAAGCTTCAATTCATCATCTTGAAATTGGAGCAAAGGTTATGATTTCCTTTGCCCTATAGATCCAGCAATAAACTTAAATGTTAAAATATTGCATGTGACTCAGATTAATCCAAATTTTTTGAAGTAAACCAAATCTCATTACTTTCTAACACTAATCACACCAGATACTTTAATTTGACAGAGTTATTTTTGCGTTCAAGAGGGCAGTCTAAAAGGGCAAAAGAGGGACACTTTTTATCTTGTTAAAGTGTAGTTTTGAAAGTTAAACCTAATTTTAATTCATTCAGTCGAAAAAGGAACACAGATAAATTCCCAGTATCAGAAACTAGGAAAATATTTATCCTCTTCTATCACACGTAGCATGCACTGATGCATCATGGTGAGGCTATACATGAAGGTTAGTGTCTACATGAAATATACTAGTGTATAATGAAGCTATGTCTTCAAAGAGCTGACAGACTACAGGAGCTGTAGACTGGGAAAAAAAATAAAGATGGTTAAACAGAAGAGGTAGTGTACCAAAAGACAAAAAAAAATTAAAGCCACATTGGAACAAAGCTAAGAAGAATGAAAACTGACTGGGGGAATCCAACAAGCTTCACAGATTCAGTGACATTTAACCTAAGTTTGGAAAGAGATGCTGGGAGAGCATAAGCAGGGAGACACTCCTCAGAGAAAACCATGTTGAAAGACACATCTGTAATCAAGTGCTGCTGTGTTCGAGAAAGAATGGCATGAGCATGTGGCTCTTCCACTAAAAAATAATTTACTCTAAATTTCTACTCTCGTATGACTCCCCCGCCTTAGCAATCTATCTGCGGCACTAGGAAGCTGCCTTTCAATGCCTGAGATGGACATGAGGGAGAGAGGAGTTTGAGGTCTTGATGGATGGGATTTAATTAAAACAGTGTGAAGGCAAAGTGGGGTGGTTCAAATGGCACTGCAGGTTTACTCAGTCTTGCTAAGAGAAAACCGATTATTTTATTCAGAATGAAATGAGGTGAAGAATCCAGAGATCAATAACCTATAAAAAATAGTTTTAGTACACATATATAGATGGAAGAAGATGGTCACACTACATTTCCCGGGATGAAAAATTGAGTTGAAAGCTACCATCATTCTTGCAATTGGCTAATTCATTTTAATTAGTATATGCAGTATCAAGTTTCATTATGACATTTCAAATAGAATTTGCTTTAGTTGGGTCTCGTCCTCCCTTTTCCTCTCCATCCTCTCTCATACCCTCCCCCTGCCAGAGCCTTGCTTCCTGTTTTTAAGTCAAATGTGTCTTACTGCCTTGATTTCCCTCTTCTTTACACCTCTTATTGCCTTCTCATCATCTCCTTCGTAGTTTGTAGTCCATGACCACATTCACACCCACCTTTCTACATGCTTATAAACATTAAAATTTGAGATCCACATATGAAAGACAACATGTAGGCTATGCATAGAGGTGCACACCCCTTCAATCTCAGCCCTCCAGAGGCAGAAGTAGTTGAATCTCTGTGAGTTGGACTTCATGGTGAGTTTCTGGTTGACTGGGGATCCATAGTAGGATTCTGGGGGCGGGGGGGGGGGACAGGATATGAATATGTAATTTTTTTTAATCTGAGTCAAGGTCACCCCCGTATATTACTTCTAGTTCCATTAATTTTTCTGGAAATTTCACAATGTCATTTTTCTTTACAGCTGCATAAAATTCCATCTCATGTACCACGTTGAGAAAAACGACTTAATAGAAGGCACACTCTTAACCACCTGAGCGTGCACATAACTCACTCACTGAGAGGAGACGCCTGCAATGAGGGGCCCTCTAAGTAAGTCGTGGCTGTTTGTTAGAGTGAACAATTTGATGAGAAATGTTTTAAAGGTTAAGCTGCTTCCTCTAACAAGCACAGTTCCTGGAGTTTCTGCTGTTATTATACAGCAATTATTTTGGTATTAGTTGTCTCGCCTCTAAGATCCTCCATTGAAAGCCTTAGACTTGAACAGATTGTTTCAACCCTTATATCCTTCATGAAGTTGCTCTGTCCCATTCAAATTGCCACTAGAAGGTTGCCTCCCCACCAGAGCATTTCAGCTCAGGCTCGTGGTACAAATGCAGGATCTCCCGGGAAACAGTCTGGAGATAGGATGGCCACCTTTGCTTGTCTTGTTAACTGCAGTGGGTAGATCAGTAAATCACTGTGTACAATTCCTCCTCACACACTGGAGGAGAGAGTAGAAGGGAGGTAGGAAAAGGGAGAAGTAGAGGAGAGGGGGTTTTTGGAAGAGAAACAGAGGGGACATGGAGAGAGACTGCTCTCCCGTGGCCAGGCAGATGCAGCAAACCAGCATCTATTCTTTATGTCACCCCCGCCCCCGTCATTCACTTTTGTGTATGAAACCAAACACAATCATATTCAGAATTTCCCTCCATTTTCCGACTGATTTAAGCTGTCACAGTCTTCTCTAAATTGAATTCCATTTTCAACATCATTTTACACTTAGCTAAGCAGCATTGCCGACAACTGATCTCCTTATTCCGCCCCTCCCCAATGCAGCATATGTGCACAATACTTCTGGGACACAGTGGCTTCTGTTCGTCCTCTCTTCACTTGCTACTCATTTTCGATAACTAGGTGCACCCGGTCCCTACTCCTCTTTTTCACAACCATCTCATCACCTGACTTTTAAATGCGCATGGAGGTTTAGCCCAGCCATTCCTAATCTTCATGACACTTCATTGCCCGGCATGCCCCTCCTCAGACTAGTCGCTGCAGTACATGTTCTTTTATCACGAACACAAAATCAGAGTTGGGGAGCATAAAAATTTAAGAAGAAATAAAGAGCTCAGTCTTGGATGTTACTGAGGACTAGGCAGTTGTTGATGGGCCTGAAGACTTAGAAGTTTTAATAACCAAATGAATGAACTCTCAACAGCAGACCACCACGTAGCAGGTGAAATTAAGAGAATCGCGAGAAAACAACAGCAATGAAAATTCTAACGAGAAAGACAAGGAAAATGACTTAATAGGGTTTGCAAAGTCTAAGAAGTACAAAGAAATGAAGGCAGATGTGTGCTTCAGAAGTTACCTGGAGGGACACGAGAGCACATTTTTTGACAGGATTGTCATTTAAGAGGAGAGGAGACAAAAGGTCATTGCCTTTGAGCATTTAGACGGCGCTGGTGAATTCTGAGTGACATGAAGGCTGCAGAGAAGGGAGATCAAAAGACGAATAATGTGAGGTCTGACTGAGCAAAACCCTCTTGGTAGAGCAAAACAGGGTGGCAATGTAAAGTAAATCTGCTGCTGGGGGTTAGCAAAATGCACAAATAAACCAGGAGTAAACAATCACAGAGTGCAACAGAAATGCACCATTATCATCCTGGAAGGATACATAGAAACCTACCACATGTCTCCACTTCCAATATAACGGTAACTGTTTGCCAACACTGCAGTTTATAGAAGTTTGCATTCTCATTTTAAAATAATGTTCCTTAAGTATCTAGTTTATTTCTCTTTTTCTTCTTTTTTAATTTTATCCCCAGTCTCTCCTCCCTCCTCTCCTCCCATTTCCACTCCCCACATCTACCCCTCTCCCCATCCACTCCTCCTCTGTCTCCATTCAGAAAGGGGCAGGCCTCCCATGGGCTTGAACAAAGCATTGCAGTTGTGTAGCTTGGTCTGTTTGTAAGGCTCCTTCTTTCTTCTTGTTCTTTAACATGTTCAACTTTTACAAATTTCTTACCATATATGATGATATTTCTCAGTGCTCTCTAATCACTTCTACAAAAGAACAGGTAATCAGGATTCATCTCCACAGTGCATAAACATGTCCTGCTCATATTTAAAAAACAAACAAGCAAAACAACACTTATCTTGCCTGCTCCTGTTTTGCCTTTATAGTCTGGCAAATACATAGTTTCTATTTCTAAACTATAGTTGAGAAATTAGAGCGCACAGTAGTAAGGAGGCTGTGTGCATGCTCGGCTATCTTATCCTCTGCAGCTTCCTTCTGTCCTGTTCGGTATGTTTATAAAGACACAGCAAAAGTAAAAATTCTACATTGGGAAGGTTTCCTTTTCTTTTCTCACTGTGTTCTTCCTTTCCTTGTTTCTCAGCCTTTGTTGACCCAATTCGGCTTCCTTTGTCAAGGCCTTTTGGAACAACATGCTTACCTTCCACTTCCTAACAATGTAAGTGACGTTTTCCTACTCAATACCCAGTGTATCAGTGAAAACAGACACATATCAATACATGCACAGAGGCAACCATCAGTTTATATAGTGATGCCTTACCATAACTATCTCAGAAGAAAAGTGGTTTAAATTCCCCTGATATCCTTATTTAAGTCATTCCCCAAAAGGTAATATTCTGATATGAAAATATCACAGATGACAGTGTTTTAAATCTGTCTTTAGCTCATTTGTTCTTTTTGTTTGTTTGTTTTTTGTTGTTGTTTTGTTTTTCGAGACAGGGTTTCTCCCTGTTTGGTTTTGGTGCCTGCCCTGGATCTTGCTCTGTATACCAGGCTGGCCTGGAACTCACAGAGATCTGCCTGGCTCTGCTTCCAAGTGCTGGGATTAAAGGCATGCACCACTGCTGCCCAGCTCTTACTTGCTGTTTTTTTTTTTTCCTTCACTTGTTTGGAGTTAAGCACAGTTTTAGAATCATTGTGAGCTTGTCACCCTTCTTTCCATGAGCTTTCCCTGCCCTCCAAATTTGGTTCACCGGACAGAAAAAGAAATGTCCCAAAGTTTATAATTTAATAAATAATATAACAATGTAGTAAGAATCTATTGATCACGCTGACTTTAATCAAAAGATCATTCTAATCTTGTAGCTGTGGCAAATGGCTTTGATTGTGACAGATACTAGATATTTTGTATTAATCTCTCCAACCTATACCAACCATTGTTGTAAATGATTTGAATAACCCAATGGATTCTAGGTCTCAGGGTAAATAAGAAATTTAAGCTTAAAACTACTGGGTTTGAACTGGTAGCTATTGCTTTGCACATTTCTTTAATTTGTTTTTTTATACACTTAAAGCAAATTATTCATTAATATGCAATATGTTATTTAAGAAAATGTATATAAAGATTGCCATCAAAACAAAACAGTGATATCTACTAATAATGTAATTTTGTACATTCCATTTTAATGTTAAAAAGTACAACATATAAAATATTGTTAAACATTAAGAGAATCATTGATATTGTATAATCCCTCTCTTGTGATGCCATTTTAATACATTCACATTGAGTTCCTCACACCATAGAAAATTAAATACAAAATATAAGAAAAAATAAGATATATCTTCCACAAAGTCACATTCATGTGCCATTTCAATGCAAACCTCTGTAAATTTTAACAAATGTACTTCATGGTTTCCACATTTCCCCCTACATTTCTTTTGAAATACCCCTTCATATTTCATCCATAAGGCCTTACAAGCCTTTCCTACATTCTTCCAGGAATTTCCCAGGAGAAATAGCTGAATTTCTTCATGCAATACTGGAAAGTTCATCACACATTTTATTAATCAAATGTTTGCCTCAGAAAGACCTGTGAGTGCTGTACAGAGTACTCCAATATGAAGACACATGTGAGGAAAAACATAGCTCCCCTTCCTTGGGTAAGAATGTGATACATATATGTGGGTTTTGATTTGACATTAGATCCTCTAGAACATCTTGACTTGTCTCTAAATCAAGGTTGGGTTACTGCATTTTAAATAAAAACAGAGGTTGATAAGAGCACTTACTGCCTTTCTAGGGGACTAAAGTTTGGTTCCCAACAACCCACTTCAGGCAGCTTACCTCTTACTTCAGCTCCAGGGGGATCCAATTGCTCTGGCCTCAGTCAGCACCTACACTCATGTACACATATCCACAAACAGACCTATATAATATTGAAAATAAATCTTTTGTTTTCTCTTTTCTGAGACAGGTTTTCTCTATGTAGCCCTGGCTGTCCTGAAACTAGCTCTATAGACCAGGCTGGCCTCGAATACACAAAGATCTGCCTGCCTTTGTCTCCTGAGTGCTGGGTTAAAGGTATGCATCACTACTGCCCAGCTAAAAATAAATCTTAAACAAAAATAACTACTTCAAATTTTTGGAAAATAGGTCAGTGCCCTTCACACCCAGATCATTTTTTTTTAATTTAAGATAAAAACAAAGCAGCTTTCCTGTTGCTCACCTGGCACCATTCTTCATGTGGGCACAGTGAAGGGAACAGACTGTTATGAGACTTTATGAGGGTCTGTAACACTATGCAAGTCTTTAGTGTTTGATGGGGTCTCCTCATCTAAATCAAATGTATGCAAAATGTCAGAAGCCATATATCATGTAATTCAGGCATAGTCTTTAAAAGGAGTTATCACCATACTGTAAGAGATAAGGAATCAGAGGCATGGGTAAATATAATGTTAGTTTCTTTAGCTTTGTGGCCTGAAAGGTATAACAACATATTCATACTTGCCTAAAAGTTAGAGTTTTTTTGTTTTTTTTGAAGTAACTACGAAGCCTCAGTATATACTAAACAAAATAAAGTAACTCCCATTGTTTCCCAACTGTAATCACAAATTGGCTATTTAGAAAGAACCATTCTTTCCCTCAGCCAAGCTCATCAAAAAATAAATAAATAAAACAAATGAAATTTATTACAAAATGTGCCAAAAATGAAAACTCCAATTTGCTTTTCCAAGAGTGGTGAAAGCAGACAGAAATAGAAGGATCTGATCTGCTAATATCTCCACTGCCTCTTTCCATTGAGAAATGTCATCCATTGTCTGTGACTAGTTCCAAAGAGGGCAAGCTCATCAGAAAATTGGGTCAATGCCTTTAGTCCTCAGAAGAGAGGAAGAAGTACAGTCATGATACACACCCACAGTCTGACCAATCCGAAGCACAGATATTGTAGTCCAATTAGACTGCGGCAGGACAATACTTTCAAGAACTCAGAATTCAATAAAGACTAAAAGTTTGACTTGCTGATCTCTAGTTCTCTCTCAAGCTCTGAGAAGCACATTCTTTTATTTCCATGTGAATATATGAACACTGCCAGGTAATATAGTGAATTAACAAGGCATTGTTTTGTCTGCAATTCTCCCTTACATTACAAACAATTTCATATGTTTTATTGGTAGTATATGTATGTTCTATTCATTTTAGGACAATGCATTCTAATTTTAAAACTTTAGTTTTTTTCTCTTAGATTGAAAGATTAAGAATACAATTAAGAAAAGTGAAAAATTACCATCATTTATATTCTTATACACAAAGAACAGTTTACTAAATTACTTGACACCATTGCATAAGAGTTCAAAGGAAATCATTCGTCCAAATCACACAAAGTAAGATATAAGTGATAATCAGTAAGTGTTATTAATCAACTCTCATTTTTTTAAAATGTCAAATTTTCACTATTTGAAAGAATTGCACATAGTGCTGAATTACCTGAATTCTCTCCTCAAACAATGTAATTTCATTCATTTGAGGATGGAGTATTGAAAATGACCCTGTAATTATTTCTGCAGCTTAAGGTTACACGGCATTCCCTGGGAACCCTCTCCTACATGCCTCCCCAAGTCTTCTGTCAATCAGGTTCTTAGATCTATTATATACCCAGAAATGGGTTCCCTTCTCCACCACCCCCGTGGCTAACCAAAGGACAAGAACTCTTTCACTTATAAACATTTTATATTAACTCCTATATAAATTCACAAATATCACTTTTAAGAATTGACATGAATTACATTAAGATTATTGATATCTGCTAATGAAACAGAGCTCAAACTGGTGATTTTATACAAATTTCAGATTCTTAATGACAATAGCAGATCAAATTGGTGACTCATAACTCTTAACATTTGTGAATTTTTAAATTTAAATTTATATTTTAAAACAATTTCCTTCTATTAAACCTCCTGAGTAATGGTATTTCCTTGACACTTCTGTATAATGAAGTAAACATTTATTGTAGCCACACTTTATTGCTAATTGTTTTTGTTTAAATTCTTTCAGAAAAGTTTGTTTTGCATGTGTGCCTGTGTAGAGACCAGAAGCCACTGTACGTGTCCTCAGTGACACTATCTACTCCCTGTTAGACCGGGTCTCTCACTGGCCTACAGCTCACCAGTCATACTGAACTGGCTTCCGGAATCCACTTGTTATGTCCCCTCAGATGTGACATTTTACTTACTGTACCAGGCCTGGAACATTTACCAAGGTTCTGGGTTCAAACTCAGACCTTTGCTCAGTGAACCTCCACCCCAGGCCTCAATTGAAAGCTTTTATTGCCACCTTGGGGATTCTTCTTAGTTTAGTCTGTACAGTTGAGTAAATTATGTCTGTAGTGAATACCAAGTTAAATAAGCTTCATCACCAACACAAGTTCTGAAACAGCTAGGTGAGCGTTTTTTCAAATTCTACTTCCAAGAGCAGGTGGCTTATGAAGCATGTTCAGTACAGTCCAACATAAATACTTTGAAAACTAATTGAATAATTTAGTTTTGTTTTGCCTTAGATATTACTAATCAATACTAATTTTGAGATAACTGTGATGCAATGTATACATTTATTTTTCATGGGTAGACTTAGTAGTTTTCTGGAAATGGGTGTGCTAATACAAATTTAATTTATGTATTTAATAATTTGATTTAATAATTAATAAATTATAATTTAAATCCACACAGGTTTAGGTCTATCTGATCTGAAAGACAAATCTCAAGAAGATGTATTGATAATGCATCCATTTCATGTGCATGAAAGATCAAACTTGAACTATCAGCACATATAGAAAACTCCATCTGTATTTCCAAATATATTGGCATAGAAAAGAATGACATCAGTTAAATTTCAAAAGTACAGCCAGGAGAAGGGTGTGCACTGCACAGAGTTTGAGGCCGCACCATGGATATGAATGAGGACTCTAAGTCCATGTGCCTTGGTTCAAATTCTCACTCTGACATTAGTTATTTGACAACAGGCAAAGAACTTGACTGTTCGGTGTCTTCCTTTCCCCCTGTGTGCTGTATAACAATTTCATTCTAATTGTCTGTCTGGGAGCGAGTCTCTTGAAGGCTCAAGAAGTAAACAAATATGTCTCAGAAAGTTCCTGAAACTTGAAATATTCATATCTCCTCCCTGTGGTTACCTAAGAAGTGGAAGGAGATGTGATTTAGGAAGATGAGACTCTGGCCTGTGCAGTACCCTGCAAACTATGAAGGGTTATAGATTTCTTGAGTGTTCATCTGGAGAAGTGGGCTTTTCAGTGATGCTGCTAACTTCCAGCCAAGCAAGTTCCTGTAACTCCTCACCCAGTCACAGTAAGCAAATACCAATGAACTCATTGGCTTGTCAATGTGGACAACTTGATGAAATGATTGCTTTGGTCTGTCATTGGTCCCCTATCAAGGGTGATTATGATTTTGTTCAAACTCTCCAAGAGAATTACACAACAGTCTGCAAAACTGATTAATAATCATACTTTATGTCTTATTTTTTAATGACATGGTGATTAATGTTCAGTGGAACAGTCTCAAAGAATTGGAAAAAGGTAAAATCCATGAATATATTCACATTCATGTATATATAGAGTTTATGTAAAGATAAGGGTGTTCTATGGGAATGTTCTCTGACTTTTTTTGAAAAAAAAATGATTAATAGAGATAATGAGACAAAAAAAGTGGGTAGAACCACAGCTGTGGCTTTATTTTTGGATGACTGATTAAACTCAAAATATCATTAAGTATTAAGCAATCTATCAGATTAAAAAAATGAAGAATCCATAAATTCTGTTACCAGTGCGGAGTGACACAATTTGTCAATAAAGAAATAATTCTGTGGAGCTTTAGAGAGCTCAGTATTTAAGAGCACTTGCTATTTTTCCAGAGGACCTGAGTTCGGTTCCCAGCACTCATGTCTGGCCGTTTCCAATATGTAACTCCTGCTCCAGGGGATCTAGTGTGTTCTTTGGCCTCTGCAGGTACCAGTTCATGTGTGGCATACCCTCAGACAGACAGACAGACAGACAGACAGACAGACAGACAGACAGACAGACACACACACACACACACACACACACACACACACACACACTAATTTTCTTTTTATAGAGAAAGAACTCTACAAATTATTGCTAAGAATAATAATATAAACTGTGTGTCTAAAATGCATCTTGGAAGAATGGTAATGGTGGTGATGTTTTCAGACATTCATTTTCATGATATTGATGCAAGAGCTGCCTCCCTTAGGACATAAGGAAAAGGTTCCATGCTGAAAACTCCAAGTGGCTCACAGATGCTGAAATGAAAGCAGACACTGTGGTTAAAAGGAAGGCTCTGGTAAAATGCCAAAAAAAAGGATGAGACACAAAGCTTGTAACTGATTACAAAGTAGCCAAGCTGACTTGATATGATAAAGACAGACAGACAGACAGAATCTCAGAAGCAACGCCAGTACTGCGGGGATGAATGGCTACCTTTGTAATCTAGGCATATTGGTCTTTTATATATTTTTGCTTCTAATGTGTCTAACTGAACCAGGTAAAATTTTAAGGATGGTTTTTGGATCCATATGTTTTAGGAAAGAGACTCCAAACTACCTTGTAGACAAGAAATTAAGTAAAAATATCTATGACTACTCCTTGGCAGTGTGAGAAAAGTAAGGGCTTATTGTAAGGGACTTTATTTTAGACTTCTGCAAGATTAGAGAGTTGGCTCAGTGACTACAGTATAAAGTCTCAAGGCCAATAATTAATGACAAGCCACAGTTAGAGAAGGATAATTGTGGTTTCAATCACCCTTAAGTTAGTGGGTATCAAGTGGATAGCATCAGATCATCCTCTGGGTTTTCTCTAGGGGACATGCATAGGGATTGTGGGCTCTCCACTGGTTCAATCTATGAAAGGCCAGAGAACTAAGCAATCTCACTAGGTAACCAAAACTGCCTCAGCCTCTGTCCTATTTCTGCAATAGTCCTATACAGCCCCCGGAAAAGGAATATCAACTGGTTTTTCCTCTCCTGGGAACCGCTTTCTCAATATGACTGTGTGCTTTCCATAGTATGTCTTCTAGGACTAATAAAATGACTGTACACTTGATTTCTGTGCTTCAGAATCAGATCGTATCTCTTTGATTACAATAGTTTCTCTACTTTATCTTTACAGTTGATCTAATTATTTTATTCAGATAGATAAAACAAAGAATTATTGTAGTTTTCCTCATGAAATTCGGGACTTTTATTAATGATTTGGAATCTTACATCACTTTATTTATCTGGATTTCAAATACTGTACTATTACCCACCCCGCCAAGTTTGCCTGGATCATAGCCAATGCCTGTGCTTATAACTTGGGAGAATTTTTACTGTTTCATATACTGTATTACTTTAAGCAACTATCTATACAGTCTTAGAGAGCAGTCATGTGCTGTTGATATGTATTATCATTACCGGAGTGTGACAGGTACTTATAGTTATCTTCCAAGATGCCAGAACCAACTCCTCTTTTTTTTTCCTGTCCCCATGTCCCTTAATAAAAACCCTTAATAGCTTCTGAAAGTCTCTCAAGCATATTTTAGTTCCTTTCAACTCATGTTTACAGCAAATAGGGTAATAAATAAAATTATAAAGAATGACCAAGCTCATTATGGTTCAAATCCATAGCTCTGTTCAATTTTCATGCCTCCTATAGTGAATCATCAATCATATATCATTCTCCATTCAGTTTATTTATCAAATTTCTAAGAATCTTTTGCCAAAATGAAACACAGAAGTTTCATAGTGTAATTTAAACAGTAATTAAAAATTTAAACTCAGGAATAAGAAATTTAAGTTTTCATTAAATTTTTCTTTTTCTTTATTACATTTGCTAACTTTCTATTACATTTTCATTCTCTCACCATTCTTTTTCTCCATCACTTTTCTGTCCCCATCCATGCCTAAGTAATTCTATCCCCTTTCTCTTTGATAAGTATTCTATCACCCTTCCTGTCTTGAACGGCTAAAGCTTTCTGTTCCCCTCTCATCTGCCCCTTTCTAACTTAGTGGTACCTATACTACATTTCCTAAATGTAGATATGCATTATGAAAACTAGTCATTTTCTACTATGGTAACTTCCTCCTCTTCAGTGGTCAATCATGAACAGATATTACTTCAGATGAATCCATGTAGGTGGCTTTCTTTAATTAAAAATTCTCCAACAAGAGTAAAATAGTCCCAGTGTTTCTGGCTTACTGTCTTCGTGTTTGAGTAGATTTCCTACCTTGGAAAACCTAACAGATACTCTTGGGTGGTCTCCCTTTTGTTATTCATAGATCTGGGAGGACTGACCTTTCCAAACTGTACTGTACTAATCTAACAATCCCATGACAGAGTCAAATCTAGGGCTAAGGACAATTCATGGCTTATGGCAGTAATCATTCAAAGTTTTATTTTTGTTGGAAGTCTGAAATCTTCATGTATGGAGTTAATTTTTAAATAATATTTATAGCACAGACTGTTAAACTTGTATTTTTTTAAATAAAATCCACTCTGAAAAATTTCATACAATATATTTTGATCATTTTCATCTCAATAATTTTTAGACAAAAATCAAAATCTAGAAATAAAAATATTTGCAAACATAATATCAACTGTACACAAATCACCAACACAAAAAATCTGTCATAAAACTAAAGTTCTCCCTTGTGATAATTGAATGAAAGAAGATATTGTTAAAAAGTTCAACTGAAACTGGGTTTTCCAAAAATAATCATGGACAATAACTCCTTAAGGTAAATACTTTTTAAGTTACTTAAGTGGTTAGTGTCACTAACCACTTCCAAACAAAGTAAAATAATGAATGACTAGTGAATGGTTAGCAAACTTGTAAACAGAGAAGCTGGAAAACTCATATGAGTATTTCTCATTAGTAACAATAATTAACATTTAAGAAATAGCTTATGGCCGGGCGGTGGTGGCGCATGCCTTTAATCCCAGCACTTGAGAGGTAGAGGCAGGTGGATCTCTGTGAGTTTGAAGCCAGCCTGGTCTTCAAAGTGAGTTCCAGGAAAGGCACAAAGCTACACAGAGAAACCCTGTCTCGAAAAACATAAAAAAAAAAAAAAAAAAAGGTTGGGGATTTAGCTCAATGGTAGAGTGCTTGCCTAGCAAGTGCAAGGCCCTGGGTTCAGTCCTCACCTCCAGGGGGAAAAAAAGAAACAGCATATGAATACCTAGACTATTCAAGATGCATTTGATTCTACAAAAAGCCTCAAAACAAGTCAAATATATTACAAAAAAAAGGAAGAAGAAAAAAATGACAAACCATGATAACAAGGCATGTGCTATACTGAAGCTCCAACCCTTAAAATAAATACTCAAGAAATGACAGAAGCCAGGAATGTTATTATGCAGATGAAATCTCCATTTTAATTAAGGGCTGAGAACAAGAGACCTGAGGGTCTAATTCCAGAGCTATTTTGACATACATCAAGCGTTCCTTAATTTACAGTGAAAGGTCTGTTTGACACGTTCTCGTGCCTCTGTGTTCCTACTAGCTATCAGTACTTTTAAGTGCTGTTTTGTCATTGACCTACATTAGGATATCAAATTATGACATCAACTTAATGAATGAGCATCATAATAATTCAGATGGCAAACTCCAGCCAAACAGTTTAAAGCATACCTCAACAGCAGTACAGTCCAAACGTCTGCTTCTAACTTACTCATTCATTGAGAGACACTGAAGAAAAATAAACACAATGACAAATGGCCAAATGGGCTTTCATGGTATTCTTAAAATTGGGATTTAGAAAGAGATTGCATCATCCAATTCCAGAAATAAGCTTCCTTTTCAAATAAGTAGGACAAAAAATAATACTTTTCAAAAATTAAGTATAGAATCTTGGACATGCTATAAATGTGCATGTTTATGAAATCCTCCAGTCACATGGATTGAATATCTGTCTCATAATTTTTTTTCAGAATTGAGATAAAATTGTACATGTGAGCTTTTGAAAATGACCACCATCATTGGTTCCCTAATCTTTTTTTCCTTTTTGATATTATAATTACGTTGGTTCCCCCTTCTTTTCAATCCTTTAAACTCTCCCACATAGTCCCTACCTCTCCCTATCCTTTCTTTCAAGTTCATGGCCTCCATTTCTTTAATAGAAAGTGTATGTGTGTGTGTGTGTGTGTGTGTGTGTGTGTGTGTGTGTGTTCCTAAATACATAAATCCCTGTATTAATTAAGCTGCTATGCAAGTGTAAGTGGTTAAATACACCAATTCATGTTTCCTTTCTTCTCCTTGTCTCCAGCTACCCAGGGCTCTCCCTCCCTTATTTCCGTTATCTTGATTTTTCTTCGTCTTTTTGTCCTCCTTTTTATCTTGTCCTTTTTCTCCCCTTTTCTTTCTTCTTTTCTTCCACCATCCCAATGCCCCCCCGCCTCCGCCAGGCAGCATGGTGAGTAATAATCTAAGCCTCCACAAAGAAAGAAAATTCTATGTTGAGATTTCCAAGATGCTCATTTATCTGAACTTTAATATTGCAAGAGAAAAAAATGGTTAAAAAATCTGAGACTTTTTATTTTCTAACAGCCATGAACTATCTGTATTTACCTTGGAAGGAAAAAAAAATTGAAGAAATGGTTTTATGACTGCCATGAATAATGGTATCTGTTCCAATCTTGGGAGAAAGCACTCTCTTTGCTGTTTGGCCATGAAGTGCTGTACCAAGATTACTGGCCACTGCCTCAACTTGATATGTCCGCCATGCTTTGTTGACTCCCATGGGAGGCCTGTCCATTTTTGAGCTGAGACTGAGGAGTGGGTGTGGGGCTAGATGGGAGGTAGGGGGTAGCTGGAGGAGAGGAGGGAAGGGAAACTGGGTGGTATGTAAAATAAACAAAAAATAATAATAAAAAAGTAAAAAACAAACAAACAAACAAACTCAGGGATGATGGCTAAAAGCATCATAGACAACAGCATCCCTGGAGAAGAGCTTCAAGGCTCTATTTAATACTATGGTAAGTTGTGATTTTCCTAGGATGCAGACACAATATACAACTGAATTATGCAAAGAATAATCTAAGGTAAGTGATGGGAGAGTCTCCTATGTCATTAGATAGATGCTTTACCTTTAATCTTGTCATTAGAGTTAAAACAGTCATAAACATGGACAGGACACTAGAATAAGTACTAGGAATCTTAGACATTTGCTCTTGAAGTTTCTTCTCACGTCACAGACCTAGCCAAGGTCAGGACAGCAAGGGAGGCTTTGTTGATATTTTCACTTGTCATTTAATTACTATCTTTTTGACACAGCGGGTATTCAATATAGCATCATCAGCATCACATATAATAGCTCCTGCGGATTTTATTTTCAAGTGGATGTCTTACTCAAATGATGCATTCCATTTCTGCCTGTCATACATTGATTGCCCTAAAGGCTGGTAATTGAAACCCAGCCGTTGCCTGCTAAGAATGTCAGTGCTCAGTGCCAGCTTTCTCCTACCAGAGACTGTTATTACCTTCTCCTCTTCTGTGGCTTCCTCGGTGTTAGATGTTGACCCAGTGAGAACTATTAGAGCTAATTAACAGTCATGTACCACCCAATAGTATTTACCCTACTCTGGTTTTATCATCCCTGGAGAAAATAAAAGAAAAAAATTGATTTTTGGCTATCAAGTTTAAAAAAAGGATGTAGAAGTCTTAAATGAGCAGTGAAATTACAGTGCTGAGCCCATTGCTATTATCATTTTTGGGAGCTTGGGAAACTGTTTTTACTTTCATCTACTCTCATGGCTATAGCTATCAATCACACATATTCACAATAATACAATTAGTTAGCAACTGACCTTTAACAATGTGTTTTAACAGTCCTTTCCAGTTCTAAGGGTTTATGATGTTATATCTGTGTACACTTAGGATTAGCTAGTTCTATAAAAGGCTAAAAATTGGTTCCTTTCTCCCCCAAATACCCAATTTCAAATGTAATAGTAAAGGGACAGAATCAGAAAGATTCCAAAGTACCCCATATGAAGAGCCTTTCTGTTCACAGCCTTCCACTTGGAATGATTCCCTGTCGCCAGAGAAACCGACTCTGACAGACATGCCATATGTTATAGAGCATATGCTTTTTAAACATCCCCAGCAGGAATTACCACCGACAGCAGAGAAACCAGCAAGCTAAGGGCTTCTACATTCAATGGGCTGTATTCTCTCATATATATTCTGTGGATAAGTTTTGAAATATAAATTTTGCAAGTAAGGTTTGTAAAATCAGCTACCAATTTGTAAAGTAGTTTTCTACTGTAATTTGTTTTATTATTGTTTTAATTATTAGTGCTATCTCACAAGAAGATGAAAATGAAGCTTATTCATAGTAGTTAACTCAGACAAACAATACATATGGGGATGGAGATAATGTAGGAATAGGTCTGTCTGGTACTATTTTCCCTTCAGGGGTAATCTGGAATAGACTGAGTAGGGCTTCTGCTGTGAGAGGAACCAGAAAGTAGGTTTATTGACTTCTGATTTCTTTATTTATAAGTTAACACACAATTGTGGCATTTCCATATGGACCTTGTTTCCACTGGGCTTCCTGCACCTTGCTTTCTGCTGCTACTCTGCTGCCTTCCTGACCTTAATCACGTTCTCCCCAAAGACTTCTTTTGCTTTCATGTCATACGTATTTTATTGCCTGGTTCCCCCTTAAGAGCTTTTTCTCCCACATGATCTCCTTTATGGTTTTATCCACCCCCACATATTTTCACACTTATATATAGAAGCAAACAAGCAGCATTTGACTATCTTAGTCTGGTTTATTTACTTGAGGGTATCTCCAGTTACATCCATTTTTCCTGAAAATCGTGATTTATTTTTCTATCCTTAATAAGCATTTGTTTGTTCTTCAGAATCCTGTGGCATAGTGCTAAAGTGGTGAGCACCTTAGAATGCATCAAGTAATCATAGTGCCTCCATCTCTCTCTTCCATCATGACTGCTACCACTGCTAGCATCCCCTCCTGAAAACCCATTGCCACCCTCAGTGTGGAAGTATAATGAAGTACTTAATGTTCCCACAGGAAGCAAAGAAGAAAGGGTTTCTCTAGTTGAGTCAGTGATGTGGACAGAAACATTCTGAAGAGTTATATGTACTCTAACTATTAAGATCATCCCTTCTCCCAAGATGTTTATGGGATATGTGGCTCATGATGATGCTTTGAATGGGAATTCCAAGTCAATGTCTCACTTATAATTATTTAAAAATGATTTATGGCTAGACTTGATTGATAGCTACATTAAAAATAAATAACTGATTTCTACCACAAAGAAAATGAGAAAACGAAGCTGCCTGTAACTTAAAATGAATTACTAAACGTGAAAAACTAGAATGCTGAAAGTGGTCTGTCACACAGCTTTGAAAATGGAAGCTGTGAGATGCAGAGAAGGGAAAGAGCCAAACATGGAATGTATCAGAAAGGAATGTGGTAAGAGTGAGAACATGTATCAGTCAAGATTATGAGAAAAGTAAATCTTCAGCAACTGTGTGCAATGCAGTTTGGCAAATACTTAACTGAGAAGGGATAACACACTAACTGTATTTAGTTTTGTGACAGATAGGAAAATGTACAAAGCATTCTGTCTTCCAGAAGCTTGCAGTATGGTGACAGAAATCACCCATGTTACTGCCTATGGGCCAGTTATCTCAAGTTCATAAGGAACATTAGAGAGGAGGGCCATGAAATGCCATCTTTTGAGCATGACATGGCCCTGACATTCATGAATTTACAACAGCTGCAGCTACCTGCATACACTAAAAGAACAAACATTCAAACACAGATTGGGGGTATTAATGGAGCCCTGACCCACTGAGGGGAGCTAATTCCAATACAGGGCTGCTGGAGAAGTCATCATCTTCAGAGATGCAGTCACTTGTCAATAGCTTATGGATCACTTCACATTTGTGCCCACAGTAGTGGCACTTGTTCAAATCAGTGGGTCAGAAAGCAAAAGGAAAAACAAAACAAAAAGCCATAAAGAGGAATGAATACTTGGTAGGAAGAAGGGGAGAGATGAGGTGGGGTAGCATAGTAGGCTAGGGAATGAGTGTGACCAGGGTATATTGCATACATGTGCTCTAGCTTCCTTTAAGTTGCTATGACAACACATATGAGCTTTTAAAAACAACTTAGGGGAGAGAAGGTTTATTGTAGCTCATAATTTCACGTTCTATACTATCAGTGTGCAGGAGTCAGAGCAGTAGGAACTTGAGGCAACTGGGCACATCACATTCATAGTCAAGACCAGGAAGAATGAATGTATGCTTTGAAGCTTGTGTGCTTGTGCTCATCACTCTGATTATGGAATGAAGTCGCTCACAGAGGCATAAGTTTTCCCATATCATGTAATTTAAATAAGACAATCTCCCACAGACATATCCATGGACCAACCCTATCCGCACATTACTACATTATGACTTTCATCCCAGGTGAGTCTAGGTTGTGTCAAGTTGGCCTTTAAAACTATTCTAACATGTATGAAGTTGTAGAAGAATAAGTTATTAAAAAGCTGTATTTTAAGAAAACAATGCATGTTCAACTAATTAGATGGAAAATGTCAATGTAACTTCCATTTAGAAGAAAAGTCTAAAGAATTTATTTCTTGAGTTGGGAATTTAGTTCAGTGGTAGAGCTCTTGACTAACAAGCACAAGACCCTGGGTTCGGTCTTCAGCTCTGGAAAAAAAAAGAATTTATTTCTTATTTCTTCAATGCAAATCTATCCAGATCCCAGATCCCAGTACGTTCTATGGATCTCCCTAGTCTCAGAACCATTGAGAAAAATCACTGTTTCAACAGAACTGTGGATCTTGAGTTCTTTGTATAAATTGTCTATTTTTGCATTAAAATATGATGAAATACAAAGGAAACAATTTACCTGGACTGTTGATATTGAAGCTTTGTTTTTCTACTTCCATTTCTATATAAATTGTTTAACTTTTCATGTTCTGTTAACAACTTGAAAATTTAAAAGTAGTGAAAGCTTTTATTGTTTTCTTTTGATGGATATTTTATCTTAGTAAAAGAATGAAGAATAATGCAGAATAATAAATGCTGTATTATTGTTTAGAGATAGAGATTCGGGGAGAGAGGGAAAGGAGAAAGGCAGAGAGAGAGAGAGAGAGAGAGAGAGAGAGAGAGAGAGAGAGAGAGAGAGAGAGAGAGAGAGAGAGAGAGAAAGGAAAGAGAAGAAAACAGAGGAGGAGGAGAAGAAGAAGAACAACAACAACAATGGAATGGGCACCTTAGCAGAAATTAAAGAAAATTTGAATACGTCATAGTAAACTTGAGGAAAACATTTAAGAAAAAAAATAGGTACATGCATCTAAAAGTAATAAATTCTGGTGTTATCCTTGGCACAGTGGATCAAATACAGGGTCCACAATCCATTGAATATGTGAAAATAAGAAAGAGGGTTTAAAAAATATTTTCAGCACAAAGAAATAAAAGGTTTAGTGTGATGAACATAATTAATCTGATTCACACCACACACACACACACACACACACACACACACACACGAATCAAAACATTAGAGTGTACCACATACAATTGTATCAATCAAAAATTTGACAAAAAGGAAGGTGTTATTAAAGCAGGTATCCTAGTCAGATCTAACTGCAGCACTGAGACAAACTTGAGGAGTTAAAAACTGCCCAAAGCAGGGGAATAAATAAGAAAATACACCAAAGTAAGATGTGACTCAAGAAATATTACAAAAAGTAGGAGTGTGATTTATTTCGGTTGCAAAATCAAAACCTGATTCATTTTCCTACTGTCCTCTGGATTAAGAAGAAGAAACTGACAATTCAGCCACACTCAAGTCATAAGTCAGTGTAATAGAATGACTGCATCCTTGCACCATACCCTGGGTGATATACCAATCATGAAAAACCCTGAGTGTGTCCACAGGAGGAGACAAGGGCTGTGATATGCGGTCAGTCCATTTTAGTTGGAAAGTCAGCATATACACCTGGAGATGGGACTGACTCAGAATCTCTTTGGATCAGGGCCCAAGAACCTATTTTGTTACTTTCTATTAGCTCTAAGGATGCCATTCCTTCCATAAAACTACTTTGAGAAGCTAGAGAGATGGCTTAGTGAATAAAGCTGGTGGCTCACAGATAAGAGGATCAGAGATCAGATTTCCAGCACCTGTATATATGCTACATGACTGCGACATTTCATCCATAGCTCCAGTGCCCAGGAAGAAGACAAGTGATCCCTTTAGCAAGTTAGCTAGCTAGACTATCCAAACTAGATATCTCTCTGTTCAAGAGAAAGACCACACCTAAATACATAGGGTGGAAACTTACTGAGGAAGCCATCCACCTCCTGTCTCCACAAGCATACACACATATGTGCCAACCATCGGCACACATGTGGTAAAATACACACAAATATGTATGCACACCACACACACACACACACACACACACACACACACACACACACACACTCATGAACACACACAAATCCTTTGAAAAGTACTGTGGTATATTTACAGATAAAATTGTATAAGGTAGGGAAAGAATTTGAAAAGGGACAGCTAAGAGATAATCTGAAGTTACATGGAGTAAACAGAGCTTTACAAGATGATTATAACTTTATTGGACACAAAGAGGAGAGAAGGGTCTATTTCGAGTACAAGGAGTATGCTATAAAAAGGTTCAGAGATGAGGTGTGCAACGATTTTCTGAAAAGTATTTAAATGCATGGCAGCAGAACACAATGAGGAAATAAAGCAATAGACTGGTACCCTCAGCTACTAGGGGCTCCAGCTTCTAGACTCTGGCCATGCACTCTGGAAATAATAGAGAGAAACAGACGGTGCTTGAAGATTCATCAAACTAAATCAGATAAAGATACAGAGAAACCACTCTAGACAGGATAAATGGAAAGAAGGACACGGTGAGACAATATGAATGGCTCTACTGGGTAGAGCGGGTTCAACCTAAGACATGCATCCAGCAGAAGCCACACAGTGAATACCTGGAATTATAGACAAGGGAGTCAGAGTTTATTTAGCTAGTCTGTGCATGAGGACATTAGGTATTAATAGGACAGCAATGGAGAATTTGAAGAAAAAACTACATGGAATTAACAGACATAATATTTGGCCTGTGTATTATACTTATTAGCTGCAAAGAACTATTCAATGGTTATGTATACAGACAGACAGAGAAATGAGTAGACTTATCTCTTAAAGTAAATCTGTGAGATAGGCATTCACCTTCCAATTTTGAAAAGATAAGGAAGAAATTGAGAAATTTTGAGAAACTTAAAAAGGTGATGTATTGTCTTAACTGCTGCACTGTGATACCCTTAAATAACTTTAAATTGTTTTCTGTAGTAAAGCTTCCCTCCCACTGACTAAGTTTAAGACATTCTCATCTCTTACCTAAAATACAAAACCACAGTAGTCGCAGGGAAAGTTGTTATTCTGATAGTAAGTATTGAACTGAAGGCCTGGTACACTCTAGATATGGGCTTTTCCAGTGAGTTATTACCACCTCAGTTCACATTACTTTCATCAGTCTGTTTTTTTTCTACAATACATCCTTACTATGTAGCCTAGGCTTGCCTAGAACTAACAATTTAGCCAAGGATGTTCTCAAGTTGTTAATCTCGCTACTTCAGCTCAGAATGGCTGTGATAAAGGCTTGGACCGTACATCTGGCTCTGCAAATAAATGTTTCCAGTTTCAGTTTTCTTCCTTCTCAAGCCGATCTCTTTCACTGTGCCCATATCAGTCACTCTCACATGCTAACAATAATAGGATTCTTGAGACAAGGACACAAAGGAAATATGCACATGCACACAGTTGCCATTCTTACAAACTCAACACAAAGGGAAAGAGTGGGAGAGATCGGACAAATCACTTACAGCTTGTCTTGGCTTTAGAAATAGAGACATTAAGTGCTATCGATCCCTGAAGTTGGATAATCTATTATTCCTTCCTCTCTACAGAGAAATCATTAATTTTGTTTCATTGAAGAGATTTTTATCATTCAAAGTCCTGTCAGGAATCAGACTGCCCACTCCAAACCTGTGATTGAGGGTATACTAATGAAAGGAAAATGGAGAAGAGGGTGGTGTTAGAAAAGACAGCAACATCTGCAGACAGCAATGGGAGTAATGAGGGCTGGGGGCCCTTTCCTATCTGGCCTTCAGTAGATAAGCCAGATCTCTCCAGACTGCCCCAGAATGGAGCTCCAGACAGGAGCCACTAACAGCGCAGGGGAACACGGGAACAGGGACATGGACAAAACTGGTCTCTCTGAGAGTCTGATAAACTCCCCAATCGGTTCAGCTTTACCAAGAATCTTCTACATTTGTCTACAAGTCCAATTACAGCCCAGCTGAATCAGCCCACATGGAGAAGAATGAGGCAGAGAATGACACAAAAGCCAGCATAGGGAGTGCAAGCACATCTACTTGTCTTTGCACACACACACACACACACACACACACACACACACACACACACACACACACACACAGTAAGCCTTGCCAAAAGAAAGGCTTGATGAGTTTCCTTTCTCATCATTACCATGATAAAATAGTCCTGCCTCTCTGTTACCACATCAAGGCTGTTGACAGGTAGAGACATGAATAAGCTATGTCTGACAACAACATGAATCCTAATGTAAAGCAAGACCGAGGTAGCATACTATTCATTCTAAAGTATTGATTTCTTTCCTTCCCTTGACACTTAGAGTTGTTTTCCATTATTATTTATTTATAATATATATTGTAAATTCCTATGTGAAGTAGGGCTATGCCATATTTACATAAAAACCTATATATGCCTGCATGTGTAAACACTGGAATGTTTTTAAATAGTCCAGACTCAATGTTACTTATTTCACATAGTCACCCATTGCCAGTTCACATGAGCCTAGACATTATATGTTAGTTTCATAGATGCAGAAGAATCCTAAAGGGTAAACATAGTAAATGAATAATGAAAGTTCACACACATACATTAAAGAAAAGGAGCAGGCTAGAGTGAGGACAATAGGAACCAAAGAACATTAGACTCAGAGTTACTGCATGCAATTGCTAAATCACAGAGGAATATGCTATTATATGTTTTGTTTCTGGAAAACAAACAAATACAAATGCCACGTACCCTGCAATAACCTTACATTCATTTTCTTGAACTGTTTTCATGATGGAAAGATTGGGAGGATTACTTAAACATCACTTGACATCTCTGTAATTTCATGGTCTGAACACTTCACACTAGTGGAAGAGGATAAATTAAATCATTATCTGGAAGACAATTTGAATTTAGACATATATTCCTGAAGAAACATGGAAAGATTTTTTCCCTCACAATAAGTTCTATTGTCAGTGAACTCCTATGTCTTCTCCCACTTACAGAATCTTTTGTAGTCAGCTGAGGCTAGCATAAAAAAGAAGTGACCACAGCAATAAAATGACTCCTAATGACATTCCATCACACTGTACATCAGTGTCTTGCTCAGCCACCACCACAGAAGCTTCCTCCTGCAGTAGATGGTAACTAACACAGAGACCCACACTGAACATTGTGCAGAGTGAGAGACCTTGGAACGCTCAGTCCTAACTGAGATGTCTTCATCAAACCCCTCCTGTTCATGGTTCAGGGTGCTTCCAGGCAGAAGAGGAGGCAGAAATACTGTAAGGGTCAGAGGGAATGTAAAACTTCAAGGACACAATGTCTTCTGGACACAACAGTACTAAAGCACATAGGAATACACAGAAATTGTGCCAGCACATGCAGGAATTGCACAGGTTTAAGCCAGTGTGAAAAGTAGACAGGAGCTCCCACCTCTAATCAATAAGCTACCTTCAATTAACATAACACATGCTTACAAAGGAAATCAGCTTTCTGCAATGGAGTCTTACCGGGTATATTAACCACATGCCCACCTCTAGATGGCCAACACAAAACAAATCCAATAGTGTTTTTGTAGACTTTTTGTCTCATATTACATTGTTTGGGCATTTTTTGTCTTACTAGTCTTTTGCTTGTATTTTTTTATCCAAATTTATGGTTTTATGGGTTTATTTGTGGGTTTTCTTATAATTTTTCTTTGTTTTATATTATTTTGATTTTTTCCTTTTTTGTTTGTGTCTTTGCTTGCTTTTTTGTGTTCTTTCTAAAGAGAGAGAAAAAATGGGTAAGGATTTTGGTAGGTGGGGAGGTGGAAAGGATCTGGGAGCAGTGGGGGATGGATAACAGTGATCAGAATATATTATATGAGAACATTTTTTCCGTAAAGAAAAAAAGAAAGAAAGAAATGATGAGAGAAAAATCTTCATATTTGAAAATCTACTATTATTTTAGGAAACACAACCAAAATTTTCTCTAATATTACGCTTTCAAGGTCAGATCCTATTGTACTAGGTACTATACATTATCTGAAGGGCATGCATCACATTGAACATTCCTGCTGCTGGAGTCTCGGAACCGATGGGTAATTGTCAATTCACAGGTCTGTCTGGAACAACTGCTCCTTATGTATATGGTCAGCAGATTATGATTTTTTCTCATTTCTCCATTTCTTATTTTATCCTGTTTTCATGTGTTGAATATGTGAGCAACAAATTACCTTCAAAGCAGAAGCTTTTCACTAAACATTATTGTGAAATAAGCTCACATCATACCAAGAAGAAAAAAAAAGCAAGTAAGTAAATGCTTAAACTATGACTCAGTGGTTATGTGCACTTGCAGAGGACTCAGGATCAATGCTGAACACCCAGAACGTAACACATTATTGTCTGTAACTCCTGTTCCAGGGTATCTGATGCTCTCTTCTGACCTTCACGGGCACCTGTCAGGCATGTGATGCACATACACATATGAAAACAAAGCGCCCATAAAATAAATTTTTAAAAAAATCTTGTTTATGAGGAGAAAAAGCAAACTGATTCTTGGTGACATACATTTTGGTGTATTTTCTTCTTTGGGAACTCTTTTACAACTAGATAATTAGGACTGTGTGAAGGAAGGTGTAGCAACCCAACACCAAGTAGATGAGAGTTACAGCATCCTGCTACTCTCATTGATATACTAAACAGATAAAGTGATAAAAAAAATTAATGGGATCTTGGATTTGTTATTAATTGCTGTATAGTAAACACCATGTATTTAATATTCCATTAACCCAATCCATTTCACTAATGGAATGTTCATTATTAACTAGGAAAGAAAATTCAAGTGCCTAAGGCAACATTCTAGGTATGATCTGTAACAAATCACATGTTGAACCAGAGAAGATGCACAGGCTTTGTAAGACTGGACAGATCAGGGTTACAGTGGAGATCAGAATTTAGTTTGATAAACTTTAAAAATGAATTTATTTTTATTGTTTATAAAGTGTGTGTGTGCGTGTGCACAAGTGTGTAGGAGGACATGTTACCAAGGGGTCCAAAGGAGAGCTTTGGATTACTCAAAGCAAGAATTACAAGTGTTTGTGAGCCAAACAACATGGGTCCTGGGAGCCAAACTTGGGCCCTCTGCGAGAGCAATATGCATTCTTTTTTTAAATATATATTTTTATTTTATAATTAACTTAATTTCACATATCAGCCATGGGTTACCCCCCCCCCATTCCCACCTCCTCCAAGGCAAGGTCTCCCCTGGAGAGTCAGCCCAGCCTGGTAGACTCAGTTAAGGAAGGTCCCTCCCTACACCAAGGCTAAGCAAATTGTCCCAGCATAGACCCCAGGTTCCAAAAAGCCAGCCCATGCACCAAGGACAGGTACCGGCTCCACTGTCTGCGGGCCTCCCGAACAGTTCAAGCCAATCAACTGTCCCACTTATCAAGAATGCCCGGTCCAGTTCCATGGGGCTCCTCAGCCTTTGGTTCATAGTTAATGCGTTTCCACTAGTTTGGTTATTATGTCCCTGTACTTTTTTCCAATCATGGTCTCAATATCTCTCACTCATACAATCCCTCCTCTCTCTTGCCTATTGGGCTCCCAGAGCTCCACTTAGGGCTCGGTTGTGGATTTCTGCAACCACTTCCATCAGACCCTGGATGAAAGTTCTATCATGACAGCCAGGGTGAACACCAGATTGGCCATCCATTTACCAGAGCAGGTCAGCTCAGGCACTCTCTCGACCATTGCCAGTAGTCTACAGTGGAGATATCTTTGTGGATTTCTGGGGACCTCTCTAGCACTCTGCTTCTTCCTATTCCCCTGGGGTCTTCATTCATCATGGTATTTCCCTCCAGTTCTCCCACTCTGCTCCTGATCCAGCTGGTACCTCCCGCTCCCCTAAGCTCTCTTTTCCCCGACCCTCGCCCTCCATTACCCCCACCCACCCCCAGTTTGCTCATGTAGATCTCATCCATTTCTCTGTCATTGAGCAATATGCATTCTTAACTACTGAATGATCTCTCCATCCCTGCCTCCCTGCTTGCATTTTTGAGACACTGTCTTACTGGCTTGGAGCTCACCAAGAAGGCGAGGCTGCTTGACCACAAGCCTCAGAGATCTGAATATTTCCTTTTTCTCTATTTCAGGAATTATAAGTATGCATCAACAATATACATCTCCCTCTGCCTCTCTCTGTCACTTCATTTCTCTCTCCTTTTCTCTGTCTCTCTTCTTCTCTCCTGCTCGTGTGTGTGTGTGTGTGTGTGTGTGTGTGTGTGTGTGTGTGTGTGTGTGTTGTATTCTCGTGTGAATGTGGACATGTGCATGTTATGGTGTACAGGGATGTCAGTGGCTGACCTTGGTAGTCAGGCCCTGCCTTCCAACGTGTTTGAGATATGCTCTTTTTGTCATTCAATGCTGTGTGAGCTAGCCTCACTGTCCCAGGAGATCTTCCTTTTCCAGCCTCCCATCTCTATGCAGGAGTGGTAGGATTACAAATGGCTTTGAGATGGAATATGGCAATCTAACTCAGGCCCTCAAACCTGTGAAGCAAGCAGTTTTGCCCACTGAATCATCTCCCAGCTCAAAGAATCATTGTGAATATATAACCCCTCCTTTCTTAATAATTAGGTAAAATGTATTGCCCCCATTTTCAAGTATTGCAACAAATGCAAAAACGTCTAAAACCCTGTGCATACAGACATCATGTACTCAAAACTACACATAGCTGTGGTTTGATAACAGCCCACAGGATACCAACTGTGCCTTCAATTATAGATAATGGCCACCATTCTTACTTGAGAAAATGTTTTCTCTAAGATCAGTTGCATAGTGTGATTTTGTTTCTTCTATTGCTTTTTCGAACATCCCATGTTTGAGATTTATCATCCAGCAACAAGACTTTAACAACTTGTTTTCATTCTAATAAACCATTTAAGTGAATTGATTTTTTTTATTCTACAAACATTCAAAATCAAGGAAAGCAAATATTATTTCTGTACTGTTGTCATTGTCGCTGGATTCAAGTATGATGGGCAGTCATTTGTACTTTGTAAGTGTTACTATGTTTAGAACTATCTAGAGCCAAAGGCAGCTTTTTGTAGTTTAGAAATCCTTATAAAATATATGAGCTTATATCCTTCAACACATCTAATTTAAAAACAAAAGAAAAAAAACAAAATATGGAGGATGCCTATCTACTAGAAGAAGGCTCAAGACAAGCTCAATAATTTGTATTTATTGGAATGAGAAAATAGAGACTTCTGGTTCCTTCTTTAGTTGACAATTTTAGAAACTTTTTCTCTTTCTACCAATCAACAGAACTCTTTTTCTATAAAACTTTGGTCTAGTTTATATCCTTCCCAAACACTAAAGTGAAATTCTTACTAATCATTAATATACCCGTAATATAAGAGCTCATAGTACAATTTCTACTGTAGATGTCACATTCTGTAGTTTGGCATTTGTATCTATGTCTTAAAATTGCTGGGAAATGAAAAGAAATACAGAGGAAAACAAAAAGAACTCATAGTTCAAATCATCTAACAACAACTTGTCATAATTCAGTAACAGCATGAGAGTGAATAAACATTTGATAAAATTTATTTTAAATGCAAAAATGAGTTTGTGTCCTTGAAAAGAAACGATTACATTCATAATACAAATTTATTATATTATTTCCAAGCTGCTTCCAATTAGAATCTGAGGGCATAAACCTTAGTAAGGACTAATCTGTCACACAATGATCCATGATTTTTCTTTATAGCCACCAGCAACTGAATCAGTTAAAGCATACTGAGCTTGAGAAGCCTATCTGAATGGATTCTCAAAACTACACAGAGACCATTTGCATTTGACATTAAAAAAAAAAAGTACGAATGAAATGAGGAAATGAAGTAAACAGCTCTCTTGAACAATGTCTTTTCAGAGTTCTTATCTACCAAATTTATGGATCTACAAAAAATAAAAATTTAAAGTGATATCTAAGAAAAAATTACACATTTATGGGCTCCTTTTTTTCTGTTTGTACAACATCTGGAGCAAAAGATAACTACAATTAATGAAGTGCAGATGGAGTTGACTAGTTGTGTTGATGTTTAAAAAAGTCCGTTTGTCTTAATATTTGGTAAGTTTGGTGATTCTAAAAGCTATATGAGATGAAAATTTTGTGAACTGCAGTATCAGTCCATGAAGGATTTTATTAAAGATCAATGAGAAAAGTTAATATTAATGGTGAATGCATTTTGCTGAGCATATAAATAAATAAACAATTAGAAAGTAGAATGCAATGCTGCTTTCCCCATCTGGGAAAGCTTACTTTTATAAAAATGTGCTTTTTCTATTAGAAGGAAAGTGACATATTTCTTCAATCAAATGTTGAGATTAGAAAGAAAAATGAAATTGTCTATACTTAGCCCTGAGCAGTTTGGTGTGAAGCATGAAACAGAAAAAAAAAACAGGAAAATTACTATCCAGTCATTATGACAAGGAAGAGAAAGGTGCTAAGATAGAATGTACGCCGTAGAGGCTAGCTAGTATGTTACCTTATGCATATTTAATTTAATTTTTAAATCTAGACAGCTGAGAACAGTTCTTTTTTTTGTAACAATGTGGCTTTTGGTCAAATCCCTACTATGCATTCTTGTTCTTTTAAATAGTTCTTGTGAATATATTTCTTATATATTTTTTTCTCCAAGCACTTGATATTTGGCTACATTACTTTTATGCGTGTGTGGAATTCTTCTTAGTACAGCTTGCTTTTTGTTAACCATAGTCTTATCAGAACTAGGAGAGAGAAGTTTATTATATTACATGATAATAGGGTTAATAAAGACTCTTGCTTTATTTTGTACTCACTCATTAGTTTAACTAGATCAGCAAGACCTTCCTGATTAGTGATTAAATCTTTTCATTAGTTACCTTCCACTTCTGAATCTCAGATATTTCAAAACCACTCCTTTGTTTTCTGTAATAATTGTCCACAGGTTCATGTGTCTAAAAGGAACCCTTATTTAATATCTTTGGATGTTGCCATAGAGGGAAGTTAAACAATTAAATTAAGAAGACAGTGAAAACAGAAGAGGAAATCAAATCCTGTGACATGAAGACATACGCAAATCTTTCCAAATATAACATAACCAAGTTAGGGTTGAGCAAGGAGTCACTTTGTTCATTTTATCTATCTTGGTGTCAGTTCTAATCCTTCCTTTAGCTCTCCATAAAATCCTAAAAAGGTGATCACATTCATTAAGCTCAGTTTACTCAGCTGGAAACTTGGAGGTCAGTCATTTCTGGAGCCTCCCGTTAAGGTTGTAGATTTGTTAATCAGCAATTGGTTTGCATTCAGAAGCTGGCCAAGTGACCGCTGGTCTTATTCCAGACACTTTGAAAACAGCAGGTCAGCTCAACAGGAACAAAATTCAGACATGCCTCTCTATCCAAACAGCATTTAAATATGGCACCAAAAATAATATAGACAATCTGAGTCTATGCAGGAAACTGTAACTCTCTAAGGAGAAAAATGCCTATATATCTTATGCAACAAAGACAGAAACTGGGTCATCATGGTGACCCAGTCAAAGGCAAAGTCATAAAGTCCTATATAAAAATCTCAAGAAAAAGAGGTTGAGCCTTTGCTCACAGCACAAGATTGTAATCATGGTTATTCAAGAGGAAGCATCAGGAAGACCCTCAGCAAACTTCTATGTTCACTAACACTGGAAGCAAAACAAGACAAACAATAGAAAAGGAAGTCAAAGAAAGGAAGAAAAGAAGGAAGGGAGGGAGGGAGAGATTGACACTAAGTCAACTTATTATTAAGGTGTATAATGTCTTTCAAAAGAATAACAAGTTTCAGATTTAAATATCAAAGTTGAATTAATCAATTTTAATTGGTAATATTTCATTTAAAACATTCCAATAGTAAAGATCTTATTATTCCAATTGTTTTGGAATCAAGTTACATACTGATACATAGTCATGGTACTTAATTTGAAAAGTATAGATCTATATTTTTATCCAATGTTACAACAGCTATCAAAAATCTTTCTTTGAACTATGATGTCTCAATAAAATGACATAATGATTGTTGTTCAATAACATGAATTTTTGTTTTGGTAATATAGTAATTATAGAAAAAATAAAAGTTAAATTATAATTATACTATTAGTAATAGATAAATAATGTTTTTCCCTCTCATCTCCCCAATCTCTACCCTGAGAAAATAAGTATGAGTCAATATTTAGCAGAGAAAATGATATCATGATTAAGTGACTCTAAGTCTATTTTAATCAAAAATATGTATTGACACTACATTTTATTTTCGCTTCACATATAAATAAATTAATATTCTGAGCCCACATTTTAAAAACACAACTAAAGTTAGTAGTTTTAATTTGTATTTGAAATGATTTCTCAATGGTCAATAACACAAAAAAGTTTTTTTGGGGACCCCCTACATATTTTCAGTTTTGGTAGAGAAATTCCCTCTAGGAAACTACTGTTCAGAGTTTAAGGGAAGTGGTCTCAACAAGGCAGTAAGGGCAAACACATTTGAACTTTATAAAGGAGTAGTGTCTCACTGTTTCCTGTGATATGGAGAGCTGTTAAAGTTGTGGTGTGGTGTATGCAGTGTAAAGAGTTCCTGCATTATTTTTGAGTCCTCCACAGCACATTACCCAGAGGAAAATGAAAAAGAACCTATCTAGATTTAATGTATGTTAGGCCTGTTTTCAAACCAAGTTCATGTGATTTTGACAAATCCAAATTATTTGTACTTTAATTTGAAAAGTTTAGAAAGGAAATTTATAACTTTGGTGTACCAAATCCATTTCACAATGGGGTACTCTTTGAATTCAAGGTTCTGAGGTAAGATCATGTAGATTTTATCTTATACTTTATTCACTGCATGCACTGTCACAGGCAAGTTCCCCAGCCCCCCATAGTTGCTTCTAGACTTTAATACAGAGACAACAAAACTTCAAAAGAACACCCAATGAGGTTGTTCAGAAGATGACAAGCTTAAATTAGTTATTATACTTAATTTTCTATTTAATACAAATGCAAATAGAAAAAAATTTGTTAATATATGCTCTTACTATCATTATTTGAAAACTAAAGACTGTTGAAAATTAGGTTATCTGAACTGTATGTTTAATTGTTCTTCAAGAAATCCAACCTCTTACTGGTGTCTCTTTGACAACATTTTTTAATAAAAAAGATGTATGTTATGACATAATCAATAATCAATAATCAATAATTCCAGTAGGGTAAACTGTGACTGCTCTCAAAGCTAATTTGATATGTGATGAAGGCTCCCTGATGTAGATGGATGTGAACAGGAGCCACACAGTAAATGGGCAATATGTAATAAGCTAGTGCTTAAAATATTCTAGCCTTGAGAATATTTAAAAAAATTATGAATGGTGCTGGGGTGGCTCAGAAGTTAAGAGCAAGTGTTGCTATTTTTTTTTTTTAGAGGACTCTGGTTCAGTTCCCAGCACCAACAAAATGTTTACAGGCATATATAACTCTGTTTCTCGGGGATCTGATGCTCTCTTCTGGTCTTTGCAGGTACCAGACCCATATGTGGCACACATTAACACATGTAGGTAAAATACTCATACACATAAAATAAAATTAACAAATCTAAAATTATTTTTTAAAATATCAGGCAAATAGATTACAGAATACCTAAGGTAAATATGCTCTAGTTTGAGGGTTGGGAGTTTTAACATTTATTGATGGTTGTTGACCTACCAAACCAAATGTTCTTTATATACACTGTCTTGTTTAATTTTAAAAGTTTCTGCTAAATATCTAGAAAGTAAAGGACTTTTAAATCTTTACAATTTTTTTGAGTAAGTACAAAGCAAACAAAAATCCTCATCCTCATAAGTTCTATATAGTAGTAACAGGCAAATTAAGCAATATAAATAATATATAATACTATATATATATATTTTACTATATCATACTAATATATAATTTAAATAATACATATTTCATGTTTTTTGATGATCACTATTTCAGAGGGAAAAATATAAAATAGAGAAGGATTTCAGAGGCTGGGAAACAGACAGAAAGCCTTGGTTCAGTCTCTAGGACATATAAAACTAAGTGTCATAGCACATGTCTACTGTAGCACTTGAAGGTAGAGTTAGGAGGACCCAATGTTAAAGTCATCCTCAGCTACAAAAGTAGTTAGAGGCTATCCCAGGGTAGATAATCAGTCTAAAAAAAAGTATATTTCAAGGTCAAGATGCTTAGTATAGATCAGTGGTTCTCAACCTTCCTGTTGCTTCGACCCTTTAATAAGGTTCTTCATGTTGTGGTGGCCCAACCATTGAATTGTTTTTGTTGCTATAATGGTAATTTTGCTAGTGTTATGAATTGTAATGTAAATATCTGATGTGCAGGATATCTGATATGTGACCTCTGTGAAAGGGTTGTTTAAAACCCAAAGGGCTAGTGACCCACAGGTTGAGAACTACTGGTGTAGATTGTTCAGGTAATTATTTTTCTGAAAAAAAATGTATTTGCAAGAGGTTCTGACATAGAGGAGTGAATGAGGCAACAGGTGTGCATATAAACAACCTTCCAAATGGTGGAAACAGCAACACAAAAACAGTGTCTATAGACACAGCAGACTGAAGGGAGAGTTTGGTAAGTGATGTAATCAGTCACATGAGACATGGCTGTGCATGGCTTTTTAGTATCTGCATTACTCTGGATGATTTATGAATTTAATCACATAGTCTAAAACACTGGACTAGTGTAGTATGATATTAAACATATATGCAAACATACATACATACATACATACATATAGAGTGACTGTGGCTAATATGAAAATACATTCAAAGGGTGAAAACTTACAGTAAGCCCAGAAGAATGATATTGATTTGACTCAGGCAAGAGTTGGTGTGAGATGAAGGGGATAAAATTCATAGTGTAAGAAGAACTACATAACTAATTTGTTTGTCATGTTTAATTAAAATGAAAAAAATATGGGCATTAAAATTTCAATACAAATTTAATATTTAATCCAGTGAGAGCAAACACTAAACTAAGTACACAAGATTTTATGAATGTTGGCCCTTGTAGAGAATTAAGGAATGGCATCATGATTTTTCACATGAGCCATGGAATAATGGGACTGATAAATACAGATAAAAAAGATAATATAAAAGCAGAAGCCTAGGAAAGAACCAGAACTCTGAACCACCAATATTTAGCACATTTCTTTAAGACTTCACATGGAGATCAAAAAAAAAAAAAAAAAAAAAAAAACAAAAAACTAGAATCAAACTAGAATTTGATTGCCATAACATAAACAACATGGAAGTCATCACTAACGTCAGCAGAGCAGATGAAAGAGTGACATGAAAATAGTCTTTGGGACTTGCACAGACACCTCAATACTAGTGCTGGTTTGGACAAGGAAAGTGAGTCACACTAGAAGTGAGAAAAGGATGCCTTTAAAGGAAGAAATGGTCACATCCCAATAGAATAGTGATGTTCTGAAGATGACATTACTTTCACATTCTACACTTAAGCGACTTTTTATAGAGTAAGGGAAAAAGTCTAAAATGGCGTATGATCACATTCTCTTTCAAGTATTTAGTACTGTAAATAACTGAATTAGATCATTTATTTGAGATCTTCAGGTTTAAGGAGAGAGGTATTAACTTAGTGCTGCTGTTGTTTGTGGGAATGCCTAGGATTTCAAACAAACCAACCATACAAATGACAATAAATGTACAACAACACTGCCATACAAGTCATCACAGGCCAACATTAGAAATACAAACCCAATGAAGTGATTTGTTGCTTATACTGGTGGTGATGTTGGTCAGTGAGTACCATAGACCACCAGTCACTTATTGGCCATCACACAAGGGATGTACCATTATTGGTAGAGTATGTGGGTAAGAGAATGGGTTGTGTGGAATGAACACAATTTTTTGAGTAGGTACTAGAAAAAAAATATATGGATAATATTTTGTGACTATATCTGTAATACTAATTTTAAAGTATCATTACTAAAGCTTCAGAAAAACTAATGTAAGTGTCTAAATTAACACACTTTTGGTCAATTTTTAATACACTGTACCTCACTTGACTTTATTGCTTTATTTTATTAGTTGTTTCTTATGAGAAATTAATTGGAAAATATAATTTACATAAAATCAGTACCACTGCAACTTAATGTATTGCATATATATCTAGTAATAGTGTAAGGAGAATCAATTCTTAAATGATAATCAATAAATATTTGTAGTTTTGTTGATGAAAGTGAAAAATTTATTTATTTATCTCACAAATATTTATTGTCTTGAGTACAGTAGAATAGCTAGTTTTAATAGATATCTGAATTGATTTCAATTTGGAAACAGAAAAGAAATGAATAAATGAATGAATGAGTAAACCAAAGACTCAACCAAGTCATAGCATGTTATTTGAGAACGATCATAAATATAATATATACTTGAGGGTACTTTATTTCCTTTGTAAAGTTTATAGTTATGATGATATCTTAGCTATTTACTATTTTTAGAACATAATTTTTTGGTTACCATTTTATTGATTGAAAATTTCATTCATACATATAATGTGTTTATATCTTATCCACTATTCTTATTCCTTCTTCTTCATTTCTTCCTTTATACCCCCCACCATGATTCATTCTCAGGGTCATGTGTTCTGTTTTAAAACCACTAAGTTCACTTAGTTTCACATGCATGTGCATAGGTGTAAGACCATATGAGTAGCCTCTCATTGGCCACAACAGTGAAGAAAATAGATTTAACCTCCCCCAGTCATCAATAGCTCCCCAGTAAAGAATAGATTTTAATGAGCTTCTCTCTCACTCATGTTGAGCTTTTGGCTGGCTTGATCTTGTTCATATCTTGTCCATGCAGTCACAATCGCTGTGAGTTTATGTGTCTATGAATTCACATATATCATTTCCCTTTAGAATTCTTGCAGTCTTTATACCTCCTCCTCCTCCTTCTGTAATGATTCCTGAGCCTTGGAGAGAAGGGTTGTGATATAGATGTTTTATTTAGAGTCAAAGGCTGCACAGTGTTTTATTTTTTTCTGATTTAACAGTTGTGGATCTCTGTATTAAACATTATCTTCTGAAAAAAGAAGCTTCTGTGATGAGGGTGGAGAAATGTACTAATCTATGATAATTAAGATACCAATATAGGGGATATTTTAATTCTTTGTCCATTTAGCACAGTAATTGTATGTAGTAGGTTCTCCCCTAGTATCTGTGACTTAGCCAGCCAAACATTTAGGGCCTAGTTAGAGGCAGTAGGCATGAGTTTCACCTTGTACACTGGACCTTCAATCCTTTCAGAAGGTAATTAGTTACCCCTACAATATTTGCGCTGCTATTGCACTAGGGAGCCTGTCTTGCCAGATCAGTAATTACGGTAGTTCAGAGTTTATAGCTGTGTAATACTGGTGACTACTTTTAACTCTTGAAACTTTTGTAATGTATATATTTTAGGAGGTTTCTATAATTGTAGATTTTTCATATGAGTTTTTGAAAGATCTTTAGTTTTAGTGATCCCTTCACATGTTCCTTCCTCTAACTTGTTGTCCTACCCTACCCCATTTAACCTTTCTCTTTCCTTTATTTTTCCTTGTCCCTTCATACCACCTGAATCCCATCCAGCTTTATTGAGGCTTCCTGCCCCCACAACCCTTACTAGATCCCCAACCTTTGAGGCTTCCTGCCCCCACGACCCTTACTAGATCCCCAACCTATCTGTACTCTAAGTTTAACACACATACTTAAACATTCAAATCTACCATCCATCAATGAGAGACAATATGATGATGTTTATCTTTTGGTGTCTGGGTAGTCATACTCAAAATGATAATTTACAAACCACCTACTTACCTGTAAATTTCATAATTTTATTTTTCTTTTAAGCTTAATAATATTCAGTCATGTAAATTCACCACATTTTTATTATCTATTCATCAAATGATAGACATTAACTCTTCCTAAAAACTGGCTATTGGGGTTATAACCTCAGTGAACATGTATGAACAAGTATCTCTGTAATAAGATTTTTAGTTCTTCAGGAATATGCCTAAGAATGGATAGAAATGAATCATGCAGTGTAGCTACTTATAGCCTTTTGAGGAAGCTCCACGGTGATTTCTATAGTGGCTCAACTATTTTTCACCCTTACAGGAAACTAATAAGTGCTTTTCTTTACCCTCATCTCCGTCAGCATTGGTCATCATTTGTTTGTTTGTTTGTTTGTTTTTATCTTAGCTACTCTGAGGAAAGATGAAACAACAAAAGAATTTTAATTTGCAGTTCCATGATGGCTAAGGTTACCACCGTTGCTCTTGGTTAACCTCCACTACTTGACAGTAAAATTTTATTGGTGAGTTTAGCACATACTTGAGTCATAAAACATGAATAATTCAAGCTGGTATTGACTTAGAAGCTTCATCTCTACTGGATAGCTTTCTCAGTGCTAGAAAATGCTATGAACACTACCGGTATTGACTTCGAAGCTTTATCTCTACTGGATAGCTTTCATAGTACTAGAAGATGCTATGAATACTAAAGTAATTATCGCCTCACTGGTGTCATAGTGACATGAATGTTATGGAAGGAACATAATACTTTCTAACTGAATTTAAAGTCCATTTAATAAGGGAGAACCCACACCTGGCACAGTCTGGGGCCAATAAACTGGCCCTGCCTCAATTTAGTATGTCAGACTTTTTTGACTGCCTAAGAGAGATCTTACCCTCTCTGAGGAGTGGATGGAGGGGTGGCATGGGAGGAGATGGGGGAATGAGATAAGGGGACAGAGGGGAACTGCGGTTGGTATGTACATTTAATATTAAAATTAAAAAAAATGAAAAAAACTGTGTTTAGAGAGATCATAGGTCCTAAGTAATAACCCACTGCTGTTACCTGGCTAATGAGTCAAAGTGTTAAACCATTTGCTAATGACTTATTGTTATACCTAAGGAGTGGTGGTGCATCTCTCAATCCTCATCAGAAAAGCTTACTATTTTAATAAATGATGGTTAACACAGAGATATACAACTGATTAAAGGGAAGAGAATAAGTGACTGTGGAATTATCAGCTCCAAACGGAAGATAAATATCACACCCCTTCTCCCATGGGGTAGGGATGATTATAGAATATGGGTCAAAGTAAAAGCCAATGAATTACAAGAAAACATTATGTTCTGAACACAGTAGGAAGTTGCAAACATGAACTCACTGTGGCTGTGATAGCTTCTCCAAAACCTACCCAAGCTTAATCCAGCCAAATTCTAAATATGGATGAAGAAGGTGGGCTGGATGTCCTACTCCTACCCGAGGAGTTATTGGTAATTGCTGTTGTGAAAAAGAGGGTTAATTTTCTTTAAAATTGTAGTTCATTGTGGTGGTATTATGTTCCCCAAAATATTGTGCACCCTAATAAACTTATCTGGGGTCAGAGACAGAACAGCCACTAGATACAAAGGCTAGAAAATGGTGGCATTCACCCCTTTAATCCTAGTATTCCAGAGACAGAAATCCATCTGGGTCTCTGTTAGTTCAAGGCCACATTGGAAACAGCCAGGTATGGTGACTCATGCCTATAATCCCAGAAAGTGAGCCTTTAATCCCAGGGAGTGGTGGTAGAAAGCAGAAAGATTTATAAGGCATGAGGACCAGAAACTAGAAGCATTTGGCTGGTTAAGCATTTGACTGGTTAAGCATTCAGGCTTTTGAGCAGCACAGTTCAGCTGAGACCCATTCTGGATGAGGACTCAGAGGTCTCCAGTCTGAGGAGACAAGACCAGCTGAGGATCCGGCAAGGCGAAGTATCTGTGGCTTGTTCTGTCTCTCTGATCTACCAGCACTGACCCCAATAACTGGCCTCGGGTTTGATTTTATTAATAAGAACTTTTAAGATTCCTGCTACAGTTCATGGTGGTTCTAACAAGCTTAACTGAATGGCCACAACACCTAAGAGGCAGCACTAATGGGACTTGATGAGTATATAAAAATGAGACAGCAAGGTTAGGTGTGTATGGAACAGGGTTGGTCTGGGATGAAAGGGATGAGGGGTATGAACATATTGATAATGCAATGTATGAAATTCTGGGAAGTGTTATTGAAATAGTTGTTAAAATGAAGTGGTTTGAAGAACCACTGAAGAAACAAGTCTTATCCCTAGAGCAACAATGGGCACGAGCTACCCTTGTTACCCTGGTCCATCTTTTGTTTCTTTCCCAGCAACAATGACACTAATCTAGAATTCCAATGTAAATGGTTAAATTGGAGGGAGTAACATGGTTCTCATTCCAATTAATTAAAAGAAAAAATAGGTATAAAATTCTGAAAATAAATGAGGAGAGGGGTTTTAAATTGTCTCGGGATATGAATATTTGCAAATGATAGTAAGTCATTTGTGTTGAGTGTGGAGATAGAATACACAAAATGGAAAGGAACCAGAAATTTGATAAAGCTGAATAAAAGAATGATATAAATAAAAGAGGAGAAATACATTATTCAGATGGTTGCCTCTGTCTGGATTAGAGACTAATTTTCTTAGCATTATAATCTGCAATATTATGTAGTCTAAATAGTGTATTATGTGGTATCCAACCTCCCATGAGAAAATTTTATGTATTATTACAGGATTGCATTATATATAACATCAAAGAGACTCTATGCCATTATAGCCTATATTTTGTTTAAAATAAGTCAGTCTGTAATACCTGTTATTTTAAACTGACATGTCTTCATGATAATGTGTTTGAAACCGCACATGCATTACAACACGAGGCTGAATTTTCTTTTAAAACACGTTTTTTCCCATGAGAGTTGGTTAAATAATTGTACAGTGCCAGGGAGCAATTTCATTCCCAAATTTGTCTTAAAATAATCTGTATGCTTACTGTATTCTTTTAAATAATCTAAGTGAGACAATCTTAGGTCTCAATAGTTATGAGTCTTTAATTGTCTGTTCATTCTTTTAATTAGCTTGTCACCAAACTAGATCATAAGGATTAGAATGAGTGATACTTCATTATATTTGATGTGTTTGGTTTTAAAGAATTTGTGCAAGCTTACAGTTTGGATAGTATATATTAAATGGGTAGATCCTGGTAACTCTATTATGTCAGCAGACAGAGATAACATGTTGCTAAAAAACACAGGGACTATTTAGACAGATCTTATCTTATTAGCAACCTACAATACAATCTCTTAATGTTTCACATACAACACACACATGGTTGCTTCTGATATTCAATGCCAAGCACAGAAGAATGATCTCAACCTCACTAATCTGTGCAAATTTATAGCACAATTAAACAATCATAAAATTTCTTAAGTGCCTCATAGATTATAAAGCTTTCTAGATCTGCAAGAGAGGAGAATTTGACATATTTATTAGAACTTGGTTGTAAAGGGCAATAATAAAATTTTTGATTACATCATAAATGACTTACTCAAATGTATAGACTCTCATCACAGTTCTATGATTACAAAAACATCTGCTGGTTTTTCATGCACACAAAGGAAAAGAGAAACTCTGGCATTACTAACTTGGTTTGGTTTTATATTAATTTACTATATCTAGCCTCTTGATCATTGTTTTTTTCAGACCATAAACATCAGTCTCTGTCTTGGAAAAGTCACCTTATATTATGTTACTTGAGTGTTTACAATAGCAGCTTACACCAGTGTTCACACAACGCAAGGCATCAATCACAATAAAAAAATAGTGTTTGAACAGTTAGTGAATATTCTAATCAATCCCTCAGCTGTGCAGTATATATCCATTTGTATCTCAAATTTCTACTCACAGCACATATCCTCTTTCAGAAAGTTATAGAAGGACAAAAGTTATATTTCAGTGGGTCATTCCAGTTCAGAAGATACACTTTAGAGCTTCAATATTCATTCCTGCGATATTGAAATATTTACACATATATGAAATCAAACAGTGTGTCTATTCATTCCTGAGACATGATGCTGACCAATACCAACGGCATGTGTTACAGTTCATATGTTAGCAGTCATTCCAACCAGGTCACAATGTTCTTCTTCTTCTTCTTCTTCTTTTTTTTTTTTTTTTTTTGGTTTTTCATGGAGCTCACTTGGTAGCCCAGGCTGGCCTCGAACTCACAGAGATCCTCCTGGCTCTGCTTCCCGAGTGCTGGGATTAAAGACGTGTGCCACCACCGCCCGGCTTCAGGTCACAATGTTCTAACTCAATCAATAAAGTAATTTTAGATTTTTGTCCTTATTGGAAACTTATAATTTCAAGAATTAAAAGGATCTGTTAACATTTAGTCAGAAATCAAAGTCTTTGTATTTACTTCTGGTGGAAATTTATCATGGGTAATAAATTTGTATCTTTCACAAGAACAGTCCATTTAAAACCTAACATTTTCATTTTTAACCACTCTGTCTCCAAAGTATGAGGAAATGTGTATCCATATCCATGTAGGGTAGGGTTGTAAGAGAATGTGGAATTTCTTTGATAGCTTAATCAAGCTTTAATAATATAAAATTTTTCAATCACAAATGATATTTAACTAAATTTGATGTTTCCCAAGAAATATAACATAGACAACTTTCTTTTCAGACAGTCTCACTATGTTTTCCTTACTAGCTTAGAACTTTCTACAAAGACAAGGCCAAACTTTTACTCACATAGTTCTACTCTCCCTTACCTCAGGTACTGGCATTTAATGCAGATGACAGAACAAATGGTCAGTAATAAACTCTTGAAAACATCCTATTACATGGGACACTTACTTGAAAACATGAATTTTAAAGCTAATTTTCTTTTAAAAATTAAAAATGTGAATGTAGTTTTATAAGCACAGGAACACATGTTTATGTATTCATAGTCATATGGATAATTTCTCTAATAAATTCAGCATTTATGTTTTTTGATAAATGTTATTATATATTACAAAGAAAAACTAAAGAAACAAAGCAGAATCAATAAAATATATATTCCCTGATATTAGATGCATAGGTAATAAATTACTTTTGATCTAAGAAATATATGTGAAGGAGAAAGGAAAGATTGCAGGGAACTGATAGCTAGCCATTCCTGAAGTGTTTCCAGAGATAGTTTGGGTACTCAGAATTTAGGGTCCTCACTTTTATAGGTAATCATTTAATTTTGTCAGCAAAACCAGAGATCACCACAGGGTATACTCAATTGCAATGATTCTGGCTAGTATAACTCTCAAGACACCAATTCATAATCCAATCTACAAATAAATTTCCTGCTGTCTAATTTATAATGAGAAATATCAGTGCCAAGCAAACCACTGAAGATCAGTGTAGTCTTTGCCAGGTTCCAAACCCAAATGAGAAATCAAAAGTATGAACAACATTGATTTTTAACCATTATATCCTGATAGAGAAGAAGCAGAAAAGTAACATCAATCCTCACCACCTCCAATTTTGCCATTTTGGGGAATTTAATGCCAATCTAGGACCAAATCCCCAGGGGTTTGTTTGATAGTACCAGCAATATCATTTGTTGACATCAGAACTGAATCAATTCATTTCCAAATTGTTTTTTCAAACATTCTCACTGGGGCTGGAGGATAGTTCAATAAAAGAGTGCATGCCCAGCATTTGAAAAGTTCTGTGTTCAATCCTCTGCATCACAAAAATCTATACAAAGGAAGTCTTTCTACACTGTCAGGCATGTCAACATCCTTTTATGGGACAGTGCATAAGAGGATTAGTAAGTTGTAAGCAGTATTCTGACAAGTGGGGGCAAACCCTAACCTTCTCTTCTAAAAAACATGAACTGGGGGATTGGATTTTAGACTCTTTACCAAATTGGACAATCAATACCAGTGGCTTATAATTGCAGTTGCTTTCTAAAATATATAATTCATTTGGGGACATTATATATTCAAACTCAATATTGTAGAATTCTCCCTGATGTGAGAATTTCTTATTTCTTGTGTTATTTTAGACCAAACTTAGAAAATACTGACTTAGCTGACATGTGCTGATCACTGACTACAAATTCCTGGTTTCTTGGTTATGACTTCATGTGCTCTATGTACTAATCACATTTAGTTCCTTCTACTGACCCACAGCCCTGTATCTCCCTGAACACAGACCTTGTTCTAAACATCTCAGAGAAGACATTTCATTCAATGTCAGGCAAAAGAAAGATAGATTTCACAAAAATAATAATCACAGGGAAATTACTTGTTTTTAGAAACTGTAATTTATTTATATAGGTACAAGTCAAATCAATAGTATCAATCATAACAAAATGTACTGATATTGGCATTTTGGCCATGCTAGCATATAACCAAATAAGAAAATACTGTAGATGTCACAGGGTGAAACAACTAAGTATGGGTTGTTTTTTAATGCTCATAATGATATGATAATGGAAAATAAATCATATTAAAAATAGAAGCATGTGTCCCTTTTAGGCAATTTCCTAATATCTAAGTGGACTTCTTTACATTTTCAAAATGTGTTGTGTGAATAAGTGAGTACATGATCATGTACATCTATGCATGCAACATGTGTGTGCATATAAATGTGGGACTGTGCATGCCACAGCACATATGGACAGGTGAAAGGACAATCTCAGGTACTGGGTCCTCGTTCTCTACTTTGTGGCAGAGTAGAGAGTCATGTGTCTCAAATGAATGTACTCAAGATAAAAGACTCTGTTCTTTAAGATCACAATAGGGTGAGAGAGTGGCATGAAGGAAGTGGGGCGTGTAGTATTGTACTTCCTAGGACATACTCCATCATGGGGCAGTATACCCTCAAATGCAGATGTATCTGTGGGGAGAGGCAGGAATGTCTCAGGTGAGCCATGAGTTTAGGGAACAGATGACTGTTGAAGATATTTTGAGATAGGTCAGGACCTAAATAGAAAGTGGTATTTTGAGTGAGGGTAAACAGTAGGTTGAATGTATCTGGGCTGGCATTGCAGAAGGGGAGGAAATCATAGAAACAAATATTCTATACTTCTATTGATGATAAAAAGTATCTATAAAAGCTATGCTTCTGCTGTGGAAAAAAAAGAAAGGGACTTATCTCACATTTACAGTAAAGCAGTGGAAACCACATCTGTTTGGCTGAGTAAGAGCAGGAGTATGGAAAAGTGCTTTGCCTGGGAGAATTTTAACACAAGATGTCTAGCCATGAGTTGGGGAAGCAGTAAACACAACCACCATGGAGCCCAGGGACTCACATTTATATACTGAAGCCACACCAGAATACACAATGCTTAAGACATTAGAAGGTATAAGGAAAGAGGAGGTAAGTCTACTTTTAGATAATTCTTTTGGCCAAAAGGTGGCCCAGTACTTTAGGTTCAGATGAGTGAGTCCTAAGCATTGCCCTGCGTCAGGAGGGCATTGTGACTGAGTCCAGAGAACTAGTAAGATGACGTGGTTCTGTGATGAGCTGCCCCCCCCCCCCCCAGCTCAAACAAAGCATAACTAAGTTTGGCTGTGTTCCTTGCATCAGCATTACTAAATTTTCACTTATCAGCCTCATGTAGACACTGACATTCCCTTTCTTTCCTTCCTTTTGTTATTTCACTCCCATTGGATTTCATGATGGTTTCTTTTGAGAATTATCTTGAGTTGATACAGCGTAATTAACTGCCACAGAGTGAAAATAATTTATCTAACAGAACAGGCAGACCCCCAGGAACAAAGATGCCATTTACATTCACTGTCTAAATAAAATGACACAAAACACAACAAGCAAGTTTTTTTCTCCCCTTTAAAAAGTTTAACACTTATTGCAATTTCATATTGCTTTGTTAATTGATATGCTGAAGCTTTCCTGGGGATGTGATGCCTTCATTGCTTTTTCTTCATACTTATACATTACATTATCACATGGGCTATATGGATCTATAAATGCATTAAAAAGAAATGAGGTAAGGCTGAATGCAATTCTTTGGAATATAACAGCTGTAGGTATCTAAAAAGATCACGAACTATTCATGACTCAGTTTAACAATGGGACTCACCCCTTACAGCTGATACCTCTACCCTGATTCTCAGAGACATCACAAGAGTGCACCTTCACTCATCTAGAATTAACTGAGTCGTCAGCACCACCCGCTTTGGAGTGCAAACAGCTCATCATTGTTTACCACACAATCGTGCTGAACTCCAATAGTTTCCCTCACTTTCTTCACAACTTCCTCCTGCCCTCTTTATCCTCGGCAGTTATCAAAAACATTTCTTCTGGTGGCTAAGACATTTCTTTATTTCATAAAGAGGGTAGCATTTTTAGCTTTGGCATGTGCACAGCCAGAGATTTTTCACAATGCCATATTGTCGGGACAAATGTTTTCCTTCTCATCCTATTGTTAGAGATTGCCCAGGGTGAAGCTGATTGATGGTCTTTTGTGAGAGGAACCTCCTCTTGATAATATAAAAACAAACACATTTGATGTAATGTTTTGCTAGGCGAAACCAGAGTCATTTGTGAATCTAGCTCATTCTTCTCTTAAACGCTAGTTACAGTCCCACAAAGATTATTAAAGAATATGAGCCCCTCCACCTGTGATCTTCAGTAGTAGGGACATATGAGATGACTAAAAACACCAAGATGCAAATATCATATGGTCTTTGAGCATATTCTGAAGAGGATGCTACAGCAAATATTTATGTTTTTGAATAAAATGACTGTTTGGCTCCTTAAAAACAAGTCCTATCTATGTTCTCGAAAACACAGATTATTTCTTATGGTGAATATAATTAATACCTACTAACCTTTATAAAGGGACTTATTTACATCTTGTCTTACTTTTTCAAGTAACTTTGCAAAATATATTTTTAATTAAAACTTTGCATCTGGTGAAATAGGATTAGGTGAATACATACGGGGCTTTTATCTATCTGAGGGCTTCTGTCTAAGGCAGATGGGAGCTAGGAAACCGTGTACTTTCTCCACCAATAATAACTTAGGATTAAGTTAATAAGTTTCTCTGAATAAGGAAACTTATTCAAGAGCCATTTCCATAGTACAGTTTGACTTTTTATTACATCAATATAGAGCACACACTTAACAAAGGACTCTAGAGCAGGTGTGTGTGATACACAATCAATGGATGGGTAATCATTATTTCAGAGCATAATAAAGTCTTGTAAGAGAATAACCTAAAGTAGAAAAATCTTAGCCTATTTTTCTGGAAATTCATCTTGATGTTTCAAGAATGAAATTGAAAAATAAATAATAATAACATCTCTGGCCCTTGGATAAAAAAAATGGGAAGGAAAACTCGAACTATTTTTAGTTAAGACTTGGCAAAAAGCAGACGCAAAGAGTAGTTCTCCTGTTCTGAATACTAAATATTCAACAGATGGTTCTGCTTAGATTTCATCCCATCTGGAAATTCTCCAACAGGAAGCAGAAATGGTACTCAAAAGTGTCCCTTAAATAAAACTGCTTATTAAAAAATATATCTTAGGAATGCTACAACATGAGAGGTAAGAACTCACATTGCTTTTAATGCAATGAGAGTTGATGGACTTTTCCAATATTCTTCATAAAATATCACTCCTAACAACTGCTTTCATATTTATTACAAGTGAAGTATTAAGAAAATCAAAGAATATAATCTCAGAGGTTGGATTCCTCTTAAATTCTTCCTTCTGGAAATTCTAGAACACAGCTCTAGACTACACTGTGTCTCTCCAAATTCAAGGTTGCTACTGACCTTTCCACACACTCCTCTCAGTCCTACATCAAGCTAATGGTTAAACAATAAAACCAAAAAGAACGGACAATCTGACAGTATGAAGCATCTTCCACGGTAATACTCAAGAAGAATTTCAATTAGGCTCAAAGAAAGGGCATAAATTAGCTAGCCCGAACACTAGATATTTTATATGCTAGAGAAGTAGAGTACATGTTGGCATCTTTCTTTCCATTACAAACCAAATGTGTTGTGAACACATATGTAAGTGAGTTGAGCCGAAAGTAGTTTGGCTCAAATGGATAATTTCATATTAATTAGAAGACAACTAGAAAATAACCTAGCAAATAGTCATTAAGTATTAACTATTATTCTCGATTGACTGCTGCTTGAACTAATGGAATAAGTTACGCAAATTTTGGACTGTCATGCTTCAGAATTTTAGCCAATACAGATCTGTGGGAGAAAACCTGAACTAAGTGTTGTTCTTACTTCATTTATGACTACTGGTTAAGAATTTCATTCATTCATATAATACACTTTGATCAAATTTGACCCTCATTTTCTCTTATCCTCCCGGCACTTTTCACTCAAAAATTAATGTGTTTGTTTGTTTAACTCACTAAGTTTACTTAGTGCTGCCAATATGTGCATGGACACTTTCCCAGAGACCATATCCCTGAAGAAAACCATTCTCTCTCCCAGCCATCAACCACCAATAGATCCACAGCTAGGGCTGCTACTTCATGACACCCTTCCCCATTCGTGAGTTTGTGATACCAATTCTGTACTAGAGAAAACAAAAGGAAAGGGCAGTTTTTGAAGACTGTGTGTTCAAATTTCACCATCTGAGTCTGAGATGCTCATAACACAAAGCAAAAGTTGGAGTATGTGATTGGTGATTAAATTTTGGAATCACACCATACTATGGAAAACAGACATGGAAATTTAGTAGGTCATTGGAAGAACAGGAAGAAGAGCAAAGTGTTAAAGGTGTTATTATTAGGGTTGCCAGCCTGAAAAGCGTGGATGCAATAGGACATTCCATGGTTCCTGAAAGGCTGATTGCATATTCAGGTCTATCATGGGGGAAATGTAACGTTATGGAATTCAGGAAGTAGATATTTTTACAGTATAAAATAGTAGAAAAATGCCAAGTAAAATCAGAATTGAGAAGGATCCTAGAAAGAAGGCAAAAGTGAGGTTTTAGGCAGAAATGAAAGGACTGAAGTGGATTGAGTGGTAATTCTAAGACGAGGGAATAAAATGAGAATCATCGTCACATTCTTGATTTCTTTAAGGCTTATTCTAAAAATAGAATGAACATCACAACGAAGCAGTGACTTTAGCCAGAGAAGTAGGTGCAGTGGTATGAAAGACAAGAACAACATACTTGCATTGTGTTCCTTCCCAAAGGAACAAGAACGCAATAAGGCCCCATTTTCACCATCATCAATGCTGGAGATGAATGAAGGAAAGGAGCTGAGAATACACATGTTTCTACAGACAGAAGGATAATCTAACCATTACAAGAGCAATTTCCATTTAGGGAAGAAGATATTTGGCATGTTTCACCATCCTGTGGAAGTGCAGTTACAAAAGACAAAACAAATTTTTTGTTTCCACAGTGCCTTGGGTGGAGGTCAATGTGTCCAAGTGGAGGGTGGGCCTCTGGTGAAACAGCTGTGCAGAAGTGGAGTTTGGCATATTTTTCTCCTAACATAAATGGAGCTCTTTCAATGACAGTCTCACTATGCTTAGATGGACAAAGGCACCCTTTCCATTCCAGAAGGCCTTAAAGAAGATGGTTCTTTCATATTTACTTATTTTAAATATGCAATTAAATTTTCACTTTTAGTAAATTTGACTGTTAGAAATCACAGTAAAGAGAGAAAATATGTAGAAATAGGAAGCAGTGTTTTCATCTCTGTACATGTAAAACTATGCTTCTCATTTATACATATTCCTATATTCATAATAAAATAAAATAATAAAAATTATATATATATATTTAAAATGTTTATTTGGAAGAAAAAATTGTACATTAAGTACAGAAAGCAGAACACATGTAGAAAGTAATGAAACATGACGAATTTTAATAGTTTTGATACTCTCTACATTACCCAAGAGACTTTCTAAATTTTGTGACACTAAAGAATCAAAAAGGACTACAATGAAATAACATGAATGTTGCATTTGAACATGTTTTTGAATTAGTATACTTAAGTGAAGACATTTGTTGTTTGACATACATTAGTTTTAAAGTATCATTGCCCTTCCACTTACTGCCTCTGTCGTGGTAAAAAGAAATGATTGATATATGTTTGGTGCAAAACTCATTCAGCTACATAATGTGTGTGTTAAATATTAGTCTAAAGACATGTTTAGTAAGTGGCATCCTGCCAACTTAGAGCTGAATTTCACCAGACAACATTGTGATAGTTCAGTTCTTAAATAGGAATCAAATAAAAGTCTACCAGTCACACATGTAGCACAAACTCAAGTCTTAGAATTTCACCACTTCCAAGTACCTCCTTTGGGGAGTGATGATATAGGAAATAATACTGGTAAATGCTGAGTCCAAAAAGGATGCCATCTCTCTGCTGATAGGAATACGGGCATCTCTGGTGGGCAAATCCAGAGTGAGATATCCTCAGCAAAACCTGAACTCAAATCTCCTCAGATTTCTATATGTAACTATTTACATGGAGAATAGAAGACAGAGGTTAGAAGATAGAGGAGAGATGGATGTGCTGAAGGCCTCAGAGTTGTGAGGAACAAAAACCCACAGTGGGGACAACTCAGAGGACAATTACCCGGATTCTTCTATAAATACATGAATTGGGAGGAGAAGGAGGAAGAGAAAAGGAGACTGAGGAAGTCAAAGAGGTACAGCTTTTATAAACCCCAACAGATAAGTAAATAGGCATCACACAAACTTGGGTTTGGGATAAAAATAAAATTTGGTTTTAACAAACATAACTGCATTAAAATTTGAGACAATTAGGGGCATCGGATCATTAAATAGCATTTTAAGTGATGTTTTTCACTGCAATTGTGTTTGTAACTTTTTCTTAATCTAGGTTTGAGGATGTGGCTCAGCTTGTAAAATACTTGCTTTACAAACACAAGGACCTAAGTCTAATTGTGAGAAACTGTTTTTTTTTTTTTTTTTTTAAAGTGAGATAAGGTTGCATACACTCATATTATAACCCTAGAGCTAGAGCTATCGAAACAGGTAAGTCCATAGGAGGATACCTGAGTCTGACATCTGGCTCCCACTAATATGCACACTCATGTATGCTTACATGCATGAATGCATGCACACACATAAAACACACAATGCACACGTGTGTGCACAAACAAACTGCTATCTAAAGGCAGATTCTGAAGTATGAGGCAATTTAAAGCAAATAAATAACAGTGTCAGGTTTTTGTGAGCATTTCCATGGGCTTCAAGAATACTATTAAGCATTTCTTTTTTTTTTTTTTTTGGTTTTTCGAGACAGGGTTTCTCTGTGTAGCTTTGTGCCTTTCCTGGGACTCACTTGGTAGCCCAGGCTGGCCTTGAACTCACAGAGATCTGCCTGGCTCTGCCTCCCGAGTGCTGGGATTAAAGGCGTGCACCACCACTGCCCGGCCACTTTTTTTTTTTAAACATTTTTTTTTTCCAAGAACACTATTAATCTTTCCAAGTTCCTTCTTTTCCTCTCACACTTTTATTATTATAAGGCAGACTTTTAAGGTCATGCATCTTCTGCCAAAGGGAGACACTGACAACATGAAAGGCAGGAAAAGAAACAAGACCAAAGTATATTTCCTTGGTTTTCACTCTTAAGAAGAAGACAAGGTTAGACGTGGCTAGAGAAGGCTGTTTCTCTCTTGAATGTCAGAGTCCCTGTTGAGTGACCCCTCCTACACTATGATACTCACATTGTGGCCAGGATCATTTCTTTCCCTTACCTTCCCAGCACCTGTCATGGCAGCGGCTTCCCACAGTAGAAATTTTCTTGTTTCATTCTCTTTTGTCTTCTTACATTTTGAAACTGGGTGGAGTGAAGGAAGTTCTACTAATTGCCTTGCGTAAGTGATCATGTAGCTGGGATTCACCAATACAGTCTCCTTTTATCGTTAAGAAGTTACTCAAATTAACTGTGTCATTGATCTAGAGACCTATGGTGACTTTTAAAAAATATGTTGACCTTTTAACAAGGTATTATTAAAGGTTAACCACTTTTTGGCAAAGATCCTATCTTTACTATGTCAGTAAAATATTGTAGAATTTAATGAGAGATGTAGGTAGAAAACTCAATTTGTTAAGATGTATTTATCAAAAAAATATCTCTTTAGGGTACTGAAATATTTATCTTTCAAGATTATTTTTTGTTTCTAGCCAACATATTTTGGAAGTCTGTTATATGACTTGTTGTGTCCACGTAACTCTAGACTACAGTTACACATATTTGAAAAAATGATTAAATAAAGCATACTTCAAGCTCTAAGACTTTCCTTATCTAATTGGGAAAATTTAGAAATTTAGATATGTAAATCAAATACTCAGACAAAGGCCACCTTTTTGAATTTCCCTCCTTTGGCTTGGACTATGGTGTGTAAATTTGAGGATGGTGATTTCTGTCTTAATTCTATGACAAATCACTGATTAACCTCAATATGTGATAACCTTTTGTTTTCAAATTGTTTTTAATTTTTAGTCTGCTACAAAGGTTTTTGAATAAAGACTATAAAAGACAGAATTTCCAAGTCTCTCTTGCTACTAATTATTTTCATGAAGGAAAGGATTTTCCAATAGGTTATAAGCAAGGGTGACACAGGGGACATCTAAAAATGGTCTTAGGGAAGAGAAGATCTTTTAAATATCCTCTTACCTGCTGACTATAAACAGGCAGCAATGTTGGGAGTTCCAAAACCACCTTGGATCAAAATATCTTTGAGGTTTGAGCAGAGAATTTTAGATCTCAACATAATGGAGAACTGACTTAATCCTTAATTAGATTCTAGCATTTTCAACATAAAATAAACAACTAATATTGTTTATTATTAATAACTAATATTGTGATGTTTTGTTAACATACCCTTTATAAACGAACCATATAAGAACTGGCATCTTGGTATTTTCTGCTCTAACCAGATTCCTGTCACCCTGCCAATGTTTTCTTGATGTTAAACATACCAGCTTCACAAAGACCAGACTTGCCTTGACTTAGACATTGTTTTTTTTAAGGGTGGAGGGTTGAGCTTTGGAACCAAAGACAGCATATATTTGATATTATGTCCATAGATAACTCTGAATATTTGCTAGAAATCAGCAAATATTCTGATCACATTCTGAAACTATTTATGTTTTATCAGTTAGAGAATCTGCTTTTTCTTAAGTAATTACCTGTTATTTACTCCTCTCTGAATGATGACCCATAATTCTACTATTAACTGGTCTGATCTATCGCAGAGCATTAATGCATTTTATGTCTCTATATAAAATCAAGGTTTGCATAATTTGTTTCTACTTGTCTTTCAGGGGTAATGTTGAGGGAAAGTAATTCAGGATGTTTTTGAGGTATCATACCATTTCATTTTGACTGAATGTACACAGAAAGATGAAAATTACAAGAGAATAGATTAGATTATAAGTGGGAGCATAGATATTGAGGGATTATTTGAATTTGCATAAAGATACATCACAGAAATTAAATTATAATTATATAAGAATTATATTATCAGGATGAATTGATCATTTATGGGCTACTGTGTTTATATATGATCATACAGAAACCAACATGAATAATTAATTGTTTTGAGATAAATTCTCAAGTATGAAATTCCACTGAGAGAATATATCTCTGAAGCAGGGATTGGCACATAGCCCTATTACTTAAGTGATTTCCCACTTTAGCAGCTTTCACATTCATATGTAGTCTTTGTGAGTAGATACAGAAAGCATGAAATGATTCAGTGTAAGTTTCAACAGAAGCCAGGAGACTTCTGCAAAGAAAAGTGGTCTCCTGTGCAGTTGCATTACTTTCCTAGGACCAAGTATTTGTTTCATTTTCCTGACAAGTACCAAACTGACAGTGACCATTCACTTAATTTACAGTTTTATTCTTACTTAGAAAACTATAAATTCAAGGGTAAGGATTCACTGTCTTTAAAATTGCCAATTTCCTCTGTGAATCCCCACTAAGAATTTGTTAGATGTGATAAAAGGTCTAAACATCATCCTCCTGGACTCTTAAGACAGCTTGAAATGAACATTGTGCTTCTGTTATCTGATCTATGTTACTGAAAAAAAAATCCCTAGATTTATGCCATTCTCTAATAGGTCTCATGTCAATACCTAGGAATAAGATAATCATCCTTTTAGTCATTATGAATTGCCAACTGAGTTAGAATAGACGCAATTTCACAGATCATTTCAGAAAAATCAGGAAAACACTCAAAACACTTGAAGATACAGATGATTAATATAATTAGTAAAGGCTTTTTATGTTTTCAGTTACTCATGGTAGGCTTCAAAGTTGTTTGCACTTTACAGGTAAAAATGAATAGATATCCATATACACATATAGAATTCGATGGCATATAATAAAAAGATGTTACAAAAAAATAATATTTATATTTTCTTAGTTTTTAGGTCTTCCTATGTAGAGATAACTAGATATTATCTGAAATAATGTTTATGAAATGTACAGCAAGATGTCTGACATGCTATTGCTTCAAAAATATGCATTTTGTATATTTCATATTACTTACATCTCTTATAAGAACAATTACAGGAAAATGGGAGCATTTATAAAATTTCTTTTCAAACTAATGAGAACTTTTAGGAAAGGTAATTATATATTTCCTATGTTTTTTTTTTTTTTTTTTTTTTTTTTCTTTTCGAGACAGGGTTTCTCTGTGTAGCTTTGTGCCTTTCCTGGAGCTCACTTGGTAGCCCAGGCTGGCCTCGAACTCACAGAGATCCGCCTGCCTCTGCCTCCCGAGTGCTGGGATTAAAGGCGTGCGCCACCACCGCCCGGCCTATTTCCTATGTTTTAACAGCAATCTAGGCATTTTTTTTTGTATTGGAATTGTTATGTTCTTTAGGAAATGCTTATTGGTACAACAAATTTCCTGTAGATGTCATGGGTGAAATTATGACCTCAAGAATCACAGAGTGAAGTCCTAATCATCAGTATCTTATATAATAGGTATATTGAAGAAAAATTAAGATTGTTTAGTTAAAAGATTCCTTTAGCGTAAGTTTTAATTCAATATATCACCTATATAAAGAAAAATAGAAAAATCTAAGCAAAACAAGGGCAAATGAAGACATTGAAATAGTAAGTATCTCCCAACAGAGAGAAATCTAGGACCAGATGTACTCATAAGTTAATTCTGCCAAAAGTCAAAGAAATATTAATATCAAACCTTCTTAAACACTTCTAAGATATAAAGAAGTAGGAACACTTCCAAACTCATTGATTTAGTCCAGCATCACTCTGATGTCAAAGCCAACAACCTCAGAAAAAAGAAGTCTACAAGCCAATGCCCTTATTAAACACAGATGCCAAAATTCTCCACTACACACTAGCAAACCAAATTCAATAACACATCAAAAAGCAGGACTATTTCTGTGGTGGAAGATTGGTTTAACATATGAAAAGCAGTGAGGTCTATGATATGAATGATGAATGATGAATGATGGTAGCAGACATTTATATACATACATACATATATGCTACATATATAAATACATAGGAACGAAACTTGATAACAAAATACCTTGGTATAATCTTTATTTTGCTAATAAGGAAAAACTATGGTTATTGGGTGTATAAAAAGATTTTCAACATGGCTAACCTCAGAGAAAGTAATTAATGTGAAGTTAGAGTTGATATCACATTCATGAGTGTGGCTATTATAAAAATATTAGATATAAGAAGCATTGGCTATAGGCTGGAGAAAATAAACATTTAGTAGGGACTTACACTGGCACAGCAATAGTAAAGAACTGTCCAAATATTTTCTTTAAAATATATCTATCAGCCTGGCAATGGTGGCACACACCTTTAATCGCAGCTCTCGAGAGGCAGAGGCAGGCAGATCTCTGTGAGTTCAAGGCCAGCCTGGGCTATAGAGTGAGTTCCAGGAAAGGCTCCAAAGCTACACAGAGAAACCTTGTCTCAGAAAAACCAATACATATATATATATATATATATATATATATATATATATATATATATATATGTGTGTGTGTGTGTGTGTGTGTGTGTGTGTGTGTGTGTGTGTGTGTGTGTATCATATAATCCAGCTACCTTTCCTTAGTTTATGGACATAGAAAATAAACTTAACATAAAAGTATTTAGATTCTAAATTTTAGTATAGCTTTACTTAAAAAACATATGGAAATATTTTAAGTGTCCATTAATTGATAAATCCATACATTTTGAGAAGGATTTGACTCATCCTTTTAAAATAAGATTCTGCCATTATTGTAGTCAAGGATAAACATGGGCAATATTATACAATACTGAATAAACAGGGCATAGAGAGGGGGAGAAGGCAAGTGATTATGAAATGACTAAAATGATGGCTAAGGAGGATAGTGTGAAATGTAGAACTCCTTGTCAAAGGTAAGAAGATGTAATTAGATAAGATGACTGCATTTCTAGGAATCGAATGCACAGGAGGATTATAGTATTAGTTTTGCCCTGTATAATGCAAATTTGCTAAACATCAAATTTAAGCAATCTTAACTCAAAGGGTATCTACATGTTTTACTCTAGCCATTTTTACATTATTATGTATGTCAGACCATCATGTTGTTTACTTTAAAGGTAAAGTTACTAAAAGTACATAATTTTGACACATACAACCATCTGAAGGGGTTGAATACACAAGTGTGCTACTGCATAAAGATGAATCAAATGGGTGGGGCACTGAAAGCCAAGAAGGAAGATTTAGATGCACCCTGCGAAATCTTTCATCCTGGACTTCATGATGCAGAAAAAGATGAGACATTCTGTTGTTTCATCTTTCCACTCTGGAGTTGCATATTAAAGTAGTCCAGCAAACCTAATACACTACTCACCAAATAGTAAGAAACTGTATACTCATAATACCCTACTATCATCACTGATCTTAGTAGGAAGTAAGTAGTAGGAAGGCTGTTAACTTTATTTTCAAATGACTGATTCTGCTGCCCATATTATACTTCCAACACACTACTCAAATTGAAATCTTCTGTGCTACACAGTGCCTTGAAGAGAGGTTGCTGACCTTTGGAACACCGGGCTAGGGACTAGATGATTCTCTGAGACTGATGACTCCTTTCAAGAATCCCTCAGGCTCAAAGCAGAGAATCAGTAGTTTGACTGATCAATGTTCATTACACCAACACTGGCTAATTAAAAGATAGCAATGAGATGCAACGAAATGATATAAGATGTAACACGAATCTTAGAAGGTTCTATTAATAAAATCAAATTTGAGCCAGGTATTGGGGTGAACGCCGAATGATCAGAGAAACAGAACAAGCCACAGCCACCTCACCTGGCCTTCTTCTCAGCGGATGCTGTTTTCTCAGACTGGAAGCTTCTGAGTCCCCATCCAAATGATCTCAGCTAAACTGTGCTGCTCCAAAGCCTAAAAGCTTAACCAGTCTAGTTCCTGGTTTTCATGCCTTATATACCTTTCTGCTTTCTGCCCTCACTTCCTGGGATTAAAGGCTCACTTTCTGGCTGTTTCCAGTGTGGCCTTGAACTCACAAAGATCCAGACAGATTTCTGCTTCTGGGATGTTAGGATTAAAGGCATGAGTGCCACCATTTTCTAGCCTCTATGTCTAGTGGCTGTTCTTTTCTCTGACTCCAGATAAATTTATTAGGGTGCACAATATTTTGGGAAACACAATACCTCCACAATAAGAAGTAGTAACAATGCATTAAAAAACTTTGTTATAAGTTTCAAGTCTTATTTGTTCTGTGGTTGCCCCCTCGGTGATCCCTGTTTTGACTCCCTTCACCTTGTCTTGTATTTGAAATTCTAAGGAAAAAAATAATCCCGAATAAAAATATTTACTGCCAAAACTGTTTATTCACCTTATAATAGTTAAGACATGTGGTCTTCTTATAACATCAGAATGACACATTATTCTTCAAATATATGCATCACTCACACAGAATAGGTAAACAGGTGAAACTTAGGAGCTGGACTGCAGAGTTTAAGATGGCTAATAATGTTCTCATGATAGAATAAAATAAAACAAACAAACAACGAAAGGAAAGAATGGAAAAGGTGGGGGGAACCCTGCATGAAGAAGATCCCCATGACCAGTTGAGTGGTCTTCCTGTCCAATGCTCCTGTTTTCCATCAGTAGCCCTTTGCACACTTGCATACCTTAAGATGATTCTCTTTTAACGTGAGAGATAGTTTCTGTTAAAAGAACTTGCTGTACAATAATGAGGACTAGAGTTTTTATATCTTGAATCAATGCAAGATCCAGGCAGGCATATCTCCTGTGCCAGCACTCATGAGACAGGAAGATTCCTGGAACTAGCTAATAGGAATTAGTAAGTTTCCTTAGAGCACTGCCTCAATAATGAAAATGGAGAGACATAGAGAAAGATACTATAGGTCAAAATTCCAACGCATCAATTATATCATAGCTAAATCTCCAGATGAGAAAATTGGCATCTCCAAGGACTTTGAAATACTTTTCATTTTCCCATTCCTAAAAGGAAAGTTTCTCTCTCTGTATGTACTGTACTAATGTTATAAATAGTCTGACATTTAAAATCAAAAAAGCCAAATAATTTTGAAGATGTTAAGTGTATATATACAGTAAAGTTAACAGATTCCACTCTCCACTTTCAGTTAATCAGCTAAATCAGCTATTTCTTAAACAGTGCTCTTTGGGATATACAAATCTGCTATGCAAAGTACTACACAGTTGGAAAACTTGAGATTACAAATTGTCAATTCTGATTCCTTTTATCCATTTTATTTGTGTAACAACTGCATTTACTTATGATTTCATCATATCTTACAGAGATTTTAATCTTTTTTTCAATTTTCAATACTTTCTTTTTTTCTCCTTATTAGTTGAATATATTTGGTTAAAATTTTATTAAGCGAAACTAGTAAATTATCAGGTCTTTCCAACAATCTTGAAGAAATACTTTACCAAACACAATGAAATATTTTTTTCCATTTTGTGATGTAATATAGGTTTGAGGTTTTGTTTTCTGTTATTATATACACAATGGAAGTTATCTTGCTGGTTTTAACAATAGATATTATTTTATTTTACATATCTTGAACTATTGAAAATAAGGGCAATGAATATTGAAGTGTTAATCCATCAAATGCTTCCAGGAAAATCTTACTTTTAGAAGAGCACTTAGATCCAGAAGTGTGCGACAATTTTTATTTTTATTGAATATTTTCATCATGTTAAAAAGTCAGTTAATAAAGCTGTATAAATGTATGCAGCTTTCTTTATAAATTGTTATTTTTTGAGTAGAGAGCGAGTGGGAGAGAACTGAGAGATTACTTATGGAGAGCTACACATATATTTTCATAATGCAAGTCTACCATACTTTTCATTTGCTTTGTAATTCTTAAGTGTAGATTATAAACATAAGTGCTCAAATATTTCCAAAGAAAACAAAGATGAACTTATGGAAAATTCTACATTAAAGGTGAAAAAAAAGAACATTTATACCAAATCACATGCTCAGAGATACATTTTAAGTACAATCTTGGAACTTCTAGGTATTTGACATCATCTCTTTATTTCACATAACAAGTCCAGTGATTCTTTTTTAATTTATTAATTCTCCTCTTACAATATGTATGAGTCATCTTCCAAGGCTAGGTACATAGGTAATTTTTCACTGCTGAAATACTAATTTGTTAATCGTGAATTATATTGCTTGTTAGAGTGAAATTCTTCCAGTGAGTGACAACCAAATGAGGTCCTTCCTCTAAAGCAAATTCAGGTAATTAAACATGATTGACATTAATCTGTCCCACACAAAGCTTCACTGAGGGAATTGGACCTCTAGAAGAATGTCATCCTGCTATTCAAAGTTGGGTCTTAAAGTTCATTTTCCCATATAAACCATGTGAGAAGAGCTGCCTAGCATAGTCAAGATGGTATTATTCATAATTCTAAGTAAAGTGTGGTTTAATGGCTCCATCTAAAAATCAAATCACTTAAGATATTTTCACGACACAATGAGTAAAAATTGCAAGAAATATCTTATGTCGATTTTGAAGGAAACTCATATATATACATAAAATCGAATTCCTTTTTGAGGAGGATTTATAGCTTGTTTTGTATACTATTGAATGGGCTGAGATTTAAACAGCCCATGGTAGAAAGAAAGGACAGCTTGAGTCCTTTGCTCCTTCTCTTTTCACCTTCTGGATTAGAAGAATGAAGTGTCTGTCTGAACATAGCTGGATAGTGTTCACCACAGTACTCAACCCTGACTTTATGGTCTGTTTAGGATGATGCCCATGGATCACAGTAGCTTGCAGTGTGCACAGCTGCTAAGGTGAAGACAATGACATCCATAATAAAGAGTGCTGCTCTTTACTGGTGGAAACAGAGGTTTGACAGCATTTACATAGATAGAAACGCCAAATCATGAGAGTCTAGCAGCTCACCTTCATCTTTCAGTAGTAGCTCAGTGCCTATGGCCAGCACTGAATGACAGAACCCCAAAGGTCTAGAAAACTCAGAAACATCGTACAACAGTTTTCAGAACTGATAAAGAACAATGGTATATTTTTATTTTCTTCCATGTATAACAGAGTAAAGCAGTGACTTCTAAACGGTAAATGATGACTGTTCTTTTTCTAGGAAAAATACAATGAGAAGATTTAAAGAGAAAACCCAGAAGGAAGGACATTTATACCAAGTACTAACCTCCGTCTTGTAAAACATATTGCCTCACTGGACCAATGAAAAGAATTTTTCCTCCTCCCTCTGTTTACAAATATTTATAGTCACAGAGTGCCACCACAGCCTAATTTGATGCCATGCCAAGGAGTAGTCATTCTTTTAATCACTCCTCATAAATCAATACTACTAACTCTTTCATCATTTTTTGTGGCTTTTCTCGGAAGCTCTTTTAATTTATCTAAATCTTTTTTAGAGCTGAGGTGCCAAGAACTCAATCATAAAAGCAATCTGAATAACTATGCATGGAGGGAAAAATAAAAAGTGGTGGAATCCAGCTCTATGCCACTATCATAAGTCAGAATTCTGGCAGTGGCAGTTCTTACCCTAGGGCCTCTTCTTCCCACAGCTTGGGGTGCATGCAGAGGGTCTTTTACAAAGCTGTTGGAAGGTGCTCAGGAAAATTAGAATAATACTGGACTGTATAATCCCAACCACCAGTCCTTCATTCCCGGTTACACAGTAATGTCTGCTCTACAAAAAAGAAAAGAGGTAGAAAAAATTGAGGTATGAATACACAAAGACATCTGGCTCCTCTGATCTTCCTCAAATGTCCATGAAAAAAGGAACCTATTCTAGAGTTTTCTACAGAAATGGCAACTCTTTTGAGCCTTTGTTCATCTGTCCCTGGTGAACCAGTTCTTCCGTAGCCCTTATGGTGAAGGCCCTAAGAAGAGCATATTGGTCTTCCATTTCTTAATCTTCTATAGAGTTAGTTATATTTGGAATCTATACTTCAGTCAGTGCTCTCTTCTGTAAGAGATCAGAGAGTATATCCTCAGTTTAATACGTTGTTTATTTATAGTGATAGGAAAATGTTTCTGTTTCAAGTGTCATTAATAAGCTCAAAATTATTGTAGTTTTTTTCATTATTTTTGCTATTCTGATGGTCTTTACTTCAAGGAATAGATGAGATTTTCAAAGTAATATTTAAAATTCTGGGGATGCATCTCAGTAGGAAAACCCAGGTACCATGTGTGGGGCTCAGCCTTTGATCCTCAGCACCAAAGGAAAGTTAGAAAATACTTTAAGTTCTTCAGTCTCTACATCAGTTCTCATACTGTAGCATATCTGGGGGTGTCAGAATTATGAATGACAATATATTTAAACAAAATTTGTTACAGTGAAGTCATTTTTTTTGTTTGATTTTGGTCCACTAGTTTTCCTTGTAACTGAAAAAATTTCAAATCTATTCATGAAAAGAACTTATGAATGGAGCCTTAATATTCATGTTAAAAGCCTTACAGATTGATGTATTGCATAGTTTGATGCATATTATTAATCAAATAAAAAATTGACAGCTGAATAAGAATGCAGCATAGAGACAGAGAAGAAGAAAAAAAATCCCACACCAACCAAAAAGCTATTTGCAATTGATCCCTGTGGGCAAAGGTAAAATAAGTTTTCTCCAATGGAGTATCACTGGATATATCAAAACACTGGGTATATCACCTACCAGGCAGGGCAGACCCTATGCCCAGTAGTAGTTTGTGAACTCAAAATGAGCTGAGTGGGCAGTTTTGGGGACCTTTTGTCTCATTTTGCATTGTTTTGACATTTTTTTTTTGTCTTATTGGTCTTTTGAATGTTTTCATTTTCATTCGGGGACTTGTATTAACTTGCATTTATTTCTTATTTTGTTTTTGAATCTGCATTATTATTTGTTGAGAGAAAAGGAGACAGAGATCTCAAGGGTGGACATGTAGGGAAGGAAGGTGGAGGAAAACTAGAGAGACTAGGAGAGGAGAAAATAGGACCAAAACATATTGCATGAAGAAAATTCAATATGAAAAAATGTAAATATGTGATACTAGTAAAAAAGAATTCACATCTCTATTTTGTTGTTCATACATCTGACATATGAAGTGACTCAATAAATATATATTCCTGATTAGTTTAAAAATTTTTAAATATATTTTTAAAGTAGTAATAAATAGCCCACCAACACTAACATGTAATGCTTCAGTTTATTTTTCTGTTTTTATTTTTATTTTTCAAGGCAAGGTTTCGTTGTGTATCCCTGTCTGTCCTGGAACTCACTCTGTAGATCAGGCTGGCCTCAAACTTCCAGAGATCTGCCTGCATCTGCCTCCTGAGGGCTGGGATTAAAGGCATGAGCCACTACTGCCTCTTTAAAGGTCTATTAGTTTGACAAAGCATCTTTGACTCAGGTATAACATTTTGGAATTTTCAGAATCATCTAAATCTTTCCTGTAGGTGTGTATTTCTAAAAGTGTCTGTACCTGGCTCTACCATAAAGAAATAAGGAATCAACTGAGAATGTATGTCACCTAGGTGCTTATAGATTACTGTCATAAGCTTTTCATGATACTTGGGAAATAAGCAAATTTAGTTCCTCGTGTAACAGGACTACTCTTTGCTTGGTAACCAAGTGCAATTTCCCATTTGTGAATAACACCCTCCAAAGGAAATTTATGCAGTGAAAGAGCATTCATTTTTTGGAGACTATTATGACAAAGAGCTTTCAGCAAATACAGTATTTTCCCTCTTCTAGTATATAAAACCAAACTAAGTCAAACTAAACTACATCAACCATTGCAAGTGCATGCTTTCTGACCTGGTAAGTTCCCTTTGAAATTCATCTTTCTCTGCTTTTGTTAATTCCCATCCTTGGCAGTGTCCTAAATGGTATTTCTGAAAATTCTATGAGGAAAATGATCTTAGGACTTATCTAAGTAGAAAATTAAGGCAATGTTGTTTTTGATATGTAATATTTTGTATTTTTCTGCTAAAGATAACAATAACCTGTTAGCTATGCCCCTTCGAGGAAAGCAAAATGCTAATGACCTGCATTAATCTGCAGCCAAAATAAATGGTACTGGAGGCCTGGATCACACAAACTTTGATGAAATGTCATCACAAAATTTAATATCTTTGTCACCTAGGTCTGAAGGTGACACAGAAATAATAGAGTTGAATCATCCCAAACATAAGAAAAGACTGATTTTTTGAACGAGAAAGAAAGATTCTTTCACAGTTAAAAAAAAAAAAAAAGAAGGAAAGAGTAAAAAAAAAAATCTAAATCTACATCAGAGCTGTTCTCAAAGTCAGACTTCCATAATGCCACATGACAAGATGCTGGTTGATGCCAATCTTATGTCACTTGCTACTTAAGTCTAAGATATTCAATCCCAGTTACTTTATTTTATTTTCATTCACATATAATGACATCATTTACACTAAACCATACAACTATCTTATGCTTATTCAAAATTTTATAATCCTTTATGTAAACTTTTAAGGTAAAAAATAGAGCTTTGCCAGAACGTATGTGATTAGATAGTTCATGATAACAGAAAATATCTTAAAAATTCAGTTTGTTACCTACTCACATAAAAAAATTATATGTTCAAGAGGGGCAGTTATGTTCCTTCAATTTTATCCCATTCATTCACATTAGTTTTCCAGAACTTGCAATTAAATATATACATTCATGTTTATCTGGATGTGTGTACTCACGAGAGCAGGTGCTTGCAGAGGCCATTGGGTCTACTGAACCTGAGTTACAGGTAGTTGTAAACCACCTGATATAGGTGCTAAGAATTAAACTGGAGCCTTCTGCAAGAGCAGTATGTGCTCTTAACTGCTGAACCCCATGCATACACTCTTACCTATGTAACATGAGTTTTAAAGAACATGTATTATCTCATTTTCTAGATTATAACCATAATCTCTACTAAATGATTATATAGTACAAAATTAAGAAAATATTAAAAAAATCAATGTATAATAACAACATTAAGATTTCCAAAGATTTATTATAAGCTTCATGATTTTATGACTAAAAACACGGAATTTAGATGTTAGGTAGGTAGATACAGCATATAATAGACATAGACACTTAAAATATATTGTTTCACCCTTATCATGAAGCATCTGTAACAAAAATTTCTTGTGATGACTCTTAATTCTCCTGGTTATTTTTATTCCTAAACAGAGTTTGAGCACTTGTTTTTTTTTTGTTGTTGTTGTTTGTTTGTTTATTGTTGTTGTTGCATTTTGAAATCTTGAGAAAGTGCTATGTCTCTGTATTAGTTTAGAACTAACAGTCTATCATGAAAAGAACTCAAGAAAGGAACTTGAGGGCAGAATCTGAAGCAGAAGTCATCAAGAAATGATGTTTACTGGCTTGCTCCCTATGGTTTGCCCATTCCACTTTCATATACGACCCAGGATCACATGCCCTGGAGTGGTACTGGTCACAATGGGGAGGGCTTCCCATATTAATAATGAAGCAAGAAAATACTGCACAGACTTGCTTCCTGGCCAATCTGATGGAGTCATTTTCTAAATTGTGGTTCCCTCTTCCAAAATGACCCTGAAGTGTAGCAGGTTGACAAAAAAATGAATGAACACGTAAGTGTAATCCAGGGTAGCATAGAAACCCTCATGTTTCTACCTGCCACATATATATGATAAATATATGTAATATATATCATGGTGTGTGCCATTATGGCCATCATGTACATTTTGCAACAATAATGAGCACTCACAGCAAACAGAATCTTGGTATGTATGTTTTATGTTTTTTAATTTTGGTCAAAAGGTCTGTACTAGATTTTGAAATGAAAAGTACTGGATGAAATCGTCCATAAGACTGACACCATGTCTGAATTGCTTTCTTAAGATATGATGATTTTCATGTCTTCTACTAACACTGTATGAAAAAGCTCTCAAAACTCCCTCCCTCCCCAAAACTGTCATAGTGACACTTGAAAAACAACATTCACTACAGTTTTATTTGGAATTGACTTGATTATAATTATGATATAATATTTTCCATAAGAGCATGAACTATTGGTATTTCTTTTTCAGAATCACTAAGAATTTTTTCACTTAGCTTCAAAGTAACCACTTTGATAGGCAGATATTTTGTGGCCTGATTTGTAATGCCTCATTTTATTTATCATCATTAACTCCTTTATATAGTTGGAGTAGATATTTTAGCAGATAAGCTTTTAGTTCTTAATTTATTTGTGATTACATATTCTAATGTAATATGTAATTCTTCTATTTAATTATTGGATATTTTAAAATGTCTTTAATAATTCTGACACCCATTACCATGTAGGGAGGGAGAAGAAGCACGTATTTTTGTTCTTTGTTTTCTTTCCAATGATTAGATTGTTTTGGCAACATCCTCATTTAAAAGTAAGGTCTACAGCCACACAACCCTAAATGTACCAGTCCTATTCAGAATGACCGAGTCCTGAAATAAAAAATTCAATAAGTACATTAACTGTGAGCTTGAACTGAGATAGACGATAGAGTCCAGTGGTAATAACACAGCCTAGCCCCCTTGAAGAATTTACCTTTGAGGACAGGAAAAGTACCAAGTAACTATAGACCATAATGCCAAGTGTTGACAAATATTTTGCAGAAGAAAGGTAAAAGGCAATGTAATCAGAAAGAGAGGACTGGACACTCCTGGGTAAAGGGGAGATATTCACAGCCGGTGACAAAAGGCCACTCTGGGAACAGCTGAGCAGAGCCCTGTGTACAAATGAAGGAACATTCTGCTGGGACATTTACTGTCTTTTTTTCAGTAAATGCATAGGTCAGAATTTTGGTGTTAGCAATTAGGCAGAAATGTACGTGCAAGTCACCACATTCTACTTCAAAATGTCTCTGTTATGTAAAGAGCAGGCTACTAAACTGAAATGTTTTGTTGATGTTGTTTGTGACTCATATCAATTAAAGCCACTTAAAATTAACCAATTTTCTAAAGCAAAAGTAACCAATACTTCTGCAAAATTTGATTCTTCATTGTTCACCACCCAATTAAGTACATCTGCGGTTTGTTTCACTCTGCACCTTTCTTAAGAGAAGAGTCATCAGACTCTTGCTTTAAGTCTGTAATGGGTATCAAATTCTAAATGGTGCACCTTTTTTTTTTTTTTTTAGTAGAAAATGTGAGGACATGGTTTTGTCATGTAGAAGTATTACTTTTCTATTACTACTACAATTATGATATTTAAAAATGCATAAGCTACTTTTAAACACTGATATTCCTAATGTGATGAAAAAAAAACACTATGCCATTTTCATTTAAGAATATTAAACTTAAATGCATTATTCAAAGATTCAAAACACCCAAGCTACTTATTTAGAATTACTAATCGTTTTTAGTGATCTAAATAAATGCACTGACTCTCTTCAGGCATAAATTGTATTCAATTCAAAACAGGATTTAATATATTTTTTCATAAAATATTAACATCACAATAATTAATCATGTAAACTTAGGTACATTTTAATATTCTGAAGAGAATTTAGGGAGGCACAGACCCAGTGAAGCAGCTTGGAGATGTTTCCACGGGTTGTGTCCTAGGTGGTAAGGTTGTGCAAACCCCTCTTTTGGAAATAATCCTTTGAGGGGCACATATATTTCACATTATATATTTCTAACTTTAAATTCTCTTCTGAGACAACATTGAACAATAATATATCCTCATTTTGTAATCTAAGCCAGATAATATAAATTACTCAAGATTTAGAATATTGAACTAATTGAATACAGAATGAGGGAATGTGAAAAATAAGTGTGACATACCTTTTGCATAGTAGCATTATTCAATACCTTAGAGACATTTTGTGATTTTACTTAAACTCATTATTATTTGGAAAACATTTAATAAAAAATACTACAGTTATTTCTAGAAGGTTATGAAATCCTTTATTAGAAAGAAACACTCAATAATGACAAAGTATAGACATATCTCAAACTACAAATGATTTGAATGTCAGAAACAAAAAAATAATGAAAAGTTCAATTGGTAAAATATGTATAATGCAACAGAAAAACAAATGTTAATAAATTATGGGAAGTAAGCAGGCTTTATAAAAAAAAAGCACAAAGGGAAAGAATTACTGTTACACAGAAGAAGATACTTATATTATATTTCTAATCAACATATAAATTTTTTTCCTCTCATGATGGTGAAACCTACCAAACAGAGACAACCAAAACAAACTAGTGGGACTCATGAGCTTAAGGCCAACAGATGTGGAGCTTCCATGGGACTGGACTAGGCCCTCTGCATAAGTGAAACAGTTGTGTAGCTTGACCTGCTTAAGGATCAGGATCCATTCCTGGTGACTGAGCTGGGTTTTGGAGCCCACTACCTATGGTGGGACACCTTGCACAGCCTTGATGGAGAGGGCGGGGGGCTTGGATCTGCCTCTACTGAATGTACCAGGCTCTGCTGACTCCATGGGAGGTCATACCTTCTTGTAGGAAGGAATGGGGGGTGGGTTATGGGGGGAGGAGGCTGGAGCGGTAGGAGGAGGGGAGAGGAGAATCTGTGATTGGCATGTAAAAAGAATACAAGATTCCTTAATAAAAATCGAACACACACACACATTTTTCCTTTCATTTGTCATCATTGAAATGCAAATTAAAACAATATTGAAATACAAATGAAAATGGAGAATTTAAAAATTTTATTATATCTATGTTGGTGATTGGCTGTGGAAAGCACTGCTTAAAAAGCAGGTTGGAGCCGGGCGGTGGTGGCGCACGCCTTTAATCCCAGCACTCGGGAGGCAGAGGCAGGCGGATCTCTGTGAGTTCGAGGCCAGCCTGGGCTACCAAGTGAGTTCCAGGAAAAGGCGCAAAGCTACACAGAGAAACCCTGTCTCGAAAAACCAAAAAAAAAAAAAAAAAAAAAAAAAAAAAAAAAAAAAGCAGGTTGGATTATTAACTGTATTAACTGTTACTTCTATTTTTGAAAATAAAATTAGCTATACGTTAAAATGAACTCCTGAATATGGACCAGACAATTCTGCCCTGAAAACGTTAGCTCACAGGGATAGTTGTTTTATATATGAAGAACATAACAACAAGCATGATTCCTGCAGTTTTGCACTTAGGACAAATGTAGAGAGAAATTAACTTAATTTAAATATCTAATGAGAAGGAAATGATTATATATTTTTTACTATAATGATTTTGCGGGACTATCTGTTATTAAAAAGGATGAGTCAAGCTACCGCTTTCAGCCTAGAGGAATAATCACAATCACATGTTTTTAAATGAGAAAAATAATTCGCATTATAGGGAAATGCAAATAGCATCATCCTATCTTGAAAATTCATGCAAACTGCATAAGCATGCATATATATGATACATACATAAGTATATATATATGTTTGTACTCTTATACATCTTTATGTCTGCAAGTACAGTAAAACAGAATCATATAAAGTAGGATGTTACTTTTGATTATTTAAAGGATCTAATGGGAAGAAGTAGAAGAGAAATATTAATTTCTTAAAAATAACAACACTAATTGATTTAACCACTTCTGGAAAATTGTGTCAGTTTTAAAAATTATGTAAGTTCATGAATAATTCCCCAAATATCAGTTGGAACGTATCTATGATTCCACTTATACATCCAAGATAGGAACAGACATATACTCCCAACCAAGTTTCATTAATAAACATTCATAGCAGAGCCGGGCGTTGGTGGCGCACGCCTTTAATCCCAGCACTCGGGAGGCAGAGCCAGGCGGATCTCTGTGAGTTCGAGGCCAGCCTGGGCTACCAAGCGAGTTCCAGGAAAGGCGCAAAGCTACACAGAGAAACCCTGTCTCGAAAAACCAAAAAAAAAAATAAAAAATAAATAAACATTCATAGCATCATTATTCAGAACAATCAAAGGTTGGAAAGAACCAAGAATCTATCTACTTAGAAATTGTTAAATAATATGTGGCATATCCTTATGACCTCATATATAATTGCCTCCTACGTGAAATGTCCTGAAGGCAAGTGTAATCACAATAGAATAGTAGCTAGCTAAGCTTGTTGGACAAGCAGGAAAATGGCATGGTTGTTAATGAGTGTATTGTGTCATTTTTCTGACTTAGGGGGTGTGGATAGAAAAGAGCCAATATTAAATAACTATTATAGCTTCATAGCCTAGTTAATATTCATTGTCTACTTTAAGTGGGTGAATTCTATACTATGCAAGGGTATCTTGATAATGCTGAAAAAAAGCAATGGCTATTATATGCACCATAGAAACTGCAAATTTGTTTTTTAAATGTTGTGTTATGTTCACTACACTGCACATTGTACAGCCTAGCATCCAATCAGATGGAATCCCATATAAGTCAATGTGTTATTGTTTATAAATTTCCACTCAAATCTTCTCATGGTAGCATGAGTTTGTAGTCCCAGCTCTCAAAAAACCAAGGGAAATAATCTCCACAAACTTAAAACCACTCTGTTCTACTCAATAAGTTTCAAGCCAGCCAGGGTTATATTGAGACTGTCTTAAGACAGGAAAAAAAATGAAAACAGAAAACCAAGAAAAATGGAGGACAGAAGTTTCACTTTAACTTGTCAATTATTTTTCTAAATATCAAATTTTGTATGGAAATCTCTAAAGTTTGTTATAGAGCCATTCAGCTTTTCCCACATCTAACAAGGACATGCCAAGCTTGTACTGGAAGTAGAGGTCGACATAAGCATAAATTTAGTACTGTGATGCAATACCGTGTAAGCATAGCACTAAACAAAAGGAATTACAGTTGATATTCTTTCACGATTTCTCTGGTGTGATTAGACAATTGAAAGTATATCTAAATAACAGTTAACACAATAAGATCCATTTAAGAAAAACCTGGACTCTTACCCTAAGTGTTGATACAATGTAAGATCAATTGTGACTGATTAGATGCCTATTTCCTCCACTTTTTGCTCTACACTCTGTTCTTTGTAAGTAACATTGTTAGCAATAAAATAGATATGACACTGCCTTATAACTGTTATTCTACCATTTGGGATGTTGAGGCAGGGGAGTTTCTGTGAGTTCCTGGATAGTCTGGGCCACACAGTGAAGTAGAGTAAGAAAGATTCTGTCTCAAAAACACATGTAATTTGATGTGATAATATCCCAGCTCTCAGTCTGAGTGGGTTCTTGAGAGTCTCTATCCAGTATTCTACCCCATAGCTAATCATGCCACATATACAACACAATTTCTTCTGTGTGTGTAAGCAGTAAATGCTGGCATTTTGAGGTGGAGTTGATCTTATCTTGCATTCTGGCTCAAGTGCTTTCTAAGCATTTCCTTGGTCACTTACTTAACCTTTCCACACCAATGACCTCCATGACAAAACTGGAAAACCTGCATCAGCTTTGTGATTCTTTGTCGATTCCTTAGCCATCAGTAATATCAAGTGTTCCAGTGCCTCTTAAAACAACTAATTCAGTAGTAGCTCATTCTCTTTATCCTAACTTAGCCTACAACTTACCACCTTAATCAAAGCCTTTCTCCCCACTTAATCCTATTTTTAGAATAACAAACCCTGCCAACTTTATCTTCTTATTATGCTCTGGAAATCTTTCCTCTTCTAAAACATCTAGTGCACAGTTACAGGAATAAGTTGCCAAATAAACTCTAACTGCTTTACCATGACATTTAAAATCTCTCTTCATCTATTCTCATCTTTCTGCTATTCCAGAACAATCCATGCATTCATAGTATTGGAAATAACTTGTTTTCTCTAAGTCTGTCATTTTTCTAGTGTCATTCTTAAAGAAGGAATAACTGATTATATCAGCTTTTAACTCCTTTCCCCAATTTTCTATGTTTGTCTACATTTCACAATTCCCTTTGCCATTAAAAAATAAACAAAAGACACCTTACTTATCCCAATTCTCACAATTGTTTTCATCTAAACTTTACTTAGCAAAAGTATTCATCCTACTTTGAGGCCATGCTTCCCTTTTCAAGTTTCTAAAATGGCAATAATTAGAGTTTAGAAACCTATGACCTTTTTATTTGAAAAAAAAATTCAGAACTTTTTTTACTGTAGTTTGTGATGATTTAATGTATTTTATGCATAACTTTAAAAAGTATGTTTCTCCCCACAACACTGTCTCCCCCAAACACCTTTGCACAACGAACATAGTCATTTTGGGGACTTGAGGCGTTCACCTCTGGTCAATTTCCTTTCAGTATGATCAATGAGCTAAGCAACATGTACATTCAGGAGCCTTTTCAAAGTAATGTAAGCTTCTGAGCCAACATGGAGCTAAAATCCCATTGTATAGCTTCAAAATGATGAAAAGGCATACTGCCATGTTTTAAATACAAAAATACAAAAAGCATTAAATTCCAATGTTTTCACCTCAAAGGACAGTCGTCTTTACTTATCAGTTTTGGTTTTTATAAGTTTGAGGGTTTTGTTATTTATTTTTGAAAATATATGTATGTCTATGCGTTATCATGAAACCTAATAATAAGAAAAAGACTGAATAACAATAAGTAATATATCTAATATAGGGATAGGCTAAGGATTTCATATCTACCCTACCTATAATTTTTTTCCTGGCCAATGTTGTTATCATCTATATTTACATGTTGCTTACAAAGATAGAAAAATTGCATTAATCCAATTACCTTGTTGTCTTCCGTAACCTGTAAAAATAAATTATAAAACACAAATTTCTCATGAACACTAATTTAATTTCAGAACAATTTTCACTTCATGCAAAGTGTGTGTGTGCATGTGTGTGGTGTGCAATGTCTTTCTGTACATTGGGAATATGTATTGCTCTGAGTTGTTTGGCCAATGGTGAGGCAGAATAAGATTAGGTGATACATTCCAACTGGCGAGAGAGGAGAAGGAAGGAGAGTGGGGAGAAGCTGCTAGCTGTTGCCAGGGGAAGCAAGATACGAAGTACTGGTAAGCCAACAAGCCACGTGGCAATGCATAGACTAATAGAAATGGGATGAGTTAAGTTGTAAGAGCTAGCTGGCGAGAAGCCTGAGCCATTAGGCTATACAGTTTGTAAGTAGTTTAAGCTTCTGTGTATTTACTTGGGACCAAGTGGAGGCTGACCACGACAGAAGAAACTCTCTCTCTCTCTCTCTCTCTCTCTCTCTCTCTCTCTCTCTCTCTCTCTCTCTCTCTCTCTCTCTCTCTCTCTGTGAGTGTGTGTGTGTGAGTGTGTGTGTGTGTGAGTGTGTGTGTGTGTGTGTGTGTGTGTGTGTGTGTGTGTGTGTGTGTGTGCTCTGCAGGTACATGTGCACATGTTTCTGGGCAGATGCAGAGGCAAGAAGTCAATGGTAAGTGTCTTCTATTACTGCTGTCTGATTTATATTTTGAGATAAGGTCTCTCATTGAACCTGGGACTACTGGCTCACAAAGACAAGCAGCTCAGGGAGCTCCATGAGCCTTCTTTCTCCAAATTCAAGAGCTAGAATTACAGACACACTACCACATCTGGCTTCATATTGTGGGTCCTGGGGGTATAAATATGGGAAGAGAGAGCCAGTGTGAATCTATCTTGTTTATTTCTTCTAGAACTATCCAAAGGAGCCACTGGAAATACCTAAAACTGCTAACACTGCAATGTCTCTGACTACACCTTTTATCAAATCTGCTGCTGTGGTCATACATTGCAACACTGGCATATGGACCCTTAGAAGCACCATGTCAAACCCATAGCATATGGTTGTTAAAGCTAAGTATAATGCTCAGTGATTTACTTGGAGTAGAGAATTCTCAAGGATAAAGATGGTGAAGTGAGAAAAAAAAGAAACTAGATTACTGGACAAAATAAATGGTCATATAAGAGGCCCATGTGTTGATTCATGACACAGACATTTTACTATTTAAAAAATCATAAAATTCTGTACAGAAAGCAAATGATATATGTCATTCATTGGTTCTGAAGAGAGTTTCATTGTTTTCCTATGTAAAAAACACTGTACTTGGGAATATGTGATTATAATTCCATGCAAATATCATCTTTGAAGGAGCTGATGCTAGTTTTGCCCACAAGTTCTCTATTCAAAATAGAGAGACAGACAGATAAACTGAACATAATTGTGGCTCATATTTATTAGTAAGTAGTTATTACAAGGAAGTTCCCTTGAATATACTGGAGTATGAGGAATAACACTGAGCCTTACAAAATATTACAGAATAGAACCTGTTAATCATGTAAGCACAAAATAAAAATGTCCCGGAGGATGTGAGTGATGCAGAGAGCCCATCAACAGAAACCAAAATACCGAGTTTTGGAAACCGACCATTGAGAGTTTCCACTGAGCCATCGACAGGTAGCAATGTTCAGAGGTCTCCACACTTCTGCTGTGCAGCCTGATAATGATGTTAAGCCTTAGGATAATCTTCAATTCTTTGTAACATGTAATGTAAGATCATCAATTAAATTAATTTCCAGAATCCATTCTTATAGCATTTAGCACTACACACATTCTTTTCCCTTTTAGTGCTCCTTCTGTCTCCTCTGATTATTTGGACTTCACTAGGCAGCACTGATCAGGTTTCCCAATATTTGCATTCCCTTTGCTCTGACATTGCATGTTTCAGACTTTTATGTTCTGCAGTGTGGCTCAAGAGGGCAACTTTACCACATGCTGCCATTGAAATCACTGCTCCTGATTGCTTGGGTGGATGCCACAGTACTCCCATACAGCTCCCAGTAGCTCCATCCCTCCTGATATACCCACTTAGACACTCTCCAGTGGAGAACAAAATATTGCAAAAACAAATTGAAAGTCACTGAACAAATGAGGGTGTTAAGCCCAGTGGGGTGGACTAGATGAACAGAACACTGCAGAGCTAATCAGGGAACCGTACAACCTGAAAACACACACATACACAAAAGCTAAGCCCATAACAGTAGTGGAGCCTTACAATGCATGTGTCTGATACCTCCAGTTATTTCAAAGATGTCTTACCAGAGTGTGCTAAATGGGAGCAAAAACTGCTCGTGGTGTGAGCAGACATGGCATCAAAGTCACTCAGAGTTATTAGTGGTGTCTGTAATTTCGGGCAAAGCAACCCAAACTGCTTACGATGCCTCAGTAAGAAATAATAGTGATCTACCTCATGTGTACCATACATATCTGATAAGAAGAGAGAAGTAAGCAGGAGAACAAAAGCATACTATTTATTTATAAGAAACACCTACATGAATTGTAATGAGTTATATTCCAAATATTACAGACTTTAATCAAACATGCAGAAGTAGCTACACTGTCATTGGTACTTTCTGTAGCAGGAATCTTAGAAGGTCTTATTAATAAAATCAAACCTGGATCCAGGTATTGGGGTGAACACTGGAAGATCAGAGAGACAGAACAAGCCACAGCTAACCACACCTGGCCAACTTCTCAGCCGATCCTGTTTCCTCAGACTGGAGGCTTCTGTGTGTGTCCTCATCCCAGTGGTTGTCAGCTCAACTGCTGCTCGAAAGCCTGAAGCTTAACCAGCTAAAAGCTTCTAGTTTCTGGTCCTCACGCCATATATACCTTTCTGCCTTCTACCACCACTACCTGGGATTAAAGACTCACTTTCTGGGATTAAAGGCGTGAGTCACCATGCTTGGCTGTATTGTTGAACACTTGGATTTCTGCCTCTGGAATGCTAGGATTAAAGGCATGTGCTACCACTGCCTATCCTAAGTATCTAGTGGCTTTTCTGTTTTCTGACCCCATATAAGTTTATTAAGGTACACAATATTTTGGGGACACAATACCACCACAACTTTCTGTATCCAGAAAGAATCCGGTAAGAATAGTTACATTTACATGACTGGGATTTGGCATTCATTTCTCAGTTCTAGCAAAATGATGCCACCAAATAATGAAAAAGAACAGTAAAGTGACAAAGAAGTGTGTGAAGAGTGACACACTCCAGCAGAGATTTTGTATCTTATTATTGGCCAGATTAAAATTCGAATGCAATCAAGTAATTTTCTTTGTGTGTGGTTGTGTGAATGCGTCGGTCATTTACTACCTCACTATTTTGAGACAGAGTCTCTCTTTAAGCCTGGATTTTGCAGATATGGCTAGACTGGCTAGCCAGCAAACCCCATGAATCCACCAGTCTTTGCTTCCCAGGCTGAGATTACAGGGTTGTGAACCACCATGCCTGGCTTTTTACAAAGGTCTAAGGATTGAACTCTAGTCTTCATGATTGTTCAGGAAGACCTTTACCACATCCCCAATACTCAATTATATTTTCTAGAATAGCACTTAAATTATTGTTTTAAAAATGAAGTCACAATATTGTGAGTTAATGGATTTATAAACCTGATTAGATACTTGTAGTGGGCAGCTGTTCCAGCTTTTCCCTGGAAGTACTACCCCCATTGAGGCTTCCAGTAACTGTCATACCTACAAAAGGGGCCGAGAGAAGAGCCCTTAAGACCCAAGATCCAGATGTGCCGGCTCTCTTGGTTCCTGGATCCTGGATGCAGGAGGTAGATCGAGCAGAGTTCTCTAGAGAACATCGCTGGAATGCACTACACCTTTCCTGGACCCTGTAACCTATCCCTTTACTTGTAAGTTACTCCACAAAATAAATCTCCCTTTTAACTACATGGAGTTGTCTTAATACTTCCACCAATAGATACTGATAATGAGAAATAATTTTCCTTTTTTCTCCAAGTGTTAGATGGCTACAATAAAAAGCCAGTGAGCATCACTGCTTCTTCCTTCAAACACCATTCCACCTCTCCTATTAGCAGTGCTGTGGATATTTTCCTCATAATGTCATAAGCAAGAGAAACACGTATTTGACCTCTCCAGAAGAAAAAAGGAATGACTAGGCTTGTGTGGGCCCATGAAGAATAGGCCTACGATGTTCTAAGGAAAGCAGTGAGCAACCAAGTCAGCTGCTTACTATCACTACATCAATAATAAATTCCAGGACTGTAGTAATTATCATGCATTCTAGACAGAATAAAAAATATAGATGTCTTAACTCAGAATATCATAAAGAAATAAGGGCACCTAGCTCATATCCATTAGAGTAATTAATTTTTGAAATGTTTGTAAGTGTGGGTTTTTTTATAATTTTTTCAGTGATGATTGTGGTATCATTGGAACTGATTATAGCAGGTTGTTAAAAAAAAGAATACTATTGATTGTAAATACACAGTTAACAAGGAGACATTCATCACAACCAATTTCACAATAAAGCAGCCACCAGTCCTCCAAGATGTGAGTGTGGTAATCACATCAGAAAAATAGCAACAAAGTGACAACTACAAGGTTAAAGAGCTGTCCAGAATTGACAATAGGAAAGGCGAGCCTGACTGGAAAGTACTGATTAGCTACAGAAGCAGAGCAAAGACATAAGAGAAAAAGATAAAAAGTACCACCATATCAGTGCTTGTTGAAGCTAGCCTTTGAAGACCTTTCAAATGAAAAGAGGATCCACCACTGTGGTCTATGTGTCATTTCAGAACTCTAGAGAACCCATAGCCTTACCAGTGAAGAGGAATACTTGTGATCGTGAATTCACAAGGCAGGCTGCCTGCTCCATCTATTAGCTACAGATCTCAGAAAGTATGTTGTTTATTCATATGCATAAGAAGGGTAGTAATAACTACAAATGACAGCTCTGAAGATGTAAATGCAAGAACAATAACAACAACCATGGATATGACCAGTCTATGTGTAGAACCACACAGCCCAATGAGTCCAAGTCTTTAATTTTACCTTCAGAGGGGGCCTGATTCTGTCATTTGAGCTTCTATTTTTAGAATACCTATTTTTACAAAGAAAATGGTTACAGCAACTCAAGGAAAGATTAAAGATTTCTCTAAAAAGTATTTTTAAATAGGTCAAATTGACCCAGGAATTGCCATCCTTTCTTGAACTTATGAACAGTCACTTTAGGGCAAGACAGAGAGAAGTGGGTTACTTGAGTCCCACAGCTGCTGAGAACCCTCCTGAGACCTCAGAACCCTCCCTACTACTTAGAAGGAGTGGCTGAAAACAGAAGGCAGAGAATAAAGTTGTTTCGTGCCTGCTGCCTTTTGATCTTGGTGAGCCATAATTTGAACCTGCTCAGTATTTCTGCCCCCTCACTGTCTTCTCGCTCCTTCTTATGCCCACCGAATGGCTCTTTCTGCTCCGATTATTTTTATACTCTATTGGTTCAAGAAATCTCAACTAAATACAACTAAAAGGAATGAAACTAATATTTTAGTAGTTACTCTAAATTTTCTACTTCAATGCATTAACTCAAACACTCACTCTTTCTAAAAACTTTTGGTTCAAATGTCATCATTTTGACAAAACACTTGTGTTTGTAGGTCATGGTTACACAGACTTTTAATCCTAGCTAAGAAGGAGGAGGAAGCAATTAGACTGCAAATCCAAGTCCTTTCTGGGCTAAAGAGTGAGTTCATAGTGAAACTTATGTAGGACCTACACCAAAACACCAAACACTGGATATGCTGACACAGCCCTGCAACTCTAAGACTCAGAAAGCAGGACCATGGAGGGTCAGTGGTTCAAGGCCACTCATAGCTACATAGCGAACACAATGAATTTCGGGCAAAAAAAGGAGAAGCAAAACATGGGAAAGGATGACTGAAGATATAGTACAGCAATTTTCTACTATAAACACCACCCTAGGCACAATATCCAATATTATTAAAAGTACCACGTAAATGTCTCCCTTATTGATGAGCTCTGATGCCCTAGGCCAGTGGTTCTCAACCTCTGGGTCTTGAACCCTTTGCGGGGGGGGGGGGGGGGGGGGATCAAAAGACCCTTTCACTGGGGTTGCTTAAGACCATCAAAAAACACAAATATTTATGTTACAGTTCATAATGGTAGCAAAATTACAGTTATGAAGTAGCAACTAAAGAAACTGTATTAAAAGATAACAGCATTGTATAGACAGCTGATGAGGCCCTTTGTTGATTTTCAGTCCAGTTGATGTGGAAGAGCTGGTCTAGACCAGCATAAACTTCAATGCCATAGAAACCGCAACATGTATACAAAGTTTTATATATATATAGCACACTGTGAATACCCATCCCATTAATTCTAACTTCCTCTTGTTTTATCATCTAGGTATTGGAGAACCAGAAGACAAAATGATAACCAACTGTTTCTATCTTTTCCTTGCTGTCTAAATCTGAATACCTGCCCGTCAACCACTGTGAATTCTGCTTTTGCTTTCATTATCATTTAGTTTTTGGCTTGCTTTCTTCTACCAGATGTCCCCAGAACATTAGTTGAATGTTGAATATGCTGGAGACACAGTGCACCCATGACACAAATGACTCCTTAGCTTGGATCTCTTCCTGAAGCTGAGCCACATATTAAATATCAGCCCCCCAAAACCCATGTTTAGAAGAATATATTAAAGCAAGTTGATTGCTTTTCACCAGTTCCTTAGAGTGACTGAATCAATACTCTTCCCAAATCCTCTTTAAAATGTATAGATTTACAGTTTGACATTGTCATTGGAAGGTATTTCAGTAATGGAAAGCAGGACGTTATTCTAGCAAGCAACAAATCCAAAGCTGTAGACAGGAAGCCAACAGACTGCTTCTTGGAGAACTTCAATGAAGGTAAGCATGGGGACTGTGGAGGTGGAGACAGGAAGGCACAGCTTTAAGACATTGCACCACTAGCCTTCAAAAATAAGTCTTATCCCTCTAGATAATGTCTATTATCTTAGTTCTTTTTGTCAAGAATCGATGATAACTAATCCACAAAAACTGCCTTGATTTTTAGTAACACCCAGTCAATATATGTTAATGATTTGGACCTGGTTCATGATCAAATTAATTATTTCCATTCCTATGTCTCACTTCACCACTTTCTTGTCAAATGAAATAGCCTTTCCTGAAACCTTACTTCTTCACATTCCCACCATGCCTGACACTGGTGTTGTCACCCCCCTCATATTGCTTTCCTCCCCATTTTATGTATGATAGACTACGTCTCCATTCTCTACTTCTTCACAAATCTGGACTTTTCACTAGTAAGATCCATGTCTGTCAAGGACAGTTCTTGATACTTTATCGAACCCTGTCAGCACTTATTGGTATTGCATATTGAATTAATCTTGATTTCAATTCATTCTCTGTATGCTTCTGATTCCTAAATATGTTGAATGGTCAAGACATACCTATGTCCAGGAATTACCCTAATTCTCTTTCCTTCAATTTTAGCTTCTCCAACCCAAATAAACTACCCGCCAAAGATTCCTTTTCATAATAAAGATCAACTCCTGCTCTAAAGAGTGTACTTAATGCTATACACAAAGCACTTCATATACGTTACTGATGAAGGACCCTGATGCCCTTGACTTCACACTGTGATTGGCCTAAGACAGTGTGCTTCCATTCTTCAGGTTTTCTGGATCTGCCTGTATCCCAGACTGAGTTTCAGGAGACTAAGACATGCAGAAGAGCTCTATGCCCTGAGCCTTTGCCATACACTCTTGCTGTGTTTTCTCCTCTGTGGAAAGGCATATGGTTTATGAGAGATGGGAAACATAGGGAAAGATTTTGTTTGCTTTTACCAACCTTGTTTCTTTAGTTTGTTGTTCGCATTTTCAAGTTAGAACATCATCAGATCCAAAGCTTTCCATGAGATATGCTTTGCTATAATATGCTCCCGTTCATTGAATGGCACACCAAGTCACTGTTTCTTTCCCTCTCATGAAACCAATGGTCCTTTGTGCACTTCCATAGCTGTAGTTTCATTTGTGTCTGAGTATTTGACTTTCTGACCAGCCTTCACCTGTTCTAAGAGATCTTCCTGGGGCCATCCCTTCAAGCCTATCACATCACCCTTGTGACCAATTAGACTCTTTTTCTCAGGCGATTAAAGCCAAAGTTCTGATATGACATATCTGCTCTTGACTTCTAGGATAGCAGTTTCCAACTGTCAGCCCTTCCATTATTTGATTGAACTCTCTTTCTTGCAATAGAATGGAACGCATATTGTAAGGTCTAAGGCCTCTCACCTTTCACCTCTAACCTTTCTAACACAGATCCACTAGCCCTCTCAGTATAACATGCTGAGTTAGAGACACAGAATTTTTAAATTCTGTGCTTTTCAGGCATCTCTTTTCTGGCCAGAATTATCTGCTCCCTTTTTCTGGCAAATTTAACAGTTGCCTTCTGGCTTCTCAGGAGCATTTTGGGGCTAGCCATTGGTAATAGTGAATTATTATATTAAGTACAGTACAAATGCTACACGGACTTGAGCTGTCCAATCCCCTGACTGTAACGCAGATGCTATGGATCTACCGCAGGATTTCTGCTCATTTGACAGTCGTGTTGCATTATAAAACCATCTGGCAGAGTTTTCCTCAGTGTGTATGAATTAGTTTGTCTAAGCAGGTGAATGTGAAACAGCCTCTAAGAAAAGGAAGATACAAACAGAATATTTCTCAGGCTCTGTGTCTGTGAAATCAGCCTCAGAGACTCTGAATGCCAGCTGTGGGGCTTCCCTGGTTCCATGCTGACTTCACCCCACTTTCACACCTATGGTAATTACACTTGATTTACTCAAATATAGGTATATAAATATAACTCCCTAATCCAGACAACCCATTTCTCTCATCTTGGGTTTGTCAATTATAAAATGTCAGATTTGATCTTGATTATCTCCAAAAGACATTTTAGCAGAAAGGCATATGATGCTGAAAACGCTTTACTAATTTGCAATGTTCAACAAATTACTGCAAACAACCAGGAAGACATGATTAGTGTCAGAAATTCAACATTGCCCTTAGTGAGTCTGTTATGATGAGAAAACCCCAACATGACAGCTCACAGTTTAGAAAATGATATTACTGCATTTTTCCTTGATCTTTTTCCTAAGTCATTTTTTTTTCTGGATCCATTCTCCTTTTGAAAAGGAGAGAGTCATTTCCTTATTTTCTATTTAGGCATACTTACTTCTTCTCATTATTCTCAAATTCATCACTCAACAGGTTAGAGGGCAGAAGGAGGCCGCATCTGATATGTTGTGAGACAAAGTTGAGGCACACCCTGTTCTTAAACTGTCTGTTATCTGATCAAAATTCCAAGACATAGACTTTCGTCACTGAGGCTACATAAAGAGGGCATCAAGTGGAGGGTACATGCCAATAAGTGAGTAAATGCAAGCTGAGTGTGGTGGCATATGCCAGCTTTCCCAGCATTGGAAGATAAAGTCAAGATGACCAGGAATTAAGGAAAATTTCAGCTACATAGCGAAATCAAGGGTAGCTACATGAGATACACACACACACACACACACTGAATAAATGTGTGAATGCACAAATAAATAAATACATTGTCTAGGATGAGATTGATTAAGAAAGATACAATTGATGAAGTCTGAAGGCTATCAACATGTGATGCTTAGATCTTCATTAGCTCCTATCATTTGACAAGGCAAATAATTCAGCAAGGGCATTGATAGGAGGTTTTAGCCATGGTGTAAGCCCTAACATTTGCCAACGTTACAGACAGACTAAGTGTTTGCTGCAATAGAGATTAAATGCCTCTGGGCCTTTGACTGATGAATAAATTTCTTCAGATGTATTTTTGAAGAACTATCTTTAAGTGAAACATATAATGATTAACAAAAGAAATACAGGTATTTATCACCAATTATCAGGCCAAGAATCAAGTAAAAGACCAGGCAGCCCTTGCAGAGATGCACATGCCCCACCATGTTTCTGGAACTTTGGGGAAAAAGGCCAGGAGGAAAGTTCGGCTGACATTGCTCATCAGCAGAAGTTAGGGCTTATGTGGATTGCACCATAGCTCCACCTTCCATCCATGTCAGTGCTGAATCATCTCCCTGGCGAAGTAACAAAAGCAAATGCTGATCTACGTTTCACATGTTGATATCCTTGGGCTGTCTGCACACACAATCCTGTGGCTTTATGAATTATTTCTACTTGCGCTTATTGTCAATTTATAGGTTTTATTTTATTTTTAATTATGTGTTTCTGTGTGGGTCTAGATGTGGGTATATTATTGACAGGAGACCATCTACCTAGAAAGGCCTAGAGAGAGCATCTGATCCCTGGAGCATGAGTTACAGGTGACTGGGTTGTGAATTGTCTGAGGTGAGATTGAGAACTGAACTTGGGCCCCTGCAAAAGCAGTATGTACTTGTAACCGCTGACCCATCTTTTCAGACCCACAGCAATACACATATTGTTAAATAGCTACAAAAATACTAGCAAACTGTCAGATAAGTGAAATTTCTGAAATTAAAGAAGGCACATGAGTCTGAATGGAAATAAAGATCACGTTGATGAGATGCCTGAGGTGTGTGGGGGAATAATGTGAATCTGGGGGAGTATGCACTCTTATTTCTTTATTAGACAAAGGAATTTTAGAGGGAAATGTTCGTTAGCATTTCTGAGAACAAATTATGACTAGTTACTCTACTAACCTCTTACAAAGTCAAAGGGTTGGTTACAGTTTAAATTTCTGCCAACCAAATGGAGTAGATTTTTTTTTGTAAAGAATTGTATTCATGAATAAAAATAGCTACCTGTGAAAAAAATCTGTTCTCAAAATTCAATAGCCAGAAGTGTAGATGAATTTCTAAATGGTCTTATTAAATAAAAAACATGGAACCAGATATTGGGGTAAATTCTGAAAGATCAGAGAAGCAGAACAAGGCACAGCTAACCTCACCTCAACAACTCCTCATTAGGTTCTGTTTCCATGAATCTTCGGACTGAAAGCTGAGTCCTCAGCCAAATGGACCTTAGCTGAACTGTTGCTAAAAGCCTAAATATGTAAAAGCCTAAAAGCCTCTACTTCCTGGTCCTCATGTTGTATATGCCTCTCTGCTTCCTGTGATCACTTCCTAGGATTAAAGGCATGTGTCTTTCCCAAACAAGACATGAGATCTTAAGTCCTGGGATTAAAAGTGTGTGCCACCAGGTCTGGCTCTGTTCCCAGTATGGCCTTGAACTCACAGAGATCCGGATGGATTTCTGCCCCTAGAATGCTAGGATTAAAGGCATGTGCTACCACTGCCTAGCCTCTATGTTTAATATAGTGGCTGTCCTGTTCTCTGATCCCCAGATAAGTTTATTGGGGTGCACAATATATCAACCACACAGAAGGATGTCAATAAGAATACCTTTCACCATCCAATACAAACAATCCATTTCATACATATGGTTAAGAATCAATGTTCATGTTGTAGCATTAAAGCTTTCTTCTATAGAATCCATATTTCTTGGTTGGGAAGGTGGCTTAGACATTGAATCTGCTTGCACACAAGCACAGGACCCATGTGAAAGTCAGGCAAGGTAAGCCGGTGTTATATTGTTGGTGCTGAGGGGGCAGAGACAAGGTTCTGGAGCTTTGGGGTCAGTCAGCTTAACCTCCTCAGTGATCTCCAGACTCAGAAAGAGACACTATCTCAAGAACAAAGGGGCAAAGAGCTGGGGGAAGCACTTGCCAAACCCCATGTCCTCTCTGCAGCTGTGCATACACCTGCACAGCCACCCCCCCAGTGTGCACATGCATACTTACATGACACGCACATGCCACACAGACACACCCCACACATGCAAATACACACACATACACAAACACAACCACACACAAGGAACTTCTATTTCTTTATTTCAATTCTGTAATATTTTAGTTCTACATATCTAATTTAAAAAAATAAAATGATGCCTTTAATGTATGGGCATAGTTTCAATAAAAACAAAACTGCTGTTGATAAACAACTGTTTCTTTTAATGTGAATGTGACATTGATAATCAATTAACATTCAGTATCCATATGGTCCTGAAGATTTTTTTTTTCTGGATTACAATACTGGGATTCTGTGACTTGTACAGGACACAGGGAAAAGTGTCTGTGACCCAGATAATCACACTGCTTTGCAGACCTGAGGGTTTTCTTAGAAAAGAGACACTTGATGTTGAATGTGGTAGAATTAAACCAATGGAGCTTTATGTTGGGCAGTGGCTTAGTGAAAGGATCAAGGACCAAGTGTGTTGATCCGTGCTCTTCAAAAACAAAATTGCTGGGCACTCCACTTCCACTGGTCTCTCAGAAAATTAAAACTTAAAGTTATCAATTTTACCTTCATAAAATAAATAACATCATAGGTAAATTATCTGCAATAAAATGGCACATTTTAAAAAAATCTGACTTTTTTTTTTAGATTGCTTTTCTTCTGTTCACTGATTTGTAGTGCTGAACAATCCACAAATGCAGAAACCTCATATTTGCTTTTTAAAACACAAAGGCAATGGGGCCACCATGGATTGAATGAACAGCCAGGACTTGTTTTCAGAGCTTTAGCTAGCACCAAAGCTTGTTGAATCAAAACGTAACAGATCAGCAAAGCACATGCCTTGAAGCCTCCTCCAAATGTCTAGACCACACATATTTACCAGTCAGAGCCATACTCATGTGAATCTTGCAGCATTCCATCAATATATCCAATTTCAAAAATGTAGTTTACCTAGGCAAGTATCCAGTTATACTTGTGATACCTTTATTGATCCCTGGAGAGATGCTACTGAATTTCCAAATGGGTGGACACATATGAAATTGAATGCAAAGAACATTTAACATTCCCCTTCACATATGCTAGCTTGAACACTTTCTGTCTTTAGCTGGTCTCTTAAAAATTATGACAGATTAACTTAAGAATTTAACAACTAGTGAAATGTATAGATTATTTGCATAATCAAAATATAAAGTGGTCAGTTAGAACAAAAACACAGTAGAAAAAAAGAATATAGTGAAAGCAAATGTTGTTAGAACAACTTTAATTATTCAGTCTTGATGACAAATATATAGGGGTTGGTTACTGACTTAAAGCTACTTCTTATATGCTTAGCCATTCATATAGCAACATGAATCTGGTAAAGAAAGCCAGTTTCTAAAGTCAAATGCCTGTTTAATAATAAAAATAAGAATTTCAATTGCTAATATTGAGTTTAAAAATACATTTCCTAAGTATAACTGTAACTCAAAGTGTTTTGATTATCTATTTCCCTGAACTCATCTGGACATATCATAAAATGAGTCATACATTTATATGTGTGTTTGTATATGAATGTGTGTGTATACATATGAAAATTTTCTTGTATATATTACACTTAAATTGATCAGTTAATGAAAAATATCAACATAACATTAGAAATACTGAGAAGCAATATTGTTTGAAGTATTAGTCTAAAGTAAATATGACATTGGACAATGGGAGTTTTTAGGTGCAATGTAATTGTTGTTAATTATAATGAAAATATCTAAAGAATAATTAACTATATATACACAATCAAAGGACAATAAACAGAACCAAATTAGCTCTAATAAATATCTTAACAATTAACTTGTATATTATGGAATGATAATGAGTCCATAAAAGCTGTAACTCACAAATTATGTTTGTAAATAATCAATCACCTTAATGATTAAAAAAAATGCTAAGAACATAACTTTTTCTCTTTTAACGAGTAGGCAACTAGCAATCTATGTTACAACTGTCTGTGTTTACTTTCACATGTAATAGGCATGAAGAACAACATACATTGAGAGAAACATAGTCTCTCATTAGCATTTTTGTGATTCTAACTGATGAGAGAAAGTTATAGTACATTTAAAGGTACCAACAAAATTAAATAACAGATACAGAGTAAAACTATAAGTAGACAAAAATGTTCTAAAAAGCATATTTTTCAAGTTAAGGAATTTTGAAAGTACTTCTTTCTGTTGTACTTTACACATAACAGGAGGATTCCATGATTGTATGGACACTGGTACTCACAGATTCATACAAGTATTCCATGACTAAAGTAACACAATGCTGATTTGTGATGGAAAATACCCTAAGTTAACATCTAAACCTTTGGAATATCAGAAGGACTCTTCCCTATAGTTCAACCAATAGGTATGTTCATAAACTGATAAATATGTATTTCTATGAAATTATATACAATATGAATATATTTTAATACATATTGATATGAACATATCCAAATGCAGATATATGAATATTAAAAACAAGTTGCAGAGTTCTGTCTTAGAAGCAGTAGGGCTGCATGAAGAGACTTAGATTATGAGAAATATGGGACACATAATACAGTTCTTATTGCTAGTTATCTGTACTCATACCAGTTATCCAGATGATTTCACAATTAGCAGTGTCTAGTAAGGAAGAGCTATCCTCTTGCAGCGAAAGTAGGCATTGTCCCAAGAAACTATTCTACTTTCATGTACCCCACTGCAATCAAATACTGACCAAGGAAGAAAGGCATATTTTAGCTTATGACTTCAGATTACTGTCCATCACTCAGGGCAGTCAAGGCAGAAACACAACACAGGAAGTTAAAGCAGGACAACATGCGATTCCACACAACATTACCTCTGACCAAGGAACTCACTTCCCATCCAAAGAAGTGTAGCAGGGCCCATGGAGGATGCTGTTGTTATCTAGCTCACAAGCCAGCTTATTCTCAACGAGATTGCTTATACTTTTCAGAACAATGTGCCTCCAGATGGTACAGCCTAGAGTGTGCTGAGACATCCTTTATTAGCTAACAGTCAAGACAACTAACAACAGATATGCTCACACAGGTCAATCTGACATAGCCACACCCTTCATTGAGGTTTCTTTCTCAGGTGAGGCTAGATTGTGTCAAGGTGGCAGTTAAATCTAAGGAAACAGAAACTTTAAATGTTTTATTTTAGTTTGTACTTAGAAAAAGTCTTTGGGAAGTTATCATTATCATCTTTATTTTACAGAGGGAGGCCTGAGACAGCGTAAAGTTAAGTGACACCACAGCCATCTCATTGCTTAGCACCATGAGCAAGCTGTGGGGCTTTTCAATCCTTAAATCCTAATGTTATATAACAGAGAGACTCAAAGTTTAAATACACCATATCTAGTTTACTTATAAGTTAGGACTTATGAAATATAGAGACAGAGGTTAAAATTTGCAATTTTGGGCTGGTGAGAAAGCTAAGCAGTTATGAACAGTAGTCTTCCAGAGGACCAGGGTTTGAATCCCATTATCCTGATGAAAGCTCATAACCATCAACAACTCCAGTTCCTGGAGTTATTGGCCTCTGGGAGCACTGGATGCATGCATGGTACACAGACATACATACAGGCAAAACATCCATAAACATAAAATAATAAAATAAGATAAAATAAAATATTTGGGCTGAAGTGGTGGCTCAGCAGTTAAGAGAGAGTACTGCTCTTATAGAGTACCTGAGTAAGGTTCTCAGCACCCAAGTCATGTGGCTGCTAACTGTCTGTAATTAGCTTCAGATGCATCCAATGCCTCAAGCATCTATATTTCTGTGCACATACACATACACATAATAAAAAAGACTAAGGTAGTTCATCTATATTAATTTTAAGAATCATCCATTAATCAGCATAAAACCAGACAGGTCAAGGTCCTAATACCAAGCTGTGCTGTTCTGCCTGATAATTGAAGTTTTTTGGCTTTCTTCAATCTAAATCATTGCTTTATACATTGTTAAAATCATGTTTTGTTTTGTTTTTTAGAAAGATTCTTATGAGGATATCAGAATTGCCATAATACATTTCTAGGGTCATAACAAGGTCTTTATAAACTAGAATATTATTCATTAAGGTTTTCTATTCACTGGCGAGACTCTGGAGGATTAGAAAGAGCAAAAGATTTCCTTATAGCCATACAACTTCAGTTCTTTCATGTTGCAGTCCTTGACTTTGCTTCAAAAGTTTCCTCAGTCAGTGTCACAGTCTGTCTTCATAGTTTATTCTCTTGGTTATTTCATTCAAAGGAATTTTGGTTTTTCTTTGTGAGTTTTGATATTTTCTTTAATTTGGACTTCTGTGCACTATGCAGTTTCTGGTATATAAGTGAACATTGAACATTTTTTCTGTTTTGTACGCTCTTCCTTCAACAAAATCACTGAAAATTACCTGCAGGAAGGATTAATTGTAACCATATATAACTGCATCCATCTTGGGTAGTGTGTTTCATGAAGAACTTTATTGGATCAAAGCTTACAACTTCAAACATTAGTGATGGTCATCTTGTATTAATATGATACACCATCTATCTCTGTAAGATGTTTTCTCTTGTCTAACCAAAAAAAAGCCAAATTTTAGCAGATTGTTTTTCCTGAAAAAACAATTGATAATGATTTAATTTCACTGACAAAAAATAAGGGCTTACACAGAAATGAAAAATAACTAAGTAAAAAAAAAAGGAAGAAAACATCTTCCATAAGTCTTACATAAAGACAAACTGCCACAGAGGATGGCTGGAAGAGTTTCCCTGAATCCCATAGTGTGGAGGTCAGAAGATAAAGGACTAGCAAACCTCTGGATGGAAAAATTATGTAGAAAACTAGGGATACAGGACACATATTTGTACAGATGGAAGAAAATAGGGAACAACAGATTCATTTCCATTCCTGGGTTCTCTAGTAGCTACTTCTCCATTATCTTAAAGGTAGATTTAATCCCATCGGTTGTGAGACCTCAGGAAACCCTATTATGATTGAACCAGACTCTAAATCCACTTTGCATACTATTACAGACTAGATTAGCTTGTCTACCTTTGGGGAAATGCTTTTCTGTTTCACAGAACTCATATAACACACTAATAGGTACTACATTCAATAAAGTGTGAAAGCATGTAGGGATGTGCCCAGCACATCCTGTATGCTCAGTAAATGGTGTATTACTCCTATAAGGAGTTTATAAAAGTTCAGGGCTTATAAAAAAAAGGTGAATTTGTATGACTATACATAGTAATGATAAAATATAGGATATAAAAACAGGCTTTAGGATGTCATAGATAAGGAAAATCACTATGGGTCAGCTGATGTGGTCAGACAAGGCATCCACAAGGAGGTGCATCTGGTTATCATCCAAGTCCCTTTGTGTGGCACCAAGAATATATAATTAAGCTGTGACACCTAAACGACCGACCTATGGTACAATAATAGCATGTACCTTTGACTTACTTCCCTCTTCTGACAATTTTATTCTAGTTTGAATTCATTATGCCATGGTAAAAATAGTCTTGTTGATAGAACAAGCACATATAGATAAAAAGAATTCAAAATACAGAGCACTTAAACTATCCATTTGTTATTTTAAAAAAAAACACATACTGAAATTAGCATCCCAATAGCATGTTTTCTAATTCCACCAGAACCTTATTATCAATTTATTTATTTATTTACTTGTGATAGGTACTCTAGATTGACCCTAAGGCTTTATGCATGCTAAGTAGATATTCTACCTAAACCCATACCCCCAGATCTCTTGTTCTTGTAATAGGGGCACAAAGCTTCTCTAAGCAGCTGGCCTTGAACTTACTCTACAGTCCAGGCCAAACTTGAACTTGCTGTTTTCTGCCTCATCCCCTGAGTTGCTGGAATTGCAGACCTGAGTATTCAAGTCAAAGATGAAAATGTTTTTTCTTCTAGATGTACACTCTCATAGTGGTCTGAAGCTATCAGAGGTACTGCTTAACCTGAACTGCCCTCCAAATTCACCCAGCTTGTCACTCAGTGCTGAATTCCTTGCTTTTCATGACCATTACTTCTACACTGTCTCCTGCATTGTACCTCTCTGTCCACTTGATGTTTATGAAGACAGGCCACTGAGATTGCCCTCTCTATTCTGTTCAACTTGTAAACTTATATATGACTGTACATCAGAATAACTTCATTACATTTTCTTCTATATTGTTTGGGTCTTGTGTAGACAGTAGCAGCAATAAGCAAACCATTGAAAGGTAAACAACACACATAAAACTAAGCCCTTGACAGAAGGTATTAGATCTGTCCTCTAGGGTACCTGTACTGTTTAGGGTGATTTCTCTGCCTAACTAGAAGTATAATCTGAACAGAAACATGCAAAATGAGTAAACAAATAACCCAATACAAGAAAAAAAAATCACCTCTCAAAAGACTAAATCACTAATAGTTTTTGTTATCTCTTTTGTTTATCATTAAGGCTAATACCCACAGATTTGAACAAGCAATTGGGTGAATAAAAAGATACAGTGAGACATTAATCTAAAATTAGATTATAATTGAGGCAGGTATTGAAAGCAAGAGGTAGCTTACTAAGCATGGCTGTGGCGTGGGAGTTCAGTGGAAGAAGAGAGCTTAGAGAAAGGCCTAATTCAACTGTCATCATCACCATCCATACACGTACATATTTGCAAAATTGCTTAGAGTCCTTTCAAAAATTGTTACATTGATTGGTCATGTCTAAATATCAACATTAAAGGATTAAGCAAAACTAAACCATGAGTTTAGAACATGATCATATTTAGGACTGGGCTATCCAAAAACAAATGATAAGTCTGGGATTTGTACAGCTGTTATAAGCCACCGACTACATACTCGCATAGATCCCTATCATCAGAAATATGGGATCTGACTTCGGGAATCACAGTTTCTTCACAGTTACATGAGAGCTCCCTTTCTAGAAACCCATGACAGCCTATGTCAGGTTTTTCTGGGCAGGCACTAATTCCAACGATGCTCAGGTGAGCAACCTTAAATCTGTTGAGGAGTAAGCTCTCTCCAGTGTAAAGTAGCATTAACGCAGTGATTCCCCTGGGAGTAATGGATAAGGAGCAGTAAATAAGCAATAGTTAACATGTCATGAGCAAGCAAAGCTCTGGACTAAGAATGTGAGGTCTAAAAGTATTAGAATCAGTAGATAACAAGCTCCATTTTGTGTGTCTATGTTATGGGGCCTGGAAGAAATATTTAATCTCTTTTGTTTTTTCTTGTATACTTAGTAAATTAAATTTTGTTTACTCTGCTCATTTTAAACTCAGCCATGGTAGCAATGTCACATCTGTAGCAGACATGAAAGAGGAGGTTCTAGGCTGAAAAGCACTTTCTCCACTCATTGGGGGAGAATGAAGCACATCACGTCTACAACCTATGTCATATTGATGTGTTAATGCTGTCATGATTTGATTAAGGAGACTCGAAAAAGTAATGGTTCAGGATACATCAGAAAAGGAACAAAGAGATGGGGGAAGAGAGGAAGGGCAGGAAAAGAAGACAGAGTGAGGAAGGGAAAAGAGTAGGGGGAGAGAGAAAAACCACACAACTCCAACAGACCCTTCTGTTTAGTTGCAAACAGAATTGGGACAGTACTCAAGTGTCAAGTAGTACTTATCCCCCATTCCAGTGCTCTAAATGACAGAAGAACTCCCCTTTTAGGTAACACGGCATGGTGGTTCAGTAATGCGGCTGAAAAAGTAAGTAACAGAGAGGAATGCAAAGAAGACATGAAGAACATTCGGGATTTTCCTTTACAAGTAGTAGTTGCAATTAATTTCATTATCAATCATGCAAAGCATTATCTCGCAGTGTCTTATAACTCTCTTCAGTAATTTCTTTTCCTTTTACTCAAAGTAAAATCATTCTTGAGTTTCGTTTTCATAAAAAATAAACAAATAACAAAAAGTGGCAACACTGTCTCTCCCTGCTACCACTGTCCTATGCTTCCTCATCCATTTGTACCTTTTGAAGGTTCATGTCCAGTTATCACCTTCCATATCTGTCACCATTTACTAGCAACTTAATTTTATCCTTTCCTAGTCCTTAAGTGCATTCTTTGCAAGTATCTGCCTCCAAAGTCAATTGAACATTTTCTGTTCTTATCCAGATATCTGCCGTTTTTGACATTCTTCCTGGAAATTTTTTTTCATTTGTGTTATAACATCTGATTACTGGTCTTTATATTAAATTTCTTGTCTTCATCTTTCTGACTTTTTGGATTTTCTCCCTTCTGCTCCCTATATGAAGGAGAGATGGATATATTCATGGCTGGTATTGCTGTCTTTCCCCTCCCCTACTTCTAACAATTCATCAGCAGGAGCCACCTAAGCAAGTACTTGGAACTGCAGTGTTTCATTTTTTTGCCCCTGACCGGGCCTCACTCCTTCCTTCCCTGTACTACTCTGATGACTGTGTAGTTTGCTAACAGTCTTTCCTGTTTTGTTTTGTTTTTTTTCCCCACACTATTACTGCCACTACCAACAAAGAAAAGCATGCCTTCACTCTTCATGAGGTTGCAAACCAAACAGCTAGTTTTCAATTACACTTAACAACAAAGAAAGAGACAACTCTTTCAAAGTTTGGGGGAAAATTACACAATTTTAAGGCTTATGCTTGTCCCCCTTGCAAGTCACCCACTGATAACTTCAACCACAGAGTCTGTGCTCCAGCCACACCAAGGCCTGGCTCAGGGTTAGGCTTTGCTTTTCTCTCATGCCTTCCATCTTAACGCAGGCACTAACCTCTACTAGAAATGTCCTGTATGTCATTTGTCTTCAAAGACCAGTGCTCATCTCCCCATCAAAGCTGTTCTGGGCAACCTAAATTGAGTTATTTGAATTTGAGTCATTTTGCATTTTAAAATAATTAGGCAAAGGACATGCTAACCCAAACCATGACAGTGTGACATCTGAGGCACCCAACCTCCGTACTCTTCTCCCCTGCAACAGACCAGAAGAGCATTGCTGAAGTGTCATCATAAGCCCGCCCAGTACCCAGAGAAAGAGATGTCCTCATCTTTGACATCAGCACCCAGAGTATGTGACACCGAACACACGGGACTTTCTAGGACTTTTTAAGCTTTTCCCATTTACTATTAGGTCACACTCATTTTGTCCAATCACACGTTTGCCTAACCATCCATTCTTCTATGAAATTAGTACAGGACATACACAGGTTTGGGGCTAAGGAGATGACTTTGTGGTTAAAATTCTCCAGGCAGCTTTAGAACAGGGTGTTTGCCATCAGAGCCTATATAGAAAGCTTGGCACTGTGGCACTCATTGGTACCCACAGAGCTGGGGGATGGGAGAAGACAGATAACTGGAAGTCCAGGCTAGCTAGTCTGGTCAAATCCCTGAACTCCATGTTCAGAGGGAGACTCTATCTTAAAAATAATGTGAAAAAAACAAGGGAAGACACCTGATGGCATGGATTTCTAGCCTCTGGGCACCTGCAAGTGTGTGTATACATACATATATATAAACCACATGAATACAGATGTGCATACACAGAGAGACATACACAAGCATACATGCATGCATATGTGCATGCAAAAAACAATACACAGGCTTCCTAATACATTGGGTCCTCACTCTTGAATGCTACAATGTCATTTGAACTTTATACTAAGTCCATGTTTTTCTCTCTCTCATTTTAAATTAATTAATTTACTTTACATCCCAATCACAGTTTCCCCCAGCCCTTTCTTCTCCCCACCCCTGTTTTGTTTTAGAGGCCTTAGCTATAAACAGTCATGAGTGAAGACATTTGTTTTTTTTTCCTCTAAAAAAATCTGCTTTGTTTGGTTTTGTAAAACTATTATAGGGCTTCTGGTTCATTTGCCTCCCTCACATATTTTGATGAAGTGATTATGACATTTATCTTTTAAAGAATTTAAGCAAATGTCTTTACTTGCCCTTAAAATAAATATTATTCCTTTGTATCATGAACACTTTGCCCAGGACAGCAATGGTGAAAAACTGCTGCCCACCTCATATACAAATTAAAAATAACCTCTTGTCCTGTGTGGTACAGCAGGCCTGTAATCTCCCACAGGGGAAGTATAAACATGAAGAACATGAGTTCAAGTCCAATCTTAGATACACAGAAAGTCAAAGGACAGCCTGTATTGTAAGATCCTGTCTTAAACAACAAAAACAAATCAAAGATTTTTCAGAATCTCTAAATGTTAGTATAGAAAAAAAGGTAATATGTATAACAATAATTAGTTAATTGGGGTGCTCAAAGCAATACTTAATAAATCATGTTCTTTTGCATATCTTCTCTGATTCATACATATATTTTGTTTATGCCAAGTGATTAAAAACAAGTATACTTGAAATGCAGCTTTATCAAGGCAACAAAGTAATTAAAATGTCTTTAAATCATAGAAGTATGATATGCCCTTCACCTTCCATTTATTAATTGAAGTTCTAAGCAAAACATAATGTATCTTCTCACTTCATGTTTTTGCACTTGAATCTTTTGTGATTAACATAAACTGTGATATATAACTGGCAGAGTGTAATATTCTGTCATATCTATGAATTCCACAAAGCCTTCAGCCATGAAAAGGACGGTTACATGTTGTTTTTAAAAATGTCTGAGAATTAATCATTTATTTCCCTTTTCTGCCATGTCTTTTATGATCTACATGTTTCTTGAAGATAAGGGGAGTAGGAATATTAAACACTGTTACTACTCTTGATGGTAGAAGAAATGAAACTATCAACCCACCCCCAACAGCTATATACCTCCCTCGGCAGGTGCAATAGTCTGTCCAATTTCAAAGTCTTCCTAATACCTTACTTGAATTATGAAAAGCAAAATCACTTTGACAGTTGCATGCTCTATTTTTAGAATCTGTGCCTTTTGTCACATAATTATGCATAATCTTCTATGTGCATGGAGCATGAAGACAATACAGAGAAAATTTAAAGAGCTTGAACTGGCAAAGTATAAATGACACATGAAGCAATCTTAAATTCAATCAACAGATTCACCTTTACAAAGAATCTTTCCAAACATTCTCTATGTTCATGCATGACTCAACATTAGAAACGGCACTTTTAGAGTTGACAATTCAAAAGAGGCAAATAGTTGAGACCATCAAAGACTACTTTGGGCTTAACTTTCTAATAGTTTTCAATGTGAGGAAATTGATCCTGCAAAGTAAAAATTCCCAAGCCTAGATAATGATACATGAACATTGATTTCTTCTGATTTCTTTAGGCAGAGATTCTATGCATATGGCTTAACCCAAGATAATGCTCAGAGCAATGCTAAAGTAGACTCTAAGTTGCAAGAATTGACATGTGGAAAAACAGAGTCTCAAAGGACTGGCTGGTCAGCAAACTGGTATCAAATTCTGGAAGGAAACTTGGAAATTATTTTGAATAAGCTAATATTTTTATCCAGTTAAGTCAGGTATCAGTATCAGAAAAGTAAAGGGGCCCTTAAAATAATGAAAATACTAAACATTTCTTATATTCTAAGAAGTAGCTACTAAATATATCACCTAAAATTCACAATATAGTAACAATCTGGTATGTTAAGGTAGAAATTTAGGATATTTTGTTAGGCAGACACAGTTAGTAGTAATTATGGGAACAAAGACAATTAAATGTAGAAACAGAATTTCCCAAGGAAGCATTGAAACAAGGAGAAAAGCATAACATTTCTCAGGCTTTAATACTTTATTTCAATTTCATGCCTGTATCAATAAAAAAGAAAAGGTAAAAATACTTATAAAACATCACAAGATAATTACTCCACTTCCTCTCAGTATCTCTATTAGTTATATTTACCAGATGGAAGCAGAAGCAGATGTTGTTGAATGAGTGAACCTTTTAGGCTCCGTTGTACGTAAGGTTTACTCTTGCATCATGGTTTGGGTAATTGCGTTCTGAATATTATAGTAATGCATCCTAAATGAAGATAGCCATAACTGCATGAATGTAAATAGAGAATAAGGTCTAAATATAACCTCTTCCTCTAGAAACAATCCTTTGCTGTTCAACATTCAAACACTATTTTCTTGGTACACAGAAGCACAAATGAAGGACTACTAGAAGATAGCTTTACTTAGTTATAATAACATCCCACATGACCGTCAAACCCTTAATCACACAGGTCTGGACTATTACCTACTTATTATTTTCCTTTCTTATAAATTGCAAATTGAATTCTGAGAAAAGGGATGGCATATTTCCAAGTGTGGCTAGTGAAAAGCTACACCCTGTCATACCTGCTTCTAATCTGGATGGTAGGTGCACTTTAGATTGCTGAGAAGAATATATTTTTATGGCACAGCAAACCTCCTGCAGGCCACATCAAACAACTAGATGTCACTTAAGTGAGAAAGTCAGACTCATAAGGTTTTGAGTTCTGTTTCCTGTGGGAAGATGATCTCAGGAATGTGGAACAATCATCAGCAGAATGAGGCCACCTAGATGTTGCTTTTAAATTTTAATGCGCCCCTCCCCCATGTCCTCCCATTACAACATTCTTCTTCTTGTTGTTGTTTTTGAGACAGGGATTCTCTGTGTAGTTTTGGTGCCTGTCCTGGATTTCGTTCTGTAGACCAGGCTGGCCTCAAACTCACAGAAATCCGCCTGACTCTGCCTCCCCGAGTGCTGGGATCAAAGGTGTGTGCCACCATTGCCCTAATTACAACATTCTAAAGAAATAGTCTAGAATGTTTCGAGTAGCCAGCCACATGATGTTTACTTAAGTTTGTGAACTATGTATAGGAACTGATTTTCACTGCATGACAAGCATGGTGATCATCACAGGCTAACTGTTTTATTTTGTTTAACAAAGTCTTGGTTGTCTATTCCCATATTCTAAAGTAACAAAAGCCAAGGAATGTTTATTCTACTTCGTAGAGGTCAGTAAGGACCATTTTGCATTCCAATCACCAGTTAGAAGATATACCTGTAAATTAATCCACAGCAGCAATAGCTACTAAAAATGGCAGTGATCATGAACTACACTAATATCTTCTGGGTTTCATAGAAATGGGTGATGAAATAGGGACAATAATGACCACTTTTTTTTCTACTCTTCTAAACATTTACAAGTAGAAATGTTAGAGGTGGATCAGAGAAACAAAGGGGCAGTGACTATCCTCTTTCATTTTTATTAACATGGTTCAATTGTACGAAGTAAACGGTTTCATTATGTCATTTTGATACATTCTTGTGACACACTTTGATTGTATTCTCCCTCTGATTGCCTCAGCCTCTCCCTCCCTCTCTTTTTCTTTTCCAATTACCCAGTGGCCCCCTCTGATACTATGCTTTACCCCCTCAAACTCTACCCGGAGATTCCTCTCATTTTCACTGTTCTAATCTGATATTGGCATTTATCATTTTTTCCTTTTTGTGTTTAAATATATTTCTGTTCACTTTCTCTTTATTATTAAAGCAGATCATTACAAACAAAAGAGTGATTTCAGACAACAATGGCATCCCAAGTATATCCACTTACACTAACTAGGAATTTGTTACACATACCTGAACATTTGAAGGTTGATGAAGAAAGAGCAAAAGAGTGAGAGTAAGAGGAGAGATTTCCTATTCAGGACAAGAACCGTTCAAAGCTCATCATTCTAAAAACAAATGTAAAATGTCTTTCTCCCCTATTTTCCTATATATGTAATTTATTTTATTGCTTTTCTCATAACTTTCCTGTAAGGTAAATTTAATCGTTTTAGCTGGGTAAACTTTCTTGATTATTAAATTTATTTATTTAGACATTAAATCCACAATTATTTATGTAATGCCAACAAACACCCTGAAAGACATTAAAAATGTTAAGACTGATTGTACTTTTGAGAACCGAACATGCATTCCCAACTCACCATTTTCAAAAGTACCTTTACACACACACACACACACACACACACACACACACAATGTGTGCTTGCTTGTCTCTGTGTGTGCATCAAGTGAATGCAGTGCCCATGGAGCCCAGGAGATGGTATTGTATCATCTGAAATGAGGTACAGTACAGTGTGAATTCTCTGACGTGGGTGCAACCCATGTCCTCTTTGAGAGCAGCAATAGCTCACAAACTCTGAACAATCTCTCCAGCCCCTACATAGCTATCTTGGTACTGGACAAGAAGAGGGGGAGGCAGGATAGAATGAAAGAGGTGTCCACAGTGCCAAAAATGTCACACTGTTACCAAATCAACTCCCATATTCTCCCAGGAAAGAATCCCTGAAGATTGCAAATGCTATTTATACACATGCACAAAAGACATGTTGTTTAAGTAATTTGAAAATGGGAAAGGTCTTTGGTTAAATACTTTTACATTCTAACCTAATCAAAAGTCAATGAATTTAATCAATGCTTCTCTGAGTGTGTTACAATGAGGAAATAGATGCATTGGAAATTGCTTAATGTAACAAAAACCAACATCTCATCAAAATTTTATTTTCCTCAGAAACATTTTTTTTCCAGAAAACATAGTGTAAAAGTTTTTTGATGTAGTAAATTATTTTCCGTAGGTCTTGTTAAGCATCTGAGACTAATTCAGTGCTTCAAAATGACTATTACTAAAAGCCATAAAATCAAACACTTTTTAAATAACAAAAGTTTTTCACTCAGCTACAAAATATCTGAATGAGGGTAATCATTAGACATCAAGGAAGAGCATTCTTAAGTTTCTTGGGTTTGCTTGGATTCATTAACAACTTGGGATCAGTGAAATTTCTGAGATTGGGAACCTAAATTTTAATATAATTGAGTTTAAGTAATAGTTATTATTTCCCTGCTGCAGAATTCTTTACATTCATTGCCTGAGTTTCTGAACACAGAAATAACTTCAGTGTTTTTTTTTTAAATGGCAATGAATAGACAGAAATGACATAAAAAAATTGAGATGAAAGAGTAAGGAAGGTGTTGTCAACATCCTCAAAACCTCTGAAACAAGAACTTGAAAATTATTTCTGTAACAAAATTGAAGGGACTCAAACCTAAATTATCATGCTTCCTAAAGCAACTACTGTAATAGACCTCCATTAATGTTTCTGTAAAACACAAAGATGTGCTATGTTTTTATATAATATATTCATTATAAGCAATCATCAGCATTTTTTAAAGTTGAGAAAGCAAAATTACTTATCAGTTCATCAATAGTCAACAAAAACTGAAATTTTCTATATGCAAATAAATATAATTTTCAAAAGTTTATGAAAATAATGGAGGAATAAATGTCACTGAACTATCTGTGGTAATACTAAGGTTAGGGATACATAAGCATTCAAGAACACAGGTCAAACTTGACTTCAGTCGTTCATGTTATCAACTTGACACAATGCGTAAGTACTACAATTTGCCCTTTTCCTCCTATTTAATTGCCTTGTCCATCCTTGACATAAGAACTTTTGTGCTTTTGTCATGTTTTGTTGTCTCTGGGAGGCCTGCTGTTTTCTGAAGGGAAATGGAGGGAGAGTAGATCTAGGGGAGAGGGGAGTTGAGAGGGGAGCTTGGTTGAGTGGAGAGAGGGGAAACTGGTTGGGATTTATTGTATAAAAGAAGAATCTTTTTTCAGCAAAAAAAAAAATGAAGAGATAAGAGGATGTAATTCAGGTTCTCTAGAACTTGAATGTTTGGATTGTAAGATTGCATTCATAAAATGGCAAGGAACATTTCTTAAGGTGTGTGAGAGAGTGGGCAAATGAAAGATGGCATTGGAAATAAATGGGAGGGGGACAAAGTGGACTACTGTACTGAGGAAAACATGCTGTCACATGGCATGATAGTGCCAGAGTTGTAGGCAGTTGATTATACAAATGTAAGTTCCCTGTGAGTCTTAGGAACAATGTAGCTTCAATTACAGGCTAGAAACAAAGAACACCTTGCTATAATCAAATACCCATCTCTTACATGCTGTATGGTCTTGATCCTATGACTGAACCTTTCTAATGCTGCATGCCAGGACTATCACTTAATTAGCTAGTAATCAGAATTATGACATGGAGGTCATAAATATACTATTACATATGAGTACAATAATGGGGGCTATATATAAATGTTGGCTGTCAATGGAATTAATTTCCTTTGTTAAATTGCAGATCAGTATTTAGAAATAAATTTCTTGATATATAAATTTGTGTGTGTATGGATTATCTATGCACACATGCAACAACACATGCAAAAGACAATGAAAATTGAGCCAGATTCATTGTTAATTCATTAATTAAAGTAAAAACTACAAAACCATGTTGTTCACAGAGTTCTACAAATGTTCTTGCATCTATAGTATTTCTGAATGTAAAATTCACTGAGGAAGGAGTTTTCAAAATATTATCTCTGATTCAGGTTTCATTTTGTACATCAGCAACAGATTGAACATTGGGATGTCATTAAGATTTATGAAGTTCTGTACTTGTTTGAATTCATACTATGGAACCAAAACCAAAAGAAAATTTAGATGCAGCAAAATAGATATTTAAAAGACATAAAAGCAAGTCAAAAGAATAATCATAAAATTGATGTAGTTTCTCTCCTTAATAACATCGCAAAGATTTGAGTTTAATTCCATTGCAGATAAAAAACAAAAAAGGAAGAAGTAATTTTTTGAAAGAATCTTTTGTTAAGGATATTAATAGTTGCATATATTTACATATAAATAGGAGTATTTTCCATCAGGATGGTTTGCCTGATTTATCTAGTCCATTTAAAACTAATAAACTAATGCTGCTATTCTGACATGTTGACCTCTATTCAGGAAATCAAACTAGAGACAAATACAGATAAATGAGCACAAGACTAAGTCTCTCGATGTGTATGTTTATGGTTGAAAGCATACCACAAAGAAACACAGATCAAACACTGTACCTTTCTAAATGACAAACCCAATGGCTTATCTTCATCTCACAGTAATAGTAAGCACCATCATGTGTTCTGTAGTATAAATATATCAGTCAATGCACCTTTGTCTGTACATCTGTATGTGCTTCCATGTGGAAGACAGATATTGATGTCACAGGTCTTTCTCAACAGCTCTCCACCTTATTTTCAGAGAGAGGGGCTCTCACTGAACCTGGAGCTCAAAACTCAACTATAGTCACTATCACACAAGCCCAAGGAATTCTCTTGCTTCACCTTCTGAGTGATAAGCTTCCACACTGCTGCAACCACCTTTTTCACAGGCATGCAGATATTCAAACTGAGATTACTTCATGCTTGCATGGCAAACATTATGTCAACTGAGGCACCTCCTCAACCCTCATCATATCTTCTTTAAAATGTTTTATATAAACAGCATATACAATTATATATCTGTACAGTAAAAGCTCATACTCAGCATACTAAAGAAGATTAAATATCTTGTTTTTAACTTCATTACACATTTTAATTCTGGAAAACTTGTTTTATTTTAGATGTCCTTAACCCACTAATATGCTAAGAAATTTTGTAGACATTGTAGCATATTGCACTTAAGGCACACAGCAATATATTATAGAATGGGTGGTTTTCAAGCAAGTAAAAATCATTTCTCATTTTTTTCTGGAGGCTATAGTACTGGGATTCATTTTGATATAAATACAACCATCTGGAGAACTACGGTGAAGAAGCCTCTGCCACATGGTTTTTCAGCATAATATAAATGAACAAAATCAATGAAATGATATATAGGACTTTATATCCAGACTTTGACACTGTGGAACTAGGAGATGCTTGACTTCTTTAGTACTAGATTAAGATTATTCAGCATTCCAACTAAGATATACTCACTTTTCTCTTAACAATTGTACAAGATTTTAGTTAGTTTTATTTAGATTTGTGTTGTCTGACTCCAATTTTAGTGTCCACTTCCTGCCATATTCTCACAGAGCAAAAACTGTACACATCAGAATAGTGGCATCATGCAGGTTTCACTATGTCAGATATCAGCAGGGATGGATCCATGCCCTATACCTTACATGGGCCCAACAGAATAAGTCAGACAAGAAACACTGCATGGGAATGCAGTGACTAGAGACTTGAAATCATTCTGCAAAAACCACCTCAGGCTTTACAGTCATTGATGCTCTATTCATAATAGCAAGAAATGAACCACCCTACATGCCCACTAACAATTGAATGTATAATAAAAATGTGGCAGGTAATTAGACACACTACAATTTCACCTATAAAGAAAAGCAAAATGATGAAAGTTTCAAGAAAATGTATGGTTCTGGAAATCACAATATTAAATAAAGTAACTGACACTCAGAAAGATGACAATTGGATGTTTTCTTTTTATGTGAATTCTAGAATTTAGTTTTTATATCTGTGTATATATGTGGTTTTGAGTGTGTATATAATTCAGGAAACTAGAGAAGATGCCATAGAGAGGGGAGAAAGGTTTCAATGAAGGGGAGACATTAAGTAATATATTGTGAAATGCATGGGGGAAGGGGACAGCTTTTGAGCAAGGTACAAGTGAAGCAGGCCACAGAGACAGAAGAAACAACAACAACAAAAAGAATGTGTGACATTGCCACAATAAAACAATTTTCTGTACACTAACTATAACAAACAACTCCAAAGCTTCTAAAAAAAAGATGAATATAGAAAAAGAGAAGACTGTTCCATTCTCTGGGTTAAGTATAGTCATATTCCTGTTTGTACCCACAGATCAAGACTTTGAAATAAACATTCCTCACACAGGTTCACCATTCATTACATATTCATTCATTGTTTAATTTTGGCATTAGATTCATTTATGTTGCATGGACATAAATAAAGCATACCATATATCTGAATGTACAGAAAATTATTTTTGCTGTCCATAAAGCATACTGGTTATTTGTCATATAAGTTAACTATGGAAATGATTTGGTAATCGAAAAGACAATAAGGATCACAATGCCAGAAGATTCATTTCTGTTTTCATGGAAGAAGTTTGTCTTCTGCAGAGCCAGAAAAACTTTACAAGAGGTTGACTCCTCTTCAAGGAGAAAATGGACTCTATATAATTTGAAAGATAACCCCAAAAATACAGATCAATAATGTATATAAGAATTCTGGTGTAAATAATTACAGCAATAAAATTGTCCTTTCTAAAATAATGAAGAGTGCTAATCATAATAAATGTTCTTATTCAAATGGTACAAGTAGTAGTTTAAATATCAGGGAAATGAATAAAAAGGTAAGCTGTAATAAAATATTCAAATGTGTCCATATACTTGTACATACATACATGTAAAACATATATGCTAACTTTATATCAATACATTATATTAATTTTTAAACAGCATATAAATTAATGAATTTTATTATAGAGTTTTTACACATACATTATAATCACTTAAAAAATATGTTCATAATAATGATGCTATGTTGAAATCCACTTAAGCAATGTGAGTGTGGTAACTGACATTTCAGTTCAAGGGAATCTTTTCAGAAATACGTCTACCATAGTAATATGCTCCTGTAACAAGACAAAGATGAATGATAAAGTCTTCCAATGGGAAGGAAGAGAAACAGAGTGAGTTTAAAATAGCTCCTGGCGTTCTATTTTAAGCATGTCAGGATTGACTGTGACTCCAAATTTTAAATATTTCAGTAATATTTAGGTACTCAGTTATTATAAAAGGTCTTTAAATCAACCCTGAGGATAACAAAAGTAAAATGAAAAGAAAAAAAAAAGGGCATGTGGGGTGGGAGGGAAGGGGAGGAAGTAAGGAGGAGAAAGAAGGCAAAGAGGAAGCAAAGAACAAAGAGGAGTCACCTAAATATACAGAGTCATTTTCTTCTTGAAGAATGCTATACAACACATGCATTAACATTCTGAGCTGATGAAAGGAGACATTTGTAAAGGTGCTTAAATTGTATGCATGACTTTGAGTGTTGTAGAACACACTTTTTCATCTCAGTCTTGTTGCATGTTGCATGGAGTTGTGCGTCTTACAGACCTTGCTAGATGAAAATGCCTACTATCAGACACACAGACACACAGACATAGACACACACACACACACACACACACACACACACACACACAAACTCACACACACTCATACACATACATATTACTTCCATTTTCCTTTGATGGGGTAAAACATGGTAAAGACAGGAAAACAGGGATAACGTCAGTTTTTAAAGGGGAAATGGCATCACAGAATTCTGTTTATTCTATGAGGAATAAGAATAAACATACACTTTGAGGAGATATTTTGGGCTGTTGTTTTACATTAATTTAGACACAAGGGAAGCTTTTCAATTTCAAGAATAAACTGAGAGTAGAGGAAGACAAAATGACTGTACAGTAGACACCAAACTAGAACCCAATAACTATTTTTTCCCACTCAAGCCCATATTATATCAAAGATTCTGTTATGTCTGGTCTTTCAATCATTGCTAATGTAATTCAAGCACCTATTAACTGTGTGACTTCAACGTAAGAGGAATGTAGAAGTTCATTTTAGCATCTCTACTAAACTCCATTTGTGACATTTATATTTTCCAATCTATTCTTCAGAGGGCCTAGGAAGGGTAAACACTTATTTCATGCAAGTCATTTGAAATCAGTTGAGTCAATGAGACCAAGACAAAATCTAAAAGAACCATGCTTCAACCTTGGGGGCAGAAGCCAGATTCCCTGGAGAGCATAACAGACAGCCTATCCACACATGCAACAACCAACACAATCCAGGGATCTTCAGGATGAGACCGAGAGTGACATGTTTTTCATGAATGTCAGTAACCCTGAGCAAGTGGCCAACCTGAAAAGAAAAGAGAAGCACAAGTATGCTTGTACGTAGTTTGAGTTTCCTTTTCGAGGTGACAAACAAAATCACATCAACTAACAGACCTGGGAAATGCCTGTTCTGTATAAAGTACACAGGTGGAGTGTCAAGTCCCACAGACATAACTCTTGAATACCAGCAGACACCAAATATGTGGCAAATTAATGATGTAAGCATAGGAAGAAAAGATAAATTAAAGACAGTAGGAGACTCTCTAACACAGTGTCCAAAGCCCTTTGTTTATTAAGAGGAAAATGTTAATATAATTATAGACTGATATTGTTGACGAAAAGTCAGGTTAATTTCCTAATCCATTTTTTCAAACACCTGGGTGTGTGATTTTCAGAAAAAAAAACTTTAATTTGTTTTCATGTTAAATCATGTCCTCATCCTATTGATACAATTCATTTTCCTATGTTTTAGGAAATGCAGGTATGTGGCAATCATATGGGTGTGGTTAGTGAGAGAAAGCATTTGACAAGTTTTAAAGTATCCTCTGAAATCTCAGAACTATTGAACATACCACTAAAATCATTACAAAACAGAATCTATCATGCAAGCACTTTGAAAGACATTCACCTTCTCTCTCCTGTTACCAAATTGCCAGAGCAGCACTTTCTGACTTTTATCTCCAAATTCATAAATTCTCGGCTCTTTTCTACAGTAAGGCATTCTCAAAAGTATATAACAACAATAAATTAAACCTAAGTTCGTTTATGAAAAAAAATCTTCATATATTAAGAAGGAAGTGTGAGAGCTGATGTTGACCTTTCATTATGGTATCTAGATAAGGGAACCTGCATTTTTCTTGAGATTTTGGACTCCCAAGTCAAAACTCCTGTCTCCCAGCCACTCATACTTTCTTCTTCTAGCTTCTGCATTATCAAAAGTAAAGCTGAACATGTCTCCCTGAAGGGAAAGAACTGTCAGGACATGCATCTGGAGGTCTACATAAACACAAGGATAAAGTAGGAAGTTATCTTCGATGAAAAACCATTTATGCTGACTAGCTTTGTTTCCATCATTCAAGTGTTAAGTCTGAATGTTTCATTCATTTATTTGATTTTATTAAGATTTTAGGTTTGCATTACAACATATTAGGTTTCATCGTGTCATTTTTAAACATATTTGTAGCATTCCCGGCTCCTCTCTTCTTCCCCCATTTACTACTCCATGATTCCTACTTTTTGTCTAATGTATTTCCCAACTGTAGTTTTACCTCCCCTAATATCTCGAATTTCTTATACTAAAATTTGTACCACATACACATACACCCACAACTTTTCATTCCTTGGTCTTTACCTTTTTCCTAGGCCTAAGCATACATTTGTGTTAGAGATAATGTAACACTGAAGTTAAGGGAGTAATAAATGAACAAATTACTTGTTTGGCTAAAGTTTTACATGACATATACATTTTTTCCTTCTCAGTATTCTAAATGTCACAATTTGGAAGGCACAGTGCATGTCCTGGCTGTTTCAGTGTCGCCAGGAGAGACCGAGTTAAAGTCAACATTTACATTAACTAGTAGAAAGGAATGCTAGAAGAAACACTGGAAGATGGACAGATTTTGCCTGTGCTTAATCCTATGTGATCATTGTTCAGCTCCATCCCACCTGTGCTGGCTAGTTTTGTGTCAATATGACACAAGCTACAGTTATCACAGATGAGGGAGCCTCAGTTGAGAATATACCTCTCAGATTTTATTGTAGGTTAAGAGCGTAGGTTTTCTTCTTAATTGGTGGTCAGTGGGAGAGGATCCAGCCCATTCTGGGTGGTGCCATCCCTGGGCTTGTATTCTGAGTTCTGTAAGAAAGCAGGTTAAACAAGCCAGGAGGAGCAAATGAGTTAGCTGTACTTCTTGATAGCCTCTGCATCAGCCCTGTTTGAATTCCTGTTCAAACTTCTTTCAGTGATCAACAGTGATGTGGATGTTTAGGCTGATGGGTGATGTTGCTCTGTATGCTATGAATGTGTTGCTCTGATTGGTTGATAAATAAAATGCTGATTGGCCAGTAGTCAGGCAAGAAGTATAGGCGGGATAAGCAGACAGGAGAATTCTGGGAAGTAGAAGGCTGAGTCTGTAGACGCCAGCCAGCCAGCCGTCCAGGGAGCAGCATGCAACTGCACACAGGTAAAGCCACAGAACACATGGTGACATATAAATTAACAGAAATTGGCCAAGTTTAAATGCAAGAGCTAGTCAGTGGCAGGTCTGAGCTAATGGACAAACAGTTTTAATTAATATAAGCCTCTGTGGGTCTGTGTGGCTTTGGACGGGGCGGGACACAGGAAAACTTCAGCTACAGTAGGCCAAATTACCCCTTTCCTCCTGAACTTGCTTTGGTCATCTACTCTCATCACAGCACTAAAATCCTTAAGTCACCACCCATAATGAAATGCCCTGTTCTATCTTTTGTAAGTGTAGAGAATGTTTCCATGTTCTGTGATTTATCTATATATGATATAGAATATATATAATATATAATATGTCATAATATATCATATATAACAGCATATATATATATATATAGCATACATAGAATATTTTCCTGTATTTCCTCATTATAATGAATCTCAAATATGTAACATGGTTACTGACATAGTTACATAGTCTACATAATAAATTTTACATCATTGGGGTATCATAAATTAAATATTTCTCTTAGTATTGATTTGAAAACCATAGATAAAATATTTAAAAAGCAGTAGGAAAATTATTTCAATTACTATATGATTAATTTTGGTGAGTCAATTATTTCCATATTGATTGAGTAAATAGTATCCAATACTTATATAAAAGTCTAGGAAACTAATACTTGTTAAAACTGTAATCTTGTGCCAGAGAGTAAGCTACATGTTATATCAATTATGTCTCACATTTAATCACCACAGTAAGTTAATAGACATGTGAAGGCAGAAGAGAGCTCAGAATAGTTAAGTAAAAATTTCAAGATCACACAGTGATTATCATTCTTGATTCCAAGATCACACAGTGATTGTCACTCTTGGTTTGAATTCAGTTCATGCTAATTCTCATTACACCCTTCAAATTCATCTTGTGATTAGGCACAATCTGAAAGCTAGAATTCTCTCCTCATCTTAAAATATTTTCCTATCATTATTACGTATGTAGCTTTTAAAAAAATATGATGAAACTCTGTTTACTATTCCTGCTGAATTTTACAGTGATTAAGATTGTTAAGACAAAAGATATTTATGTGGAGGTAGTGTTTTGAGAACTCCCAGAGTATTTGTTTCATTTACTGTCATTTAGTTTGTAAGAAAGGATTCAATTGGGGTCCAGAGTGACTATCTACTTTCTCAAAATGTGTCCAATAAATGATTGTCTAGGGAGACCTCTGAATACATCTTTTTAATGATACTTCACCTCCTCCCAAGTCTGTCATACCTGTATCAATATTGAAACTAATGAGAAGTATGTTTCTTTTTAGTATCATTACAATGATAGCGATTTCAGCAATTACTTTGGTAAATGGTGAAATTTAGGATTTGCATGGATCCTGAAGAGTAGAGACAAGGATGCTTATACAGAGCATCCTATGCTGGTCCAATGTTTCATCACATGTGACATGAGTATCTGAGCTCATCACGATTATGATACCCACAGGAAAATCTCATGATTTGATTCACCAGGACAATTGATTCCTCCCTTCAACTGTACTCTTATTGCCAATTCTTCAAAACAAGCAATAACCAGTCATCCCCTTTTCATTTTATTTATTAATGTTGAAGGAGACAGTGAAAAAAGCATCTTGTGTCACTGTGAAGTCGAAGAAATCATGGACTGTGCAGAAAGTTAGAATATCAGAAGGAGAAAAAGAATCAGAGCGATTACAGGGAAGCAGTCAAGTAATATGGGAATTGGGGCAGTTCCCAGGATAGATCTTCAGACAGAATTTCTCATTTAAATTATCAGGCATTTTAAATTTAGCTTATCTGATAAGCCCCTATCATCCCTTGTGTATTTCTTTAAATGTGAAAAATCCTTGTCCTTGAAGATTATGGTTCAATGTTAATGTCTTCTTGGGAGTGGCTGCATGAAGAATGACATTCACATTATTAATTTCATATTCAAGGATATCAATTTCAGTACTATACAAAAAAACCGTGTCAAGTAAGAATTAGAATTCAGATAACTAAACCCTTGCTTAACTTCAGTGGAAAATAGATGTAGAAAAAAGTCACCTAAAACCATAAAATAATAATAAACATCACCATGAAATCTAATAACTATTTCTAAATGAATAACTCTGAGCACTAGGGGAAAGGATGTCAACAAAATGGCTAGAAATAAAACTTACTAAAGACATACACATGGCCACTCACAGAAAGGCCACAGAACCTAGAATCTTTCAGGAACAGGAAACAGTATGTTCTTTTCATTAACGCGGAGGAGTATGAAGCTATTGTTCATTGAAATATAGTGCTAAAGATCCCATTCAAGAAAATATTTGTTTTAGTCCATCTTTGGTAATCTTCCAGAATACATACACACATACAACACACATACATACACACAAACATACACACAGAGGAAGGGAGGGACCAAGAGAGGGAGGGAGGTAGGGAGGGAGGGAGGGAGGGAGAGAGAGAGAGAGAGAGAGAGAGAGAGAGAGAGAGAGAGAGAGAGAGAGAGAATGAGCAGCAGTTGCAGCCAAAATGTTAACATAGTTTTAGAATGAGTTAAAAAGGAGCATAGAATTCCCATATATCTTCCACCCTGTTTCCACTTATGGGGACATATAACAAAGCCACAGAGAAGTTGTTAAACAAATAAAACAAGTTGACTACATTTTCATACTGAATTAAGAAAATTATAGTTTTTGATTTTTGTTTCATTTACAGAATTCAGTAGGTTTATTTTCTAATACCATTTAATACTATATGATAAATTCCTGGATCCCATACTGAATTTAGGTTATACTTCACCCATCACCCCTTCAATATGTGAAGGAAGTTTGGCTCTCAAAGCCCCAATATCTTCCAGGGCATCTCTCAGTTGGGTTTGTCTAATATTTTTCTCATGGTTTGATCTGAAGTCATCATTGAGACTACTATATAGATGATGTTTGCTCATCATGTCCTAATTATGGTGTATGACGGTGATCTATGTTGAAGATTGCTTTGTTAACAACATGCTCTGCCAGATGCCCCAATTTTTATCCTGTTGATATGGTAGACACTATCAGCAAAAGCAACTTAGGAGAAGGAAAGGTTTATTTTGACTCACATGTGTGGTCTTCCATTGAATGGAATCAGGGCAGAAATTCAAGCAGAAGCTTGAAACACAAGCCATGTATGCTGCTGCTTGCTAGCTTGACACAAGACTTTCTTCCACAACTTAGGACCATCTGCCTAGGAATGGTACCACTCACAGTTGACTGGGCCTTCCTATGTCAATTAAAACTCAGGCAATACTCATCTGTTCAAAAGCCAATGGGACAATCTAAGCTTGGCAATCCCTCAATTGAGACTTCATTCTCAGATGATTCTGGACTGTGTCAAGTTGAAAACTGAGACTATTAGGAAACCAGGATTCTCCAACACAAATTTTCTTTCCCTTCATGTAATTAGCAGTTATCTATTTTCCATTGCTCTTAAACAGACTGCATCCACAAATGTAGCTTAAGATTATACACATATGCCTTCCCTCATGGCTGCACTGTTAGACACGGGTCCCATTAGGAGAAAATTTGGGTGCAGAAGGGCTTACTCTCTTCTGCTAGCTGGTTCTAGGGGAGAATCTGTGTCAAGAAAGGCAACATGTGAAGAGCTTTCTCTCTGTGTGTCACACTTGCTTTTCTCTCTAATAAAATTACAAGGGAAGGGGGTCTGTATAGGTAATTCAGGAGAAATGCCACAGTTAACTGTGTGTTCTGAGGACCTGAACTGCGGCTTTCATGGGTGTAGAGCAAGTGCTTTATCCCAAGTCATTTCCCCATCCCTCTACACTAAATATTTTAATGGGGGATCTTGTTTTGCACATTAAATGTTGCCCCCTAATTTGAATTCCAGCAGAGGTTCTGCTCTGTGATAATTGTTAGAACAATGACCTAAAGATAATATGTTTTCTCTCTGTTTTTCTACATTTCATTAATAAAAAATTGACCCAAGAAATAATTGTTACTGTTACCCCTTTATTTATTATTCCAGATAGTTATGTATGCATAAAGCCATGATATTGTTTTTTTGGATTATAATCAATAGTCTCATTATATATTTACAGATCAAGTTATTTGTAATTTGATCATCATAATCTCATTCCCAGTGGCTCCTGTGCCCTGCTCATATACTCTCACATTTCTCAAGAGCTATTTTTACTTTGAGTGATCCCTTAAGTTTTTTTCACAGGTTGTATTTTTGCAGAATTACAGTGGATCTTTGAATCAGGAAATATAATGGACACAAAATACTTTTTCATACTACCAGATGCTACATTTATAAAAGAAAAGCTAAAACCAATTTTCAGAAAAGCAGTTAATATTTTAGAGAAAGCAAATTTTAAAAATTCAAATACACATAGACACACATACACTGCCTAGTTGTCCAGCAGTTTATGTTGACTGAAATATGGCATTTCATATTCATAGGCTTTAAATTATGTTACTAATCTGGGCAGTGGTGGCACACACCTTTAATTCCAGCACTCGGGAGGCAAAGCCAGATGGATCTCTGTAAGTTCGAGGCCAGCCTGGTCTACATAGTGAGATCCAGGACAGCCTCCAAAACTACACAGAGAAACCCTGTCTCAAAAAACCAAAAAAGAAAAATTATGTTACTAAGAGTCCATATTTACAGAGTGGGAGGGAATTACACAATACACTACTTGGTGAAGAAGAGCAAGGTTTGGATTTCTCTATGTGTTGTGTTACTATTTTTAAACACAGGGGGAGTGGATTGTATTGAAAAACACCAAAGTCAACTCAGGTTCGTGAATGTTAGGCAATATTTGAATTGTGTGGCCCTTTAAGAATATTGCTGAAATAGCCTGTTTCTACATTGACAGTATTCCCTAGTTCCACCAAAGCCTGTAAATTGCTTATCAATCACTACCCTGTCATTAGTGTCAATATACTTTTTTTTGTCATTACTTTGGCAGATCTTTTAAAAAAATGGCTTGATTGTGTTGTCTGGGACTATAAATAAAATCCGACTCAATATAAAAGCCTTAACCTGGCAGGAATGTGGACAAATACATGGAAAAGAACAGTATGATTTGGAGCTGTGGAACAGGAAAGTAAAATGGGGTGTGATAAAGGAATGGAAAGGAGGAGATACATGGTTATCAGATGTAATTTAGGACATGCAAGTACTATATTTCTAACGCTAGAGTATTCAGTCTCCCTGATCCTTGGTCTTGCCTTCTGCAGCTTCAATTATTGATGGTGAATTGTGCTTTGGAAATATTAGCTGGAGATTCTGAGGACCAAGCAATGTACACATTTGATTTGTGTGCCATTCTGAAAGATGTGATGAAATATCACTCTGATTTCCACCTTCCTGTCTGCAAGTGAATCCCACAGCAAGTATGACTTCCCTGTCTGTCACTTTGCAGCCATCTGACTTATCAGATTGCTGTGGTATCAAATGTGTTTACTTCAGGTCCCCCTGAAGTAATTAATAACCTTAATGCTGCCTCCCAATAATAATGGCAAAGTCTTGCTTTTACTTAACTCCATTTCATCCCTCACATCCTTACAAAAGAAAAAAGGGTAAGTTTAGAATGATAATAAGGAACCATGTAAATTTATAATGACATAGTTATAATTATTCTATTTCATTGACATTAATATATTAATATACTGGATTTTTAAATAACACATTATATCCTAGGTATGGATGCACAGGAAAAAATGTATATAATACACATATGGTTTTTAGGCATCCACTGTAGTTCCTATCTTACTAGACAATGGTAATAATGTAAAGCAGCTTATAGGAGAAGTCTCCCTGATATTTATTCCTCATTCACACACTAATTCATACCACCTCCTCATTCTGCAGTCCTCTTCTCCCATATGCAGCTGAGTAGCTGGCTGCCCTTCCACCCAAGCGACAGGGTCAGAAGAGCAAAACCATTTTTCTTTTCCCTTGGATGTAGAGTAATGGCAGACACTTTCTCAATGGTGAATCTGTTTCAACTGTCTGGCAATTCTTCCTGTCTGAGAAAGTGCCAATGAGGAGTGAGTTAGTGGAAAGCTTCCCTGGGATCTGCTAAACATTTGATTCAGTGCAGATTGTGTGAGAGATGTGCTTCTCATTATTAAGAGATCTATCCCTTGGACATGTCAAGATTAAAATGTATCATGCAGTTAGTCAGGATCTATGGATTAGCTGCAAACGTAAGAAAGAAATATGCTGGTGCTAAAATTCTAAGAAAGATAAATTATTCCTTGATTTTGCTAACATACATTTGTTGATCTTACCAGAGGGTGGTTTTTTTTTTTTTCACTTTAAGAATAGCTCTTCTAATTTGTTGGTTTGTTCACAGGGAAACTTTTCTAAGGGATTAATGACTTTAACATAGATCACTGAAATGGGAAACAAGAAAAAATAAGCAAATCATTTATCATATTTTGTGAATTAATTTTACTAGTACGTAGGATAAATTTTTTTCAAGAAAACATCATGCCCAAAACATTAAGTTCTCCTAACATTTAAAAGAGATTAAATGTATTCCTAAGTTATTCACATTTAACTGCTTGTTAAAAATTGTTTTATATATTTTAATTAGTTATTTTCCTCCTACAGTGCTAAAGTAGTACATGGCATTTTTATGAGTTTTAACACAGAATAAGGGAATCCTGGTTGGATAATGTAACAATTGATTTTCAGAATCAAATTTATATTTGATTCTAACTATCTAAAATTTGTTGTTTCTAGGTTAGAAATTTCACCTTATTAAAAAAATGTCAAATGTGCTTAAAACATAAAGAATATGTTAAATAAGTTCAATATTATTATTCATCTCTCTCTATCTCTCTATATCTATCTATCTATCTATCTATCTATCTATCTATCTATCTATCTATCTCTCTATCTATCCAGAAACACAAATATTTGACCTTATAACATTCTTAATATTACATGTAGACTATTTACATGTAGACTAATTAGAAAAATCTAATTCAGTGGTCAAATAGTGAAAGAAGCATAGCATATTGTTTAATAAAACTAAGAAACTCACAAATCCATAACAAATGTAAATATAACCACTGAGAGAGTAGATGTAGTTCACTTTCTCCCTCAGGAAGGAAGTTGTCATCAGCTTCAGCAAGTTTAGCCCAGATCTGGTGTTAAACATCTCCTGTATTCCCCTTCCTCTCATTCATGCTCTACAGAACTTCTGTCTTTTTCACGGTGCTCATCTTTCACACTCTCTTGGCATAATCTTCAGGAATAGTCTGGTTCTTGTCTCAAGGCATTCATTTTTTTTTCTGTATTTCTGCATTTTGAAATGCCAACTTCTCAAACTTTCCTTATCGTTAGAAAGCAGGTATTAGTACACACCCATGTGTGTATGTGTGTGTGTGTGTATGAGGGGGGAAGTGGAGAGGTGTGGGAGTGTGTGTCTGTATGTGTGTGTATGTACATATTAGGGCCAAAGTCCAACTTCAGATATCTTCCTCAATCACTGACTACCTTATTTTTTGAGACAGAGTTTTCTCGTGGAACTATACCAGGTGACCTGCCTGCACCCAGAGTTTCCCTGTCTCTGTCCCCAGTGCTGTAGTTACAGGTGCTTTGGGCTATGCCCAGCTTTTATCTGGGTGCTCAGAATCAGAAGATGATTGCTCAGGCTTGCAGGTAGCACCCATGGATCAATTCCCTAGTCCCTAAAGCAGGTTTTGTAGATGATATTTTCTTTATTTTTTATGTTTTTGGTTTTTTGAGACAGGGTTTCTCTGTGTAGCTTTGTGCCTTTCCTGGAACTCACTTGGTATTCCAGGCTGGCCTCGAACTCACAGAGATCCGCCTGGCTCTGTCCCCCAAGTGCTAGGATTAAAGGTGTGCATCACCATTTTCTATCCTAACACTCATTGTCAGTGTTGCTTATTAACCATGATGGATGCATTTATCTACTCATCAGAAGCCTTTTCATTTAAGCTCCTCTTTGTTCCAAGCAACATTCTTGGAATGATGTTAAAAAGACTAGACGAGATAATCAAGATTTAATTTAGTGTTAATGATGGGTAAATAATAAGGAATTCCCTGTAAGTATGAATTCTCAAAAGAAAAAGAATGTGGAATTGCCACTGGTAGGGAAGAAGAGGTAAGAAACCTTCAATGTTACATGTCCCAAGGCTTGGAATAATGTTCTACAAGGAGACTTCTACAAGGAAAAAATATTGACCTGGAGGAGGGTTACAGAAGGACTGTGTGTCACAACTGCAATGAATTCATAGAAAAAATGAAATTGGAGATGAGGCTGAGTGTTTTGTTGTTTCAGCTAAATAAATGAACTTTATTGTAAAATATAAATAATAATCTTAAGTAAAACAGTCACATGATGTGAGCTATGTTTACCAAAGCTGATTGTATAGTTATAAGCAGCTGGGAGACAACTGAGTAGTTGAAATAACTCAGGGAATTGAACATGTGGAAGTTAAACCATTAGGATGTGTTGATGAACTAAAGGGAAGGATAAAAAGTAAATTTCCCCCGTGAAGAACTGAGTGGGTAGTAATGGTAACTCCATCAAACTCCCATCTGTCCCCTGTACATGTGCTTTCAGCAGCCACCTTCCAAACAGCCTCTTAGCCTCAATCTGTGCTATGTACTAAATTAAAGATAGCACATACTTTATGAACTTGATTGCGAGAATGCTTTTATTGGAGGTTAGAAATTTAAATTATTCACAGAAAAAAAAATTCTCCTTATGGGAGAGAAGCACGAAAGTGCCCTTTCACTATTTGATTGACTCAGAATTAGAATCTTCCTCCAACTTAATCTTTGCAGTGCAAACCAAAAGTTCAGGCGTGTTGTGGAAGTGCATCCCTGCAGTTTTGGTCGTAGGAATGTAAATGCAGAAAGTATGGTAAAAAGTTCAAATTCACAGTGGAGTACTCACGACAGTCAAGGCCAGACCGAGCTACAAACAACAGGGACTCCCATTGTTGCTGCTGAAACACAGTAATCCTACACCAAACAAGCCTTGAATGCTATTCGATAATGAGGTTTGAAATCTTTCAAATATGGCCTATATTTTTTAATCCAGTATTAAATGCAAAATGACGATGTAAGATTATTGAAATTTAAACCCTGATTTCTCCATTCCTCCATCTAAACCTTTCCTTCCTCTCCTTCAAATTCATGGCCTCTTTTTCATTGTATGCAGATTGAGTAAGTGTCTATTCATTCATATGAAAAAGAGAACTGTGCATGTTTGTTTTTGTTTTTTGTTTGTTTGTTTTGTAATTTCTTTGTTCTGTGAGTGTCTGGATCATGTAGGCAAAATCATTCCTAACCATATGATAAGGTGTGACTGAATGAGCAATTTTGTATTTTCCATACGTATTTGTATATACATATATCCTTAGCATATATACATGAGATGTATATGAATAAAATTTATATAATATATATATAATTGATTGAAATCTATTTACACACAATATATATATATACATACATAAATACAAAGATTACATTTTATGTGACAATATAATATATAATATTTCTTGTGTATTTACAGATGTATATACACTAATATAAATTATACATTATATATTCTAATATCTGTTAAGAATTTGGTAACACTAAAGAGTGAGAGCTTGTGAATATCTTTTTTTTTTTTTTTCTTTGGTTTTTTAAGACAGAGTTTCTCTGTGTATCTTTGGTGACTGTCCTGGATCTTACTCTGTAGACCAGGATGGCCTCGAACTCACAGAGATCCACCTGGCTCTGCTTCCCGAGTGCTGGAATTAAAGGTGTCCACCACCACCGCCAGCTTGTGAATATCTTATTAATTAATGAATATTAATAAGTCATCTATCAGCTATGGGTATTTACTTAATGCAAGTTTTCATCAAGCACTTGGTAGGGGAGCCCACTGCAAAACATTCTTAATTCAGTTTATATATATCCATTTATTTATTCTATCCAATCACAAGTCCTGAGTAGCACAGAGTTATAACACTTATATATGATTTGCTTAAAATTATCTATTTTGATACTTATTAAGTGTTGACCAGTACCTAGGTACACTGAGTGCTCTTGAGTTGTTTCTACAGCAAGCATCACATCAGGATATACCTGATATATTTCATTGACTACAATCTTGAATGCTCTGTCAATACATACCTCTTTAAATATGCTAGTGAACTTTCCACAGCATACTGATCTATAAACATTCCTTCAGAGGCACTTACTGACATCTGCAGGCATTCCTGCTTTAAGGAATGATGTGTGTGACTAGACAGAGGTAGGGAATTTCTTTCTATCAATTTGTTTGACCAAAGAAAATGAACATGAATGAACTGCTCTTGAAAGATAATATTTATAAAGTCCAAATATTCTCAATGACAGGACATTCATATGCTTATGCACCTGTCTTCCTTTGCTATGAAATATTTTGTAGAGTAATTTGGTTCCAAATGGGACAATTTAATTTGTGGTTTAAAAGTATATTTAATATTCAGAGAATCCATTACTGAATTATCAGACTTTTTTTGTGGTTACAGAAACCTAAAACTAACATATGACACTTGAGCGATGCTTAAATTTGGTCCTGCATATGAAAACGTCCTACATATACCAGTAAAATTAAACCTATGCCCTGGTGCAAGAATTTATATTATTTTATATATACTTTTTGGTTCCTGCTTGTCTTAATCATATGTAAGGCAGTTTTGAGCACAGATGCTAACAGAGTGACAAGTCTACAGTTGCCTCATAGACTTTTGTACTTACTGAGAAGAACAAGTGCCTCAGGAACTACCTAAGACTTTCTGTACACTCCTGAAATTTTAAAAAAAAAAAAACCAGAACAAAACTGCTTATAGTGTATATAAAGCCTGAGAAAAAGAATATAAGTGGAAACACTTTGGAAAATTGTCATCTGCATCTTAAAATCACAAATGTTAACAACAGAAGTAAATATATAAAACACCGTTAATAATGGAGTATTGAAGAAAACATTTTAGGAAGTATAATTTGAAATAATAATTTTTATTTTAATGTGTTGCATGAATGAGGCAAATGCATAAGAGCTTTTAAGATTATTTTATTAATTGTTATTTTAGAAATTTACTGCAAATCAGTACCAATACATTTCATTTATTATTTATTTATTCATGGAATACTTAATGTGTACTAAGAAATGTGCCAATCCCAAGAAACAGAAGTGGAAAGGAATAACTTGAGTCTCCTCCATGTTCTGGGAAAGCTGCCCTCAAGGGCACATGAAAAGGCATGCAGCAAGCAATGATTATAGATATAACTGCCTTTTCATAGAAAAGAGGGCAGGATGTAAACAGGGCATGTGAAGTCTTAGAAAATAATTTTTGAGAGGGAACATTAATTTGGGTAATTATAAAATGTTCATAACCACAATAAATAGCCTTTCATCAAAAGCATTTTGATACCATTAGCCTCAGAATCCTTACAGACAACAGTTGCCATATTGGGAACTACAGGCAGCTCTTCACTGTCCTTGGCTTTTTAATTAGGACTGCCTTGTGGAAACACAAAGCACTGAATTCAGAGAGCTAGTGACCTTCCATCTGATTGAGTTTCTTTGGAGAAACTACACTTGTACTCCCCAAATCAAAGTGCAGAGAAAAAGAGAGAGGACAAGAGAACTAGAATAATTTAAGTTCACCTTGAAAAAATGTTTATGCCCCGTAAAAAAAAAATCAAGATGACTAATGCCAATTATGAAGAAAGCAGTAGCCTGATGTTTGAATGGAAATAGTCTCAGATTGAGGAGGCTTGCAGAAAGCCATTTGATAAAGGAAATTAGAAATTCTAGTTTTGAGAAACTGGGGAATTGAAACGTTATGAGGCCGGTGCTGTCATTTATGTTGTTATTTCATGAAAACGGAGTAAAGCTGTAGTCATGCATTATAAGCATAGTGAGAAAAAATGGAATCATCTCTTTGTTATTCAAAGCAGAAATGGAGCTTTCTCTGCCATTTAAATACATCATCTAGTTGTGCAGGAAGCTAATGCATGTTCTCATTCAGGACTGCATTGAAGCTTCCACGAGCATATGTACGATGTGGTCAAGAATCAAGTATTAGTCATTACTAAGTATCTGCATGTCTGAAAATTTAATCATGGAGGACAAATATGAAATCAGGACAGTTATCCATGAGAAACAATCTTAAATTAATTCTGAACCATTGCTATACAAAGAGAACATAATTTAATCACCTTTCCCAAAAGAAAAATTGAGGGGTTTTGGTATCTGAAAAGGAATCAAAATATAATAAAGTCACTTTGATGGCAAAAACCAGGAGTTTTGGGTCATACAACTTTTACTTTTGGCCACAATTCAACCACCACAATATGAAGGCTATATTGAAATACTACTGATACAGTTTAAATAATTAAGTCATTATAAATGTTTTCTGCTAGAGAGACATCAGTGTTGCCCTTTAATTCACTCAATAGCAGAACATAAACATGACCTGCAGGAATTTATCTTTGAAACTCTTATCAAACAATTTTGAATTCAAATTCAAATTCTAGAATATTTTTGTGAGACTTCATCTTACTCTATGTTTCTAACTTAAAACATTATTTAAGCAAAATGTTAAGATAACCTCATAATAGCTAAGGTATTCAATGCAAGACAGAGATATGTGAAGAATACAAATGTATTTAAATGGCTGATCCCATTCTTGTCTTCTAGTTCAAATTATTTGAGTATGGAGAACATGAGTTTTGGACTGGACTCTGATATACCAACAAGAGGGAAGTGGTGACATAACTCTATGCATAAAACCAACACTGCAAAACACAACCATACTTTGTGCATGCAATACAACCACTGCTCTACGTGTCTCTAAGGGGAATATCATTCAGGATGAAGAGCATCTGCAGCTCCCTAAAATTATCAGAGTGTCTTAATTTTCAGCAAAGCCAAGATTTTCTTTCTGTTCTGCCAGATATTTCTTGAATGCATTTCTGCAATGTATGTATTTTTGGCTGCCATATACTTTCCCCAGATTTCCATCATATCCTAAATTATGCACATTTTCACTTGAACCACATGTTATCCAGAGCCTAGGCTTTGAAGTAGGGTTTAAAGCTGCCTGTCTGAACACAACCCAGAAATCTGTGCTTTTATCCAACATGAAATTCCTTGTCTACACTCTACTACATGACTGAATACTGCTTCTGACCTACACAGTGTGATTTCTATTACATTCATAACAACATTTATGTTATTTTCTGAAACTTTCTCTAGTTACCATGAATTGTCATTTATAGTGCAGCTTCACAGATATGAAAAGCAGTAGTCCTGCCAATCTACTCATACACTCCAAAGCATATGCCTTTATGTTCTTGCCAGCAACACAGTGATAGATGGTTTGATTCCCATAGGAGTAGGGTGTTGTAAAAGTTCCCTGTCTATGCTTTTGGACTCACTTCTCTCAATTTCCTTCCTTTATGAATTTGGCAGAATGAATCCCATCAGATAGTGTTTACAATATTCAATTTCTTCCTAGAAAACCTAGTGTTCCCAAGTGACAAAACTGGAGACCTCCTGATATTTTCTAAGGTTCTTTTCCTCCTTTCCCAGACCCCTGCCCCTCTCAAATTGGTCATGTCTATTTACAAAACATGATTTCATCACTGTAGGCTTTTCTTCAAGTACAATGCATGCATTCAGTGCACACAACAAATCAGTAGTTACATCTATAGTTTATAATGTTTCTCAAATTGGGCATCTCAGGGAAAATGGATGCATGAATACATCTCTGAGTTTTCTAGTATTTTCCTCCTTCAGATATTCCTCTTCTAATAAAGGCATAAGGAAACTGATAAGAGATTCAGATTTTAAAGAGTGGCAGGAATTCTTTAGTCACAGATGAATGTTTCTAGGCTTCTAGTACAATCATAGGAAGAATTGGTTTATTTTTTGTTATCCATAAACTCCTTATTGAAACAGTTAGATGAGGTTGTGATTATCTGTGATCCAGGCTATCCACACATCATTTAACTCCACTGATATTAAGATACCTCAACTAGAGAAAAAGGATTACTTCTGCACTGGGTCAAGAAGTTCAAATGTGATGACGTACCTGACATTTGCCCAACTCATAGCAGATGCCAAATGCATAGAAATGTTAACTATTATTTGTATCGTGCTTTCTATCCCCAAAATATTTCTACTTTTTTAATAACATTACATAAATTGTAAACATCGTATTACATGTATACACATATTACTAATCTAGAATGACCACATGCCGCTATTTATTTGATGCATATGTTTTCTCATGGACTATACCCAAATCTCCCCACAGTTTGTAATGAAAATGAGTTAACAAACCTCAAACTGAGTATAGGGTGGAGTGTAGGCAAGAAATGACAGGAAGTTACTCTGTGAAATGACTCAGCTTCCCAGTGTGATCAGGGATCTGGGGCCATCTCCTAATTTGAGAATATGATCATATTTTTTTTCTGCAGCTGATCTTTTCAATTAAAAAAAAAAACAAGCACAGCTGGAAAAAACACATGCAAATTTTGGTATTTTGGTCCAGCAATATGCAAGCATATCCACAGTAAGGGTAATTTTCTGAAGCTGCCTCATTAATGAGCTCTAGCCTCTGTGCGTTTCCAGCAATCACGCTGCACTCTAACAGAGCCACAATTTTCTGAGTACTACATAAGGTCATGCCATAGAAACAGTGCCTTTCCTCATAAAGTATCAGACTTCTTATCCCAGAACTTTCTGTTATCATATGGAATGTGTGGAACACAGCGTCACGACATGGCCTCCGCTCATTTTGCTTTCTCTAGACACACTTGTTACAACCCTTTTTACTTCAAGGTATGACTCAAAACCACTGTTGGAAGGGTGCAAATGACCTCTCCACTTTAGAACTGCTGGCAATTCGCTACTGTTAACTGCCTACCTTACTGGAAATAGGGATATTAAAAAAAAAGTAAAAACAAATAATTTTAATTCATTGTCCATACAAGAGATTCTGCAATGATGTCACGGAAGCCACTCTCTTCACTAGATGTCACTCTGGAAAAGAGTGACACCTGTGTCTAACAAGCTTCAGGCTCAAATGCACACCCTGGAAGAAAGAAACATCACTGGGTACAAGGGGAACACTGTGTTCCAACCTTGCAGCCCAACACAATACTTTTCAAAGGATTTTAAATATCCTTAATGGGGTCCTAAATGGCTCCTATTTCTTACTCTGGTGAACTGGCATGTCCACATTCTCACTCTGGTTCAAGGATGCCATTTGAATGAGACAGTGGCCAGAAATATGCTGCAGCTCTATTCCTGCAGCTGCGACTCCCAAGCTGGAAAGAGGAAATGTCAGTAATGCAAAAAGTAAAAGGAGAACCAGAGCAATTGGTGCTGCTGGTGCCTGACTCATTAGCATGGGGCATGGTTGATTCTCCAGAGCGGAGAGAAGCTGGCACAAATGCCTGGCAGTGTGTGCTCCGTTCTATCAAGGGAGAGGAATTGATCATTTGTGCAAGAGGAAAAAAAAGAGGCTTCTCGCTGCCTCACTGGGTCTCTTTATGTGTGCTGCTACTGTACTGCTTTAGGAACAAGCATAGTGTGTCTATTTTTAGGGCAAATGTGCCTACTCTATCTTCGCCAACTCAATCTTTCTACGTGACTAATTTGCAAGTTGAATTATCTCGGTAAATAGGCTGACTCACTTGCAAATAATCTGCAGAATTTAGCTGTCCATTAGGTTTGTCTCATGAAGGAGGTTCTTTTGTTTTGCTCCAGTTACTGAAGTAAGCCACAGTTGTACTCTGCTTAATGATTAATAATAATAATAATAATAATAATAAATAATAATAATAATAATAATAATAATAATAATGGAAGTTATTCTAGGTGTTAAGAAGTACCTTTCTATAGAAAAAAATGAATTTATGTATTGGGCTATACTAAGAGTCAGGGCAGTGAATTAAGTTAAACAAAGAAATGAACCATAGATATTTCTGTCTAATTCTAGCATTTAGTTCTTTCACTTTATCAGAGTTCATGAAAACATAAACTTCATGTCCAATGCCCTTCATTGAGCAACGTCATCTGATTTTTATCCCTGATGAAACCTTGAGTCTTAAAACCTTGAGTCCTAAAGCATCAAAAGAGTAGAAATTGAGAACATAAAATTCTGTCAAAAAATTGGAAGGAAAATGACATCTATAAAATCAGTGACAATAGTATTTACAGCATGTTTTATAGTTTCAAGGAAGTGTGTCACAGAAGGCACAAGGTTCTGTTTATCATGCAAGGTGAATTTCTGAGAGTTATGTACCTTAGTTTAAAAATAATTATTAATGCACACTTTCCCTGATTGCCAAATACATTCAATATGGCAACATAAAAATAAAATATTTAGCACACACACACACAAATATATTTTGGTCTCAAAAGTAATATAGTTTAAGTATGTATGAAATATATAAATATATATTCATTGCATAAAATATCCATATTATTTATATAGTGTGATAATTTATATTTACCTAATCTTTTATCACAAAGCAGCAACCAGTGTCCAGAATATACCCAATTGTGGTTCCTAAAACATGTTTAGGATGAACTGAAATGCTGGCTTTCAATTCTGACTTGTCACTTGACCCAGTCTCCATTTCTGTGGTGATTCATTAACACACAAGCATTATCTATACTTCATAGGTACAGAAAAATAATTTGTTGAATTGGCTTTATCTTGATGTTTTTACCTATAAGGATAACGATTGCTTTCTTCTTATAAAGGGTATATCTTGTTCAATCAGCGTTGTTTAAACATGGCAAAGTTAAAAACAATATATGTACTTGAGGACCTAGGAATGACCAAGCAGCTATAAGAAAAGTTATGTGCACATGGACCTCTCTCTGTCTCTGTCTCACTCTGTCTCTGTCTCTCTGTCTCTCTGTTTACATATATCTGTGTGCACATACACCAACAGCAAAGTGTGGAATATGTTATCAGTATCAGATATATGAACAGTTGATGCATGATAAGAAGCAGATTGTTGTTAGACTATTTTACATTATTTTGCTCTAAGTGTTCTACAGACAACACACCATTTTTATACGAGTGCTGGAGGCACACAGTTCCTGTCACCTGCTTTGCTTGAGCCAGAATTCTAAGCAGAATCTTTCCCATAGGAGCACGGGCAACCTGCTACAAGCACATTTCTTGCACTCCCCACCATCCTGGGATTCCTTCACAATCACATTCACCGGTTGCAAGTTGCTGTCCCTCCCAAGGGATCAAACTGATGTCTCCTCTGACCCACATCCTGGCCCCTCTGTAAAATGAAGCTGCTTCACTTGCATAGAGAAAGGCACCATTGAGTTGGATCTCATCAAAGACATAGAAATGCCATGCCCTTGCAGTGATACCTCTGAAATCTGCTAGCAATGGCATCTGCACCTCCTGAGGAGTTAGTTCTGCCTGACTCTGGGTTACAAACCTATTTGTCCTTTCTTCCCATGTGTCATCCTCACTCCTAGAAATATCTTCTCAATTGCCATGTCTTGAAATCTCATTCTGGGTTTTTTCTTGGGTGAGAGAGCCGACACCCTTGAAAATCACGGGGCAATTTCATTTTCCCTCCTCCAAAGCAGAGTGAAATGTTAGAGTCCTCTACTCTGTGTTGGCTGTAGGCACTATCAACAAACAAAAGAGAAGCTAATACAAAATTGTCATCTCAGTCAGCATGATATCATGCTGTCCACGGGCTTACCAAGAGTCCCTATGAAGATGACAGCACAAACATCAGGACAAAAAGGTCGTTGTTCTGCCCCAAGGTTGTGTTCAGATGATAAAAAGGCACAATTCTTTCCCCTAAAGCCCAGGGTGTCGGTTATATGGAAAAATTCACTTATCCCATTGTAGTTCCTTGCACCTTCCAAAGGTAGAAATGATGTCAGAGACACAACTAATAGTTAAATCATGGCAAGTCATGATTCGATTTGCGAATGTCACAAACAGAATTCAAGAAATTGTCCATCATCGGCTCTATTAAAGTGCATTCAGATCTGCGCACAGCAATGGCAGGAAAGGTCAGAAACACCCGACTCAAAGAGAATAATAACTGGGAGCTCAGAGGTGTCAGGAGGTGAGATGCATGAATCCTGAACTGAGTTGTTAGGGATACATGAGACCAAGATGCTCTTGATGAAAAAAATCCCTTTCGTGGAAGAAATAGGAGCAAGTTTAATCAATGCACATACCTTCCAAAGTGAGAGCATGAGAGAAACCAGAGCAGCTGGACAGCATAGCAAATGTAATGAGCAGAAATAGATAAATTCACCATGTATGGAGCCTTCAAGAAGACTGGAGCAGACAGAGTCTGGAGTTTGTAGAATTCAATGAATACCCACTCTTGGTCACAATTTCATTGTGACAATATACCACTTGTCTGATGGTCATAGAAACACAAATTTGCTAAGGACTAGACTCTCAGTATCCCAACTGTTGAATGGCCTCTGAAATGTTTGTTTCACCACCAGGTTTCATGGATAGAAGGACAATAATATGATGGAAGTTACTGCCACTGTAGGCCAGAGCAAAGGAATGAACAGAGTAAGGGACACCTAAAATCAAGTTTACATATTTACAGCTTTGAAAGCCTTGTTTAGGCATTTGTAGGAGTTCCAAACTGGTTGTGAGCAACATAGCAGAACACATGAAGAAAATACACTACCTCACAATGTAGGAAAAGGAATAGGAAATATCTCTTCCTAGCCTTCTCTATTTTTTCAGATAATGGAGTATTAATACGCTAAAATCAATACATAAAATACTTAAAAAGAAATTATAGACAAGCACACTATGAAGCTAGATTAGTAGGACCTGAATAAAGGTCATAAAATCATTTGACAATGTCAAAGCTTTAAAAAGTCAAATTACTAATGGGAGCAAGAAATTTTAGACACGTGAAAGGACCTGTTAGAAAAAAATAGGAAAGTCCAATTTTAACTACCAACCAAAGTATTTAACTACATATTTCATCAATCTAATCCAAACATCTTACTGTCATGGTAGAAGGTTGTACTGATGAACCATGCAGACTTTTCCCCTCGTCGTTGTGTAAGTTTTTCATACATCAGATTAATGATGACTACAGACTAGCAGAACAACAAAGCACACTATGTAATTTCTAGAGCAAATATATAATTTTTCGTGCTATATTTTACCAATAGGTAGAGGACTTTGGGCTCCAATTGGTCTTATTAATTAGAAACAATACCAGGAACAAAAAGCTGAGAATTCAAAAGAGCTGCCACACATTTGCCTTGGAAGAAATCAGAACCAGATGTATTCATTCTCTGATGGAAAATACTTTTTCCAAACTGGGAAGATGGATCAGCAGTTTAAGAGCACTAGCAGCTCTTCCAGAGGACTCTGATTTGATTCCAAGGACCTACATGGAAGCTCACATCTGTCCACAACACAAATTACACGGGATCTGATGCCCTCTTGGGGCTTCTGTGTGTATTTGGCATGTACAAAGGACAAGGACATGGATGCATGCAAAACACCCGTACACAGAAAAAATTAAAACAAAAATGAAGATGAAATCCAGGTCAACATATTGATTCAATGGACCTCTTAGGAAAAACAAACAAACAACAAACAATGAAGAACACCACAGTAGAATACAGGGGAAAAGATAAAGAAGAGAATGTTGTAGAAATTATCAAATGCTGTTTGCACACGGAGATTCAGCACAGTGCGCATCAATTTATAATAATAAACTGATCACAAGTTTTGAGGCAAAATTTGAGTCGTTTTTTGTTAGAGAACTATGCTAAGGGATTCACAAATATTTACTTTTTTATTACAATATATCAAACTTACTGTCAGTTAATTCCAGGCACTATTTAGATGCCGCAAAAATGTGAACAGACAGCAAAGGTTCCTGTCCTTAAAGATTTCTTTCTTTGTAGTTTTTTGCACCCTCATCTCTGTCTCTCCCCACCCCGTGTGTGTGTGTGTGTGTGTGTGTGTGTGTGTGTGTGTGTGTGTGTGTGTGTGTGTGCATATACACACAGATACTACAAGTAAACCTCTCAGGTGTCAGGAGTTAGCCATCTTATTTTCTAAGACAGCTTCTTCCCCTACTCTAACATCACTATGTAGACTAGACTGTCTGGCCAGTGAGACCCGGGGACCCATCTCTCTCTTCCTCCCAAGTGCTAGGATAGCAAAGATGCTCCTGCAACCTGGGTTTTTCACATGGACTCTAGAGACTGAACTATAGTTCTGGTGTTTACAAAGCAAACGTTTTCCCAACTGCCACATTCCCCGTTCTGTGTGGAGTTCATGTTCAAATGATGGAAAGTCAGTTAAACCAGCTAAAAAAGAATGCATATAACACAATTTCAGTTAAAGTGAACTAGAAGTAAAAACCCAGCATAGTAGGTGAAAAAATGGATCCATATCCAGATGGACTGGCTACAAAAGCCTTCTCTGATGATCTAAGAGGAGATTTGAAAGAATGTGGCAGGCAGTTCTCTGGATGAACAGAATCAAGGGGCCAAGAGTTTGACATGAGAAGCAGGAAGCATGTTTACTCTGACTGTGACCAACATAGAATTGGTTGGTGCATGGTGTGTGTTAGGAGAAAAAATTCTAGTCAAGAAGGCAGCAGTGAATGGAAGAGCTTTGTGATAACACACTTCTTCTCACCATGATTCTGCCTTGTAGTTAGTTATTGTCATACCCCTCCTTACTACATATACCAACAAAAGCTTAAAACATACTCTCAATCAGACACAAGAAATGGCTTGCCACTGTTGAGTGACTAGACTATATGTGTAACCTCCAGATTCTATATATGCCTGTACGTATTATATCTGTCTGTATAACAATGCTGATCCTAATTCTGATGATTATATCCTGAATTTGGAATAGTTTTATATATGAATCCCTCTCCATATATTCATATATGTATATACATATATGCAATATTTGCATGTGAATATATTACATAATGTTTGGTTCTAAAATCTCCTATTTCACATTTAACTCCATGAATTCTGCTTCTGTGTCATATTTTGCTTTAATAATAAAACATAAAATATAGTTACTAATTTCCCATGTTCATTCCCCAACACTACTGTACCTAAGTTTAACTTCAATGTTAAATAACTCTATAGTAACTACTAATTATATACAACATTATTTGAATGACAAATATATCCAGAACTAAAACTGAAATGCTACTTAACTGCTTCTAAAAAGAGAAGACACTTCTTACCAGGCTAGGGATTACCTTGTAGGTTGATAGAGATGTCTCAGGTAAGTGTTGGAGTGCAGGCTGACTCATATAGAGGTCCAAGGCCTGAATAGAAAGTTCCTTGGCTGTCCTTCAATAATATTTTTACTATGTTCTACATGAGACCTGTGGTTGCCTTTATTGACCGATTATATTAAACAATTCTTAGATCATAATTTCACTAAAGGAAGAATTTTCTTCATCTTTTTTTCATGCAGCATACTCTCTCACAAGATATTAAACAAGTGCACAATTGAATAATGGATCATCTTCCCTTCTAAAAGAAGTCTTGATTCCTGAATGTCTTGCTGAATATTAAAACTCTATAGCTTATACTGCACATGTAAGACCTCTACATTTTTCCAGAGTCATCCTGCATGGGAACTTTGTTTATTCACCACTTAGATAAAATGATAGGCTTTTGGTAATTGCCAGTCTTCAGCTCCAACAAGCTCTTTTTAGCCTTATGGTCTTAGTATTTACCATATAGAGATCATGCACAACTTCATGGGTCCACTGGTTGCATCTCAATCCTTTCATTTGGAGATAGAAATTATATATAGAAGTGATCATAATCCAAAAATTAGTTAACTTATGTTGTTTAACTTGTTTTGTCTGGATAGCCAATGAATTGCAAGATGTGCAATGACATAATAGAAAAGATGGAGAAGGAAGAGGAAAGGACGCAAGCACTGAAGAGGAGACAAGGTCGGCAGGACAACCCTTTCCTCAGCTCCCATTGCTTTCATGGACTTTCACATAGTTCCCGAAATATCTCAGAGTCTCTGAAAGCAACTGTCTCCTGCATATATCCTTTGGACATCCTTTGAAATTCAAAAGAATCTCAGGAACTTCTCAGATGGCTTCTCAAGTGAGAGGGCTTGCTTGGAAACACTGATGAGCTGACATCAATCCCTGGAGCCCAAAGGATAGACAATTCTTTGACTTCCATATGTGCAAAGTGGCACTCACACACACACAAACACACACAGGGCACATATCATCATCATCATAGTAATGATAATGTTTTTTTTTAAATCTAGCAAATGAATAACAAGTGCAACTACTAAAGTTAGAAATTGCACCTGGAAATATTCTCATGATTTAAAACACAAGAAAATTTTGTTGGTTTATTACCAGTGACTTCAGTTCCATTAACTTTTTTATTAATTTTTTTTCATTTATTTTACATAGTGACCACAGTTTGCCCTCTCTTCTCTCCTCCCATTCCCTGCCTCCATTTCTCTTCAACCCTACCCCATCTCCTCCTCCTGTCTCCACTGAGAAAGGGGCAGGCCTTCCATGAAAGTCAACAAAGCATGGCATATCAAGTTGAGGCAGGATCAAGGGCCTCCCCCTGCATCTAGATTGGGCAAGGCAACCCAGCCTGGGGATTGGGTTCCCAAAAACCATAATGAGCACCAGGAACAGGTCCTGATCCCACTGCTAAGAGCCCCACAAACAGACCAAGCTACACAACTGTCACACAAATGCAGAGGACCTAGGTAGGTCCCATGCAGGCTCCCTAACTGGTCTATAGTTGGTGAGCTCCTAGGAGCTCAGGTCAGCTGTTTCTGTGGCTTCCCTTGTCATGACCTTGAACCCCTGGCTTCTACATATCCTCTTCTCTTTCTTCAGCAGGGCTCCAGTGCTTCTGCAGTGCTCGCCTGCAGATCTCTACACCTGCTTCCATTGGTTACTGGATGAAGGCTCTCTGATGACAATGAGGATTATTAACAATCTGATTACAAGAGAAGGCTAGCTCAGGCACCCTCTCTACTATTGCTAGGAATCTTAACTAGGGTCATCCTTGTGGATTCCTGGGAGTTTCTCTGGTACCAGGTTTCTCCGTAACCCCCAAATGACTACCATCAAGATACCTCTTTCATTATTCTCCTTGTCCATCCTGCCTCCAGTCACCAAACCTGATCCCTCATGTTCTCATACCTCCATCCCCCTCTCCTCTGTCCTCAGTTTACCCAAATCTCTCCAAGCCATGTAAGCAGGAGGGGCCAAAGAGAGATGCATGGTTTTCCCTGGGAAGGAGAAATAGAATAGTTCCACTAACTTTTAAAAAATTAGATAAGAAAAGATTTCCTGAAAAAAAAAAACACAAGTAAAACTAATTTTGTAGACTTCATTTTTTACATTCTCATCATCCTTTCAGATCACAAAGTGCAGTAAAACAAACAAACAAACAAAAAATCCAGTAAGAGATGACCTTAAGAAATAGGGAAAATAATGTAATGAAGACAGCATTGGGGAACAAGAGGAAGCACAAGAAGGTAGCCATAGTACTGTGGCCTTCATCAGCTGCATGGTGCTTCCTTTGCAAATGGGCCAAGACAATGATAAGCACAATTGGGAAAAGCCAGGCAATGAGTTGGAAATGGAATTGAATTTCTTGAGACACAATACCAGAGGTATGACAGCTGACAGAGAAGAAATAAAAAGAAAAACACAATGACAAAAAATATAATTTATTTCTGTACATCTTGTAGAGACACAGAAGGCAGCCTGAGCCAATACTTTGTTCATGCTACAAGTGCATAGCTTTGTGTTTTTATTCTGCAACAACATTTAGCAATCACTTTTTCCAAGAGAGTCTCACAAACCCATTCCCTCTTAGAGCTCACCTTTATCTGGTTACAGATGGGAAAGTCGTCATGATTTTCTAAATTATTGTTAGTAATAATATATAAAAATCATCGTCCACAATGCATAGTCATTCTTGTATAGCAATGATGTCATGAGAAATAGTTTACCACAGACAAGTTTGATGTGAAGTTGTGCTTGATGACCTGATTGACGTAATAAAACAACATCTAAGCCAGGTGGTTTTGGCATATCCCTTTAATCCCAGCACTTGGGAGGCAGAGGCAGGTGGACCTCTGTGAGTTCGAGGCCAGCCTGGTCTACAGAGTGGGCTCCAGGACAGGCTCCAACACAGAGAAATCCTGTCTTGAAAAACCAAACAAACAAACAAAAGTACTTTGGGAATTCTGCATCTTACATGAAAAATGAGTGGGAGATTATACAGCCAGTGGCTGTTAGAAAGATGACTGTATGCTTATGATCCAGGATGGACACTAACCCCAAGGAAGTCATGAGCCTTAGAAGAAGCAAGCTGCTGATTAAGCAGATGAGTATTGCTTCACCCTCCCTTTGGGGTGTGACTCACTGGGAGATAAGCAGAAATAAAAGATTAAAAACAAACAGGTTGGCGGTTTCTTTCTTTTAAATGGTAATTCTTTGTAAACCTACAGAAAAGAAAAACTAGGAAAAGTTGGGGATTTGTGGGAATAGAGAAAAAATTGACTTGTTCTTTTCACAAAGGCTTGAAAGACAAGTGACATTCAGAAGGACGGTTTTCCCTACTTCTCTGTGTCCATTTGTCCGTCTCCATTTGCATCTCTGTAGCTTTGTCGCAGGACTAAGTTGAATAAAGGAACTGGAGCCCAAAATTGTGGCATGTAATACTAACTCCAGGTAATTAGTGTCAGAAATTAATTAATTGATAGACTTAGTGGCTTTCTGGAGAATTGGAGAAGAGCCAATTTGTGGGAAGAAAACACTGGATTATAGTATCAGAAGTGCTTTTGGGTGGAACCATAATGTGATCAGTGAGAAGGAACTATCATGCCATTCTTTGTAAAATTCAAGGAATTTTTTGTTCTTTACATTCTTGTACACCTTGGTAGGAGATGGACGGAAAGAATCATGAACCTGAGGTATTGTACAGGAGCCCAGCAGTATTTATAAAAATGTGGAGATGACTGATACATCTTTTTTTCTTTGTTAGAGAGAATCTGTGTCCCTCTATGCAGGTCTTCATTGAAAAGTAAGAACCGTGGAAGTTAGTTAGTGCTGGGGCTGGGGAGATAATCAGTGGGTAAGAGTTCCTTGTCTCAGGGGGAAAAGGTCTTGAGGAAAAAAAAATGAGTGAAAAAAGGGACACAGACAGCCATTAGCATGTTCCGTCTGCTCCACGGGCTACCAGAGTTGAAAATACTCTCACTCTCAAGTGCATGCATCACACATACACACCACTCCTACACAATACACACACACACACACACACACACACACACACACACACACACACACACACACACACACTATAGTCTGAATTTGCATCTTTGAAAATCTTCTGCAAATAAGATTTTGGAAAATGACTCCTATCCTGCTTACATGGAGCTTCTCAACACACAGTAGCGAGTATGAGCCTACGGGTATGTTTAAACAGAGCATTGTGGAGCTCCCCTTTTGCACTCGCCTTTCCCTTGGTAAAATTCTTTGAAACAGACCCACAAACTTACCCAAAGTCAAGAAAGTTAAATCATATTTAAAACGTGAATTATCAATTTCTAATTGACAGATAGTTGTAGAGAGGCCAGGAGTTGAGAGGTAACTTCTCAGAAGTGATGTATGGACACCGATATCACTCACTTAGCATCATCAAGGGCACTGAAGAATATTTTCATAGCAATTGTAAATATGACATTTAAAAATACCAATGTCAAGCAATATCTCTTTTCCATCATCTGTTATTTAGGATGGTTCTTATTTCTCTTGTGATCATGTATTAGGATATTTTCAAGAACACACTGCAGTGTGATATACCAGAAAGGAAAGTTTCACATGCTTTTTATGATAAGAGAAGAAATTCACTCATGAACATAAATTAGAATTGTATATTTTAAAGCTAAAATGAAGTATATTTTGCAAGGGATTGTGAATACTGTATTTTTCCAAGTGATTGCTATTAGAATTCATAATACAGATTAATGGGATGTAAAAACTGAAAGATTTGATGTTCAAATGACTTTAAAAATTCAAATTTGAAACAGAGCCACAACTGGGCATCTCTTGTCACAAAATGAAGCTTCCAGTCCTGGGGTTTGTTTATGTCTAAAGACTTGTTGGAAAACTCATTGGAATACACAAACAACCTAGGCTGTTGCCAAGATTGTAGGTCAATCTTCTTCACAAAGGAGCTACCAAAGGAGACCCATAAATACCAAACCAGCCACAAACTCTTTGATCTCCAACAGTATCCTCCCTTGAGATATGCAATGGTGGCACAAAACTTGTGGTGGTAACCAACCATTCTGTGATTTGACTGAAGGACCACTCCTTGAGGTGGAACCCATACACAACACTACTTGGGTGATGGAGAACCAGTGACCAGATAGCCTGGGAGCCTAAGGTAAAACCAAATACTTCTTTAAAAAAAAAAAAAAGAAAAAAGAAAGCCTGGAAATGATGGTGCATGCCTTTATCCCACTTGGGACACAGAGACAGGCTTATGTCTGAGAGTTTGAGGCCATCCTGGTCTACAGAATGGGTTCCAGGACAGCCAGAGCTACACAGAAACACCCTGTCTTGAAAAACCATAAAAAAGAAAAAAAAAAAACAACAACAAACAAACAAACAAAAAAAACCTCCTAAATGCTGTGGAATGTCGTTCTGTATGCTGTGAATATGTGTTGCTCTGATTGGTTGATAAATAAAATGCTGATTGGCCAGTAGCCAGGCAGGAAGTATAGGCGGGACAAGCAGGCAAGTAGAATTTTGGGAAGAGGACGGGCTGAGTCAGGAGTCTCCAGCCAGATACAGAGAAAGCAAGGTGACAAGGCAGAATTGAGAAAAGATACCAAGCCACGTGGCTAAACATAGATAAGAATTATGGGTTAATTTAAGTGAAAGAGCTAGTCAGTAATAAGCCCAAGCTAATGGCCAACCAGTTATAAATAATATTAAGCCTCTGTGTGTTTATTTTATAAAAGACTGCAGGAAATGTGGGTGAGAGATTTGTCCAGCTTGCAGGCCAGGCAGGACACTGGAAAACTTCCAGCTACACCTAAAGCCATTCTACCCTACTCATAGATCAGTGCCTTGCTCAGTCATCATCTTGCTTCCTCTACTCTAGCAGCAGTTGGGAACAGATACAGAGACATACAACCAGACATTATGCAGAGTGAGAGACCTGGAACAAGCAACCTAAACACAGAATCTCTCAGTCAAATTCCCTCCCCCTCAGGGCTCAGGGAACCCTGCAGAAGAGGCAGGAAGATTGTAAGAACCAAAAAGGATGGAGAATGCCCAGGAAAAAAAATATTCTAAACACAGCAGGACTGACACATACTCGATTTCACAGAAACTATGGCGGTATGCACAGGGCATGTAAAGGTCTGTTGACAGACAGAGTTCCAATACCAAGAGAAGTAAACACCTGTCCCCATGCCTAACCCAGAAGCAGTCTCCAATTGATAACCACTTGCAAATGAAAATTTGTTTTTCTCTAAGGGAGTCTCATTGGGGAAACAAACTGCTCTTAAGGATTAAGCTGCATGCCCAGCAGTAGATGGCCAACAAAAAACAAAATCAGTGGTAGCATCTTTGAAGGTTCCTTGTGTCATAATGGTGTGTGAGGGCTCTTCATTTTTCTTTTGTTAATTTTTATCTTAATTGTTTTATTTTATTTACATTGTTTCTTCTCTTTTTAAGTTAGAGGCCCTTTGTATATGTATATTATGGTTTTTAGTTTGGTGTTTTTCTGGGATTCTTGAGTGTGAGTTTAAGTGGGTCTTTGTTTCTTGTGCCTCAGTGATATCCAAGCCACCACCTCCCACCCTCAACACCCCCTCCCACGCCCCATTTGCTCTATAGAGAAAAAAAAAAGTCTTGACTTGGCTCAAATCCTCTTAGAGTTCTTCAAGAATGCCCCAGATGGGCTTGTAAGATGAGGGAGAAATTTTGTTGGAAGAATAAAATCATCATGAATATCTTTGACCTTGAACAAACTTTTGTTTGTTTTTGTTTTCCTTAGTTTGGGTAGTTTTTATAGTCACTCTAATTATTTCCATCTTCTTCACTTGGGTATTAGAATGAGGGACTGTGTCACCTTCCTAAAGGTTTCTGCCTTTGACGATCATATACATAAGCCAAATTTACTCTTAGGAAATTGCTGTAGAAAGCATATTCTAATATTAATCTAAGTGAAGGGCCCTTGAAGTAAACAGTTATATCAACCTGCCTATCAGGAAGACACAGCTAATATTGCCAAGAAAGTAAGTCATGTGTGTCCTAAAAATTTTCTACATATCTTTATAAACTATGCATGGGGAGATGATGGGAGCATTCAATAGTTAGCTGCTCAGTGCAGTAAGATTTGGATCTGGTCAATTTTATTTATTTTAATTTATTTCTCATCCTCTATATAAATAAACACTTGAAGCATAATATAAAATTTTTGTCTATTAAGCTCTGACATAAAACTAAACATGGGGAGATACTCTAAAATAATAGGCGCAAAGGCCTAAGAAATACCATTGTACCGATTAGCAAAATGAAAACCACTGGGCTATTTCATCTACTAGCTTGAAACATCTTGAGTAACGTGAAAATTCTTTGGGTGCATATCTGCAACAAGTTAATACTTAAATTTATTTGATATGATCAATACAGCACACATTTAAGAGCCAAAGGCAATCTTCAAGAAAAATGATTTCAGTAGCTACAAATTAAAAGTCAAATAAAACAAACAAACAAACAAACAATAGCACAAACATTTCTGATAGATTTGACTTAAGACAAATAAAGCAATAGTGGCTGGGGAAACATTCTAACACACGTATGTTATGCATGGGCAGGTTATGAGTTTCTTTGTTTACTTCCCCAGAAGGCTTATAATGTAAATACTTGCAATGTGCACACAAAATTCCTAAGGTTGTGATTAAAGGACCCAATGAACAGGTTAGATAGCATGTAAATTTTGTAGAGTTTCTGCTGTATTATTGAATAAAAAAGAAACAATATAAATGAATGTGAGTGAAGACAGTAGTGAATGAAATTTCTCATTTTATAACTTTTAAATTTACAGTATCTTCTAGGACTTATTTCCTGATGGTTGGGTATATAGCTATGTTCTGAAAGTTTTTCTCTGTCTTGATGACCTACCAATTCAGGTATTGAAAGTGTAGTTATATGTTTTGAGATCTATAGTTTACCCAAACAAATGTGTCATTGAATTGCATCAGTGATGACCAGAGACATATCAAATTTTTGTGTTCTTCTAAAAACAGAATGGCTGTAAGAAAACCCCAATCTAGTCAGGGTTTCTATCCTTACTGCATCCTTAGGGAGCCCCATGGCTCACTCTCTCAAGGAATGCTAACAGAAGTGTTATGCATCAGTTCTAACATTTAATAGCTATGATTGGTTTTTGACTAACCAGTTTTTGTTGTTGTTGTTGTTTTTGTTTAGTTTGATGTTTGGTTTTGGTTTTTTGAGACAGGGTTTCCCTGGGTAGCTTTGCTAGTAGCCATGAATCTGGTTTGCTTTCCTCCCAGCATCTAAGGAAGAAAATCTAAAATTCTAGGGAATGCAAAAGAGATTAAGATTCAATGCATTGGAGCACATCTATCAATTTGTGGAATATCATCAACTTTACATACACATTGTAGTTATATTAATGAAAGTACATTCTCTTATACATCACTAACAATTTAAGGTTAATTTGTTTTAGTAGGCTATCCAAGTTTGGGTAATAAAATTATAATAATTGCTCTTTTAATGATGTTTAAAGTACTTTGCATAGTTTGGCTTGTAATAATACAATAATTTACTACCTGCTCTATTATTGTACACACTTATAGCAATAGAAGTACAAAATACCTGTAAGTAAAGGTTACTTTTTTCCCTTCAGATACAATTAACCCAAGCTATACATGATTTTAGAAATTAGTTATTCCAGCTTTTATATTTCCTATAATTCATTTTCTTTGCTTTCCCTTTTTAAAACAATATTTCATGAGAAAATGACCCTGAAGAGTTCCTAAGCAAAATAATGTCTTTAATAAATTCTGCACTTTAATTTTGTATTTTAAAGTAATGTTTAGATCATTATAAAGTAGTACATGTAGGCAGTTCTAGGGTCCGAAAAGATAGAGTCTACAAATGAGTTCCATAAAATCTGAAGTAAATACTGAATGGTCTCACAGTTTGTTTTGTTGATTTCTCCTTTTGTTTATAGACCCCTTTCCTGATAAGTGGACCTCCCTAAACATCTGACTTTTATCTATAGGTTAAGTTGAAAAGTATAAGGTTTAAAATCACATATATTTCCAAAGAAAAGGAGTAAAGAGTTTCAGAATATTAGGTTAATAAGTGTTACAGAAGTCATTCTCATTGTCATTGTTTTAACAACAGAATTGTAGCAGAACTGAAATTCTTAGGAATATCTGCCTAATGGTCTGGCTTGTAGGCAGTTCCCAGAAGGATATAAAGAGGAGGGAAGACCAGACAATATCTGATAGGGTCTGACCTTGAGAGTGACTTACACACATCCAGTGTAGACTTCCAATGTTCACAGATAGAGACATAAGGTAGATTGCTGCTCCTCCTGGTATTAATTTCATGGAAAATCAAACCATATAGATGAACAGTTAAAAAAGATGAGTTAACACATGCTAAGTATCCTGTTGAAATTAGAGCATAGAGGATGTTGAAGTCTTTGACTTGTCAGATTTTAGGCTGTATACTCCCTTTGCTACTACAATTGTGAAAATGAGACCCGATAGGGAGGTCTGGCCTAATAATGTAGCTACTTCATTCCTAAGATTGGTGACCTGTGTGACTGATCGGATGTTCTCTATCAACAGGGTGGTAGGATTGTAACATAGGCAGGGTGCTCTGTAATTCCTGATGTCTGACAACAAATGACATTCATGTGAGACTTGCACTTCACTTCCAAACTGTGTCAACACTTATTTATGATAAAGGAGGGCTGGGTAAAAAGATGCAGTGCTGTTACCATATATCAGAAAGTTTTACATTCAGTTTTGTAGGTAGGAGGAATAGCTAGTCTGTGCTATATTTGCAACTTCAATATTTCTTTTATATTAAAAAAACATAAGAACAACATTGTCCATAAGATGATCTCCTAGTACTTAGTGTCCTTCAAGCATCAATTAAAATAGTTACCCATTCTTCTCTTATTTTATTCTAAACTGTCTATTACCTCACCTTCAGCAAGAATAAGTGTTTACACATGTTCACTAACAATTGGCTTTTATTCTTATACCCTCATTCCCAGCTTAGACTCACTTCTCAATCTTTAGTATTAGCAGTGTCTGGAAAAAGTCCTAATTGAGAATTGAGTTAATAACCCTTAATAAAATACCTGGGTCAGAGTACTTGAAAGTTTGCCTGAAGCTGTAAGACAAAAGCAAGTATCTTCCAGTATCTACTCAGAACTGGAACTCATACTTCTGCATAAGTGTAAAAGATAACTGCACTTTCTTTCAAGCAGAAAATGATTCGTGAAAAAGAAAAAATGTGAAGGATAAGGAGAGCTAATGTGTCTCAGCAATGGAGATTTGGGGACGATCTCACTGACAACTTAACATGAGCACCTACAGAAACATATGAATACAATTCTGTTAGTCAAAAAACAAACACAAGTACTACTTCATTCAGCCTTGCTCAATAATACCAGAAGATGAAAATAGTATTACCGAATGCCTATAAAACAAAAGCACCCAGTTATATAGAATATAAATGTGTAAACAAAAGAATACAAAGGCAAATTGTATTCTTTCTATTGTACAAAGTATTGAATCAATATGAATTTGAAGGTAGTCCCTACTTTTGGGTATGTATGGAAGTATGTTATATTAAACTAAACTCAAAGTGCTTCAAATATCCAATTATATGAGTTCCTAGAGAACTTTGATGCAGTTAGGATCATGAATATGAGCCCCAGGATATAATATTTATAAACCAAATTCAGGAATCTATTAAGATTATATGGTATAAACAGGTGGGGTTCTTGTCAGAAAGACAAATTTTGTTCAACATTATGTAAATCAATAAATGCATTACAGCATATAAACAAACTTAAAGATACTATCCACATAATCATTTCAACTGACGCTGAAATGACACTTGATAAAGTTTAACCCGCTTTCATGATAAGAGTCTTGGAAAGTAGGACTGAATAGAGCAAAAATCAAAATAATAAAGGCGGTATGCAGCAAATTCGTAGCCAACATTAGTACATAGAGATAAGATGACTGCATTTCCTGTAATATCAACAATGAAACAATGATATCCACTCTCTCCTCTCTTATTTGATAGAGTACTCAAAGTCTTAGCTATAGCAATTAAAGAAGAAGAAAATGAAGGGGATAAAATAGGAAAGGATATGCAGACAACATGATTCTTTCCTTAAAAGACCATACAGAGTATGGTGGAAAATGCTTAGATCTCATAAACACTTAAAGTTGCAAAATCAAAAATCAATATAAAAATAGAATATTTCAAGCAGACAAAAATTTACTCTTGGAGAAAGCAATTAGGAAAACTAATCTATTTTGAGTTACTCTAAATATTTAATACCTATGAATATATCAAGCCAGAGAAGAAAGACTTATATCATGACAACTTCATGACACTGTTAAAAAAGAAATCAAAGACACTAACTTTGAGGATGTTAAACTAACACACACCTGAATTTGCAGATTAATATTGTGAAAATGGATATAGCGTACAAATTCATCTATAGAGTTATAATAATACCTATACAATTTTTGATGCTATATTTCACAGATTTAGGAAAAATAATCCAAGAATTCTTAGGGAACCACAAAGGATGTCAAAAATCAAAGCAATCCTAAAGAGTATGAACACAGCTAGAGGCAGCACACTACCCCACCTCAAATTACACTACAGACCGTTCACCAAAAAGACACCTAGGAGTGGTGTAAAAACAAATTGGTGGATGGAAAGAGTACAAGGGAGGCCCAGGAAATCAACCCGCAAAGTTATACCCGCTAAATTTTGACAAATGACAAAAATATATATTGTTTAAAAAAAATTGCATTCCAGAAATGGTGCTGGCAAAACTAGTTTTCCACCTACAGAAGAGCGAATGTAGATTAGTATCTTTCATCTAGTATAAAAATGAATTTAAAATGGGTCAAAACGGATCAAAGACCTTGATTTAAACTTGAAACACTTGAATTTCTAACAACAAACAACAACAGAAAAAAAGAAGGAATAAATAAACCCCCAATCCAGGGAATCATCTTCAAGATGCTATCTTAGGTAAGAACTTTGTGAACAGTCACGGACAGCACAGAGACTGGTCCTGCTTACCAAGCGGTGGGACTTGTGCATGGCAGTTATGGTTCAGCACAGCAAAGGAAATTATCAGCCCATAGAATGGGAGAAAAGCTTGATTGGCTATTCTTCAGTCCAGGTGCGTTATTTAGGGTTTGCAAAAAAGACTGTAGATATTATATATCAAAAATATAAGACTGCCAATCTACAAAGAGGTGGACGAATTGTATAAACTGGCTAAAAATATATCTAAAAAGTTGAAATGCAAACTGCCAGCAGCTATTTTCCAAAGCATTCAACATCCTTAGTCATCATGGAAATACTAAACCTACTTGGGAGACACTACCTCACCCTAGTCAGAACGGGTATCACTAAGAAATAGGACAAATGATGCTAGAAAGAGTTTAGAAGTAAAGGAACTCCTACGAACTCTTCCTAAGGGGTGAAGATTAATACAGACAATACAAAAATCAGTTTAGATGTTCTCCAAATACTTAAAAATAAAACTACCATAATACCTAACTGTTTCACTCCTGGGCATAAAAGAGACATGACTTGTGACAAAGGATATATAAGTAATTAGTACTTTCAGGTTTGAACATTTTGATGGATTTTTCCCTTTTGTAGTGGATATGTAGAATATTTCTGAAATAATTTGTATTACTACAACAAATTATTTTCACAAATACCTTTCTTTCTATCTGCTCCTCTTTATGGAGATAATTTTTAACAATTTTTAAATCATCTCAATAAAATTCCTGTCCACTTTCATTATCTTCTTCTAGTAGCCTGCTTGGATTAATAGCCTACCGAGAAACATTTACCTATTGGGTCTTTGTTATGTTTTCTTCAGAAAGATATCTATTTACCTTTATTTTATGATGCAGATATTTTTGTGGCAGTTTTATTTTGTTGCTATTGCATTGTATGGCTTTCTTGTATGTATAGAATATGAGGGCCTCATTGGATACATGATAAGTAGGTATCTTTCCCATTTGTGGAGGTTTTTCTTTTGGTTGATTACATTATTTGCCGAGTAGAAGGTTCTTGGTTTAATATAGTCACATGCACACCTTTGCTCTTGTTAGTTATGCTTCTAGTATCATATGATTATATATATATATATTATATAATTATATATATAATATGATTATATATATATATATATATATATATATATATATATATATATATATATATAGAGAGAGAGAGAGAGAGAGAGAGAGGGGGGGGGTGGAGTATTTGCCAAGATGAGTGTTAAAGATCCCAGCCATTTCTTTCCAGAAGTGGTCATACTGTTTGGGTTATTATGTCTATTTCTTCCATTATTTTTGAGTTGATACAATAACCAGTCCATCAGATAGGAGAGGTGAAACCATTTTGAAATGCTGCTCTTCCTTAGGGTTGAAAGCACACTGCTTTTCTACAGAATTGACAGAAGAGCTTCTATTTCAACTCCCCAGTGCTGGCTAGAAATTTGTCTATTGTGCTCCAGCCTTTAAAAGCAAGGTGGTGCCATCAATTCAGGCTCCACTATTCTCCTTGATGTCTGTGAGTATTTGCTTAGTGATGATGAGTGAAAGGAGAGCAACTCTCACTCTCCTGAAGAATCACATGTAGGAAGCCAGCAGAGGTCTTAGGGTTGTGTGACAAACAGAAACCCAGTTTTCTCCTTAGTAAAGATTGTGCATCCAGGAGAATAATTGAGGATGTGATCCGTTGTTTTAAATAGTGAAAAATTCCTCCTATATTTTGGTCATGCTTTAACCCTAAGTTTTTCAGAAACAATTATGTGATACTTTATCAAATACCTCCTTTATTTTCTCTTTTGTTTACTTTTCTTTACTTGCTTTACTTCCATTGACCTGTGTGTGTGTGTGTGTGTGTGTGTGTGTGTGTGTTGATAATCAAGAGAGCACTCTATAGTTGTTAATTCAGTTCTTTCAAGTAAAATTATACATTAAGAAGAAACTTTTAAATAATCTATTTGTATTTCACCTCATAATTTTTTAGTTGTCAAAACTAATTTTCTGTGTTGTAGACAGCCATAAATGGGATATCTGTATCACATCCCCTCCCCCAAGGAATATTGCAGAATCAGGGAATATTGCAGAAGGGTGGGAAAATCACAGAAGCCAGAGATAGTGAAGGACAAAACACAGACAAAAACATGATAGGAACAATGGACTCATTTGGTTTTTATTTGTAAATGCACAGCACCTGGGTCACCAGCTTAAGGCTGGCACAGATCAAGTCACACAAACTTCCTGAGTTGAAGAGGGAGGGGATCACATGCCCAACAATAGCAGCGGAGCTCTGGACAGTTGATGGATACTTGGGGAGGCAGAGTCAGTTTTTTAAGGGTATGGTCCCTGACAGGTTGACCATGTTGCATCAGATAACTCTACATCTGTGTACTTCACAAACTAAATTCAGTGGGTTTCCAAAAAAAAAAAAAGGAGGAAGAGAGAGATACAAAGTTGGAAGGGTGTAGAAGTGTGGATGGAAATAGGATTAGTCAACATGAGTGGTAGGAGGTAAATATAATAAAAATACATTGCAAGCACATATGAAATTCTCAAGGTATTAATTAATATATTAAAATTATGAGAGTTGGTGAATGCATGCATGGATTATTTTCAAGTTATAGTAAATGTCTCCCCTAAGTTCTTTTCAAAAGGATCAGGAACAGAATTATTCTCAAATGAGTGGGAAGAATCGGGGCAAGGTGATGGGTGACTTTATCTTCTACAACCTGAATATTTACCATTCAATGGTACATGATAGGCTTTAAATGTACTGCAGACTCTAACTGTTCATTTGAATCTGCTCTTATATGCTTCAACATCACATGGTGAATAGGGTCTGCTTGATCAGATTCTAATTGTTGATAAAGGATATATATCATTTTCATTATTTTTACTCTGCATCACTTTAAAATTGAATCCTAAGAGATGAAAAGTCCCTTTTGAGTTTGCAAACTATTAAAGTGATTCAGTTATTTTAATGAGAGCATGCAGTCATTTTATAGTGATTGTTAAGCTTTACATAAATCTTTAAATTAGAAAGGCATACAATGTACAAACTCTATGCAGGTTTCTTTTTCACAAAGAAGTTGCCAGTAATTTGAATTTTCTTAAAAGAGAGTAGAGGAAACTTCAACCTGTATTATCTAACTTGAGAGCAGAAACTTTGTAAAGGTGCAGAACTGCTTATCAATCACAACTCTACTGTACGAACCCACCCTACACAAATGGTACTGTTACATCACTTCCAGAGAGTATGATGAGGACAGAAACCACATTTGAACTATTCAGAATATTCCCAAAAATCATTAATATGTCACTGAAAGAGGGTCTTTAATGGAGTATTTCCAAATTTCATAAAACATACATATACATACATACATACATGCATATATGGGGTGGGTGGAGTATTCATATATATGGACAAAAGTTGTGGAACAAACATAGCAGGAATCAGGCATAACACAAGGAGAAACATTTGGTCAAAAATCTTACTCAAAATAGAAGTAAGACAGAATATAAAGACTGCAGTCCTGATAGGATTCCCACCTGGAAATAATAACCAAAACATATATTCATTTTATAAACAGAATAGCCCTGTGAAAAAGAATGGAAGCAATTTAAATTTTCAGTGGTACAGTTACTTTTCACGAAAGTGGCTTCTTGCTGGGAACATTCTCTCATTCGCAGACTCCATATTCTGTGTTTCAAATGTATATAGCCCACTAAATGCTAAATGTTATTGTGGAGTGCAAACAAAAAAGCACAATAAGGCATCTGAGTTGGGAGAAAAACTCAAAGGTAGCAGATTAATGAAAAAGATTTGAGCGACATATAATCCCAGTTTCTTTATTTTCATATGAACACACTACTGTAGTTCAAAGTTGTTCACTTTTCCTAGGGAACAGATTTCAAATTATTTCACAGAAGAACACTTTTAAAATACTTAAACAGCAATAACAAAAGAAACTAACAGATGAGAAGCATACTGGCAACAAAGTCCCCAAATTCAAATCTGTCAGATCTTCACACAATTGACTAAATACAGTAAACAATTTAATTAAAAATATAAGCCATGAAGATAATTCAACAGCTAATGATACTGTTAGGTGAGTGATGTTCCTTTCCAATGAAGGAAGCTTAATAAACTCTAATTGCTTCACTGCCTTTATATCTAGCTTGCAAAAGATGATCTTGATAAAAACCAGTCACTGTTCAAGGATGCTCACAAATGTCTGAAACCAGGAAGCACACAGTGAGGATGACTTGGCTGCTCTATACGGATGCCTCTCCAGAATTCCTGGATGAGAAATGCTGCCTGGGGTACTCTGCAACATTATGAAATTCTGCTAGAACAGAAGCCATGATTAAAAAAATTATATAGGCCGGGCGGTGGTGGCACAGGCCTTCAATCCCAGAATTTGGGAGGCAGAGCCAGGCGAATCTCTGTGAGTTTGAGGCCAACCTGGGCTACCAAATGAATTCTCGGAAAGGTGCAAAGCTACACAGAGAAACCCTGTCTCAAAAAACAAACAAACAAAAATACAAATTCATGTCAAAATTATTGTGTCCCCACCCATGAGCAGATCATTTGGACTCTCTCAAGAAAGCATAGAAAGCTGTGTTCAGTGAGCAAAGTAATTATTACACATGAGGCTATTAAGAAGCACATATACTAAAAGTCGGTCATGTTCAAAGTCAAAGTAATTGATTAAACACAAATACATTTTATGTCTGGAATATGTAGATAGGGAAGAGCTATCTAGACTGCTTCATCCATCAACTTCACATGTGAACACTGTTGAATATATAAGCAACTTATTAGTCATCACTGTTCAAGGCAAAGAAGGAAGTTTGACATTGAACTTCACTAGGAGATCTGGAACATTCATATATAGCTGTCATTTGCCATGTGTACACAAAAAGATCATAGAGGTGTAAAATGATCAGGTAGGATAGAAATCGCATGGTTTTATATGTACTGAAGAAATGAATTAAATCTAAGATATGATAAACAACATGAATTGTTTCTGTTCATTCTGCAGGTATCTAATTCTTTAGAAATAAACATGACTGAGTTGGACATAGTACTCATACCTGAGTTCCAGGATCAGAAGTTCAAGTTCATCCTAATATACCTATTAAATTCCAGGACTTTCTGGGCTATATGAAATTCTACATCCCCAGTTCCTACATACCACAAAATGTCAGAAATAGCTTTAAGCAAGTTTAAATTTTAAATTGAAATACTATTAAAATTATTTTTCATATTTTTCCATCTCATTTTACTGTAAAAGTCATTTAAATTTGTTTACCTACAAATTCAAAAAAATCGGTCATATAAATACTGGCCTCACACTTATCTTACTATGATAGATATTTTCAGAACTCTGTTTTATTGCAAATTTTGTGGGTATTGCCACAATACATAATTTTGTTATAGAAAAGGGGAACATAGCATACAAAAATAAAATATAAGTGAAAGTTAGTAATAGACAATATTCCATCCAATATAGAAATACCACATACCATCCAATTACAACATCTAATGAAGAAATAAAATGAATTAGGTTTGAGGGGTGTGAGTCTTGAAGGACCAGCAAGTTTTCTAATGGTAACAAATGAGATGAAAATGTGTGTGATATAAATCAGATTGTTTTGTTCTAAGCACATTTTATCTAATTCTCACAGCACTGATTGTATCTATTCTCTACAATAGTGTGGAAACTTCAAAGCACCTACTACTCTTTACTTAGTAACAGCCTTTTCATTTTCTATTGCTCCTTATAACACTTTGGTTTAAAGGCCAAAAGCTCCTTCAGAGGACTGCTTCAGACAGGTTTTCAATGGTCATAAACTAAAGACACTAAAGCAACAATGAAAGTGTCCCCTAGAGCAAATGTTGCAAGATGAACTAACAGGTTTAACTTAAAAATCCCTTTCAACATGCACACAACACACAAACACACACACACACACACACACACACACACACACACACACACACACACGAGAATTTAGTGACACTGATGCTTAGCTGTCGTTGGTAGACTCCCACTAGAGCTGAATGGATCAGCTATGGACCAAAGCTAAACATCAAGTTCAGAAGAAAATAGCATTTAAGTTATGAAAAAATCAACCGTTTGTTTTGTGTAATTATCTGAATTAAATATATGATTCATTCAGTAGTTTATAGCAAAGTGGCTAGTAGGAAGGCCTTAGAGTGTTATCAACACTGAGAATTGGCACTACTTGAGGTGAGATGGATTGCCTTGATCTGAGCATGACATGTTAGACTCCTACACTGATTGTCACTTTCCCCTTGAAAACGTACTGTTGTTTTTATAACATTGAAAACTTATGTTTAAAAAAAATCATCTAGTTATCCTTATTAGAAAGCTCAGCCTTGGCCACATATACTCATTTGGAAGTATATGAAAGCAGATAAAGGAAGAGGGAGAGGGAAAATTCAGAAGAGCAAGAGAGAAGGGGAGAGGGAGTGGGAAGGATGAGGAGATGGCAGAAAGGAGGGTGAAGACTACCGAAAGACTGGTGTTAGCCTCTAGAAACACAGGGAGGAATCTGTTTTCTTTTTCTCCTCTGTTGTTGTTGTTTGGTTTTGTTTCCCCAATGTCAGTTCCAGTTTCCCTCTTACAAAGCTGTGTCTCCTCTCTGTGACTTGAATGTCAATAGGAGAGTCTGATCATCATTAAAATGTATCTATTAGAACAGATGGGTTCCCATTGCTTATTTAAGGAAATGTCCACCAGGCAAATACTATTTCAAAGTGAACTTTCAAATTTCTCCTCTGAAATACACAATGTACATGCAAATGTACATGACCATGGTATTGTTTTTAGATACAGTATCCTAGTATATCTCTAGGATTTGAATGCATTGCAACCCAAAATTAGGCTTACATATACTTTCATTTTTCAAGCATCTTCTCATCCACTATGTGTCTGCAGTTTGCTGTGTACAGCTGAGAACATGGACAATGCAGTGGGAATGAGGAGGGGGGAGGAGTCACTTCTACTTTAAGGAACAAGGCCAAATGGTTGAGGCATACCCCCAGCGAAGAGGCTGTAACTAAGGGGGGTAGTGAAGGTGCCATGAAGCCAGTAACTCTTCTCCAGAGCAGAATCAAGATCATAAATTACTACTTCCTCAAAATAAGTCAGGAAGATTCATGATAAATGCCACAACAGCCAGCAGAAGCCAAGGTAGGCTGGCAGCTAAAGCAACGACAGAGTTTCTTAGTAAGTGAGAAGGCTTTCTTTTTCCTTTGCCAAAGACTAAGACTTGCTATTCATCAACTGCTGACTGTAGGTAGCACAAATCAAAACAATAGCATAGGGAATGTATGCTTTGCCCAAATGTAAAGGTTACACATTAAAAGTTTTAAGCAAAAGGAAATCAAGGAGTGGAAAAATCGGCCTCCTAGCATCATGTCATGCAATGAAGATTCTAGATGAGGCTCTGGTGAGGGGAACTAACACTTTCATATTCTTCCTCTATCACGTGAACAAAGGCATCATTTGATAGTTTTAATGGCAACACATAATTTTCAATATCACAGCTATCTAAAAAGGCAGCAGGAGACTGTGGTTGGCATGACAGTATATTAGAGCCACTCTGCTTCATGTGGGGCCTTACTCACACCACCCTAGTCATGATCTAGGCTGAAGCATCTAGTCCTCAATGCCTGTTTCCTTATGTGTGAATTGAAAGGTGAAGGGAATTGTTCTAATGTCATAATGAGTATATTTCTCTCTCTCTCTCTCTCTCTCTCTCTCTCTCTCTCTCTCTCTCTCTCTCTCTCTCTCTGTGTGTGTGTGTGTGTGTGTGTGTGTGAATACAAAGTTTGGCACACATTTAATATATACCTTGCTTAGCAATATTTACTATTTAAAATCTGTGGTGCTCTTATATAAAAACCATATGAAGTAAAATTTAACTCCACTCCAAAAGTAAGAGTAAAGTAGAACTGTTTACACAGTATCATCAACTTTAAACAAATATGTGAACACAGGACAGAAAGTAAGCTCTAAGTTGCAAGCCATGGAACTGGCCTGTTCTATGAGGATGGGCAAGGGTGATTAATGAGAGCTTTTAGAGGCAGAATATTAAGAGTGATGTTCATGTTACATTAGTACATACAGGAAAGAGGAAGAGCCAAAGGGTGAAGGCACTCTTGAAAGTATAACAAAAGTTCAATCATTTAAATGTTTCTAGGTAGGACACAGTGACCAAAGCACACCTCAAACTGGGTTCATGAAAGTGGGTACAGTTTTCTACAGTCCTAATTTATGATCTAAAAAAGATGTTTCAAAGATAGAATAAAAAGATGGGCAGATTCATTCTTTAAGTGAGTTAGAAGCTGAATGTTCTTAGGACAGCTTCAAAATAGACACTCAGAGAGATCTAAGTGGACAGTCTAGCACTGATTCTGTCTTTCTGTATGCTGTACAAACTCTTGGTCAGAGCAGAATTGAGTATGCTTTTCTTTCTGGAATCTCATCAAGGAAGGACAGGTGAATAGCAATTTTTCCTGTGATGAGTACCGGCAGCTGAGGTCAAGTTAAACCAATTCTAACAGATACATCATACATCAAGGAAAACGAAATGTCAACTGGAGGCTTATCCATCCCCAGCAAAGCCTCCCCTGACCTCAGAAAAAGTGAATTTCTCATGGTTAGTATATTTTAGGAGTTAAAACAGTATTTAATTCAGATTTAGATGAAGGTATATATTTTTAAAAATCTGTATATTCTAGATAAACTTGGCACCTCTTTGGATATAAACGCCAGGTGCATTGCTTTTCAAATGACTTCAGCTTCTTGCAAAGTATCGTAGTATATAGGGAATCTTGAGAGTTTGCTATGCAAATAATAATCACTTAAAAGTGCCTTTGAAATGTCAAATCTGCTTCATATTGAAGGCTGGGAACTTAAGAAAAATAATTTTCTCATATTTTGTATCATCGAAAAAGCTCTAGAAATAAATTGTTCTATTCTATTTGATTGCTATATACATGGAATACTCCAGAGAGAGTGAAAAATCATATACAATGACCCAATATAATGATATAAATATTCAAATACTGCTACCTTTAACAGGCTTATTTAACATGATTGTAAATTAGATTCAGAAAGAAATTGCATCTTAATGTTCTATTAGAAAGCCAGCCAGAAAGCTGATATCTATAAAGGTACGCATGAGGCAGGTTTTCGGAACCACTCCCCTGGTCTCTCTCACACAGAAAATTCAAAGAAAAGTGGGATGAATGGCATTAGTGGTACTGCAGGCAGTGTCACTGGGAGGTTCGGGTCTACTACTGTGACAGACAACAGGTTATATCCGGTTAAAACTTTTTATTTCGTTTTAAGTGACACATAATTTTGTGTATTTATGAAACACTCTGAGACTTTTTTCTATGTAGATATTCAATGTCTAATATTCAAGTCATGGAGGCTTCATTTTCTGAAACATTGATGATGGCTTTGAAATGAAAGCAGAGAAGTTCCTGCTTTTCTTTCTCCCAGCTTTTTTTTTTCCTTTGAGGTATATGTTATCATTAACTTTGATCATTATCCTGTGGTATAAAACGTTGGCTTTCCATGTTTAAGGCAATTTCCACTAATGGATGACTATTTATGTCAAGATTAAGAATGAGGAATGTTCGCTAGAATAGCTATTTTCTGTACCCAAATAAGCACTGATGAATGAAAGCATGAACAACAGCATAAACTCAACTAAGAAAATGGGATTTCTTTCCAAAGTCTACAGAGGCAATAGCACAGAGTGATGTCACATACCATGAGTTTCCAGCAGCAACAGGGATGTATTCCATGTCACCTCAAGTTGTTAAGGAAGGGGCAAATGAAGGAAAGTTGTCCTTCCTTACTTGGGACTTGTGCTGTAGAGGAAACTCTAGGTCACACCCACTACTGCTCTAGGATCCCAACATACTGCAGTTGGTAGTGCAGAAAAAAACAAACCTTGGCAATTAAAATATTTGTTTATTTCCTGGTGCACCTCAGATAACTGCAGGACAGAAACTTGGGATAGAAGAGGGAAATTCTTGCCTTTTCTTCGGGTTCCTGTTATTAAGGGTATTAAAGAAGGATCTTTATCACTCTATCACTAACCAGCTTGAGTGTGGTCACAGTACCATTTTTACACAGACTCAAAAGCCACATCCCTTAGTTGTGAGAAAGTTGTAAAATCGTCTTGACATTTAAAAGGTATCACCTTATTCCGTCTCTGGTTTAAATGGAGTGAGACATGTTTATAAGTCAACTAAATGGGAATCAGAAGGAAATTTTTAAGAACAAGTTTAAAAATAGATTCATCTAAATATGCATTATTTTAAATATCAAAACACAACAGCATTATTTTTGGAGATATAATTAGTCTTTCATGGCAAAATGCTTTATAGTTGAGAAAAACCTATTACTGGTTCACCTGGCTAATTCAACTAAAACAAAACCACTAATATTAGGTACTAATAATTTTTAATTTATTCCTAAATTTGAAATATGCATAACAGTTTATTGTTATCTTTATCATTTATGAGTTAATTTAATAGTAACCTCCATGACAGCAGAAAAAACTTGAAATTATGTGAATACAGTAATTTTTGTTCTCTGTAAGGGTTTCAAATTTGTATTAGGATAAAATTTATTAAATTGGAAGATGATTGCTGAAAAAAACATTTCAATTTCTTTAGGACAAGTTCAGATCTTCACAAATACAATATTTATTATTATATTTATAGCATACTCTAATCCAAGTGGTTTTCAGATAAAAATAAGGTAGTAATACAGTGTATACTGTAAAACAGGAAAGAGAAAACAATAAAAAAACAAAATGATTAATTTTTTTTCATTCAGTTTCAGGAGTTACACATCAAAGCTAATGATGGTCACAGAAAAATGTTTTAAATATATGTAAGCCTGCTGTAAAATCACAATTATTTTTACATTATTTAATCCATTGTGCTTTTCTTGTATGCATATTTTAATTATAAAGTAAAAGACACATTCATTATACATTTATTGTTATATGCAAACACAATCTTGCATTTTCATTTATTATCTATCTAATATGTTTACATTTATTAATGCTATCAGTAATGACAGCCAACAATCTCTTCAAGCGACCAGTCTATGACTTTACTGGAAGACCTAAGGCTGTATAACAAGTGGAATGATAATCTGGAGTAGTGATGATGACAACCTCCTTAAATTTTGTCCCTTCAGGCTTACGTACTGCCCACTGTTAAACTTGTTAGAACCAGAGCCAATTCCAGTCTTATTCCTAGGCTCCTGTTCTTCCCAATAGTTCTTACACTTTGTAGAGTACTAAAAACTAGACGTAATGCTGCTAAATATATTGATTTTGCTTCTAAAATGAGTGAAATCTTGAAATGACATCTTCAATGCTTAAGGCAAAACAACCTTATATACATTCCTCTACCCTACCACCAAAAGAGTAAAGAAAGAAAGGAAGGAAGAAGAGAAAGAGAGAGAGAGAGAGAGAGAGAGAGAGAGAGAGAGAGAGAGAGAGAGAGAGAGAGAGAGGAAAAAAGGAAAGAGGAAGGGAAGGAGGGAGGGAGGGAAGGAGGAAAGGAAGGAAGGAAGGAAGGAGGAAAGGAAGGAAGGAAGGAAGGAGGAAGGGAAGGAGGGAGGGAAGGAGGGAGGAAGGGAGGGAGGGAAGGAAGGAAGGGAGGAGGGAAGGAAGGGAAGAGCGAAGGAAGGAGGGAGGAGGGAAGGAGGGAGGGAGGGAGGGAGGGAAGGAAGGACAGCTATCTGCTAGGACTGGCAAACTTTGGGGCAAAGGTTTTTGTATCTTTGTAGAATATCTTTGTAGAAGATATTCCTTTCACACTCTAGATACACAGCACATATCCATGGCAAACACTGCTAATCAACACAGTTATGGCTATGTAAGACCAGGCAGTGAATTCTTTTACACTCGCACTAATAAACTGTTCAAACTGACTGATATTTTGTTTTGTTATGTGTTTTGCAAGAGTCCTAAGGCAGACCTGGAACCCATGAGGGAGCCTGACTGGTCTCAAGCACATTGCAAACCTTCTGTCTCAATACCCAACAGGTTGAGTTTGCATACACAAGCCATCATACCTAGCTGCCAATATAATTGTACATGTCTTTTCAAATATAAGAGTAATATTTTTTCCAAGAATCATGAGTACTAGAAGCTGTCCTCTGATGGGTGAGACCACTGAGGAAAACCTACTGCAAATGAGAAATTCAGCAGAGAGTACTTAACCAGTGCTTGGCAAGTTACTAGATAAGAAAAAGACATGGGTTCAAAGCACTGGAAGTATTTCCATGTATTGAAGCCTTTGAACTTGTAGCTAATTTCTAGAGTCTCCCCTTTGGTGTTCTATAGGCAAGTCATAATTCCTATACTCTGCTTCTTCAAAGGAAACCGGACACAATTCTTTGTGGTGGTAATCTAATTGTACTGAAATGTGATTTTGATTGTATGTTAATAAATAAAGTTGCCCGGGGGTCAGAGCTATTAGAGCCATAGCAAGAGTGTGGCAGTGGTGGCACACGCCTTTAATCCCATAGATATCTGTGTGTTCAGGGATATAGCCAGCATTGGAGACATATGCCTTTAAGACCTAGGGGGCTGTACATTCAGACAGTGACGAGGCAGTCACGTGTTTGGGTTTACAACCAATGAGAAGGCAGAACAAAATACTTTAAATAGACGAACAGACAGGAAATAGAAGCCTCATTCGGGAAGCTGGGACACCGCAGGCGGAAGGGTGAGATTTTAGCTCTGAGCTCTGACCTCTCGGCTTTCTCTTTTGCATTGTTTCTGTGTTTCTTATTTAATAAGATGGTTGGTTACATCTATAATTCTTCCTTTAAAACAAGCATTTCTGGAAAACCAAGAGTAACAATAACACGCTTTGGGTGGTAACAACTTTTCTCTTTAAAACTAAAATTTCTAAACACTCTGTGCATTTAATCTCAAACCCTTAGATAAATTCAGGAACAGTTTGACACTGAAAATATCTTTCCTCCTGAGACATGGGATGAAATGGTGGGAGTTACATGACTATCCACACTGATAGACACAATTACTTAATTCTTAAGTAAGTCTTGGATCATTTCTATAACAAGGTCTCATGAGCAGGAACCCTGACACACTGTAACCTAAAAATCCAAAGTTGAATCCAGGAAACACAAGATTGGGTCTCCTGCCTCCATTTGCCATCTCACATCAACAACACAAACATTTTAAAGTCAAAACTCCTCTACACACAGGACAGACTGTTTTAAAGAAGTAAGTAAATATTATCTTCGCAAAATATTCTTCTAAATAACTACACAGAAATATATACTATCTCATAAGTAAGAAAAAAGAGGGGCATGCTATAATAACAATATACTTTAGATGATAATCTAAAATACATACATATTAATGGCCTTGGTGATATGCCTAAGCCCCAATGCCTACAGATAACCACACAAAAACCTCAAAGTCATCCATGTTCCCAATGTTAATACTATCCACCTCCTACCACAGTCCTGAACTCCATCACATTTGCCCTATTTCTACCCTCCCCGGCACTGTGCAAACCCACACTTAATCTCCTAGATTATATGCAAATAAAGCACACTTTCCAGTCTCTCTGTTCAACTTCATTTCCTTCCACCTTTATATGGCAAACTCAGCATAAACATTGCAAATAAGGTGGCTTTCTTTTCAGAATAAAAGCTTCAATGATTTCATTATTTAGACATAATTTCATATGTAATCATTTCAATCTAAATTTTCTCATAGATTATTAAAAATTAGTTACACTTGGGCATATTCAAAATTAATTCATGATGTTACCAGAGTTTGGATCTTAAATGTTCCTAAAGTTCTAATGTGTTTATGGCTTGATATCCAGAGTGGTAGGAGGAGGCAGGATTTGTAAGAGATGGGCACCAGTGAGGGGGCGGTGGTTAAGACTTTGCAGCCTGCTCTTGAAATGGATGGTAAGACCCTGGCCCTGACTGCTTCTGCTTTTTTTCCCCCTCACCATCAAGATGAGCATGTTCATTGCCTTCCTTACTCCTACCACAAGATACAACATCAGCACCACTAGAGCAGAATCAATGAGGACAATAATCAGAGGGTACAACTTCCAAAACCTTGAATCAAATTAAATGTTTTAAAACTTTATTATCAGAGGCATTGGAAAGCTGAATAACAGAAACATTATAAAATTATAACAATAATAAACAACAATGAGAATGCACATGTTTTGAGAAAAGATTTGAATATGGCAGTGCTTAAAGTTACATACATCTAGAATTTAGGCTAAGAAATATAGAAATTCAACCGAATTATTTTAGTGAAATTTTAGCAATGAGTTACCTTTCAAATATTTCATAGAATTTACCTCCACAAAGGAATTTATTTCTAGAATACATTTGCTATATCTAAGCAGCAATCATGCCAAGAAAGTAATATTTACAAAAATTATTTTGCTTAAATTAGGAATATACATATACTGCTCAATTTCTTGTCTTTATTTGGCAAAAGAAAAAAATAGAATTAGTATTTAAAGTAGCATGTTCAAATAATCCAATATTTTGTACCAAAAATATAACAGGTTTTTGACTTACATTATTTAACTTATACTTAACATTTATATTATTAATAAAAAGAACATTAAAAACTTAGATTTAAGTTTACCCTTTTTAATGTAATAAAGATGTAGTTCTTTTTTGACTATCCAATATCAAGTGGCCAACCCTGAAAATACAAGCAGCATGAAGTATTCTGAGCAGGATATATTTAAATACACACACACACACACACACACACACACAAATGCAAGAATAAAGTGAAAAAAGAGGCAAAAAAGAGTTCAAAAAATTGAACTGTTGTTCACAGGGCAGGGAATGATAAATCCCATCTGTCAGAACTGAAACTTGAACATCTTCTATGACTTCTAATACCTACTACTGAAAGCAAATTAAGGAACTTCTGAAACAGCTCTGGTTTATAGCATTAGCTGCTCTTTCAAGAGGACATGGGTAAGGTTCCCAGAACCTACTGAGAGTTCACAACATTCTATGAGTTCCAGCCCTCTTCTGACCTCTATGGGCACCAGACACACACATGACACTCAAACATATACGCATACACAATATCTATATATATAAATAATAATAATAAAAGAAAACTAAGAAAAAGAACAATAGTTTGGCTCTAATAGGAGTCTTAAAGAATGCAACACCATAAATTGTTTTAAAAGTTCCCAAACTATAGAATAATTACATGATTTATTTTTACACTGTAAGATAAGAAATACCATAGATAATCATTCTGGTAGCAATAATTACCTCACTACTATATGGTACTCTTCACATTGTATGACAGTGGAAGTGAAGAAGGAGGGGGAACCAGGAGGGGTGAGATATCTTTACCTAGGAACTTCCTAATAATGGAGAACTGACACCCCTAAAAATGTCCAGACGTCACCATCGCATGTGTAAATACACAGGGTTCAGTTCCTTACTTAAGTTAGAAGGATGCTGAGGAAAAACACCAGCCTTCCTTTCCCACTTCCTTACTCCACTTCTCACATATACAGCAATAAACGTGGGAGGAAATCTGACTTGGCAAAGAACTTGTACTATTTCTGGGGTGGAAAATAAAGCAATTTTAACTTAGAAACTTTAGAACCAGCATCTGAGTTGAGTATTGGGGTTCTGTTTGACAATACGAACAACAAGATTCTACACCCATTTATAAAAATAAAACTTGTAAATGACATGGTCTGTCTGAAATGCAAAAGGTTTATAATGCAAGGTGTTTCTGTTCAACGTATTGAATGGCATGAGGAGTGAGTTCGGACAGACACCATTATCCTGAACCACAGTATAATTCTTCTCTGTGTCTTGCCAGAGTATGGAATACCCAGCCCTAGACTAAAGACAAAAGCAATCAAATTATCTCAGGGTCGTATAATCACTTCCCAGTCAGCAAATATTCTGGGCCTTGGTTTATCAGGTAAATTAAGCACATATGTTTTTTCTTTTTTTCTTCTACCTAAAAACAAAACAAGCCCCTCCCTAAAATAGAGTGATGTTTCTGATTTATAAATAATTTAGATTTGATTTTGAAATAGTATAATAAAACATCATATCAGGATTGTCTTTTCATGAGTTAAAGAAAGCAATACAAAAGCCAAAACAATCCAGTAGATGAATCACACTTTTTTATGAATTATTATAAATATTGCACTGCTTCTGAAGCACTATGTTTTCATAAATAAATAAATCTTGATGATGATATTGGTACTCTCAATTTTTACAGTGCTAATGATGTATAGAAGCTATGATATAGAATTCTCATCCAAAGTGATGTTTGTAATGTATTGGTCACATCAAGTGCCCTTAGAGGCTACCCTAGGTATTGTTATCTTTTAAGTTCCTAGTTGTGAATAGAGTGGAGTTTCACCAGCAGCTCTTTCCTGAGAAACAGTAACAGGAAAAGCAAGCGCAGAGGCATTAGCTCTGGACACTTTCACAAGAGAACAATATGTTGCCGGGAAGGATATGAATGTATAAACAAAGGGGAGAAAAAGAAAGTTTACTGAATCTGAAAATGGTGAAAAATGAATTTCAAGTTCCTGCTGAGGTACAGTTTGCCAATCAACAGCACACATGATACAAGGTGCCAGTTTCTACTAACACTGCACTACTTTCTGTTGAGGATGGTTTGTTCAGATGGAAGGAAAGAACACTATAATGGAAATAAGGTAGAAGTCTAAACAAACTGTGGAATAGTACATATTACCCATGATATCTTTCATGGAGACTCAGCTTCCTCATTTGACAGAGAGCAATTGAATAGTGTCCTATCTGACCGAAGAATCCATATATTTCTAATTTGAAATACAAATGCAATGTATTATATAAAACATAAGGAGAATGTTCATTTCAAATTTATAATACAAGGAAACCAATATGAAAGAAATGATTTGCCATGTGCTTATAACCCTAATATTTGGGAGGTAGAGAAACAAAAGGGATCAGGAATTCAAAGACAGACTCAGCTTCGTGGAGAATTTTAGGAAAACCTGGGCTACATGTGACTCTGTCTTCCAAAACAAGGACAACAAAAAGGAATGGTCTGTTTCTCTTCCCACCCATTTAATCATTCATTCACTCATTGATTGCACATCACCTGCCGTCTGGAAATGCCCATCCTCATCCTGTGTTAATAAACCACAGAGAATACTGTGGGAGCAAAGAGAATTGTCTAAAGACCATGGGAATTCTCCGGGCCTGTGACCAAAGCACTGTTGGTAGAAGGGGAAAACAAGCAGTGGGAATCTGTAAATCCAGTGCTTGTGGAAGCACTGAGATTTGCTGAAGGATTGAATGTTGTTAAAAGGCAAAGAGAAAGGAGACAGGAGGAGGGTCGGAGGAGGAGGGAACGAAGAAGGAAGGGTTAGAAGGGAAAATAAGGGAGGGATAGGAAAAAAGGAGGGATACCGCAGGAATTTTCATTGTCGTGGTTTTATTTTTTCTTCTTTAAAGTCAGTTATTTTTTTCTTGTTTTCAAATTCATTTTTTAAATATAGAACTGACATTTTATGACATACTTTTAAATTTTAAAATGTTAAGAGCACTATTTTTAAAAAGGTTCTTCCAAAAATTATATTATTTTGGATAATAACAACTTAAACTTTAAGAATACTGTTTTGAGGGCTCAGTCTTTAAAGTGCTTGTCTTTTAAGCATAAGGAAATAAGTCCTGACACATAAACAAACAAACAAACAAACAAAAGCCAAGCATGGTAGGGCATGCTTGTAATCTAATCACCAGAGACATGAGGGCCAGTATGCCTCACTTGCTTGGTGAGTTAAAAGTCAGTGAAAGGCCCTGTCTCCAAACTAAGGTGGATAGCACCTGAGGAGGAATAGCTGAGGTTCTCCTCTGCCCTACACACACACTCACACACACACACACACACACACACACACACACACACACACACACAAAACCACAGAATTATACACACACACACCAAAACAAAAGCAAAATCATACACACAAAACAAAACAAAAAACCCCACAGAATCATACACCACACACACACACACACACACACACACACACACACACACACACACACACATTGCATGTGTCTTTTTTGGCTTTGTATTTTCCTTGCCAAAATTTTGTAAAAATTCAGGGACATTTTTTGTTTAATAAGGTTGCTTCTCTTTAACATTTTGCTTACATTAAATAACTATACATTCCATGTGCTCCCTGAGGTTTTTCTCCTCTCATCCCAGCAATTTTCCTTTCTTGACCATGCTCTAACACAAACACTCAGGAGCAAATGACTGCTTCGTACAGACACACAATCAAGTTTACCCGGCTGTCTTTTCTCTTCTTTGTAGTCTTCTCACCCGATCGTTCTCCTGTCCAAAGCTGACCTTCAACTCTAAGAACCCCCAATCTCCAGCATAATTCTTATTACTTATCTACGATCCAATGTTTCCGGCAGTCACAGCATCCATCTGCTCTAAATCTCCTCACTTAAAGCATCAAGGTCCACCACGTGTGCACAGGGAATTACAGATGGCGACAGGCAAAGCTGAAAGCTCGTGAGTACATTGCAAAGTCAAACTCACAGTGGCTTCCCATCTGTTAACGTATTCATAGCTGCCTAATTTTCCCCTAAACACTCCTCTTTACTCTCCACGCACACTGGCAAACCCCAGCAGGCAGCAAGTAGCTGGCATCTATTTCCATCTCATAGTAGTTCTTGAGTATCCATTTTCAAAACAGCATGGTATTATTCAGACAAATGTCCAGGACATATTCTAGCTCCTGAGAAGCATTTGAGTCTCCCTATTGTTCAGTCTGTTTTAGTTAAACAGCTCTACAGGAGAATAACAAACCTCTTCTCTTCCTATAAAAATAGCAAACAACAAGTAAACAAATTTTCTATGACTGGTAATCATATCAGTGCCTCTTAGTAGAAAAATGAATTTCCCAAGTTGTTTTAAAATTAATTTAAGAGTAAATGAATAGGAGGAAGAGAATATATACATGTATACATAGGTATAAATATATGATATATTATATATGATACAGTATATAGTTCACATATATTCATATTTACTTCATGCATGATTTTAGGTTTCTCAATTTTGCAAAGTTTTAGTTCACTCATTGGGCCTTATGATGCTTATCATTAGTATACAAAAATATGGGCCAGAAGTTTAAAATAAATATCTAGTTATATTCCTGAAGACATTATTTTTCTAAGCTAAATTAGATGGGAAAGAATGCACATTAGTTTTCCTCTTCATGCAAACATAGCAGCATGCTTACAAGATCACCAAATAAAGTTCAGTCCTCTAATTGATAAGGGAAGAGCTTTTGAAGGCAGTAAGTTAATCAAAAGGAGTGAGTCACACTTAAACACCTAAAGAGCATGAAACAGATTTGTGGTTAAATGCAAAGGTGTTTGTTAATTTGAGAAAATCTTCAACAATGAAAAGTTTCTTCAAATTGTCAATAGACATAATAGTACTTGGTAATTTTGTCCTTCTTCCTAGTTTTAAACAGGAAATTGAAAATTCTTACAGTCCAAAATAATTGCTCAAATTTGACATGAGGAGCAGGAGCCAAACACACACTGTTTTGTTGCCTTTATCACTCTTCGTGAATACCTACAGCAAATAGTCCACGGCACCTGTTGCTCATCTTATACAAGTTGCTATATACCAATGAATAGTGTGTGGTGGTTTCAACAAGAATGGCCACCATAGGCTCATATATTTGAATGCTTGGTTCCCAGTTGGTGGAATCATTTGGAAAAGATAAGTAGATGTGATCTTGTTGGAAGTGTGTCACTGAGGTTCTAAAAAGCTCAACCATTTCCAGCTTCTCTCTTGCTATGGAGGAATGTGAGCTCTCACCCACTACTCTGATGCCAGTCCAGCATGTCTGCCTTCTGAGCTCCCTATCATAATGATCATGGCTTCTAACCCACAGCAAAGGAGAGGCCCCGAGAGCACTTTCCTTTATAAGTTGTCTTGATCACAGTGTTTCTTCACAGGAATAGAAAAGTTACTAAGACAGGGAGTTAACTGCTAGAAACATTTTCAGAATTCTTTTCTTCATGTTAGTAAAATGTATTCCTCTTTCCAACTTGCAGAAAAATTCAACAGCACTGTCTATTTTAACAATTGTATTTACATCTATACAGAAACATTCTTTGGTAATTTGAAAATACTTATTTAAAGCAAACAACATCAGGAAAACTAAAGAAATGAAAGAACTAGAAAAAAAAGAATCTTCTGTATACATTTCAAGGAAGTAAGTTCTTCAATAGCTACTGACTGACAGCATCATATGAGGACTCCATAAGGGCTAAGTGAGGACTTTTCTTGAAACCACATGATAAGGTTCATCGCTCCCCTACACATAACACATTAACTCAAGAATTGCCAAGTCCCAATTTCACAATGGTATTTGCATCTGTATTGGTAGAAAGGATGCTGAAAAGGTATCACAGGACTCACGAAATGGCTTAGTTGGAAAGACACCTGCTGTGAAACCTGAAGAGTTTATTTTGATCACCAGATCAATAAAATAACCCATTTCATCAAGTGTATGGGACACACACACACACACACACACACACACACACACACACACAGTGCTAAAACCAGTTAGAATTAGCAGATTTCTAATGTAAGGGACAAAGTTTACAAAGATATTGAAAATCTAAAAAAAAAGTAAAATGATAATAAAAATCTCAAATTCAATATAATAAACAAAACATCACGTGATCAAAGGGACGTCTGCAATCATTTTCTTGATTTCTATGATTCACTAACATTCCAGAAGGATCCTCTCCTCTTCTTAGACAATGAGACGGTTAACTCTAGTGCAGTGTCGTATTCCAGCAACAAGCTACATATATGTAGTGAGGGAAAAGAATGTCTTTCAAGACCTGGGATAAGATTTCTATTAAAATTCTGCTTTGTTCAGAACTATCAAAACTATCCAATACCCATTTTATTAAAGAGATAGTAGATATAGCCCTTGCTATACTGAAAATAAATAGATTGATTTAACTTTTCATCAATATCATATATATCGATATCACATTAAATATAACAACTTTCTAAAGAAAAGGTAATTCTTAGCATAAAGTTCAAAAAAGAAGGTTGACAGTTTTTTCTGTTTTCCTGCACTTGGCTTTCAGACCATGGGAATAATAAAATGAACAAAATGAAGGAAGTTTATCAATTACTTTATAGTCTACAGCATGTGTAAGAATGTTTATATCCAGGTTTTGCTGAATAGGACACAACTGCACCCACCAATGCCAAACCACAATGCATCAACCCCCACCCCCCTAAAATTTCCAGCAAGAACAGAGGACTTAATAGTGGCTTTTGTTTTTGTCTGAAGCTATATTGTTGACCTAGATACCTAGCTATGTCTAAATAATGATTTATTTCCTCCACAGGAACACCACTAGGATTATAAACATCTATCTTCAGTAAATACTAATGCTATAATTCCTATTATTCTATGTAAATGTAGTTGCTTTATGACAAATGAGATATAAGGAGAAAGGTATTAATTTTTTTCAAAGAATGTGATAATCAGATAAAAAAAAGAATCTGACATAAAAGTTACTGTATTTGGCTGTGGAACTGTCACAGTATTTTCATTTCTCATAATAATATCCTTTTTTATTGGAGCAAACCATAATTGCTTTTCTTATTATTGTAATTTCATTATCCAGATTCTGGGTCAAACTGCTGAAGTTGTTTGTTAGGGCTCTCTAGCAAGGTATGATGATTTGTGAATATTTGTTTCTTTGTACTGTGCACTCCCCTTTCTTTCAGCAGCTCTCTTAAGAGCTTGTAAATAAATCTGAGTAATCCAGCACCATTTCCAGCCTTAATCTTGAATTTTTCCAGGATTAAAATATTAACAATGCAATTATTTTATAAACCACAGCCACAGCCTAGTCAAATTCATAATGCTCTCGTCTTGATTGGGAGAGCAACGACACATCCAATCATCTACATAGCAAACATTCATTCTTTTGTTTCCTGTGATGTTGATGTATTTTTGTTGTTGTTTTTGTTTGTTTTCCCTTTATAAAATTCTGTAGGTCTAGGAATTCCGTCCAAGGCCTCGCACATCTAAGGAAGTGGTCTGTCCCTGAAAAATAATCTCTGTCCAAATTGTGTAATTAAATAGACTGCTCATGCTTGTTTCTACAGACAATGGTAACATCAAGGGGATAAAGACCATACTGTCAGTCAGCTCACAATATGAGTAGTCATTGTACATGTACAAATTTATGAATCAGGGCAGACACGGGAAAATGACAAAAAAAAATAGGAGAACATGTTTGATACTCTTATTAAAAGACTATTGATACCTGTTTGAGATGATTCACATATTTCAACAGATTGTCATATAAGTGCATTGTCATCAACCCAGCTAAGTGATTGTCACTTTCACACAATATTAAATGAGCTCATTTTTACTCTAGTTAAGTTTTAAAGATCGCATAATAGGTCATTCTTTGAACAAATCATATCACCAAAGCCATATGGGAAGTACTCAAAGTTATTCCTGACCTCTACTTAAAACCTGAAAAATTAACAATAGTAAAATGATTATTTTAAGACACCATGAAATCTTTTACCTCATGATTCAAGGCCCATCCATTATATCTTAAATTGTCAAGCTATGAAGAATTGTTTTACTTTCTCATTGCCTCCAAAACTACATTTACCTACAAATGGTTTTCAGATACACCCAAGAGTTCTTTTAATGTCCCTCCACTTCTTCTAATACAGCTTCACGACTACAATCAAGACAATATGGTGCAGGGCTGACATACAGGTGGCGCCTCATGCTTGCTAACTCTGCCTTTAAAATTAGCTACGTGGTATTTAATATAATAATCTCTAATTATTCAGGAAAGACCTCTGATGAGAAGCCAAAGAGAGAATACTGAAGACTTACTCATTTTTCTCCCTTTTTTGTAATACTTTATTAGATACATACAGAACTTTTATATAATGCTTCTGCTAAATCTTTATGTTAAGATGGCCTTAAATCTTACTTCGATGTTTCATGTTAACTCTCTAGGAATACAATACAAATGCAATTAAAACCTTTTTTATTCCAAAGATAATTAAGGATAATATCCATATATTTAGTTTATTTTTTTCATTGCAATGCATAGACTAAATCTCATAGGATATTTGGTTAAAATTTGAAGAACAATGGGCCAGAAGTCATCAAGCATCCATTCTAGAGAAATATACAGATTGTTATTCATCACAGTTAGTGGAGCATCATAAAAATTTTTGTGCAGCAAGTGTTTAACATACATCTCAAAAATTGTCTCTGCAATGACCAAAGTTTGATCACTACAATGATATTTTAAGGTTTTAGCTAATACACAAAGCTACATTTCTCCAGAGAATCTGGGACTAAGATGTTAGATATACCTGTGGAACTATGGTTGTGAAAACATAGGCATGTCAACCACTACAAAAGAAGGCCCTCTCCTTGAGAGTTGATGGGTATAAAAGTAAAAATTGAGGGCACGTTGATATTATGGCCACTTAGCAAAATAATAGCAGTAGTATCAACCCTCAGATATAGGACCTATCTAGTTATGGATAATTGGCCCTATGAATTGTACCAGGAATGACTTCTATTTTGCCCTAATTTTAATATTTTCTTTGAGAATATTTTATTCATTTTATTTTATTATTTTCTGTGATTGGCTGTTTTGCCTGGATGCATGACTGTACAACAATTGTGTGTCTGGTACATGAGGAGGCCAGAAAAGGATGTTAGTTCTCCTGGGAGCAGAGTGACAGACAGTTATGAGCTGCCACGTGGAGAGTGGCAATCAAACCCAGGTCCTCTAGAAGAGCAGTTCTTACTGCTAAATCATATCTTCTGCCCCAACCTCTTTGAAAGCTAGGGAAATTAAATATTTTTCAAAGTTTTATTAGGCATTTATATTTTCATAAATGGTTCCTTTTTATATTCAATTTGTTTAATAACTGGAAAAATTTGTCATGCATAAGCATGACATATTGCCATTTTAGATTTTTAACATATATTTTCAATTGATTCTTTGGGAATTTCACATCATGCACCCTAATCCAGCTTATTTCCCAGTCCCTCCATATCTGTCCCTGTAGTGTCCCCCCAAAATTAAAAAAAAAACCTATTAATTAAAACAAAACAAAACCAACTAACCAACCAACCAACAAACAAACAAACAAACAAACAGAAAAGCACTCTGTTCCTCCATCTTTCCCGCATCTCCAACATCTTCTTCATATGTCTTTGCAACATTGGGAGCTGCTGTGTGTCACATAGTAGCTTTTGTCCACTCAGCTTTATTTGCAAATGTTCATTGTAATGAGCAGTTTGGTCTGTTTCATAGCCTCTGGCTTTTGGTACACCATCAACACCACACCTTCATTGAAACTCCTGGATATCCCACTGTTGTCGGGAGTCATGGAGTCCCTGAAGCCTTGGTTCAGCAAGACCAGACCCTTCATTCTCTGGAAGGTCTTGGATGGGGTAGATGATGGGATGAGCCAATGCAAAGCCCAGGATGAGGGTCTGGTTGGTAGCTGATGTGGTCAGTCTGGGCATCTGGGTCCACCCACCACAGGTGAAAGAAGGAGCCAGCCCTTCTAAGCCTATGCCCTGGGACAACTCTTCCGTGCCCATGGTGAGGAGTGGGACCATTTCTCTCATGAGGGGTGGAGCCAGTTCTTCTACTGCACTGACCAGGGAGGTGCAGGTCAAGCTCTTCCAAGGCCACCATAGGGCGGTACTTGCTTAGCAAGGCCCAGATTTCAACATATACAGTTGGTTTCCATTCTACTGGGGCCAGGGTGATCACTGCCACCTGGGGCCATTGGTGATATCTGGGCCCAGGCTTCTGCAGAGTATTTCTAGGTCCATGGTCCTACTGAAGCTGGGATCTGTGCTGATGTCCATCACTCCTGTTACTACTGAAGACTGTGTAGATGCCTGGGTTCTGGGCCACCACTTGAGAGCATGTTGGTGTCTGAAGGTCTTGCTGCAGACAAATCCATGCAGATCTGAGTGGCATGCATTGCCACCTAGGGCCATGGTGAGATCCAGGCCCAAGCTGCTATTGCCAGGGGCCATGTCTGGGTCCATGGCCCTATAGCAGCCAGGTTAAGATTTGTTGTCCATGAGTCCTATTTCCACTGACGGTTATGCAGACACCTGGGTTCTGGTCAGTCACCTGAGACTATATTGGTATCCTCTGGCCATACTGATCTGGGTGGTCTGGGCTGTCACTGGGGCCATGGTGACATTTGGGCCTGAGCTGCTGCCAAGGGCCATGTCTGGGTCTGTGATCCTGCTGCAAATGGGGTCTGTACTAATCTCCGTGGCCCAAGATACTATTTTATATTTTAACCAACCCCCAAACCTGAAACAAATGAATGAATTCATGAATGTTTATAAAAGACTTTGACTATCATAATCATGTTTTTTTAAAAGATGACTTTTTTTTCTTTTACTTTTTTGGGGTATTATAATGTAATTACATCATTTCCTTCTTCCTTTCTGTCTCTCCAAATCCTCCCATATGCTCCTCCTTGCTCTATTCCAAACTCTTGCCTCTTTTTTTCACTTTATTGCATGCATTGATGCATATCCACATATATTGTTAAATATAATCTGCTCAGAATACTTAATGCTACTTGTATATGTATCTTCGGGGTTGGCCACTTGATATTGGATAGTCAACTGCTGGACTCTTCCCCAGGGGAAGACTATTTCTCTCACTCTCAGCATTTCTTCATTGTTTCTATTTCTTTGTGTTCAAAATTTTCACCATGGGAAAATTAAGATAAAAATTTATCCACAAAACTTAAAGGAAATCTTAATTTTATGAATGAAAGACTTGAGACACTGCAATAGACTTTTTTCATACTAACAAATATAACACCAGTAACAGGAAAAGACTGAAGTTTGCATCAGTTATTTTTCTCATAAGTGCGTTTGCACTTTCTAAACTTAGTAAACACCAAAATATTCAGTGAAAACAACATGCAAATAATCTTGGAAGTTCATTATTGAGTATTTTAGAACACAGATTCATCTGTAAAGGCCAAGTCACTCATTATTACTTTGACTTGCGGAGGGATTGTAGATAATTCATTATCTAAACCTATCTCCTGATTAAGAGTATATTTAAAATTTGATCATAAAGTCTGTGAATAGAATATGCTCCAGTTAAAGCAAAACACTAGAATACGAATCAAAATAAATATGCTAGTATATAGTTGTGTTTGTTTTTAGAGTGTCATTCCTTTTAAAACTGTTTACCACCATTCCCTTTAAATTGTGACCATGTATTATCTAAAAAGTGTCTGTTACAAGATTAGTAGATTCTGGTGCAAGGGAATTTGGAAGGCTAAACAATTTATATAGTTAGAGTTATATACATTTTCATATTAATTTTCTGGCAAACATTCTTTGTATAAGTATCGAGTATAATCTTTTCTGCATCTTCTTTGGAAAGTTAGATGATCATGCTGCTCTTTCCACATGGAAGACAGAAGGCAAATAGCAAAAGCAGCACAGATGAACATAGGCCCCTGGACAGGAATCAGTTATATTGATTATAGCTTGTCAGCCTTTTCACCAATATCCAGAGATCAGCATCAAATGGACCTTGTCTGCCTTTTGTTCAGTTCAAAGGTACTCTGTATCAGTTGTCCTCTTACCAACTCTAATTATTTATCTTACAACTTGTTCTTTGAGTTAATGTTCGTACAATAAAATTTTAAGCAAAGTGCAGACAAATATATTTTAAGCATAAAATTGTCATTATAAAACTAGACAGGGAAAACCTTAATTCATGAATAAATTCAGGTTATTATGAAGTAGTTCTCCTTCTTATGAGCTGATATTAATAAATATGTATACTTGCAGCAAATTTTCATTTTGACAGTCACAAAAATGAGTGTTTCAAGTCATCATAAGGAAACCTCCTAAGATTTCATTGAGAAAAGACACATTTATATACAATTCTGAAGTTATAAAAAGACTAGAATAGTATTTAAAGTTATTAAATGTACAAATATTTTCTCTAGATTATCACATACAAAAGAAGCCCAATATGTAACAAAAGAAAAATATTTTAATATATGTTGTCTAAATTGAAAGATTGAAAAACAATGTGCTTCCCATTATTATTTCAATATAGCATTTTAACATATAAATACACTGCCAGTGAGTATTTTACCCTGAAAATTTTAAAGAAGTTAATACTTTCCTTATTATTCCTAATTATTGCTATTACATCACAATTTTAATTATTAATCTAATAGCTGGGATGCAGCACTCCAGAATTTTACATGTAACAATGGAGGTTTTTTCTTACCTGTACTTTTCTATCATGAGCTGCTCTAATTACACTTCTCTGGGATAGTTCATAGTTGAAAGCATAGATATGTGTTCATTATTTAGGCATATTTTTTCCTAATTATTCTAACTGGACGTAGTCCATAGTATAATGGAACAGAGTTGCATAAAGTATATCTGGCTGTCTTCCTAGTGGCCACTCTCCACTAGACTGTGGTATCTGAGATCCATAGAAAATTTTAGAGTTGTTGGCAATATCAAAATGAGCTTTAGTTTTTGAGGATTTTGGATGTCTGTTTCCTACTTATTGGAAAAGTTTGCATTTCCTAAGATGTCTGATCATTGGAGCCAGTACTTTTTTTTTCATATTACTACTCATGCAGAGTTACAACAATTCAAAGTAGGCACAGGCAAAACCCTTTCTTCTTTTTCAAAGCACAAGCATGCAAAAATTCTTTTTTAATATGTATTGGTAAACTTTTAACAATATCGTCAAAGTTTGGTTCCTCCCACCATGAACTAATACTCAGCGTTTCAAGCAACAGAGATGAGCACAGAATCACTATTCCAAAGATGATGACCAGGATTAGTGGTACAACACAAGGAACACATATGCTAATCTTTTAATGTATTTAGTAAACCAGGGTAGCCAAGCTCTGCTTTCAGGGAAGAGAAAAAGCTCAACACAGGCACTGAAGTTCCATGCATGAGAATTTACAAATAGATTTTCATTTTTGACAAGACCTACTTTACTAAAATCATGCACTCTCATTTTGTTGTTGGCATGTTCCTTTGTCCATGCAATTGCATGGACTTGTATATATATTTAACGTGAAGTTGAAAGAAAACATGAAATTAAGTAGTAGACATGATTGGAAAATATGCCAACAGGAAATACATATAAAGTGACTATGAAAGACCAAAACATCTATATGTGTATTCCCATTAATTTTTTTCAGACTTTACAAGATAATATGATGAAAGATACTTATAACATGCATAATCCCTAAACTCTCCAGTTGTCTGAAAATGCTTCTAAAAATTAAATTAATTCTAGAATTGAAGGATCAGTTACAAGTCTCAACCAGTGACAAAGAAAATGTTTACCAATTGAGATTATTTTTGATACTGTAATTAAAACTAAGAATATTTTCTATCTAGTGAGTGAGAAAAAAAAGAGACAACCAACACTGCTAGAAGGGACTACATTTCACTACAGGAACAGGAAATCCTGAAATAAGACTATATTAAAATGAACAATATGACAGCTAGCACCCAGGTTAGGTTAATCAAACAGTATCAATCACTAGAATAAAGCAGAGGGCCTAGAAAAGTGCTGATGTTGGACTATGGAAGGATTCTTAAGTCATTTACTTAGGACATGCGCCAGCAAGCAGTGTTAAAAGTCTAATTGAAGGGGATCTGATGCTCATCTTGCAAGAATTTGGGTATACTGGAAAAGAATATCACAAATGCTCAAAACATGTCAGGATTTTTTTAAATCCACATATCTATAATTATATTAACAGAGTTAATAAATTAATTAATTACAACTCAAGATCAATATATTATTTAAAAATTTAGGGGGAAAAGACAAAAGCCTCAACAGATTATCCTTTTATCAAAATAATGAGAAAGAGTTCTTTAATAAAATTAGAAAATCATTGTTTAGAAATACTAATTAAGTAATGGATTGAGATAATGATTATCAATTAATTTCATTATATTAAATATTGAAGGAAGACCCATGATATTGAAATAAGAATAACCACATTTAAAACCACTAAAAACAATTTTAGTGTCAATGAAAGTCAGACACTGTAAAGTATGTGCTTCCAGATAAGACGGTAAATTGAAAAACATCTGAGCATGAAAGTGATCCCCTACAGCGGCCGCTGTGTCCACAGCTCCTCCATAGTGGCATGCTGGGTGAAGATGTTGAAGCCAGTGTCTAGGGTATGACACTCTGAGTCTGCCTGTGGCCAGAGGGCCTGGCTGTATGGCTGACCTGGATCCCGCACAGTTGCATCTGCCGGAACCCTGGATCCCCTGCTGACCACTGCTCACATTCCTCCCAACCTTTGAGCTTCTGGTGCAGGTGCTGCTCTGACCTCTGTGGTCCAAGCTCTAGCCTATTTGTAAGCAGAATCCTTTCAGTAGCCCAGTGACTCACAGCCTATCCTCATCCCTCCCCCTCAGATCTCTCCATGCCCCAGCCACCATTGCCATTTTTTTCCCCGAATTTAGAGTTTCATACAGTTCTCACCTTCTATTACGTGGGTCCAGGGGATGAAACTCAGATTTGTGATAAGTCATCAAACTTCTCAGCAAGGACCTTTACACACTGAGCCATATCACTCACTCACCCCCTTTTAAAAATAATCTATGAAAGATTAACTTGCATACACCACTTAAGATAGGAAGAACTGCCTACTCTGAAAGGCATTATTCCATCAGAAGGGAATCCACAGGAAGCCATGTTGGTGGCCGTGGTCTGTTGCTGCCACCTGAGATCATGCTGATGTTTGCGGTCCATACTATCACAGGAAGAAACGTGGATGTCTGTGGCCTGGTCTGCCACCGGAGACCACGTTGATATCTAAATTCCATGATGCTGCCTGAGGCCACGTAGATGTCCATGATCAGTCCTGCAGATGCAGGCCATGTAGGTGTCCATGACCTGGGCAACCACTGGAGCCCATGTTGATATCTGCCGTCTGTGCTGCCTTTGGTGTTAATTGGCAAGGAATCATCCGTTGTAGTGGTATGAAAGACTCCAGACTCGTAGTTGAGGGTGGAGTGAGAGACATCAAAGGCTTCTTCAACAACCTCTTCTCTCTCCCAAGAAAAAAGAAACATTCAACAGAAAGCAGTTGAGGATGATCCTTTAAAATTTTTGATAAAGATGATGAAGTGTAGCTCTTCACAGTTGTTGGCTTCCAGCAGTGAGAGTGGGGGGTGGAAATGACTCAGTTATCTTCAAAGGGCCCAATGGAGTATACGGGAAACACAAATTGTATTTCTGTACTAGATCTTTGGGGGAGGCAAGGGTGTGAGGGTGAACCTGGGAGGAATGGGAAACAAGTGTGATGGGGATGGATTGTATAAAATTCCCAAATAATCAATAAGAATATTATGTTAAAAAAAAGAAAGTGTTCCCACCTCTGGCAGTAACTGCCAGTGCACTGGTAATTCAGGGTAGCAGAGTGAGTAACAGACATCATGAGAAATAGGCCAGTCAGATACAAAACGGAAAAATATATGGGATGATTAAGTCTGTTACTTGATAACTCAATGACATTTATCAAAAAGAAGGCAGGATAAGATCCATTACTGAATGGTAAATATGTGGTTTTTAATAGGAGCAGGTTGGCTAGAGATGTGTATTTCAGAAAGACAAAACAAGGTACTGTGAAGTTTCTTAACCTTAACAAGTGATAGGTTATTAAAGAGAGTGATGTACTTAACCCATCTTAAATACAATACCCTATAAACAAGTACCAAACATTTTGAAATTTCCATGTATAATTTTAGATTATATATATTAATTACATATAATTAATATATTATCCACTACTGTGGTGATGGATGCTTGTAATCCAAAAACTTGGAAGACTGAGGCAGAAGGATCACGCATTACAGTCTGGGTAGTACTATATAGTGACACCTTGTCTCAAAACAATTCATTACAAATAATGAAGAAAAATAGACAAAACATTCATTTAAAAAATCACAAGGCAATACCATTAAATCATACCATTTGGTTGCTGGTTTGAACAAATCAAGTCCACAAATATATTTTAGGAAAATCAAACTTAAGAAAGCCTAAATGAGAACTGGACATTAGATGTTATTAAGAGATTTGCTTGTTCAGTGTGGAATTAAGCATATATAGCATTTACTAGGGCTCATAAAATGGTATGACGTCCTAACCTTCTAAACCTCATAAGGTGGCCTCATTAGGATAGAAGCATAACAAGGTAGAGTTAAATGAGGTCAATTTAACTCCATTTGAATTCATTAGGGTGGGCCCTAATCCAATATGACTCATATCCCCCAAGAGTAGAACAGAGATGGACACAAATAGAAGGAATATGTTGAAACACTGAGAACAGACAGCTGTGCATAGGCTAAGAGGAGAGGTAGGAGCAGTTTCTACACAGCACTCACAAGGGCAGCATGACTACAAAAGTCATGATTTGGGATTTCCAGCCTCCTAAAATGTTACTTGCTAATTTCTGTTGTTTAAGCCACTTAAGGTTCTTATGTGGCAGCCACGTCAATACTTTCACACTCTACCTATGCTTAAGATTTGAAAATACATTCTGAAGTATTTACACATGGAGTAATATGTGCAGTATTTCTAGTGAAATTACCTGTTAAAACAAGAACAAAAAACTGGAAGAAAATGGATAATTCACATAACTACTGAAACTAGATTAAGATTATACACTTGAGTTGCCAAGACTTAGAAGATCCAACCAAAAGAAAGGTTTAAAACAAGTGAATAAGCCAATGAGGTCAGTTTTGGGTTTTAGATAGAAGCACAGCTAAATTTAAAGATTCATTCCAGTGCTGCATGCTGCCTTTGTGGAAAGTACCAAAGTTTAACACCAAAGAGCCCAGACAGAGAATTTAGCCACTCTTGACTTTATTTTTTTTCTTTATTTAGAATTTTCTAGTTCATGTTACATATCAATCACAGATTCCCTCTCTCATTTCTCCTCCCACGCCCCCTCTGTTTTCCCCCTCCAACCCAGCCCCCATCCCTTCCTCCAAAAAGATAAGGCCTCCCATGTGGAGTCAGCAAAGTCTGATACATTCAGTAGAGGCAGGTCCAAGCCCCTCCCCATGCATTAAGGCTGTACAAGGTGTCTCATCATAGGTAGTGGGCTCCAAAAAGCCAGCTCATGCACCAGGGATAGATCATGATCCCACTGCCATGGGCCCTTTAAGCAGACCAAGCAACACAACTGTCTCCCTTATGCAGAGGGCCTAGTCCATTCCCATGGAGGCTCCACAGCTGTTGGTCTAAAGTTCATGAGTTCCTACTAGTTTGGTTTGGTTATCTCTGTAGATTTCCCCATCGTGATCTTAATGTCCCTAGCTTATAGAATCCTTCTTCCCTCTCTTTGATTGGACTCCTGGAGCTTGACCTAGTGCTTGGCTGTGGATCTCCGCATCTGTTTCCATCAATTACTAGATAAAGGCTCTATGGTGACAGTTAGGGTATTCACCAATCTGATTACTGGGCTAGGCCAGCTCAGGCATCCTCTCCACTGCTGCTAGTAGTCTAAGCTGGGGTCATCCTTGTGGATTCCTGGGAACTTCCTTAGCACCAGGTTTCTCCCTATCCCCATGATATCTCCCTCTATCAAGATATCTCTCTGATTGCCCTTCCTGTTCCAGCTCGATCATCCCGTTCCCTTAAGTTCTCATTCCCCATTCCCTACCCTCCATTGCCCCAGCCTCCATTTTACTCATGGAGATCTCATCTATTTCCCCTTCCCAGGGTGATCCATGCATCACCCTTAGGGTCCTCCTTGTTAGCTAGCTTCTATCTAGCTGTGGGTTGTAGTCTGGTTATCTTTGCTTTACATCTAGTATCCACTTATAAGTGAGTACATACCATGTTTGTCATTCTGAATCTGGGTTATGTCACTCAAGATGATATTTTCTAGTTCCATCAATTTGCCTGCAAATTTCATGATGTCCATTTTTCCTGCTGAGTAATACTCCATTGTGTATATGTACCACATTTTCTTTATCCATTCTTCAGTTGAGGGGCATCTAGGTTGTTTCCAGGTCCATTTAAGGAATCAGTCATTGATTTTTTGAAAATGTTTATATCTAAAGCCATGTCTCTCTATAGCTAAGCAATTAACTCCAATGGCTTCCTGAGAAAGTTTTCATCTGTACTTTGTAAAAAGTTTAGAGTGTGCCATCTTAGGAATCAAAGGGGCTATTATTCTTGACTACTTCAAGGAAAGATGAAAAATCAAAACAAAACAAAAGAGACTTTTATTATCGAAGGAATCAAGCTCATATCCCCAAGAAGCACTTGGATATCTGACATTTCTCTACTGGACTGTGGTACCCTGGTGCAGTCATACTGTTCCTTTTAAAAATAATATTTGAAGTGTGAGGCTGTTTTACGATTTAATAATGATCAGGAATGGTGAGCTCCAGCTCAAAATTAGTTTTCTGAAAAGGCAAGGAGTCAACGAGCACAGCACATTGTATGTGTCCTTTAAAAAAGTCACAATTCAGTCAAAATTATCCATATAAGGAACAATGTTAACGCAATTAAGTCACCATTTTCTCAGCATACTTCCCCCTATTATCTGAATCCTATCGTAGACTCTTTATCCTGACCTTAACTGTTTGCCAGTACTCCCATATAGACTTGGGAGCATGGGTAAATTGCACTGGTGTTTAGGACTGAATTGAGTTCCCTTTTACTTCCTACCTGTAACTCTCTTGAAAAAGTGGTTAACCTGTATCCTGCCTGGAATGTTTAGTTTTTCGATTGTTCTACAAATACAGATTCTATCTCTTTATGGAACATGAGGGAATATATAAAACCTGCAGTCCTAAATGTCTTCCAAGAATCCTTTCATCTGTGTCCTACTACTTTACAGATCTGAGAACCACAGCATTAAATGCTTACCCCACAATGAAAATGATATAAATGTGATTTAAGACTAAAGAAACTCATAGAACAATTTATATGAAGACAATCTAACTGAATTCTTTGAAGACTTCTGTGCTTAGTTGCTCAGTGATACATACATTGTATTTTCATTCTAAAGTGTCTGTCATTTAACATGAAGATCCATAAGCATTAGCTGGTCATGAAAATTATTTTTTGAGTACTTTTAATTTGGGAATAAAAAACTACTACTATTCACTAGTTCTGACAGCAATCACAAACATTGGTGGGACTTTATGTACATATACAATGCATAACTTCTACATCATATCTTGCATGGAAGCACTGTTAGGCAGAAGACAAGGGGCTGAATGTGTTGTACTTCAGCCATATCTGTGGCTATAAGAATGATCTCTGTTATAGTGCTAATGTGTAAGAGAATTACCAAGGCTGTTATAATTCTTCACAGTCAAAAATAAGTGCATTTTATGTCGTTATTTGAAACATATAGACAAATTCATCCCTTAGTTGCAATAATCCCCACACTTTAACTTGCATTTCTGTCTCCCATGGTGGCAATAAAACTAATGGAGGAATATAAAACTGTGAGAGTTCAGTGGTTGCTATGGATGGTCTAGAAAGATCAGAATCTTCTCTAGATCTTTTCTAGGGGCTTTTTAACATGAAATACTTAGGCAATGGAGGTCAGATGTCACAATGTTATTAAAAGTAATAAGCTCTGCAGAATGAGTAAACCCATAGAGCAGAGACTGAAAACTAAGACATAGAATAAAGTATGCAGGAAATAGAAAATATGTGATGCAATTCACAGTCCTTTCAAAATTCAATTTTCTCTTGGCCACCCATATAGGATCATTATTACCGCATTTTGCTCAATGATAGATATGACTAAGTAACCAACCTCTTGTCCAAAGCACAAGAGAACAGGCACCACGTGCAAGCTACTTTTTGCTGCTTTGATTTACATCATGGGCCCTGGGTGGTCTTTCTTTTTTCTTGCTTCTCTTCTTATGGGATAGAAATGTCTAACAGGACACTGGACATTAAATATGCACGTGGGAGCAATGCTCTATGGTGTAGAACCCAAGAAAGATGGAAGTCAGTTCTTTGCATGACCTGTTGCTGATCTGGATCTCTGACATCCAGCATTTCTTTATGGCTTTAATTTATTTTAGACCTTTCCCTGCTTTGATGAGCTTTACTAGATAAAGATGAGATAAGAGTAAAGACATTTTGCATTCCTACTGTGAGGCACCACTCTGTTTTTCTGAGTTTTTCACTGTAACTCAAGGAGAATTGTTTGCTGACAAGTGTGTGTTCAATGAATTGCCATAAAGACAGATAACAGTAGCAAATCAGCTAATTTTATAAATGAGAATGTAAAAGAGGACATGTCAGCAGCAAAATGAAAAATTGTGGTTACAACAGAAGGCTAGCTTTCTGAAATACTAGCTGAAAACTAAGGATCTACTAAATTCCAATTATGTAACTGGATAAGAAGCAAGAATTAAAACAGAGAAGTACAAATAAATATTGTAAAAAAAAACACTTTGTTCAGGAATATGTAAGCTTTAGGAAAAGATTTGATAAGAGCACAGACTGAGGGAGTCATCAGTTTCTACAGCTATTTCAGAATCTATCCTGGTGCATGAGCCAGGTTTCTGGATCCCATTACCTATGGTTGCACACCTTACTCACCCCTGAGCCAGGCAATGGTGGCATATGTCTTTAATCCCAGCATTTAGGAGAGGCAGCCAGATCTCTGTGAGTTCAAAGCCAGCCTGGGCTACAGAGTGAGTTCCAGAAAAGGCTCCAATGCTACACAGAAAAACCCTGTCAAAAAAAAAGAAAGAAAGAAAGAAAGAAAGAAAGAAAGAAAGAAAGAAAGAAAGAAAGAAAGAAAGAAAGAAAGAAAGAAAGAAAGAAAGAGGGAAGGAAGGAAAGAAAAGAAAAAACCTTACTCACCCCTGATAAATTGAGGAGGGGCTTGGTCCTGCCTTAACTGAATGAACTGATAGGCTTACCTATCCTCCCATGAGAGAACATAGCCTGTTGGGGAGGGGATGAGGGGTTGTGGGGGGGAGGTGGTGGGAATGGGAGAAGGGAAGAGTGGTTGTTACATAAAATGAATAATAAATAAATAGACAATTGTTCAGAAGAAAAGCTTAGTAGTAATGCCAATCAAAATGGTGTCCCAAGCAGAGCAGATCACAAGGAGCAAGGTTAGGATTATACAGACCTGTGTTTGATCCTAAATAAGAAAGAGCTGATAAGTAACCAGGACAAATGAGCTGTACATAGACTCTAGAAGAAAGGTTTTGAATAGTGATTTCAAGGTTTCTCTAGCAATAAGGGTAATGTTTTATTCTCTTATTTCTTTATTCCCTCCCAGATAATGCTTACATGGATCTTATCTTCACTGTCAGAGTTGCTAAAATAACTCATACAAAAGTTTTGTTTCTGCCAAGATTCTGTCAGTAGCTGAAGAAGATTAAATTTGGGCTTAAGATCTCCAAACAGATTACCCAGGTTGTTCTTTAGTCTGAACTCAGATTCTGAAAACTAAAGGTTCGATTAACACAGTGATTGCAGGAATAATGGAGTGCACCATATCCTCACACAGGCATCCTTCTATACCTCTACTGACAAGCATTTCCTGGGTCCTCATATCAGCCCAAATATGGACATCTGAAAGGGAATGCTGTTGGGAATGGCTCTGTGAATTAGGAAGCCTTCCTGACATTGCACTACAGTGTCAGAGTATGATGTGTAGCAGACCCTTCCTATAAGGAAAACTCTTTTGTAACATGATTTCATTTCTAAATATGTGCGAGACCCCTTTCTCCTGTAAATCTATCTAGTTTGAACGTTTTCAGGTACTTAAACCATCACTTATATAACCCTTCCACTATTCTCAGTCATATATTATGGAACAAATGTCTGTACTCCTAATTCTGTTTGTCTCTAGACTATATTACCAAGTTAAGCAATGTCTGTAGAAAAGAATTAAGGAATTTCATCTTATCACCAAACCATTATAATAAGTTTTTGGTGACTTCTGAGGCTCAAAGTACCCTTCTGAACAACAAAGAAAAGCAGTCCAAAATTATTTAAAATTAGAAGTCCTATAAAAAAATAAAATTGTCCTTAAACAACCCTTTTAAAACACTTCAAAAGCACTGTAGTGTCTATACATGAATCAAGATTATGTTTAAGTTTTCCATTAAATTTCTCTTTAACTGATTCATTCTGTCATCCCAACATATTGGGAAGAGAGGTGCGTCTTCGTTCTGTAGCAGGTGGTTCATCACTGTTTTCTTTATGCTCCTTCAACACAATAAGTGAGTGTTTTCAAAATGGCAGAGTTGCCCAACTCAAGAGAAGAGGAGCACAGACCTCTTCAGAGAATGTCCTCTTATGCCATGCCCCTTGCAATATTGTGACCCAGCAAGCGAGTGGTCACTGTGTCCAAGTAGATGCTGGCCCCTTGCTCTTCTGTTTCCTAGTCCTCCAAATTTTGGAACAATTAAAACTCTATTCTTTATAAATTACCCAGTCCATTTTATTAGGTCATGACATCACACACACACACACACACATACACACACACACACACAAAAAAAAAAAAAAAAAAAAAAAAAAAAAAAAAAAACAGAGTAAGTTGCTTTTTGTGCATCTATCATATTTTCTCATCTAGGCACCACTGCCTCATATATTTATATCAAAGTTAAACTTCCTCAAAATTATATCAACCCATTTTGTTGTAAAATGTATTTAGGCTGAAATTTTCTAAATCTGTGACTATTGGAAAATTTTCAATTTTTATTCATCTCATTAATACAAAATAAATATAACTTGACATGAACAACAACAAAAGTGGCAAGATATTGATATTCTGTGCCATCATTGGTTGTTTGTAAGACAGGTTGCTCCAGAAAGTGAGTCTTTTATTAAATACCGTTAATCATCGAATTACAAAGCAAAACAATCAATGTCGAACTGCACTATGATGGAAGTAGCATCCCTGGGTTATTCCTTGTGTTCTTGAAAAAAAAAAACATATAAACTATGTGATTTGTCAGTGCTTAAGCAATTCCTTAAAATTATCTGAATAGTCGATAATTATTTAATGGCACGTGCCCTAAATTGTTGATTGCCTTGATTCCTATTTCTACTACTATTTTTTTTCTGATTATTTCACTATGAATGAAGAGGAGAGGGAGGAGTAGGAGGGACGATTTTTATTTCTATTAATTATTGGTAAGAAGACTAAGTCTTCAGGTAAGTGTGATAAAGGATGTTGGATTTTTATAATTTTAACTTTTAATTTTGTTTTTTTATAAGGTGGATTAATGATCTGGTAGGTAACTCATAATTCATGACATGTTCGATATATGAAGAAATGGGATTAAATGAAGATATAAAAGTAAAATTTGGCAAGAAAGCATAAAACTTGGGATAAGAGCTGAGTTAAGATGTTTGTAGACTGAAGCAGGCTTGGGGAATGAAAATTGAATTATGGAGGGCAACACACTGGTACAGAGTCAATATTTGTTATTTACAGAGGTCAGCCAAGGAAAACCAAAATGCCAGGTGAGAAATAATTTAGTTGATACTATACAACAGTATTTAATCTAACATGGAAAGAACAATAGATTACTAGTAAACGTTTTGGTAGGATGGGTAGGGTTGGATTTGGATATACATACTGAAACCTTTGGAAAATAAGAGAAAGGGCTCAGCTTAGGTATTATACATACATTGATCACCCACAGTAATGAATCAGATCATTCAAGGTAAAGCACGTGAAAACTATTTTTTGTCTAATTTATTGATTGAAAGAACACAAAGAACACTTTTGTTAAAAACGTGACAGATCTCCCCTTACTCGGCTTTTACTTTTTTGATAGTACCTTAAAAGTTTTACATAATTTTAATTATTTTCTATCCTTTAGCTCCATGCAACCTCCTTTGAAAATCTGAATCAGCTGAGCCTCAAACATCCATGACATCATTGTCCCTCCCCTTTCATTCTGCAAATGAAGGACTGATATCTCTCTCTAGGGTGATATAAGGATAAATGGGCCACCTGCCAGTGGCTTCCCATTGTGATTAAGGTAAAATCCAAATTCCTTGCACTTGGCGATAAGTCCTCCCAGAGCTGGCTCCTGCCTCTCTGATCTCATCACATCTTACCTTCCATCAAATGTACCTTCTTTCTGACCCTCCTTGAGCATATTCCTGCCTGACAGACCTTTTGTCCTACCCATCTAGTCAGCATAAATGTAAACCATTTATTCCCATATTTTAGATCTGGGATCAGGTGTTATTTCCATAGTATAGACGTCACTATCATGATCATCCATCTTCTTACAAGTTGTTTCTTATTATTCTAGTGTCTAGTCTTAACTTCATTATGACAAGTACTGACGTCTGTACTCTTTTTAGTCACCTGTTTCATGCCTGCTAATCTACCTTCAAAAGAAGTAAGGACCATTTCATTTACATGTGTCTTCAGATTTTGGAAGAATGCCTAGTGGGTGGAAGATAAGTAAACTTCAATAAAATGAATTAATGGTTCAAATGGAAACAATTCATACTTTAGTCTGAAAGGAACCTCACTACTGATTTTAAATACAGAATTTTGAGAATCTGTCCCATGAAATCAGCATTAAATATGCTTACAGAAAAAATATAGTCATTTCAATACCAAAGACATCTATTCAATATTTAAACATATTTTTCTTTTATGTGGAAATAGTTAACATAAAATAGTTCATATTTTCACAATACAGCTATGACGTATTTAATAAATTATTTTTCAATTTTATGTGGATTTAGTGAATATGTAAGCTTTTAAAATTTTTTGATGCTTTTGTTCTTTTTTTAAAGTTCCAAATCTAATAGGCCTAAACATGAATCATATCTTTATAAAAATTTTAAAAAGGCTTTCATCAGCGTATTAATTAAAACTGTTATGCACTCACTATACGTGAGAAAGGAAGAAAAGCAAAATCTACATAGACCACAGATCCACAATAGAACACATTTCTCCTTTGTTTACAGGGGAAATGCTAGTTCAACTAATGGATAGAATGGATAGTTCATCCATATTAAGTATGGAGTTGCTCTTCAGTGTGCTGAAAATGCCAGAAGAGTATGACAAGGAATAGACAAGAGAATAGGATAGACTCTGTAGCTGAGCAAGCTGTAGCTACACAAAATCAGGTCTAGCCCTACAAAGACCATTTCTTTTCTGTTCGAACGTGGAACATCTACAGACCTCATACCCCAAATAAAAAGTTCAAGCCATTTTAATACATGCATACAGCAATCTGAAAATAATATAACTTTGGCTCAGTAAAGTTCAGCCATTTACAAAGTGTCACAGAGCTGGCACATACTACCATCTCACAGGACACAGAAAAATATCTTAGAGGAGGCCATGTACTTTAGATGACTACAAATTGTACTCAAGTAATAAAAAATATTAAGGTGCAAACTCTTGGCTGTTTACATATGTATGACACAGTTCTCTAACAGTGGAGAAGAATTAAGCATCAGAAACAAAAGGTGATGCCCCTAAAACTACCCATTGGATATATTTGTCTTTAATTAGAAAAGTCAGTAAAAATGTGTTATATATAAAATAATTCACTGGAAATAAACATTTAATATGACTTCAAATCCATTATATTTTAAAATCATTCATAAAAATGTAGAGATTTCCTACATTACAGGGCCATAAAATCATAAGTCAAATTCCCCATTTTATTTCCAGAAATGGTATTGACCTTTCTGGATCCAAAGATTTGTGTGACTTATGAAGAGATGCCTTGTTCTGTCAACATCATAAATCTATCGTAGCCTAGGCCAAGGTCCACACTTAACAGTACTTCAGCTGTGAAATGCTAATTTAAATCCACAGTTCAATGATTTCCTTAAGCAATGACAGTATGATATTGAAATTATTGATAGAGTCCTTCATAAAGCAAGTTTCCTGTAGGGACATGCAATGTCCACATGCTCACTATGAGCACAGTAGCCATCTTTGAGTTGTTTCAAAGAATAGGAAGAAATTGGGGCCAATGTGACCACAGTAATAGAGAGCCAAATAAATTACAGTGTAAATATTTTCTAAGAAATAAATTCCAAAACATGTTGTCCCTAAATGAGGTGGTGGGAGGCTACCAAATGAATATTGATTAAATTCCAGTAGAGAAGACTCTATGTTTTGTAATCCAATTTGAAAACTAACAGTAGTAATAAATTAGTTGCCCAGTGTTTGAAATATAAGAAATTCAAAGTGTATTTATAGATACTCATCCTGAGCTAAGGATTAACTGCTGTGTTTTCAATGTTGTAAAAATGAATATTAGGTGGCTACTCCAAATTAACATTCTGTAAATCTGTTCATTTCTCTTGTACCTTTCATCTTTATGAAATGACTGATCTCTTGCTGGGGTATGCTGAAGACAAATAAGCCACGTTTGAAACCCAGTAAATGCAAAACATCCTTTTGCTTTCTCTCAGCTAAAATACCAAATAGAATTCAACTACACTGGTGAGGACGGCCCCTCAGAATCTGTCAGGAAAGCAACTTGCAGCTGACTTCGCAACAAGAAAACATTTCTGTGAGGTGACTGCTGATTGCCTCAGAGCAGTGTGGATTAGGTTTGTTTTGTTTGTTTGTTGACAAAGATGTAAGGAAAACTTGCTGCAGTTTACTTGCTACACTTACTAGCTGGAGTTTGAAAAGAACACTTCATACATTTTCCCCCTTCCTTGAGAGCAGTGTGTGTCTTAGCTTCCAGTCTAAGAGAGATGCCATATATATTCCATTTTCTGGTGAATATAATACTTACTTAAAGCAATTCTTCATAAAGAGATCCTAGATGAACTCCAGAATCAAGTAAACTTCTATCAAATAGCCATACAAGACTAAATTTAACATCTGGAATTTCACCTTACTACTGCTGTTTTTCAGGGACCAAAGAGAGGGAATCATGTTTTACAAATGAAATATCTGGAGAGTTCTGAAACATTTTCACAGGGTCATAAGACTTTTGTATTACTATCATAACAAAGTAAACTTTTCTACATACTTAAAAATGGAGAACTTAGAGCCCTGATAGTTTTCACTGATAAGCCAAGGATAATGTGTTTTCTCTTATACTCCCAGATAGCCCTTATCAGCATACACTTGAATGTAAGGTCACGACACAGTAATGTCCCCATTTCTCTCTAACTAGCTCTTTTACTCTTCTGTCCCCAGGAGACTGGTCTATCTGGCTCATCTCCTGTGATGAAAAACTTTAGTCAACCCCATGATTACCTTTGAAATATGAATTAAGTATATTTTATGTCTTTGTACACCTGAATGTTCCGCTTTTATTCCTATAATCACTTTGTATTTTCCTGTAAAATTCACTGAATAAACAAGATTAGCTGAAGAAAGGGAAGCAGAAAAGGAGGCTCTGCCAGTCAGCATTAGAAAGTAATCACGATGACCTTTTGCAGAAAAGAGTTTATTTTGGGATTTAGACAGGCAGATAGACTCGGATATGAGACTAGAAAGTTAGGCATGGATTGAGAACTAGAAAGGAATAAATATTTAGGACGCCTTCCACCCATCTGGGTCATCATAATTTTTAGAGGAGGCCCTGGACTCTTAATTTTGTTACTCTGAATAGCAGTGATTAGACTGCACATATCCAGCTATAATGATCACCTACATTGAGCCAGGACTGTAGAGAGCAATGTGCCTACTATCTGGGGCATCACAAAGGGTGTGTCAGGGCACTGTTTCCTGATTCTTCCATTCTGTTCCTCACACAAACTAGAAACAATAAATATTTAGTGGTGTGGTGACAAATACTAAGTGCTTATGACAGATATTGAAGGAGAATCTTCTGTTCTTGGGGTTTAATTTCAAGTCCTGGGGCAGCAGGAGTAATGGAATATGTATATAATAATACCTATATTAGCCTATAATACCAGGACTTAGGAGGCTGAGGCAAGAGGATAACTCCCACACTTAAGATTCAGGGATCACTGTGGAGGAAGGGACATAAAGATTATAACAGACATAGGATCAGAGGGTTCACTGTGAGATTTTTGTCTCCTAAGAATGGTAGATGTTGCACCCATAAAGTCTCATGAACATGACTGCCTAAACATGAGCCTAACAAGGACAACAGCCATAGACATGCTAATGTAGGTGGGGAAAAGCTAGGAGTCCTCAACCCTCCACAAAGAACAACAGGTAAGGAAGGAATGCTCAACAGTGAGAGAAATCATCTTCCTCAGGAAACAGCACACTGACTGATTGTCCAGTCAATGGTCAGCCCCCTAAAATACACAAGTACCATTACACAGACAGAGCAGACTGTTTATATGTATTTTGGAATATATATGTATACACTGAAACATATATATTTGTGACAACATAATGCAAGAAGAAGCTATGGATTTAAAAGAAATCAAGGAAGTCTATATGGGAGGGTTTGGAGAGAAGAAAGAGAAGAGGAAAATGATGGAATTATATTATAATCTTACAAATAAATTGAATAATTAAATATTCTAACAAGGAACTGAGGAAATTTATTCAATTAGAAAAATGTGTGCTATGTGAAAAAAATTATTTTTCGAATCTCAGCATATTTTCTCGGGTGTATAAAGGGATAAATTTTATGACAGGGTGGTCAAGGATGAAAACATACTATATGGATCTTGTTTGGAGGGTATTATATGCAGGGACCAAGACAGAAGCAAACTCTACATGTTCATTTCAAATACTGAAATAAAATTGGAAATTTAATCTTTTTTTTTTAAAGTTAAAGGCTACTTGACTTTTGTGCCTCTCATTGTCAGGAACTAAAAGCCAGTGACTGTTGAGTCACATCACCAGTGGACAATAGCCATAGCTCGAAAACTAACCTCAGTTTCAAGACTCAGTGCATTTTCTCCTGTGCTAACATGTCTGAGGTGTTGTTTTCTGAAATAGAGACCTACTGGACTTACAAGTGAATTATATCTCTAGTAATCCTCAATTTGCCCATTCAGTACCTCTCAAGAGTAAATCTTTCTTCTGTCTTAGATATTATTACGTAGAACCACCTATTTCCTACAATATAAAGAATTGGAAGGAACCACAGATTGATATCAGTAAGTAAGGTACAGACATAAACAAATATTTTCACGTATGACTGCTTACCCTACTTTTAGAAGGAAACCATCAGATAGATGACATCTTAGGTTGAATTAATAAAGCTGGAAAACTTGTTTGCAGATGACTGTAGAATGCAAGTGTAACTGAGCCACGGTATCTTTCAACTAATATAGTCTAGGCAGGTCAACTTTAAGACTCCCTGGAGCTCAGAGAAAAATTATGAAGTCAAAACACACCACCCAGCAAAAGCAATTCAGCAGTATTAGAGTTCCAAAATGTGCAGACACACACAAACCCCATAGTACCAAAGGAGAGAGTTGGTCAACTTCCCAATCTATTAACTTTCCACACTTCATTTAACAAACCAATGTGTAAATTGCATAGAATTAAACACATTAAATGTATAGTAAATACAAAACATAATGTTACAAATTGTGTTTTATATTGATACTCAGAATACAGACACAAAGGATTGTCACATAGATTCTACCGCAAAGTCAGCTCCGTGAACTTGAGTGCCACACAGACATTCCTACTTTTAGTTACCCAAAATTTTGAACATAAGGCTGTGGTCTCACTCAGTCATGAACAATAAGATGCCTGAATGTTTGGGAAGAACAGTCATGGTTAAACACCTAATCACAGAACTTCATTAATCCCTATTTATTAAGCAAGTACAACCTCAGCATACTCTGCATAGTTTTAGATTTCTTGCCTTTGTGTTTTTAATTGTCTAGATATTATAGCAAATTATGATGATGGGTGCTATGATAATGATATTAAACATATATAAGTATGCTTTGCTGTGAACTGGAGTTGGGTAAAAAGTGTCATAAAAATAAGACTATTATGTCATATTGCAGTAAAATGTGTAGAGGGTACACCAGGGTGTGAAAGGCACATGGCAAACCTTATGTCATCACTCTGGACAAGGACAGAAGTCTTCCCTAGCAATCGACAAGGGAATCACCTCAAACAGAACATTCTACTCTCATCACCCAGTTATATTTGTGGAAGTGGACTGCCAGATGGATACGTTCAATAGATTTCATATACACAGAGGTAGAAGATATTTGTTAAATTTATTTTAGTGGAAAACAAAACCTAAGTACAACCTTAAAAATCTGTATGTTGGTAAATCATTTCTAAGGCAACATACATAAAATTGAATTATAATAATATGTGAAAGTTCTATACACATATAAACCTTCTTACATGTTATGTAACACTAACAGAACAAGTCAAGACGAAGCTTTTTTTTTGTTTGTTTAGAATTTCTCTCCTCAATCTACCTATGAATCAAGAAAACAGGAATAAATAATTTAAGCAGAAGAGACCATGTTCATATTTAAAATAATGTACTTTATAAAAATATATCTTCCTTTATTCCTTTTATCCTGCCTCCTAATGTTTTACATTGTATATGCTATAGAATTGCTTTTCTCAAATGCATTTGGGAAAAACATTTAGAAGGATTTGAAGTATATCTACTTAAGACTCCTGAGTCATCTGTACCACCACTGATTTATGTGTTCTGATGACAGGAAGAGCTGTCAAACTCGCATCCACAGATGCACAATCACAAAGGGGACAGACCACAGTTTTTCCTTTCCTTTCTCTCTTCTGATAGTCCTACCCCATTGGTATTGAAAACTATGGTACTAAATCCAAATGTCTTCATTAGAGGTGCTTTTTCATATTTCACCACATTTCTTCACAGAATATTCATTTTGACATTATGTAGAACTTTCAAAAACACAGAATAATATTTCCAAGATCCTTGCTGATTAAAATATTTAATTTAAATGTTGCAGCCTGTAGGGTGTGAGAGATAACTCCACAGTTAAGACATTTATTGATCTTGCAGAGGACCTGGGTTCAGTTCCCATCACCTGATGGGGGAATGTCTTTCTATATGCTTCTAAGATGTGCTGCTCTGATTGGTTGATAAATAAAGCCATTTGGCATATGGCAAGGCAGCTTAGAGGCATGCGGGAAATTCGAAGACAGAGACAGGAAGAAGGCAGGGAGAGTCGCCAGTGAGCCTCCCAAGGAGCAACATGTAATGGGACACAGGTAAAGCCATGGAACATGTGGCAATACATAGATTAATAGTTATGGGCTAATTTAAGATATAAGAGTTAGCAAAAAGCTCGAGCCATGGCCATGCAGTTATAATTAATATAAGCCTCTGTGTGTTTACTTGGAGAATGTGAGTGGGAGAGATTTGTACTGACCACCAGCAGGCTGAGCCACAGAAAATCTTACTATAACAATCACTTGTATCAGATGGTTGACAACCACCCATAACTTCAGTCCCAGGGAATCCAATGCCTTCTTTGGACCTCTGTGGGCACCTATGTGCATCCAGACACACAGACATACACATACAATAAATAATAAATCTTTTAAAAAATTTAGTTCATGCTCTAGTTTATATTTCATTCACAATTGTGCTTTAGTATCAGGAGGTCAATTAGGTTTTTATTTCTCTATTTTTATCATAGAAGAAAAGATGCCTTAGGCTACTTTTACACACATACACACACACACACACACACACACGCCATGTATGCATATACTGTGTAATTCTTTTAAGAAGTTTCTTTGCATAGAGTAAATGATGTAACTAGTTCACAGCTGGAAACTGGCCATCTATTGTAGCCAAACAAAGCTTCTAGTGGTGGGATTGGGTTGCATTTGATTTAGCTGTTGGCTGAAGAAGTCATGTAGAGATTCTCAAACATCCCAGGATGATTCTAGGACAGAGTTTTCCTCTCTGCAAACTGATAGCAGAGCCTCATTGCAGAGGACAACATCCACACATTGAATGTGGACAGATGGAACTGGTGCCTGCATGAAGATTTCATCCCTAAGTTCCAGTCTCTTTGGGGCAGGAAGGTACTCTGCAGGCTACAGAAAGAGAAACCTGAAAACCAACCCAGCCACAAAACATTTGACTTACAATCTGCCCTGCTTACAAGCTGTGCTGGGGTAATGGTGGTGCAGAACATGCAGGAGGGGCCAATCAATATCTGATTTAAGAAGGGGGCTGTGCCTTACACTGCCTGGATAGTCAGAAACTTAGGACTGGATAACCCAGAGACTATACTCATAGATTGGTGCCTTGTCCAGTGGTCATTGGAGAGACTTCCCCAAACAACAGGTGGGATCAAATGCAGAAACCCCCAAGTGGACATTATGGAGAGAGAGGGGGGGGGCGGGAGGAGGAGGAGGAGGAGGAGGAGGAGGAGGAGGAGGAGGAGGTAATAGGTGGAAGGAGTGAATGGAGGGGAAACTGTGGTCTGGATGAGAGAATTTATTTTCAAACAACAACAAAGTGCAGCAAAGGAAGAGGTTAAACTCTCTCAAGATTTCATCCATGTTTCTATTTGGAAGAGCAGTAGGAGAGTTCTATTGCTCATTGCATTTCCTGATTACTTCCTAAGTCCCTTTGTCTCCCTCTTCTCGAGGGCCTATCAGCTGGAAGTGTATCACATACAGTACATATTGCAAGAATTTCTACCTTCATGTGTCAGGTTTCACAGATAATAATGATAATAATTTCCAAATCACTAAGCATTATTTTGTTTCCCTTTATTGGCACAAAAGAGTAAATGAAAATTCTGAAGATTTCCATCTTCATCAGTGACATTTGACGCAAATCAGTGCACCAAAACTGAAAAGTCCCCATGCTCCTGTACAATAAACCACTAAATAAGGGGAGCCTACTTCTTCAAAACCAAGGAGAGCAATATTGGAAACACTTTCTGTAGTCTTGTTCATGTTTTATTTGGCAAAGGCCATATCCATGCACTCATCTCAGCAGATAGATTTATTCTAGGTGTGAACTATGAGAATGGGCAGATAGATCTCTTGGCCATGTCCCTTGTTAAGCCCCACCTTGTCAAATCATGCTCCACTTGTTCTTCATGCTACCTGTGAGCTCCATGAATATCTAAATTCATTCTCACTTACACTCTCTTTAATGATATTTTTCAAATTTTATGTAAGTCAAATTATGCTTCAGACTTAAGGAATGTGTTTATTCTTATTAGAACAAAACTTAATGTACTTGGAGTATATGAGAAAAAATAGGTGCTCAAAAATCTCAAAACCCTGGTAATGACCATCTAAAAGTGTAGTTCTGGCTGTTACCCAAGGAGAAGCAATGCCTGGGCTTTATTTCCCAGAAAATACTGATGTCAGTGGTAAGTAAAGCTGCATGCTATGAACCCATATGAACTTTCTAATGTAAAAATCTATAATATGGGCATTAAAGTGTAAGTAGCTTGCAAAGCCTGAAAATTATATTAGTCATTTTTTTTCAATGACAGATCACAAGTAAGTATAGTCAGAAAATAGATACAGGACATAGAACAGGAGTGACTTGACATTTTATTAACAATTCCATTAAAATAAATGAGCTCTCAGCCAAGCAAAAAAAATCGAAGATCAATAAGAGTTTCAGATTAAGCACTTGACATGTTGGGAACTAATGTGCACATCAAAACACTCAAGGAACTCAGGATCGCTCCAGGACACACAATTCAAAACTATCAGATTCTTTGCGTGAAAGACTCATTGGATTTTTCTCAAGTTAAAGATAAATACAACTATAGCTAATGCTGACCCAGCAGTCCCCAATACTGTGTTCTAGACTGAAAACAGAATTATGAATATATATAAAACAGTATTAATTCAAAATGATTTTCAAATTATTAAGAATTTTCCCCTTCACTCTGATTGAAGAGCATTTGGTGTTTTGTCATAAATTTAAGGTCAATAGTGGCAATATGACATGGATATAAAAGCTGCCATCAGTGACTTCCCCTTGCCTGGCACACATAGCTCCTTACACAAACAATGTCAAGTATTTCATGAAAGGACATGCTTCAACCTTCCAGGGCATTTTGCTTACTTAAATTGGTGTCTGTTTTGTGCTCACACACCCTTCTTCCAGGATACCTGAGGTACTTCCAAAATTACATGACTCAACATTCATTAAGAGCAGTTTGATGCTGAGAAGGGACAACACACAGACGTGGAAGAGTTTTGTTAGTGGATTTTTAATCAACAAAGAGTTAAAATCCAGACTACATAAAGAACTCAGAAACTATAACAACTCCAAAATATGTGATTCAATGTGAAAATGTAAGAAAGGCCTGAATAGACACTTCTCAAAAGAAAAATAGGGCCTGCTGGGCGGCAGTGGCGCACACCTTTAATCCCAGCACTCGGGAGGCAGAGCCAGGCAGATCTCTGTGAGTTCGAGGCCAGCCTGGTCTACAGGACTGAGTTCCAGAACAGGCACCAAAACTACACAGAGAAACCCTGTCTCAAAAAATAAATAAATAAATAAATAAATAAATAAATAAATAAATAAATAATAAATAAATAAATAAATAAACATAAAAAGAAATAAGTGATATACATATAGACAAGTATTGCATGTTCTGTCATGTGTGAAAATGAACAATATTGATTTGAAAGTAGACTAGGGATTAAGAGAGCTTGGAAAGGATGAGTGTCAGCTACAACTTCATTAGTAGATGCAATTATTGTGTGTTGATTGAAAATAATGATTCTAATAAAAAATTAAGTTCTCAATCTACGCAAGAACCTGGCCTGTAACTCCCTAGATGGCTTAGACGGTTTCAAATAACTGGAAATCCTACTTCAGCCTTCAGAGGGTTATGATTTCAGGTATGACTGCCCATACCAAGGAAAGATTTAAAATATTTCTCTTTTTAAAATTTGTAATTAAAATATAATTACATCATTTCCCCTTTCCCTTTCTTCTCCTTAATCCCTCCCATGCCGAAGAGTACCTGTTAGGTACAATAGTTCACTATTATTCCTTCTACACACGTCCTTATCTCCAAGACCAATCACTGTCCTCTCCCATAAACAAACAAATAACAGACCAGCAGTCATTGTTCTTATTTTGTAAGAAAATTGGACTTTTGAGAGACCAATAGTTTTTGCAACGTAAAAAGGCTAGAAATGAAGGGAACTCAAAATTGAAATGGGATGATGTAAACACTTTATCTCAGTATCTTTAAACTGTAACTTGATTGCCAATTGTGTGCCAAACTTTTCATGTTCAAAAATTTAAATGCCGATTAAAAATTTTCTATATTTCTGCTGTTTAATGTCTCAAGCTCCTGAATGAGTTTTCTATCTGTCTTTCTTTCTTTCATTTTCCCCCCATTTCTTTTATTTTCAATCCAGGGTTTCTCTGTGTAGCACTGGTTGTCCTGGAACTCACTCTGTACACCAGGTTGGCCTCAACATCACAAAGATCCACCTGCCATAGCTGGGCAGCGGCGGTGTTCATCTTTAATCCCAGCACTTGGAAGGCAAAGCCAGGCAGATCTCTGTCTCGAAAAATTTAAAAAAAAAAAGATCCATCTGTCTTTGCCTCCCAAGTGCTTGGATAAAAGACATGCACCACCTCAGCTGGTCTAATTGAATTTTCAATAGAACACACTTTCTTTTTGTATCCACTATTCCTTAAAATATTACAACCAAGTGAAGTATAAGTACATGTACTAATTTTAAAAATGAAGTGGCCAGAAGCCTTTACATTCCTGTGTCCACAGGCAAACTAATGAAGTGATATTTCTGTTCTCAGTATAAATGTTTGTTTTGGATGTGTAAAATAGGTTAATGAAACGGTGTAAGTAATGTTGTCTTCCAATATTTGAGTATCCAGAATATTTGTGTATGTATATCAGATATAACTAGAAATGTCATATTCACTTGGATATGCTCACCAAATAAACTATCTTTTCTTTGTCATTCATTTTTGAGGCTGAATATTGATCAATTTCATTCTGCTTCCACCTAATCTTTTAGTACCCAACTGAAACAATTTAAATAATATTTTCTTTGTTCCTCTGTTGTATGTTGCCTAATGAGAATCTTAAAATTTGTAAAGTCTTGCCAGTCCCAAAGAAGCAAGGCAGTGAGTACCTGGGTGATATGTTAGTTAAGTTTCAAAAATCACTGATCAAGAAGAGTGGGGTCTGCCAAGATAGACAGGCATATCCTGTTGAATGCAGAGGCACAGGGACTATAATGTAGTGCTACATTAATTTTAAAGTAACTGTTACATTCAAAAAGTTATTTCTATCTTATATTCCTATAACCCATTATTCTTTTACAGTATTTCTCCAGAACTTGGTTGTATTCATTAAGATGCCAGAATTCATTTTCTCACAATGATTGATGCTTTGTGGGTTATCTCCACAATTTCAGTGGTAATTCAGTCTGTTTTGATTTAAAATTGGTTATCATCCTTACATATAATACATAGAAAATTACTGTGCTAATCAAGGGAGATGGAGACACACATTAAACATGCAAGAACATTACTTAACCACAGAATAACCCATGTTTCCAAGCTCCAAATCACCAAATTAACACTGCCCTTTGCAAAGCTTAATTTCTTTGGCTCATCAGTATTGTTATGTATATTTATATAGTTGTCAAACACAGACAATGGGCTCCTGATATTGAAGGAGGCTCATCTTTCCCATTTGGGTATGTCAATTAAGCAGAGGCCAAGGACAATAAGAATTATAATCATAACAATGATAATGTTGATGATGAAAATATAATCAATAAGTCTATTCATCCTACTTATTTTGGAAAGTGTCTGGTAAGTACACAGAATATATAGTTATCAGAAATACCAAGTCAATTTGGGGTATATAATCAAGATTAAATCAAACAGTAAAGTTTGATTATAATTTAATTGATACTGGCTATAAATTACTAACTATAATTTTAATTACAATTTAAAACGTTAAATCAATGTAGAGATGACTATTTGACCACTTTGTTTTTTTTTAAAAGAATCCACTTGAATTAGAAAAAATAAAAATGACAGATACTGAAATTTGAAATATGTGTGGAGCACATCTGTAACTAGAATCTTAAGGTTCCCTAAATAGATAGTCACAAGAAACTCTTGAAGGCTGATACAGAGAAGGCACATACAGGAATACAGGTAGGGCTAGGTTACTGAGCTCTGCTATACTCCTTAGGGAGGGTCAGTCTCAAGGTAACCAAAGGCCTGTGCACCTGTCTATGTACAGGCTTCCCATAGACAGTGAGTAGTCTCATTAAGCCTGCCACACGCAACTACAATGGAGACATGTACATTTTCATTTTGTGATCCATCATAATAGAAACTGCTGAGCCTTAGTTTAGCACTGAAACAAAATGTCACTCTCTTCCCTTAGGAGCTTACAAGTATAAAAGTGTATCAAATGGGAATACAACATCACAGATGAAACATTTATTTTCCCACAAAACAACCTTCAAGCGGTGGAACTGACTATTTTTTA